>NC_089504.1:126312028-126995350 GCF_036850995.1 Saccopteryx leptura | reverse complement strand
ATATGGAGATCATCCTGAATTATACATTTACTATGATAGCCATCCATTATTTTTTAATCATGAAAATATTCACTTTATTAGCATTTAAAATGTTTTATTTTCACAAGTTTAGTCCTTAAAATTACTAAAATTAAATTTTAATATCTGCTGACCTGTGGTGGCGCAGTGGATAAAGCGTCAACCTGGAAATGCTGAGGTCGCCGGTTCGAAACCCTGGGCTTGCCTGGTCAAGGCACATATGGCAGTTGATGCTTCCAGCTTCTCCCCCCTTCTCTCTCTCTGTTTCTCTCTCTCTCTCTCTCCTCTCTAAAAATGAATAAAAAAAATTTTAATATCTGGAATTGGATTTAGAATTGCACATATTTAATTTACTTTTTATAGGCTATTCTTTCCCTCTTTCTTAAACTCCACAAAGAAAGGAGGGAAATGACTTAAATAACTATTTGATAGTTTTCAATATATATAACATTTAATTAAAAATATAATAAAGTAAGTACAATTGAGTAAAAAAATTAAGATTAAAAATGAAAATATTAATTCTTGTTTTGTAAACATTGCCCCAGTAAAAGAATTAGTGACCAAATATATCTAGCTCATAAAATATTGTCAATTATTAAAATTTTTATAGCACATTTATTCAATGAGTATTGAATATGCAGTCACTCTAGGTCCGAAACTCTTCAAGGTATTGGGAATGCATGGAGAAGATACAGTCCTTTGCTCTCAATAAACTCAGCACTGAATTTATTATAAAACATTTTCCAAATACATTGTCTATTAAACTTAAAAAATGCCACAAGGTAACATTAACCAAAATTCTAGCAAAATTAAAAAATTTTCCTCCAAAAAAGTTTATGGCCTTGGCCGGTTAGCTCAGTGGATAGAGTGTCAGCCTGGCATGCAGATGTCTGGGGTTTGAACCCTGGTCAAGGCACACTTGAGAAACGACAATCTGCTTCTCTTCCTCCTCTCTCCTCTTCACTCCCTCTTCCCCTCTCTCAGCCAATGGCCCGGTAGGGGTTGGACCAAGTGTCAGCCTGAGCTCTGAGGATAGCTTGGTTGATTCAAGCATTGGCCCCAGACGGGGGTTGCAAGGTGGATCCCAGTTGGGTTGCATGCATGAATCTGTTTCTCTATCTCCTCTAAAGTGAAAAAAAATGTTCACATAAAAATATTGCCTGACATATACAGGAAAGTATTCCATTAAGAAATGATGTTGTTAAGGTATTGTTAGTCTTTATTTTATTATGAAAATATAGGCTGTTTTAATCTTGATGTTCTGCTTTGAAAGTTAATTATAGGCTCTTCTTTGTAATGTTATTGGAGAAGATGGTGAATGCTGTACTTCTACCAAACAACTGTAATTTTAGGGGTATGGTCAAGTGTCTTCATCCCTTTTATATTAATTAAATGTCATGGCCAACCATAGAACAATACAACTCCAACCTTCAACACCCTGGAATCTGCTGTAACAGTCTGGTGAATTTGCATTTGCCATATAAGCATCTTCGACCTATTCCAGGCCACTATTTTATTTACTATATTATTATTATTATTATTGTTATTTAATGTTTATTTTATTGATTTTTGAGAGAGAAGAAGAGAGAGAAAGAGACAGGAACATCAATCTCTTCCTGTATATTCCCTGACTGGTAATTGAACTAGCAACCTCTGTGCTTTGGGACGATGCTCTAACCAGCTGATCTATCTGGCCATGGTTGGCCACTATTTTAAAGTTCACATGTTTATATTCTCAGAATATATGCTTATATTCTCAGTGTTGGATAGAAGCAGAGAGTACCTAATTCAGTACTGTTGGGCAGATAAATTATATTTTTCTCACTCTGATAAAAATGGACGTTGCTTTCACGTAGTGATGCTCTCATATGATACAGCTAATTGCCCTTCTTGCTTGGGAAGGGGCTTGGTTATACTAATGTGTGTTGGGGAGGGCTTTCACACTAAAAGGTTTTAAAAAGAGGAGCTAGGAGGCCCTGGCCGGTTGGCTCAGTGGTAGAGCGTCGATTCCCAGGTAGAGTCCCAGGTTTGATTCTCGGCCAGGGCACACAGGAGAAGCACCCATCTGCTTCTCCACCCCTCCCCCTCTCCTTCCTCTCTGTCTCTCTCTTCCCCTCCTGCAACCCAGGCTCCATTGGAGCAAAGTTGGCCCGGGCGCTGAGGATGGCCCCATGGCCTCTGCCTCAGGCGCTAGAATGGTTCTGGTTGCAACAGAGCGACGCCTCAGATGGATAGAGCATCGCCCCCTGGTGGGCATGCCGGGTGGATCCCGGTCGGGCGCATGTGGGAGTCTGTCTGCCTCCCCATTTCCAACTTCAGAAAAATACAAAAAAGAAAAAAAAAGAGGCGCTAGGAGACCATTTGGGGGAGAGTGATCATGTTCTTGTAGAGAGGAAGCGCCCATGGTGAAGCAGGGCAGGGTAGCCACGTGGAGGAGGCAGTCAAAATGGTGGAATGTTGAAGGAAAAGCCAATTTGCGCAGGAGAAAGAGATGGGGAACAGAGGTTAATAAGGCTGGTGAGGTGGAAGCCTTTGATTCTAGGAAAACTCGGATGAGTCAGTGGCTTTGGGAGACCTGAATGGAAATGGAAGTGTTTCCCACTGTGCGTATTTCTTGTCCGCCAGGTGCAAGCTAGGATTAAAGGAAAATGGACCACCAGTTTTTGGGTCTGTTGATTCCTTACCATCTGTCCGAATCAAATGCGAACCTATGTTGGCCAGGCGGCTGTGATGGTGGCCACAGATACTGGCCATACAAATACATCATTAAAAGAACTTAGTAACTTCAAGACAATTGTATTCTCAGTGGTATATTTGATCACAAACTAGATGATCTGAGCATTAGGTTGGACATTAGGCATGCCAAAGGGGAATGTAGTTGGATAGATTAGGTATGATTTTTTTTTTTTTGTAATATCTTTCTAAAGGCGCATCGATTTGAGCTGACAAAACTAAATAAGAGTCAAGGAAATTTTTCATCTCTGCCAGGAAGCATATTTCAAAGCAAATGAAAACAAGAAAATGTGTGGGCTAATATAGAAATGCAGGCCAACCTTTCCCATTTGAAAATGTATATCATTACCATTTATTTTTACTACTACAAATAAAGTGAATGCAGTCTTTAGGCATTTCTTTTCAACTTCTCAGTCATATATCCTTTTTATTATGGCAATCTTTAAAAATATGTCTAAGTGAAATAGTATAGGGCTCTAAAGGACTAATAAAATATAAACACAGATCTCTGGAGGGAATATATAGTGGCAACATTGTCTAAACAAATACCATCAATATATTACATAAACTTAATTTAGTTCTGCTTGAAGTATGAAGGACTTTTCTTTTAGAAGATTAGTCAAAAAAGTTTTTTTATAACATGAAAGTACTGCTTTTTATTTCTCTTATATGTTGAAAGGTGGTAATTAATTTTAAGACTGTGTAGTCAATATTTTTATAGAAAGCGACTAAAATATGAGTTCCGGGAGTTGAAGAAATGAAGAATAGAGAGTGTGTGGAAACAGCATTGGAAAGATGGGTTCTATGAGACCGATGCCTTTACCCTGATTTCACCACTGGCTGCGTGACTTTGTAGAATTCACCTCACCTTCCTGAGTCTTGATCGCCTTTGCCTTATTCTAAAATAAAAAAAATAAAAAAATAAATGGGGATGACACATTGGACTAGAGAGTAGCCACACTTCTTTTCAACTCTAATATTTTGAGGTTTAGAGAAAAAACAGGGGTACTAATTACTAAACTTCCCTGGGGCTGGTGGTGTAGGGACAGCAGGATCTTGTCTGCACTGATTTTGAATGTACTACAAGGAAAATCACAACGATAAGGTAAACCAGCATCTATTTTGTTTGGTTTTTACTTTTGTAACTTTCTGCTCCTTTCCCCCTGAAGCTGTTGGATAGCTGCTGCTCTAGTTACCATAGAAACAGGTTAGCTCCTAGCTTCCTGTTTCCATTGAAAACAGCTTTCTCTCAACCACATATTTGATCTCAAGAAATCTTTTGTTGTGGCTCCATCACAAAACCCTAAAAGATGATTGACTCTGTCATTTGCTAAATCTAAGCTTCAGGGCAGGTGTAAATCCATCCACCCACAAGGATAACTGATTAGATAATCTCAGTTTTATTTCCATTTGAAAAGTATCTTGTCAAAGGCACCATCCTTTCCCCTTTCTGTATCTTATACAGAAGGGAAAATCTTATTCACCTGAAGGTTTACAGACATACCTGTAAACCTTTAAGTGTTTACAAAATAGTGTCAAATTACTCAGTTCTATCTCTTGTATAATCTAGTCTATCAAACAGAGTAAGCATACAGAATATAATGCTGTCTAGTACAGTTTATAAGTTTATGTTTTAATATACTCACTAATGAATAATATTTTAAGCTAAATATATATATATGTATTATGCAGTGCTCCATATTTCTCTTTTGAGAAAATAGTTTTTCTATTTCAAGATATAGATATTTACATAAAAGAAGATATATTCACAGTAATAATATAGATACATACTCAGGGAATATGTTTATAGAATTTTTTATATGGATAAAAAATGGAAGATACATGTGAATATGGGTTAAAGTTTTTTTTAATTTTTTTTAATTTTTTTTTATTTTTTTTTATTTTTCTGAAGCTGGAAACAGGGAGAGACAGTTAGACAGACTCCCGCATGCGCCCGACCGGGATCCACCCGGCACGCCCACCAGGGGCGACGCTGTGCCCATGAGGGGGCGATGCTCTGCCCATCCTGGGCGTCGCCATGTTGGGACCAGAGCCACTCTAGCGCCTGAGGCAGAGGCCACAGAGCCATCCCCAGCACCCAGGCCATCTTTGCTCCAACGGAGCCTTGGCTGCGGGAGGGGAAGAGAGAGACAGAGAGGAAAGCGTGGCGGAGGGGTGGAGAAGCAAATGGGCGCTTCTCCTGTGTGCCATGGCTGGGAATCGAACCCGGGTCCTCCGCATGCTAGGCTGACGCTCTACCGCTGAGCCAACCGGCCAGGGCCTGGGTTAAAGTTTTGATGATAACATTAGTGTGTGTGTGTGTACATGCATGTGTATTACATATATCCAAAATATATACTCTTTGGATAGGGTTGGTGACTGACAGATACGACAGGCTTCTGGTGTTCATGAGATTTAGAGTTAGAAGGAAACTGAGCATCATCTGGTACATTGCCTCAATTCATAGATTAAGGCAGCTGCCTTGCTCATACCTATAGCTAGTTAGGGACAGCGGCAGGGCTAGAGTTTAGATCTGACTTTTGATGCTCTGTTCATTCAGTCTTGATGGCCTAGTCTGGATTGTGTTTAATATTAGATGCCAAAATTGTAGCCCTTGGGAAGCAGTGAGCATGTTAGGAATAGTCTGCCTTCTTCAATATCCTATTGTTCAGTGTCAGCAGGGAATTGTCACTGTTTCAGGTATTCACTTTTATTCCCTTTCAGATGCAGCTTTCCATTGCTGCCTGCTCTACCAGTTCTACATCTTACAGTTCTGCTCAGTTTTTACAGCCTCAAAACTAACCCAGCTATATACACTTACTATTTTTTTCCTTTGGCTCACAACCTTCATCAGAAAATCTACAGAAGCCTTAGCTCCCAAACTAAGCCATGTATAATAGGCTTCAGAAGAGATTTAGATAGTTAATAAACAACATATATATTCCCCTTTATCCCTTTGTGTGTGTATATATATGTGTGTGTGTGTGTGTGTGTGTGTGTGTGTCTTTTGCAATATGTTTTTCAACTCTTGATTGATTTATTGTCTTTAGAATTTCATTTTATTTATTTTTTTGTGAGAGAGAAAGAGAGGCAAACAGACAGAAATAGGAAGGGAGAGAGATGTGGATCATCACCTCGTAGTTGCTCATTGATTGCCTCTTATATGTGCCTTGATTGGGGAGGTGGGAGCTCCAGTTGAGTAGGTGACCCCTTGCACTCAAGCCGGTGAGCCTGCAATCAAGTTAGCCACCGCAGGGTTTCCAACCCTGGACCTCAGTGTCCCAGGTTGATGCTCCACCCATTGTGCCAGCGCTGGTCAGGCTCTTTGTAATTTTTTAGTGCAGCCTTGTTTCAACTTACTGGTGATGGTTAATGTATTTTATAGAGGATTTTCTTCTCACATGCAATTAACCTGATAACAGTGGGTTCACACAGGGATAACTGGTGAATTAGAGGAGTGAAAGATGTTTGGAACTGTTGTTAAGATCTGCAAATGAGATTGGATATTGTTGTGAGATCAGTAAATGCAGGGCAGAAAAACTTTTCCTTGAACTTCTGTTTAATGGATTGTTGACCATAGTTTGTGTTTATTGTATTGTGATGCAATATAAAACAACATTATAATTTTAGGGGTGTTTGAGAGAATGCGTTTTGTAGGAATCAAACAGAACAACTTGGGCCAAAGTGTTGCTGGTTATATCAGAGAAAAATACTTTATAATGGCCATAGTCCCTTACTGATCTTCTGAAAGTTGATAATGGTAAGGACATCTGTGTAATCTGACATTTCCTCTGTATTCCACGTATTAAGAAAAATCCTATGCTGACAATCCAATAGTGTCTTTATTTCCTCTTTAAAGTCCCTGGTAGGTTTGCTTTCAAATCTTAGAGCTTTGCCATTCTTTCTGTATCTGACAACATTGTTGACATCTTTAAAAATTGGAGCAAAGGGCCCTGGCCGGTTAGCTCAGTGGTAGAGCGTTGGCCTGGTGTGCAGGAGTCCCGGGTTCGATTCCCGGCCAGGGCACCCAGGAGAAGCGCCCATCTGCTTCTCCACCCCTCCCCCTCTCCTTCCTCTCTGTCTCTCTTTTCCCCTCCCGCAGCCAAGGCTCCATTGGAGCAAAGATGGCCGGGGCGCTGGGGATGGCTCCATGGCCTCTGCCTCAGGCGCTAGACTGGCTCTGGTCACAACAGAGCGACGCCCCATATGGGCAGAGCATCCCCACCTGGTGAGCATGCCTGGTGGATCCAGGTCGGTCGCATGTGGGAGTCTGACTGACTGCCTCCCCGTTTCCAGCTTCAGAAAAATACAAAAAAAAAAAAAAAAAAAAAAAAAATTGGAGCAAAGTTGAAGATCGTCATTCTTGGCAGGTGTTCTCTGATTTACTCTGATTTAGTCTTATATAGAAGGTGCTTTCTTTTGAGTTGTCTCTACCGAGAAAGTGCCAGAGATAATATTATGTCACCTATTAGCCTCAGATTTTGTCTTATTGCTACTTTGCCCATAATTTTAAGTTGTTCACTAACTGATAAAATGCAAAAGATTTTAAAAATTAAAATTAAGTGAATATATACATGATTACAAATTTTTTACACAAAATCTATTTGTAATAATATAAAGTTATTTGTTGAGTAATTTATTAGATTGGGTGTGTTGAAAGTGCCAGACATTGTTCAGAACTTATATAAAATTTGTGTCTGTGTTTGCAAATTGAACAACAGAAATTCAGATAGAGGTTGCTTATTTTAGTATACTTATGGTTATTGATTTAGGATAAAATGCTCTTTGCTAAAAGTGAATATTGTAGAATAAAGTGAAAACAATGGCAAAGTAATAAGCCAAATTAAGCATCCTCACTGTTTTGACATATTAATTTGGATAAAATGAATAAAATTGATATTTAGGGAAGTAGAACAATTATAGTTATTACAGTTTGATTTATTATTTAAATTGTCCTGTTTTTCTCTTAGAAGGTATTATGGAAATTATTAAAATATTCTTAATGAAACTTGTCTTTTATTTAAATTGAGTGGGAAATGGACAGAGTAGAGCCTTAGCTGGCACTTTTATGTACAAACAGAATCTAAAGTAGCAGGTAGCTTTTTTTTTTAAAGCTATTGGAAATTTATTACCTATCAGGCCTGAGTGAACTTCCTTCAGTCATATAAAATGATTAGCTGGTGCATCAAGTTGAATATTATATTTGCATCATTATAGATAAACATTTGTGAGCTTATGTTTAATTCATAGATTCTTAATGGTGTTGACTGTGCTTTGATATTTAGAATACAATGTTAGAAATACAGAATTCAAGCAAATTAATGAAATCTAACATTTTACTGCACCAATAGGCTTTAATGACATTCAAAATTGATTAATCTTAGTGTAAAAATAGGGTTATTTGTTTCATTTTTTCCTGTGAGTCAGTTTCTCAATTTTTAATTGTGCATGCTATCAGCTCTTTAGTTTTTTTGAATTTAGTGATTGTTTTTAAAATACATACATTTTTCTATTGATGTATGAATCATTGATTTAATTCACCTCTGATTTCTTGTCTTAGGTGGCTTCTTGGTAACGTTTATTTTCTAGAGTGAGTGTCGTTGTCAGAATACTTGACTTTGTGCTTCAGTGCTAGGTTTATCAACAAACTGTTTTTTTCCACCATGGCTTGCATTGATTGGTTGATACTTTTTGTCAACAAGCATTTGTGTATTTATTTTCTAGCTAAACAAGCTGGAAAATAAAAAGTATCAAAGATAGAAGCTTTTAAATGCTTTCATTATATATATATATATATATATATATATATATATATATATATATAATTTCTTTTTTAATTGATTTTAATTTGTTGTGTTTACATAGTTATAAGTGTACCCCTGAATATATCTCCCTTCCTCCTCCTCATGTTCTCCTTGATGCCCCCTTGGCCCCCTCCCCTACCTTCTTCCCCCTTCCCTTCATGATTTACTATCCTGCCCTCTATCTCTGTGTTATATGTTTATATACTTTCACTAATGTCTTTCCTTTCTTTAATCCCCTCCTCTCATCCCCTTTCCCTCTGCCCACTTTCCCTCTGGACTCTGACCCCTTCTCTGCCTTGCTTCCGTTCTTCAGTTCACATTGTTCATTGGATTTCTCATATGAGTGAAGTCATATGATATTTTTCTTTCTCTGCCTGGCTTATTTCGCTTAGCATAATTTTTTTTTTTTTGAGAGAGGCAGACAGACAGACAGAAAGGGAGAGAGTAGGAGAGAGATGAGAAGCATCAACTCAGAGATGTGTCACTGTAGTTGTTCATTGATTACTTCTCATATGTGTCTTTAGTGGAGGGCTCAAGGTGAGCCAGTGACCCTTAGCTCAAGCCAGCAACCTTGGTCTCAAGCCAGCAAACTTTGTGATCAAGGCCATTACCCCGCACTCAGCTGGTGATGTTGCCCTTAAGTTGCCCACCTTGTGCTCAAGCCAGGGGCCTTGGCATTTCAAACCTGGGACCTCAGTGTCCAAGGTCGATGCTCTATCCATTGTGCCACCACCAGTCAGGTGGCTTTTGAGTCCTTCAACTAATAGTTACTGAGCTTCAACTATTGGCCAAGACTATATTAGTATTGAGAAGGCAAGAAGGGTTAAAATTTGGCATTTAACATCAAGATGCTTGCATTCTGTTGGAATACAAAAAATGTACATCCATAGTTATAACAGAATGCATGAAACACTATAATAGAGATATTGGTGTAATGTGGTAAGACAGACTAGGGAGGAACTTACTCCCTTATCCAGAGGAGATGACATTTTAGTTAACTTCCAAAAAATTAATTACGTCTTTTCCCACAATCAAGGGGAAGGTCAATCAAGTAGTGTGCAAACATGGAGGATTGACAGAGAATGCCTTGCCTAGTAATAGGGAGTACTAGAAGGACCAAAAGGTAAGAGAACAAACTTGAGGAGTAAGAATGATTGAAACTGAAAGAACCTCTGGGTTTATAAATGAGATTTCCCAGTGGGATGTAAAATGCTCAGTCCAGAGCAGGGCTGAACACTATTATTTCAGTTTGTTCAAAAACAGTGGTCCTTTTTTTTAAATTTTAAAATTAATTCATTTGAGAGAGATAGAGACAGGAAGGGAAATGGAGAGAGACAGACAGGAAGACCTTGATTTATTGTTCCATCTATTTATGCATTCACTGGTAGATTCTTGTGTGTGTCCTGACCTGGGATTGAAACTGCACCTTGGCATATAAAGACAATACTGGTACTGAAACTTAGATGTGCCTAGGAATAGCATAAGATGATGGCTGAAAATTTCAATGCCCAGGTCTCACATCAGAGATTCTAATTCAGTAGCATTTGATTAGGATTCAGGTCGGGTGAACATCTTTGGGGGTGTAGTTGGCTACTGGCCCAGGACATGCTAGTATTGCAGTGTGGCTGCTCCAAAAGCAAATACTATTTAACAACAAATTAAGAGAATAACCATGTTTATACCATTATTTCCCAAAGTGCATTTTGTAGATCTGTAATTCTTGAGGATGTGAATAGGCATTGACTCTTAAAAGAGTTCCCTGGACAGATGAACTTGGAAAAGTTTAAAACAAAGTAAACTAAGTTGTTATTTGTAAATTTATTTATTATTATTTTTTTTAAACTACAAGTAGTTTTAGGATAAAAGAAGTAGAGACTGGTTGACTGCTTGACAGTTGGTATGAGGTGGAAGCAGAGTAATGTTCAAGGCTGGACTCAGTGGGCCGAGTTTTAATTCTGATCCCACCACTCGCCTGCTGTATAACTTTCACCAAGTTGCTTCTCTAAACCTCCTCCTTTTCATCTGAACTAAAGAGGTATTAACAGTATCGGATTCAAAGAATTGTTATGAGGGTGGACGGAGCATGTTCATGTGAAGAATCCAGCATAGTGCCTACTTTGATAATGTCACTTGTATCACCATCATCATCATCATCATCATCATCATCATCATCATCATCCTTTCAGGCAAGCATTAGTCAATTTGGAGGATGGTGCAGTTGTAATAGGCTACCTTCAGGAAGCTTTCTGGCATTTAGAGGGTTCATGAAAGGAATAAGTTGTCTGTCCCTGAGATTTTTTCATGTGAATACTGGATAACTGTCAGGAAATTTATAAAATTAATTCTATCTCTCATTAGTAAATAGTGCTTAATTAGAACAATGTCTAATATGTGTGTGTTATATAGCAGGCATTTTGCAAGTGGCAAGGTCAAGGCATCTCTCCTGCCTTTAAGAATTTGTGGCCTCCAGGAAGAGAAGAATAGGAAGAATAAAAGGGAAATAATAGTGTAATGTCATAAGATCTCCAGTAGAAGTAAGAGCAGGGTGCTTTGGAGGTTAACCTCGTCTTTCCAAGTTTGGAAAAAACTTCCTGGGAGAAATATGTCATTGCTGGTACCAGAAGATGAAGAAGAAATAGCCAGGCTTTTGAGACTGAGGAAAGAGCTTAAACAAAGTCCTAAATGGGAACGAAGGCATGGCTTGCGCCAGATACTGCAAATAGTTCAGTGCAACTGCAACACAGTGTAAGGGACAGGGGATGAGGGGCCATGCTGTGGTGACAGACGCTAAGATTGAATTGAAAGGTTTTTTCTGGTGGCGATGGGAAGCTTCTGAAGGATTTTACACAGAACAATGTCATGCAGATCTGTAATTAGGAATACCATTCTGATTCTTTTTCTTTTTTGACCAAAAAAAGAGATTGGACTAGGAAGAATGGGTACAAGTTTGTCAGGAGGGTTACAGTTTAGCATGTATTGACCTTAAAAATTAAAACCAGTCATTTTACCAGCAAAAAGTGGGTTTTCTCAGGACAGCAAAGAATTGCAATTCAGGACAAGCAAGCTCTAGCAAAAGGCATGGGTAAGTTCAACAAAAAAAGGAGAGGAAGGTAATTTTATGGAGTAAAAGGAAGTAATTGGGAGACAAAAGTAAGTGTATAGGGAGATGATGGCTTCTCATTGGCTGAATTGCTGGGGTACTTGATTTCTTGTGGAATATGCAATGTATATTTTTCCCATTGGGTCTTATAATTGATGTTTCTTTCCTGTTGAGGGCTGACTTCTCTCTGGTGGTGTAATTGACAGTTTCTCCTGTGATTGATATAGAGTGAGAGAGCTTTCCCCTTTGGCCTTACTTCTCCATTTTAGTGAAGTTTCTCTTTTATTAATTTTCACACGGAAGAAATTCTGGTGATCTGAATTAAGACTGTTACCAGAGGAAGAAAATAAAAGGGACATAGTTACATAGTTAAAGTGTAATTATTGATTGATTAAAGTGAATGAAGCAGAAAGAGAAGTCAAGAATGTTCCTCTCGTTTGTGTTTGCAGAATGGGACAGGAAAATCTTTCTTTTTCTAATTCAAGATTCAGTGGTTGAATAATTTGATAATCTGGTTTATTAGTAATTATTTTTTCATGGGATTTAGTACTATATTTTGTATTATGTTTTCTGATTTTTTTTTTATATTTCAGTACTGATTGCTGGCTTATGAATGCAATTTCATTGATTTTATGATTGTGAAATTAGATGCAAAGTATGCCCCTTAAATTTTTTGTTAGCTTACTGCCATAAAATAGTGGTGAGGAATAAGAAGTCTTCTCTACAAGAAATGTCCATTTTTGCACTATTGTTCAGTTTTAAAACTCAAGAAAATAATATTAAATTTTGTATAATTTCTGTGAAATGGAATTAACTATTCAATGTAGCATAGCTCATGTAGACTCCAAAACTAGAATTTCAAATTGACTGGAGATTAAAAAATATTAACAAGATTCTATGGCTCTAAACACTCCTTAGAAAATTGCTTTAAATAAATATATATTTCCTTTAGATAAAAGTCTAGGAAAGAGCAAAGTAGTGAAGAAGGAAATAAAAAATGAAAACAAGCATCACTGGAGTCAAACTGGAGAGAAAATTGTGACTTCAGATCCAAGGCAAAAATGTACCATGTCATTGTCTTCCTTGAAATCTTTATCTCTTTCCTTTGCTTTTACATATTAAGTTACTTTCCTCAGGCTAAGTCCTCAAAATCTGTCCCCCACTTATATTCCTATTAATACTTCTCATAACTCCACTAGTAAAAGTACTGCTGAAGTCAGACCATGTGTTTTGCCATTCCTGAATATGAATGACGTGTTCACATAATTGTACATTTGCATACACTGTTGTCACAGCCAGGAACACACCTCTTTTGCTGGATTTAACAGGTTGAGTCAATCATCTTTCAATATTGTATATAACTATCAAGTCTTACTTGACACCTTTTATGTTTTCTCAAAAGCGGTAGTTTTCTTCTCTTAGTTTTCATAGCACTAGGTAGGCACAGTGTTGTAGCACTTAACTGACTATATTAGTTTCCCAGAGCTGCTATAACAAACTGCCATACACTGGATGTTTTGAAACAACAGAAACTGACTCTCTTACAGTCCTGGAGGCTGGAAGTCTCATATCTAGGTGTCAGCAGGTTAGGCTTCTTCTCGGGGTTCTGAGGGAGAATCTGCTTCATGGCTGTCCCCTGGCTTCTGATGGTTGTTGGCAATCCTTGGTATTCCTTGGCTTATAGATGCATCACCCCATTTCTCTCTCTATTTTCATATACCAGTCTTCCCTGTGTGTGTTTGTGTCTCAATTCACTTTTCTCACAAAGACACAGGGGTTGGATTATAGCTAGTGGTGGAATCCAAATAATTTAACAACTGGTTCTCTGCCTTGATGACCATTTTAAGTATAAAAAAAGATAAACCGAAAGGTAGTTTATTATTTCATGCATTTAATACTTAAATAAGAACAATAAAAGAGGTACAAAAGACTAGATTATGTTATGAGTTTAAAAATATTAATGAATAAATATTAAATAATACCTGACAAAAAACAATAAAACTGTTATTTAAGATATTTTTATATTGCTTCTTGATTGACATCCTCAGTTGCAATTTTTTTCACCTATGGACGGAATGGACATTAGTATGGGTGCTTAGAATATGCTGTTGCACAGGTGAACATTAAAAAAGAGTAAGGAATGTAAATTTGTGATTTCCACATTGGGCAGCTGCCCAGGCGCCCATCTTACAGAGAACCCTGATTATAAGTGTCATTTTAACAACTGGTTCACTTAATTCAACAAAAAAATTAGGTATTGGTTCTGCTGAACTGGTGTAAACTGGCCAAATCCCACGACTAATTATATAGCCCATAATAATCTAGTATAACTACATCTTAATTTAGCTGTTATCTCTGCAAAGACACTAGTTCAAAATAAGGTCATATTCTGAAGCTTGAGGTTGACATCAATTTTGGGGTGATACTATTCAACCCAATATGTTGACTTTTCCCTTTTGGCAATGTGTTTGTAATAGCCAATCTTTTAGTCTCTGATTTCTCCTTTTTTGTATCAGTGTTCTCTCATTGAATGGATGGCTACAATGTTCTTCATGTATTGTTCTGAAGATGCTAGTTAGGTAGTTTTTAAAGTTCTATTTCACTTCTGGTATTAACTTTGGTCCCTTTATCTTTTCCTAGTTTTTCCCCTTCTTCTTTATACTATTGATTTTCTTCAAATATCTTTTCCTTTGAAAGATGGAGGGGGTTGATTACAATGTTCTATGCATAGTCAGGATCATGCAGAAAGATAGGATTCCCTTCAAGGTGGATGAGCAGAAGCCGATGGGAAAACTAGGAACACTCTCAAGGTCTAAGAGAGGAGCTTTTCCTGGAGACAAGACTTCTGTGTGTTTCAGTTAATCCACAGTGACCTTTCTTTGAAGACCTCTGAGTGGTAAAAAGTTCATTTTGCTTTTCTCTATCACACTAACACATCTAATTTGTAACTGTCTTCTCTTTTGATTCTCTACTTAATTTAGAAAGCTGATCATGCTGATTGTATCCTGTGAGCAAATTCTGTAGGAAGGAGAATTCCAAAGAGGTGTCCCACAGCCAGCTCCTTGTCTTAGTGCCTGTCGCCTCTGACTTTGAGGTTCTTCTGGATATCATTGGGAAAAAGAAATTAAAGACCTATATATAGTTTGTGATTTTTATTATTATAAGAAGCTTATTAGACTAACATTAATCCAAAATGCTAGAAAATTATAACTTGGAGAACAATGATACTTTGTCAACTGCCCACTGAGAATACATTTGTAAGAACATGAACTATGATGGTTTAACAGATGTTTACAGTACTCAAAGTCCTGAAATAAAGTAAGAGCATTAAGTTGAAATAATGTTTACATATTAGCGTGCTTTAATTTTTTACCTATTGACATTACCAGTGGGACTAAATGCCCAGTCCCTATTATATAGTGAAGCATCTGGCTGACCAAAATAGATGGCACTGCTTGTTCTGTTAATTACGTGGAAAAAAAGTCTTCACTGAAAGATGCTGTGTCTTAAGAAAAGAGGTTGAAGAATGGATGTTGCAGCAAGGAAATTACATAAGAACAATAGGGGTAAAAAAGATTTCTATTTATCACAGTATTGTTATCTCATTTCATTTGATAAAATGGAAATATCCAAAGGTGAATTGTCCCCCATGCTATCTAGAATACACTTTATCAAGCCAATGCAGTAATGAAGATCAGCACATCTAAAACCTGGTTATGTCCAGATATTCCCTCTGAGCTGTGACAAATAGAATGACTCAGAAAGACATTTAATGAAATATGTATATTACAGTGGTCATGCAAATGAAAGGGATGAGAAAAACCTTCATTTATTCAAACATACTACATATATTACAGAGATCAGGCAAAACTATTATTTTTAGGAAAAAATTGGAGATAGTAGATAATAGTGATAAAATACATTATAATAGAAAAAATTTATATTTTTAAGATGAAAACTCATTGTAGTTCATTTACTTATTTATTTTTATTTTTAAAATTTATATTAGAGAAGGAAGAGAGAGAGAGAGAGAGAAGAGAGAAAAGGGGAGAGGTGCAGGAAGAAGCATCAACTCCCATATGTGTCTTGGCCAGGCAAGCTCAGGGTTTCGAACTGGTGATCTCAGTGTTCTAGGTCAATGCTTTACCCACTGTGCCACCACAGGTCAGGCCGTATAGTTCATTTGTTTTTAAAATGAAATGTGTTCTTAAGTCATAAAAATAAATGTTTTTATTATGAAAAATTGGGAAAATATAGACTATACTGAAGAAGAAAACCGTTCTTTTATCTCCCCAGGACTATTAAAAATTTAGTATAATTATTCATTTTTATTATATAAAGAAAGGTAAGATTTAGCCAAAGGAAAGAAATAAGAATTGAAAAATGGACATCAGTGGGATGAAAGGCCTAGAGGTAAGGGACCAAAGTGGATTGGAAGAGCAGAAAGAGGACAGGTGTGATTAGGGGGCAGAGGCCCAGGGGGAGACCTATGGAAAGAGGACCTAGAAACACATTTAGATGAATTCTTATTTTTTCTAAGTTTAAAGATTCTTTTTCAATATCTTCTTTATTTTGTTGAATCAATATCTATGTGTTACAGTGAACTTGAAGCAGGTTGTTTTACAAGAAGATAAGTGGAAATTATTGAACAAATTGAACTAACAAGCAAAATAGAGACAGATTCATACATATAGAGCAGTCTGACAGCTGTCAAGTGTGGGACTCAGTGAGGGAGGTGAGGGATTGATCAAAAAAATACAAAAAAGTCCTTATGGACAAGGATTGCAGTTGGTGGGGGGTAGATAAGGGTATAGGGGACATACATGGTAATGGACGAAGACTTGACTTGGGGGGTGTACATACAATATGCTGTACAGATATGTGTTATAGAATTGAACACCTGAAACCTGTGTAATTATGCCTACCAGCATCACCCCAATACATCCAATTTTAAAAAAGGGACTTCACTGTCAAACATCAGAATGCTTTCTCACTTGTCTCTTGTTGCACAATTCACTTTGGCTTCCAACCTCATCCTTCAATGCTCTTGTTATTCTCCTACTCCCAAGTTTCTCCATCCTACCTACAGAGACGGCTCTATATCTAGTGTTGGAATGCAGCCGAGACTGATAATTGTCCTGAATTTCCTCATGATCCGTTTTGTTCCAACAGCATGTGATGACTAGGAGTATAGATCTTGGCATCAGACAGACCTGGGTTTGGATATGGTCCTATGACATGTTAGTTGCATGACCTTAGATGATATAATCAACTTCTTTAAATTTTTGTTTCATTCTGTGTAAAAGAACATCCTCATAAATGGGTGTTATAAGGATTAAATGATACAAAAACTAAATGAGATAATGCATTTAATGTGAGCAACAGAATGCCTAATATAAAGTGAGCTGTCTATAAATTTTGATATTATTATTATTTAAAGCTTAAGAATAGATTGATGTGCAGAATTATTAGTCTGATAATTGGTGGTATCTATCAAATTATTGTTGCATGTCTATATCTGAGAATAGAGTCTTTTCATTGGAGAGTAGGTAGAAAATCCAGGAGGCTGTGGTAGAGAGTTTTGAAGATTAGTTGTATTTTTGTTAATAGATTGTGGAGTACAGCTGATGACTATCTTGCCATGGCCATAATTGTACTATGTTTGGACTCTGGGTTGAAATGAAATAAGATTACCTTTCTGATATAACTGCTTACTTCTCTGAATTAGGTGAAGATAGTGAATGATGAAGAGGCACAGGGGACACTGAATTCCCTTTTGTTTAATGAATTATCATTGCCAAGGACAAACAGGTACACAGTAGGTATTTAAAAAAGTATTTTCTGACAGACTGGCCAACTGACTATTTCATAAGTGGAGAGGTATACTTCTTACATGCAACATTCCACAGGTTTCTACTGCTTCAACTTACAAATGCATTCTAGAAGGAAACAACTATAAGTCTCCGTCTTCTCTCAGCTTGGTGGCTCACCAGAATGGTTTGTCAGAGGATAAAGAACAAGGCACAGTAGTACCCTGACCATTATTACACTGCTAGAATGGAGAACATGACCATACTGGCAACTCTCATCACTTCCTGAATCAGACAAGTAACAGTTAAGGAAAAATATTGTTGCAGAAATAGACTTCTCTCTTATGAAGTAGCTCCCGTTCCTGGAAAGATTATTGGTACACTGACTCTTGAGTAATGTGATTTTCTTACTCAGAGGTAAAGCTGTCACCAGTTATAATTTTAAGCTCAATAGAGTTTTCAGATTTTCCTAATCCTGGTCAACAGTCTTGGAAAGTCCACCTCCCCACCCCAAGAGTTGGAGCACAAGTTGCCATGAACATCAATTCTTCTTTTTTAAATTAATTTTAATGGGGTGACATTGATAAATCAGGGTACATATGTTCAGAGAAAACATCTCTAGGTTATTTTGACATTTGATTATGCTGCATTCCCATCACCCAAAGTCCAATTGTCTTCCATCACTTTCTAACTGGTTTTCTTTGTGCCCTAATTCTTAACTATTCTCATCAATATTTTAATTTGTATGCACTCTTCTTGTATTCTAGAATGTTGTTCATTTTTGTCCTTAATTTTCTTGGCTATTGTAATGTGTTATCATTATTATATGTTTTTATAGCTGTAAGGTTGCCAGATAAAACACAACACCTACCTAGTTAACTTTCAATTACAGGTGAACATCAGATACACATTTTCAGTATAAATTTGTGTACTAAGTTATGGGTCACACTTATATTAAATATATGACATTTGAAGTTAAGTAAGTATCCTGTATTATTTGCTAAGTATGGCAACCCTCGGTTGTATTTTAATGAGGATTCAGAAAGAAATTTTTGATGTTCTCAGTTTGTACTCTCTCTCCCTGTTTTAGCATTAGTTCCTACCCAGATTTTTTGACTGAACATATTCATGGTGCTGTACAGTATCTACTGTAGCCCTAGGTCTAATTTTTGAAGCATTTGGTGCTCAAATAGAGGCAGATAACTCTTCTAGCCATCCAGGGGCACCACTGCCACACAAAAGCAATGATGGTGGCAACTTTGCCAGAAGTGGTTCCTGCCGTCCTGGCTGAAGAAGGAGTAAAATTTAATATGATTTTCATTCAAACATTATTGAACCAACATACTGTAAATGACCCTGTATTTTTTTCTTTCATTGTTGGCTTAAATGCAAGTTACGTCTGCATGTTAATAGCCTCTTTTTAGAATATTTTACTCAAAAAATGTATGACTGTTGCAAAAAAGAGGGCTTTTAATTTTTAATCAATAATTGCACAGAAAGACTGTGTTATTTAAGGAAAGCTTAGTAACTGCCATATAGAAATTTATCTTTTTATTACAGGTGTGTATGTGGGTATTTGCATTCTTACTTTCTGTCAGTATGATTTCTCAAAATTTTCATTTATGTCCCTTGGGTTATTATATTTCTATTATTAATTGTGGGCTTTTCAGACAGGGGATATTCAATGGGCAATTAAACTCAAATTAAGCAGTCTTCTCCATGATATACTCTTGGCAAGGTTGCTTTTTGCCTCCGCCTTCAATTTGGTTCCACCGTCATTCTCTTTGGACTTCATTGTGTGTCTTCTGCAAATAACTCTCCTCCCAAGCAGCGCCAGCATGCCTCACTGTGACTTCCCCATGACACAGCAAGTGAGAAACAAGCAGGTGAAGGAATGCAGCTGAGAAAATTGGGACAAAGGAAGAGGTTGGAACAAAAGAGCATGTCTTATAACTATAATTCAATAGGAGTGATTTTTCCAGTGTTTTGTAAATGGTATGTTGAAATCAGTTTGAACAGAGGACTTCTAAAAATGTTTTAAACAATGACAATGTCATACTAAGGGCATAATCTCCCCAAACAAAAATGAGTTCTTCAGTACACAAGTCCTTTGTGACACTGCATCATAAAAAAACAAATTCTGTTGGAGAATTGAGTCACATGCTACCTCCATGTGTTGATGCACAGTGCACATTGTGTTAAGCCTCTGAGAATCTCATTTAAAACAAAAAGGACTATTTTCTATCTTCTAATTTTTTTTTAACCAGAACATCTAGTTTCATAGAATATTTTTGTAAAATACTGTCCTTAGGACACTTTTTAAAAGGAGGAGGGCATATAATTGTTTACCTGAGTTTTGATTTGTGTGTGTTTCAAGCCATTTGCTGTAGAATCTTGTAATGCAGTAAATGTGTTAAAATGGCTTATGACAGGAAATGATGCCTGTGGTTGATGTATCTAAGTGACACTGCAGGACTGGGATGGGAAGACTCCAATTTTGTGAAATGAGGATTTAGCTCAAGTCTGTGTGCCTTTGAGTTTGTCCACCATTCAAGACAACATTTGAGGGTTTTGATCACGTGATTTTATAGTGGAGTAAGGAATCAAGAACCGAAAAAGGAAAATAAGAATATCTCCATGAAAGTTAGTAGCATGTCCTCTTTCAGTCATGGAAAAGACTGATGAAATGCCGTTAGCTTTGTAAATAGGCAAAATTGTTTCTCAATCTAGTAATCTTACTTCTGGGAATTAATTACAAAAATATGAAAAAATACTTATCCCAACTTATTATCATAGTAGGTTTAAATTTTACTTATTTATTGTAGTATATTATTAATAATTTAAATAAATGCTGAATAAATGTTGAGAACTACTAAAAAGTTTTAATGTAATTGAATTATAGATATCTGTAGTCATTTACCTTTTTACCCTAATAATATATATCTCTTTTGTTCAATGATCATTTATTAACTTTATAAAAATACTAATGTAAATGTTTAGAAAGTATGTTTCTAAGGTATTAGCAGCATGGTTAATGAAGCTTATAGCACTGAAGGTGTAGCAGGTTGGGAATTCCATAAGTCTTTTTTTGTTTTAAAGGAGTTAGTGAAATGATCAAAAACCTTGTCTCTAACAAATCTACTGTAATGGACGTTACAGAGAAACTGTTTATGAGCAAAATTAAGTAGTCAAATCAATTTTTATTTATTCATTGATTATATATTTATTGAGCTTCATGCCAACTAAGTGATATTGGTTTGGAGATGGTATCTGAAGAATAATACAGTCTAAATCGGGGTTTGGGGAGAAAGCAAAGAAGTTAACAGACAATTGCAGTTTGATAAATTCACTAGCGAGAACAGAATGACTTAAGAACACATGGAATGAATATCTAACCCTGATTTAGCAATCTGCATGATTTCCTTGAGGAGGCAATACCTGAGTTGAGTCTTCAGTGATGGATTCAGTGTAGGAAAGACAAGAATGAGGAGAAAGATGTTTCTGGTAGAGAACTCAAATTTGAAGGCAGTCACAAGTTAGTCATTTTGGCTTGAGGATTGTGCAGACAAACAGATGAAGTAGTGAGGAGGTGCGAGTGTTTTCTTCAGAATGCATTAGATGGTTCTGGAATTCTAAGAAGTATTCTCAAAGAAGCCTAAAGAAATTTTCCAGAACTCATTTATTTGTACTGGGAGACTACTGAAGGTATAGCTTTATTTTCTTGTTTGACATTATAATGAAATAGGAAACAATAACTAAAATAACACTTATAGGAGACTATGATAATACATTTATTTAGTAGACTGCAGATTTTATAGTATTGTTTTCAGAAATACATGGAAATTGAATGAACATGCAAACTGTTAAGTCACATAAACTTAGTAGCATGTGTTATGATGTGGCAGTCCTCAATGTCTTTCATAATTCTATTCTTTATTATCTGATTAAATATGACATCTGCTACCATTCCTATGAAAGGTTCCCTACCATCATGTTTTGTAACTTTTGATTATTCTATTTATTCTATGAGAAGATTCAATGAATGTTAAATCATTTCAGATGAATCTACTCTTATTACTCCAGATTTGCTTGTATCCTCTGAGGTCTATACATCTCTGCTCCTTTAAGACAGAGCCTGCCTTTATATGCCCTTTGGTAAATATTTACATACTAAAAATTTCTCATGAGAGTACTGCCTGTCACAGCTATGCTCAGCACTGATTCTGAATAGTGAAGGTTTGGCATGTAACCACCAAAAGCATTTAAACTCTGTTCTATCTCTGTGGATTCACATATCATTTCACAAGAGGCACTTAGGTACATGAATGGATCTTCAATCAGTGCATCATACAGGACTGGATGAATAATTTTAATGTAATCTTTCCCAGGTGTAATGAGATAATTACAAGGGATCACTGAATCTGGTGACCAACATATTTTCTTATTCAGGAAAGAAAAACTGTGTGGCAGCAGCACATTCTCTCAGACAGTGTAAGGTAGAGAAGGGAAGAAGTGACTGATGGAATTAGACCTGGGTCCACATGCCAGCTCTGCCAATTAAGTTTTTTACTTTTAAAAAATTTCCTCCCTTTTCTTGCTGAAAAGGGAGATGTAGTAAGGGTATAATGAGTTATAATATGAGGCACACAGTAAACAAACAATGTGGATCGGACAAAACCTAGGTAATCAGAGAAAAACCTAGAAAAAATGTTTATATAGAGTTTTGAAGAAAGAGTGTGGATTAGAAGTGGGTGTGAGCAGAGATGTGTGTGAACTGTAAGATGAAGGGTATCAGGTGGACAAGTGAGGAATGCGATACTCTTGAGCAAGATAATGAAATTGAGTAAGGCTGGAGTGCTGAGAACCCGAGGGGGAATGGACAGAGAAGGATGGTGAGGTTGCGAAGGTGGGTGGAAATCGTGGAGAGCCTGGTAAGCCAGGTAAAGGAGTTTGGCTTATCGTAAGATCTATAAAAAGTTAGGGTAGGATTTACAGCAAGTGAATGACAGAATCTATTTTAAGTTTTAGAAATGTCATTGCTATAGTTTGGAGAATGGATAGAACAAGAATGGAATAAGAGCAACCACTTAAAGAAGCACTACATTGATTTAGGCAAGATTTTTCTCTTTGAATATCTTAGTATACCTTTCCTCATGTCTAATTGTCATATAGTTTTTACCTATATAGAAGTGAACACAGTGAACAGAAAACTTGAATAATTACAGGTTTCTTAAAAATAAAATTATGTTTTACAGGACAATCTGAACTTCACATTTTTTTTAACTAGGAAAAGTAGTAGCAGCTTCACTTTTTTGATCAATGATATATTTTAAGACAAAAATATTTGATTTACTTTAAAATTCTAGAGTAAAACATTTCTGTTACTAAGGTTGTGGGACCATCTTGGAAGAGTTGGTATTTCATATTCTTACATCCGTTTTATGATGAGAAAACAAGATATCATTCAGTTGGACATGAAAGGAAGCATATAATTATGTTAGAATTCTAAATGCTTGACCAGGCAGTGATGCAATAGATAGTGTTGGCCTGGGACACTGAGGACCCAGGTTCGAAACCCCAAGGTTGCCAGTTTGAGCATGAGCTCATCTGGCTTGACTGTGGGATCATAGACATGACCCCAAGGTCAAATTGAGCCCAAAGATCACTGGCTTAAAACCTAAGGTCACTGGCTTAGAGCCCAAGCTTGCTGGTTTGAGACCAAGGTCACTGGCTTGAGCAAGAGGTCACTGGATTAGCTGAAGCCCTGCAGTCAAGACATGTATCAGAAAACAATCAGTGAACAACTAAGGTGTTGCAATGAAGAATTGATGCTTCTTATCTCTCTCCCTTCCTCTCTGTACCTGTCTGTACCTTTCTCTCACGTAAAAAAACATCTAACCTACATGGATAATACATATTTCAAAGGCACATCAAAGCCTTACAGAAATTTCAAATGCAGTATGCTTTTATCCCTAGACTTTTGTCATATCCAGGTCTTTTCAGTCACTAGTTATTTCATTCCCAAATATGACTGATAATTTTGGTGCATCAAGCAGTGGGCTTGTATTTTTTTATTCTTTGGATTGAGCACTGAGAAGAAAGCTTAACATTGTATTATGGTGTATATCTTCTGGAACAGACTGCAATTTGTTTTAGAAATGATCATGGTTGTAGAAGCTCCTATTTGATAACAGAAAGGGTTTGTCAAATTTAGATTTTGTGTTGTATGAGTAGGTAATCTGTCTGTGGAGAATATTTGAACAGAGAACCAAAATCTCTGCAACGTATTCCTTTGCTAAAATGGCAAAAGAACTTCTAGTAGTGGAGTCAGTCATTCCTTTCAATTAATGAATTGTGATTTTGAATGTCTCTGTTAACATGTGCATATGTTTCCTGAGAGGAGTAACCAACCCACTGGGTTCTACTCAGCCACAAATGGTGCCATCAATTAATGATCCGGTTGTTAAATGTGCCATCAATGAGGGTCTGAAAGATGTAAGAAGGTGAGAATAATCAGTTTCAGGACAGAAGATGGGATGATATGGATTTATCTGCTGTTAGATATCACATGTCCATAGCACCTAATAAAGTGTCTGGCCCAAAGTAGCCTACAATCTCTTGTCTTCAATTCCCAAATCAAAAAATTCTGGAAATAGAACCTTTTTTATTAACTTATCTGCAGTAAAGCAATTCCTGAAGTGAGTGAGTTTATATATAGTCTTCTTTATTTACCTGATTTAGAATGAATATTTTGATTGCTGCAGAAATATTAATGTACTTGAGTATGAGGTGCTGCCCGGGAACCTGATGGAGGGGTTACAGAACACCTGTCAAAGGAACAATAAATTGAAAATCGAGACAATTCGATTTTTGTAGTACATCTGGCCCTCAGGGTTTTAAGAAAGACTGAAGATCTTAGAAAGTCCCACGTATTTAGTGCTTCCCGTGTGTCAGGCCGGGTGCTCTGCACTTTCACCTGTCTTGTTGAAGCAGCTGTTGCAGAGTGGAAAGAATGAGTGGAAATTGAAAGTCAGACTATTTGGGTTGGGATTCCAGCTTTATCATTTAACCACATGTGTGCCTCTGGGTACAGTGCTTTTCCTCCCTTTACCTCCATTTTCTCACCTAAAATAAAGCAAATAGCATTTCCCTTATAAACTTGTAGTGGGGATTAGAGAGAGGCAAAGCACTTTGAACTCTGCCTTTACAGAATTATTGTTGTCAATCATTTTGGTAAAACTGTGATATTGGCACAATGATCCCCATTTAACAGATGGAAACTTGAATTTCATGTGGTTAAATAATTGGTCCGTGTTCAAGGAGCTGCAGAGTCATTGAGAAGAATTTGAATCCTCACCTGTGAAGTCACCAAATCACTTACCTCTGGCCAGTACTCTACTCTTTCTTTGCAGAAGGTGGAGCTTTAATGCACTGCTTGGAATGAAAAGGTTGAGAGATTGAGAGTTTGCTTGAGAAAGGTAGGTGGTAGGTCCTCTATTGGGAATCGCTGAAAAGGGGGGTGCATATACGTAGTAGGGAGGAATAAATCAAAGGTTGAGATAAAAGTGTTAAATATAACTTAGTTACTCTACAGTTTTATTTAGAATAGGTCAGATCTGTACTGCTGTAGATATGCAGATATGATTTTTCACATAGGACTTGTAATATAAGAAGGAAAAAACTTAGTGTGATTTCATGTATTTTTCAATGACAATAGTAATAAAAACTATCATTTATGAAATTCTTATAGACACTTCTAGTCTATAGCTTTGCTTCTGTGAAAACATGGAAACTTAACTCTAACTTGACTGCTTCAAACTGGCAGTTTGAATCCTTCTGTACCAATGGCAGAAATGTCTTCTTTGTGCTAATCTAAATGCTTTCATATATTTTACTCATTTTCCCTCACTGCAGCTCTGTGACTTTGTTTAGGGTCATGTGTTTTTGTTATTATTATTGTTTTGTTTGATTAAATTTCCATTTGAAGTCTACAGGGCTCCAAAGACTTCCATGTTTGATAGTTTTGTTAAGCTGTGAAGGTAATTTATAAACTTGCAATTTTTGACTCCAAATCTAGTAGACTTTTTTATTTACAATGAAGTCTTGGAAAATATTTTTTTCTAAGGTCTTTAAAAGATTGTTGATTTATTTGTTGACTTTTAGAGAGATAGATAAATAGATAGATAGATACATCAATTTGTTGTTCCACCCAGTTATACATTCATTGTGCCCTGACTGGCGGTAGGACCTGCAACTTTGGCATGTTGGAAGGGCTCTCTAACCAACTGAGGTACCCAGCTAGAGCATGGAAAAGATTTTTAACAGTTAACAAAACACAATTTTGAGAAATAAACTTTCCATATGGCCTTCACCAAGCATGACTCGACTAAAAATTTTGATGTCAATTACATTGAGCTTCAAGAATAATTTTGTTATCCCTATAGATCAGTTTTCCAGTTTGTTTCCCAGTACCTGATTTCCTTTTGAAAAGGCCTAGTTTTTTGTGACTGCTAGCAGTGTGCATCTATGCTGATTTTGTGGTACAGTAGAACCGCATCACTAAATATAGATGAGGACTGTGAGGAGAGCATAAGTGGAGAAGTACTTCTTCATTACTATTGTATGTCTAGGCTATGCCTTCAGTGTGTTCTTGGGGATAAGTTATATTGTGAAAGTTGAGAGAATTAACCAGTATTCTCATTGGGTACTTCACATTCAAGAAGACATGAGCATCATTGGTGGGTCTCGTCATTTGATTTTTGTATAAGGTATTCAATATGTCTGGATATTTATTACCATTAGTGTATTAATATGCAGGACAAGGATCATTGTTGTTTACCTCTGTTCTTCACTTTCCTCCTTGAAAAGAGACTCTCAATTTTGTTCAGGTAGCCACCATTCTTTGCATACAGCTTAGATGATGCTGACCCCCACCCAGATATAGTGGTGGGCCTGATTGGTCTAAAGAACAATTCCGTTTTTCTTACCAGTAATTTTTTTTTCTGAAGTGAGAAGTGGGGAGGCAGAGAGACACTCCCACATGCACTCAACCAAGATCCACCCTGCAAGCCCACTAGGGGGCAATGCTCTGCCCACCTGGGGCATTGCTCTATTTCAGCCAGAGCCATTCTAGCACCTGAGGCTGAGGCCATGGAGTCATCTTTAGAGCCCAGACAAACTTTGCTCCAATGGAGCCTTGGCTGTGGGAGGGGAAGAGAGAGATAAAGAGAAAGGAGAGGGGGGCCCTGGTCGGTTGGCTCAGTCGTAGAGTGTCGGCCTGGCTGTAGGAGTCCTGGGTTCGATTCCAGGCCAGGGCACACAGGAGAAGCGCCCATCTGCTTCTCCACCCCTCCCCCTCTCCTTCCTCTCTGTCTCTCTCTTCCCCTCCCACAGCCAAGTCTCCACTGGAGCAAAGTTTGCCCGGGTGCTGAGGATGGCTCTGTGGCCTCAGCCTCAGGCGCTAGAATGGCTCTGATTGCGGCAGAGCGACGCCCCAAGATGGGCAGAGCATCGCCCCCTGGTGGGCGCATGTGGGAGTCTGACTGCCTCCCTGATTCCAGCTTCGGAAAAATACAAAAAAAAAAAAAAAAAAAAAAAGAGAAAGGAGAGGGGGAAGGATGGAGAAGCAGATGGGGACTTCTCCTGCGTGCCCTGGCTGGGAATTGAACCCAGGACCTCCACACACTGGGCTGATGCTCTACCACTTAGCCAACCAGCCAGGGCCAGTAAATTTTTTAACTAAAAAATAATGGTATTTTAAAAAAATGGTATTTTAGGTCAAGTCTCCAAGGAAACTTTAGAGAGAAAACACCCTCTTTCAAACAGTGCGCCTCAAGGTGAGAACTTAATTTGCATTCTTTATTTGACATTATGTTTGGATGTGAAGAATGAGACTATTGCTTGACAAAGTATGAAATGAACAAAAAGGAAGCTAGATCAGAACATTTGAATGAACCTGGCCACTTGACAACTTCGCTGAGCTGTTGAGACAACCAACCTTAAAGCCTCTCCTTTCTTTTGTTTCCATAAACTTTAAGATGGATTTCCTTTTGTTTTAAGTCAGTTTAATTCTTTGATGAATGCAGCTGAAAGCATCATAGTTTATACCAGTGTGTTTCTACCACCAGTCCGCCACCCTGATGTATGAAGATTAGAGACCCACTGATTTTAGTGAATTTTTTTATGCTCAGGATAATTTCTGCCTTAGCAATCTAAAATAATTTTTCTATTTTCACTGGCCCCCAAGTATAAAAAGATTGAAAACGACTAACTTACGGCTTAATCATTTTTCTACTTATTTAATCTTCTTGAGATAAGAAATTATATGAGATGCAAAATTAGAATTATGTTGGCAGAAAGTAGATCTTCAATACATGTATGTTGAATTGATCTTACATTTTGTGCTTGAAGTGACTATCTCACTCACCTTCCTTTAGGCTCAGTCCTGTGGAAAATGTGATTTTATTTTAGGGTTTCTGTTGAGTTGAAGTGTCCAGTGTTGCAGTCTTCACTGGCCTCCCACAGGATCCCTCTGCTTCTTATTTGCCTAGCTGTCTACTCTTGCTGATTTCCTAGGGGTTCTATACGGCAGACAAGAAGCAAGTTCCTCTTTTCTGCTTTTTAGCTTCTCTGCTTTTCATACCTCTTTTTATTATTTATTTATTTATTTTTATTTTTCCAAAGTTAGAAGAAAGGAGGCACACAGACAGACTCCCGTATGTGCTGGACTGACATCCACCCAGCAAGCCCACCAGGGGACTATGCTCTGCCCATCTGGGGCATTGCTCCATTGTGGCCGGAGCCATTCTTGCACCTGAGGCGGAGGCCATGGAGCCGTCTGCAGCGCTGGAGCCAACTTTGCTCCAAAGGAGCTTTGGCTGCTGGGAGAAAAGAGAGAGATAGAGATGAAGGAGAGGGGGAAGGGTAGAAAAGCAGATGGGCACTTCTCATGTGTGCCCTGACTGGGAATCAAACCCGGACTTCCACATGACAGGCCGACGCTCTACCGCTGAGCCAACCAGCCAGGGTGCTTTTCATACATCTTTATCAGGGCTATCTCCAGCTTGGAGGAGTTAATCTGGTATTAATTTATTTCTCTTGAACTTTTACTTTCCTGCTATTTTTTTCAACTAGATCGCTTAAATAGACACTCACACAGGCAAGCCCATGTGTACAAAACCAGTTAATTCCGTAGAACATATAGGAAAATATGTTGACAATTCAAACGAGAGATTTCTTTTTTAATTCATTTGGCATAAATAATCAAATTTTGGTAGGTATCTACCAGGAATAGATTTTATTTTCCAACAACTGAGAAGATATATTCTTATATGTATCCAGACTTGGAGAAAAGGACTTTGAGATGTTCAAACTCCAAGTGAGGGGTGACTTGCAATGATTACTTTCAACCTGAAAAGGAGAGGATAGAGCCAACATTTGTACAATGTCAAGGAAAATTCATTTGTTTCTCAATAGGAGACAAAACTGTATAACAATGCTGCAAAGTTTCATCTCTCTTGTAGTGGGAATGAGGCAAGATAAGAAAGTATTTTGCTACTCCTTACATTTACAAGGGGAATTATGTCATAGACATCATCAAGAGTGCTTAAGATGGTCCTTTAATTGTTATATTCAAGAATATTTGAAAATTAGTTTTATATACAAATACCCATTTTATAACAATTTAGCCATGTATTTCTACTTTTCAAGAATTCTAATCAAGTTTAGTTGATAATTTATAATATTCAAGGTTGTTGCTTTGGTAGCCTGATTAAATTAAGAAACTTGGTTGGAGAAATGTTAGAACTATGAGGGAGAATAACATTTAACCAAAACTCAGTCAAAATATATATTAAATACATCACTTCCTTTAAATTATTTTTTTGGGGGGAAGGATTAAATATATACTAAAGATTAATAAAATAAAACTTAGGAGATGAGGAAATAAAAGTACCCTGAAACTGACTGTATTGGGTAATAAAATTCCTTCTAAGGCTTTTTTACCTTGATACCCAGTGAAGAGAAAGTATAAATGAAGTTTGGTTGCTTAAAAAAATGTACTATATCTTTTCAGACCTGGCCGGTTGGCTCAGCGGTAGAGCGTCGGCCTAGCGTGCGGAGGACCCAGGTTCGATTCCTGGCCAGGGCACACAGGAGAAGCACCCATTTGCTTCTCCACCCCTCCGCCGCGCTTTCCTCTCTGTCTCTCTCTTCCCCTCCCGCAGCCAAGGCTCCATTGGAGCAAAGATGGCCTGGGCGCTGGGGATGGCTCTGTGGCCTCTGCCTCAGGCGCTAGAGTGGCTCTGGTCGCAACATGGCGACACCCAGGATGGGCAGAGCATCGCCCCCTGGTGGGCAGAGCGTCGCCCCATGGTGGGCGTGCTGGGTGGATCCCGGTCGGGCACATGCAGGAGTCTGTCTGACTGTCTCTCCCTTTTTCCAGCTTCAGAAAAATGAAAAAAAAAAAATGTACTATATCTTTTTCATTTCAACAATTTTATAAAAGGTAATTTATTTTGCACCTTAAATGATATTATCTTATTATTATGCTCAAACATCATGAAAGATCTTGTTATAAATTTTGAATAATGTGATATTATATTAACTATTATTAATTCAAGTAGTTTTTCAGTTGTTTCAGCTTATATATATTTTGTGACAGTCAGTAATTTATCCATTTATTCAAAAATATTTTTGTGTAGTGTTCACCATGTGCCAGGCATTGTGCTAGGGGCTAGGATAGAGATTTACTTGGGAAAGACTGTCAAGGCCCCAAACAAAGTCCCAACTAATTTTATGATTGAAAGAAATTTTTATTTTATTTTTATGTTTTGAGTGAGAGGAGTGAGAGAGACAGATAGACAGAGACAGACAGACAGGAAGGGAGAGAGATGAGAAGCATCAGTTCTTTTTGGCGGCATCTTAATTGTTCATTGATTGCTTTCTCATATGTGTCTTAACTGGGGGGCTACAGAAGAGTGAGTGTCCCCTTGCTCAAGCCAGCGACCTAGGGCTCAAACCAGCGAGCCTGCACTCAAGCCGGCAACCTTGGGGATTTGAACCTGGATCTTCTGAATTCCAGGCTGACGCTCTATCCACTGCGCCACCACCTGCTCAGGAGAAAGAGATTTTTTAATACTGTGATTTATTTATTTCTGCATTGATCTCTGGATTTCAAAATAGGAGGCTACAGTAGCAAAATTAATTGCCTGGTGGAGAGATAGATGACTTTAAAAAAAATGTTTGCTCTTTTCCTTTTCGGCATCTATCTCAAGAGAAGATTGATGATTAAAAATATCATCTACCTGACTTTAGCAAAGGGATGTCTTTCTGATAGTCTTATAATTTGGATTATATTTGTGAACAAATCTTTACAAATAGTCATGTCCTAAAACAAGTAAGAGAATATTTAAATGAAGATAGTGTAAATCTTTAAATGAAGGTTGTGTAAATCTTTAAATGAAGATTGTATATTTGCTTCAAAAATATTGACACAGATTTTTGATATTTATTTTGGCTGAATTAGAGTTGTGATATTTATCTTGGCTGAATTAAATATATACATTTGAACAGGTTCCAATTTCTAGTCAATCATAGACTGATATGTTATGTACAGCCTCTACTGATTACATAATTATTTGGGGAAAAGTTAAATAAGTGAATGATCTCTCTCTCTGTCTCTCTGTCTCTCTCTCTCTCTCTCTCTCTCTCTATATATATATATATATATATATATATTTGAACAATTATCTTCCTCCACCAATATGGTTTTAGTCAGAAACAAAAATATAATTGTCAAAATTTAAAAAATCAAAGATTATATAAATATTTATCATTTGTGATTCTGAAAATAATTGTTTTTTGATTTTCACTTAATTGTATTTTTTTCCAATAAGTTTATTTGATGTTTATTAGTGTATGGAAACCATGTAATTGATAATTATATGGCAGAGCAATTAAACCAAGTCTGGATCGGCAGTGTGACATTATCCCTTTTTATCTTCTTTATGAAGTTGGGCAATTGGCTTTTCTGACTCAGTTTTCTATTTGGCAAAACAAGTCTAGTGATATATGTTTGCTTTTATTTTGCTTTAGTAAAAGATTGAACATGATATCTGGCAAATAGAGAAGTGCTTAATTAATAATTCAGTATTCTATTCTTATAGACTATGCACATCTACTAGACTGAAAAACAATACATACTCAAAAGGGATTTAATAGTTATAGAATTTTTTCACTCATACTCGATTGTTTTACTCAACATAGCCATGCCTTTCAGTTTTTCTCAAACCATTTATTATTGAAAGAAAAAGCTGCAATCATATTTTTCAGTTACAGGAAGATGAATGATAAACAGCAGAAGAGATTAGATTTTTGGAATAATTCCAGATTATTTGTACATGGAGCTCATTTTGGTCTTTGGCAATCTCATATTATACATTTTTAACAAAGAGTTGTCATTCTAATATGGAAGGTAAAATGCAGAGATTAAAGTAAAATTGGAAATGATAATTGAGGACTTAACCTTTTTATGCATTATAGACTAAAGGCCATCAGGGAGTTCGAAAATCTTGAGATACTGTCATATATACAACTATGATTAAATTCTATTATAAAATAGATGTGTGAAAAGAGAGGATTTTAATGAAAATAGTTAAAAATTTATTCGGTAGAATGAATGATTTAATGCCTCAATCTTTCTCAGCTGTACTTTTGAGAAAACACAAGAGCCAGAAGCAGAGCTCAGAGTGGTGGCAGAAAGGCCACTCTGCCAGGGCAACTCTAGTTATCAGCCTTTGTTGTAGTTTAAAGTTCATGTGTCTTTGTATGTGTTAACTTCAAGGTTATATTTTTGTGCAGTTTTCTCATTCTGTCATTTTGCGTATACCTATGATTTTCTTTGTATGCATTATATTTATGAAAAATTATTATAAATATATATTTTTATGATCTGTATATATAATGTTTGATATCTTATCTTATAATTATCATTATTTCTAAAGAGAAAAATGTGACCCATAAGTAGCTCTTATTTTATATTTTTCAAGTGCTAGGTTATTTTAAATAAATCAATTTATTTTTTGTGGTATTTACTAAATGAATTTTATTTTAGAAGTGAAAGAATTAAATAAGTATTGCATGCTTATTGTTAAAGAGAAACAGAAGGAGAAAATAAAAATATAAATAATAAAGTAAAAATTCACCTATGACCTTATCTGGTGATAATCATCATTGCTATTTGGATGCATATTGTTTGTTTTGTATTTTTTATGTGTTCAATATGTTTACCACACAGATATATGAATGCACATACTATACCATTTTTATTTTACAAAAATTAAATTATATATATTATAATACTGTTTTGTTTCTCTTTTCTTTAATTAACAATATATATATACTATCATCTTATATGCCTAAATATACATCTACATGGTAATTATAATAGTAACATAATACATAATATTCCATAAAAAGTTTTATCCTTTATTTAACCAATTCTGATTTTGAACATTTAGAATATATACGAAAGGCAGTAATGGATGTGTAATGGCTAAAAGCATGGTTTTTAGATCGAGACTTCTTTGGTTCAAATATCAGCTCTGCCACTAATGGATGAGTGATTTTGGGAAAATTTCCTAATTACTATGTTAATCACTTTTTTCACAAGTGAAAGAAAAATGATAGCAATTCTCTCAGGGTTGTTGTGAGGGTTAATGGATTAATGATAAAAATAGCATTTGTAAAATTAATGTTAACCTTGGATTGGAAAGCAGTGTGAAATCGCATATACTTTCAGTGCTGATGCAACAAACACTTTACAAGTCTCATCTTTAGACATTTAAATCCAGAGATGTGTTGAATCAATACAGAAAATGCAAAATATTCCTGATCCATCTCAATTCCTTTTTGTATTGGGTATTTAACCTCTCAAAATATCTACCTAAGGCTCTGGTCGCCGCACAGCAACGCCCCAGAGGGGCAGAGCGTCGCCCTTGGTGGGCGTGCCGGGTGGATCCTGGTCGGGCGCATGTGGGAGTCTGTCTGACTGTCTCTCCCTGTTTCCAGCTTCAGAAAAATACAAGAAAAAAAAAAAAAAAAAGAAAAAGAAAAAATCTACCTAACAGTGGAAAAGATTAATCTATTAATCTACTCTGGGGAAAATATTCTCAACATATATTTATATAAATGAATGATATATATATATAAATGAATGATAAATGAAAACTTAAAAGACATTTGAATGGGTCAAAGATCAAGGGAAAAATGGATAATGGAAGCAGATACACAGATAATCCAAATGGCAGTGTTGGCAGACAAAAACTTTAACTATAATTAATATATTAAAGAAAATAAAGAAGAATAAAATAAAGTTTAAAAATAAAGAATTTCATAGACATTCAAACTATCAGAGAAATTCAAATGAATATTTTACTAATGCTAAAGTTGAGAACTTGTTAGGTTGAACTAACAGACTTGAGACATCAGAAAACAGGTTTAGTGAAATAAAAAGACAGATCAATAGAAAACAAACTGATTCACAAATAGAAACAATCTGTACTGTACTGCAGGAAGGCATGAAGAGAACTAGAAATAGGCAAATATAAGAGATCATTCACTAAAGTCACAATGATAAACATGTATTACAGGGCTTATAACCAATGTAAAGTAAAACATAAGACAATAATACTACAAAAGGCAGGAGAAAGGAAATGGTGTTATACAATTTAAGGTTCTTGAATTATTTGGAAAGAGGTAAAAGTAATAATTTAAGATATATTATGAGACATAATCTTGAGGGTTACCATTGTCATACAACAATGCATAACAAATATTAATGATTATAAACAAGTTATTTAAACATTTGATTAATCTAAAATAGGGCAAGAAAGAGGAATGAAAGGCAACACATTATTTATATACTAAATATAGTACAATGAAAAGACAAATGCTATTTAACTGGGTCAAAATAATAAATACACAAATCCCAACTATTTGCCAGGCAATGTTCTGAGTATTTTTATAGCATCTGAGAAGTTATTACCTAACCCAAGATCACAAATATTTACTCCTGTATTTTCTTTTAAGAGTTTTATGTTTTTACTCTTACATTTAGGTCTGTTATCCATTTGGAGTTAATTTTGCATATAGTTCAAGTTAATTAAATGAAAAACTTTCTTCTTTTACATGTGGATATCCCAGCACCACATGATCTGTTCTTATGCTACTACTGCACTACACTGTCTTGATTACTGTAGTTTTGTAGAAAGTTCTGTAGTTGAAAAGTGAGGTTTTTCTCAAAATTGTTTTAGTATTCTAAGTCCCTTTCATTTCCAGATGAATTTTAATATCAGCTTGTCAATGCCTGTTAAAAAGGCAGCTGGCATTTTGTTAAAAATCTTGTTTAGTCTGTAAATTGATTGGGAAGCATTGCCATCTAACCAATATTAAGTCTTCCAATCCATGAACATGGGTTATCTTTCCATATATTTAGAGACTTTTAAGATTTTAAATAAATATTTATAATTATCAATGTACAAATCTTCCATTTTTTATTAAATTTATGTTTAAATATTTTCACTTATTTTATTTTATCTATTTTTTGTATTTTTCTGAAGCGAGAAGCGGGAATGCAGAGAGACAGACTCCCACATGTGCCCAACCAGGATCCACCTGACAAGTCCACTAGGGGGCAGGGCTCTGCCCATCCAGGGAGATGCTCTTTTTTAACTGGAGCCATTCTAGTGCCTGAGGTGGAGGCCATGGAGCCATCCTCAGTGCGTGGGCCAACTTTGCTCCAAGGGAGCCTTAGCTGCCAGAGGAGAAGAGAGAGATAAAGAGAAAGCAGAAGAGGAAAGGTCGAGAAGCAGATGGGCACTTCTCCTGTGTGCCCTGGCCAGGAATTGAACCTGGGACTTCCACATGCCGGGCTGATGCTCTACACTGAGCCAACTGGCCAGGGCTCTCAAATATCATAGTATTGTTTCCTTAATTTTATTTTTGGATTGTTTATTGCTAGTGTATAGAAATAGTTGATTTTTGCATATTAATCTTGTATCCTATAAAATTGCTAAAATTGAGTTATAACTTAATGAATTCCTTATCATCATCATCATCATGATATTTGAAAATAGAAATACTTCTTCCTTTCTATTTTGGATGCCTTTATTTCTTTTTATTGGATAATTTTTCTGATGAGGGCTTCCAGTACAAAGTTGAATAGAACTGGCAAAAGTAGACATTCTTGTCTTATTTCTGGTTTTTGACTGTTCTGATTTTAGGTTTCTGTTATTAAATATGATGTTAGCTGTGTTTTTTATTTTTTGTACATATTCTTAGTTTTTATATTCCTAGATTTTTTTGTTTGTTTTAATCATGAGTGCTGAATTTTTTCAGATTAGTTAAGATCTGTGATTTTTGTCCTAAATTCTATGTATATAATGTATTATGTTGATTAATTTTTCAGATTTAATCTAGTCTTTTATTGCTGGGATAAACATTTTTATATTTTTCTTAATTCAGTTTACCAGTATTTTGTTGAGGATTCTTTCTGGTCGGGTCCATATTCATAAGAGATATTGTTTTGTAGTTGTTTTGTGATTCTGGTTTTGGTTTAAGGATAATAATGGTCTGATAGAATGAATTGCAATGTGTTCCCTGTTTTAATTTTTTGGAATAGTTTGTGAAGTATTGGCACTAATTCTTTACATTTTTGGTGGAATTTGCTCTTGAAAATATGAAGTTTGGATTTTCTGAAGAAGGGGCGGTTGAAATTACTAATAGAACATCACTTTACTTTTTTTGTGTGTGTGATTTGCTATTTAGGTCACTGATAACATGCAAAAAAAGTATCCTTAAAGGGTAACTATTCTAAACACTTCTCATCAGACCTCCTTCTATTGGTTTCCTTAGAATTTTTTATGAATGCATTCCGGGGATTTATTATGAGAGTTTGTACAAGATCACTAGCTGACCTCAACAAGTTAGAATCTCTAAGAAATGAAACAGGAATTTAAGTATGTGAAGCAGCCCTGGTTTGGCCTAAACACTATGGTTATAACTGCAGTTAATGGATTCATCCTTTGGTTGTGAAGTTAAGGAAGCACATAATTAGGACATTGATAGGTTTTGGTAAATGGGCTTTCAAAGTGTTAACATCCAAAAAATACTAATTCTAGTATGAATAATTCATGTAGATGAAGATCTTTTTATTTCAACCATTTTTAATCTATGAATAATACATAGAAAGCTCCAGGTACCATACCATTGGCTATTCTTATAGATAAAAAATAGATTTGAAAGAGGAAATAATATAGTTTTTACAGGTCAGTGTTTAAGGGACTAATTTATTTACCCAGAGAACATTTATGTCTTTCCTGCTGATGCCTGGTGGGCCCATTACCAACATTCTACCTGGCAGCACTAGAGGAATGCATTCCAGTTAAGGATAAATGGTAATGCCCCAATGCATTAAGTGAAAGCCTGAAGAGACAGGGGCTTCTGGCGAAAGATCAGAAATCTGAATGGTTTTTAGAAGGTGGTGTTTTATAGTTAGTGCTCTGTGAAAAGTGTTAGATAAGTGTGGGACTGAGGGTATAATTTGACATATGACACATCATCATCTTTATATGATAATATAATCAAAGTAGTCGTCAAAATAGATGCTGGTATATTGTGAACAAAATGAAGTGAATTAAATTCAGTTTTAGATGGTGGTATGTTGGGCTGGACTGAGTGAACCTAGACAGGGCAAAGCCAGATGCTTGAGAATTACATAAAATCCAAGCCATTGTGGCCATTGAAAAGATAGAGGAAAAAATACAACAAAAACATAAATATGAGACTAATGATGTTCATAACTGGGTCATTCTTCTCAAATGACCAATGAGAAGATCGTCATATAACAGAGAGTTCAAGTCATATGTTAAAGGTCACTGTTTAAGAGAGTTTTCAGAGTTCCTGAGTCCAGGTACCATTCTCATATTGTTCTTGCAAATTCCCCAAGAAACAGAAAAGGTGAAATTTTCCCCACTGTAATGCCTGCCCTCCTCAAACATACTTTAAGATACCATAATAACACACCATGGACACAATAATAAAGTTATTAGCCTTGGCTGGTTGGCTCAATGGTAGAGCATTGGCCTGGTCTATGGAAGTCCCAGGTTTTGATTCCTGGTCAGCGCACATAGGAGAAGCAACCATCTGCTTCTTTCTTCACCCCATTTCTCTCTCTCTCTCTCTCTCTCTCTCTTTCCCTCCCACAGCCATGGCTCAAATGGTTCAAGCAAAATTGACCCCAAGAGCTGAGGATGGCTCCATGATCTTTCCTCAGGCACTAAAATAGCTCAGTTGCCAAGCAACAGAGCAGCAGCTTAGATGGGTAGAGCATCGACTGGTAGGGGGTTTGCTAGGTGGATCCTAATCAGGGTGCATGTGGGAGTTTATCTCTGCCTCCTTGCCTCTCACTTAATAAAAAATAAAAAATAATTAAAAAAAAAGAACAAGGCTACTTCTAGAAGGAAAATTTAGAGTAAGAATGTATTCCCTAGTTAGAAGCAGTGTTGTATGACTCTGGCTGCTTGCAATTCACATTGAAGTCCATTTGGTAATGGCTTGTCTGAGTAACTGGATGTGATGGTTCTAGAATGTTAAACTTTCCAGACCACAAATTCTACCAGCTCCAATTAAAAGTAATAAGTTTTCTCTTTACATTGCTGGAGGAGAATATGCCAATAACATCTTTCACTAAGTAGAAATTAGGACACCTTAGCTTCATGCTGTTCAACTTCTCAGAACTTTAGTATATAAAAGACTCTGATGTGGGACAAAGTGAATTTTTTATTTAAAAGATATCCTAATGCTCCATTTGACAGGCTGTTTTCATGTCTTTGAACACTTTATTTCTGAAAGTATCTTCCCATTTGGCTGTGGGCAAAATTAATTTCAACTTGAGTAGATGTATCATTTACATTTTAAAATGCATTTTTAGAAATAAATCCATAGATGTTTACAAAAATAATTTTAGCTGTAAAACTTGAATTTAATTCAGAAAATATGAAGTGTTATGTACTATTTATTATTGTTGCTGTCATGATTTTTTTTTAAACGAAAGCACTCCTAAGTTTATACTTTAGGATATGTAAGTGTCCATTAATCTTTCTAAATGAAGACCTAGTTTATGGAATTGCTTACTACCTTCAATGATATGGGCTAATACCTAAATATGTAAGTTTGCACCTCACAAAACCCAATCATAAATGGGGATAAAACTTGTTCTGTTTTAGTTTCTTTTTATTTTATTGTAATTTCTGATTAAAAATAGACATAAAACATATTTCATTAAATTTGATTCCATCCCATTTGCTTTTCATGGTAGATGCAAAAATTTTAAATCGAAAAGTGCTTCTTATGGTTAAATTATGGCCCACCATACATATCACTTGTGAAATTGTGATAATGCTTTTAACTGTGAGGTTAACTGCATGCTTTCTTTCATATTGTAATAAAGTCTTTAGTATATGTATCTTATGATGAGCAAATGGGGCTCTGAATAAAGAAGATATCAATGTGCATTTGTCAACATTATCAGAAAGCCTGCTGTTTCTAAACAAGTAACCTTTCTCTTTTTACAGATTGGATCCTATTTAAGAAGACAGTTGTAATTCCAGATTTATTACTAAAAGGGGCATTTTCCAGTTCTTGAGTATAATTACAAAGCCTGTTAAACCTGTATTCAAACCCTGCCTAGGAACTTACTTGGATTTCTGGCTCTGTGATCTTGGGTTAGGCATTAAATTCTTTGGCTCAACGTGAAATAATTTACGTAATCAATAAATGTAAATTAGTCTTTCTCAGTTTATAGCCAATTTTTATATGGCTTTGATGTTTCTTCTTGGTAAATATATTAATTTGTTAAGGTTCCCATAACAGAATACCACAGACTTGGTGGCTTCAGTGACAGACATTTATTTTCTCACAGTTTTGGAACCCAGAAATCCAAGGTCAAAATGTCAGAGCAGGTCTGGCTTCATCTGAATCCTCTCTCCTTTGCTGGCAGATGACCACCTTGCTGTGCTTTTTCTTGTGTGTGAACAAAACCCTGGTATCTATCTCTGTGTGTCTAAATTCCCTCCGTTTATAAGGACACCAGTCATATTGGATTATAGCCCACTCTAACAATTTTATTATGATTAATTACCTCTTTAAAGGCTCTAGTTTCAAGTGTAGTCAGATTCCAAGATACTGGGGGTTAAGGTTTCAACATGTAAATTTGGGTGGAGTGGCACAATTAAAACACTAACATTGTTTTTTATCATCGGTTCATTTGTTTATATATATTTTCTCTTAACATTCATTTATAAAGAACCTATTCTGGGGCAGGCACCTGTGCTAGTGTAGGGGATATAAAATATTTCAACACTGTCCTTGCCTCAATTAACTCATAGTCAAGTTTCAATGGTTTGCAAATTTGGCTGCACAACAGTATAACGTGAAGAGTTTTAAAGTATACAGACTCATGAGTAAGTGGGGCTCTTTCAGAGTGGTAATGTGTAAATATGTTGTTGTAAAAAACTCTGAAAAAATCTCTGGGAGATATGGGCATATCCACCAGTCAAATGGGAAATAACCATATATATATTGCTTTGTAGATAGTTGAGCCCTTTTGTGATCATTATGCCCTCTAGTCCTACATAGTCCAGTGAGGTTAGAAATTGAGCTTAAGAAAATCTCAAGTGCTTTGCCCAAGATGACATATCTGGTTTGAGTGAGGGGTTGGACTGAGCCTTTTTACTCCACTTACCCAACATGAATAAATCTCTAATTATTTTATGAGATAATCTTAAACCATTGGGTCTATTGGGGTTCTGTATGTAATTGCCAGTCATAGTATTATTCCTAAAGCGATCAGTGGAATATTTCTTAAATTTTACTATAACTTAAGAAAATACTATAGGGAGAAAACCAAAAATGAAAACAAGATGCACATTATTTTGAAAGTTTAGAGTTCAGATATTTCTTAAGTGTGTTGCACAAATCTTAGCTGCTCCCTCAGCCCTTACCAGGTTACATGTTCACTCCATACCTCCAAGCCTTTTAAAAACAGAAAAATTTGCCCTTCCTGTTATATCTCATGGGTATGATTAGACAAGACCAAATTAAATTTTTCTCAGTGTTGACTCTGTAACTTCATTATATTAAAAGTCTCAAGGGACTAAAATTAAATCTGTAGAAGATAACCCTGCTGGCAATAAAAAGCCTCTTTGGTGGCCTTTGCTTTTGAAGTTTAGTAGGTCCCTTTCCAGGTAAAACTATTCAGAACGTTCTGGGGCCAAGACAAATCAAAGTAACTTTGTTGGCTAAAGCCTTGTTATGGTTTCCTCATTTCACAGATTTTCCAGTGCTTGAAAAAACAGATTGGTTTTTTTGAGTCAATTTCATGGGAAATGTCATAAGCATGAAAAATTTTGTTTTGGATTTTAAAGTACCAGGCCTTTTTGGTAGAAAATAACCAAGGTAACAATGAAAAAATAAGAGCATACAGGTTATTACTTTGTTTTTGTTATTAAGTAAAAATGTGTGACTGCTTCCTTTTTTCTCTTTGAAGCATATCTAAAAATATAATCTTCAGTGATTTTCAAATATATGATATGTATGTTTTCATTCTTATTAAAAGGGGTCAGCAAAGTTGTGAGGAAAAGTGTTTCCTTGCTTTCAATTAAGGTTAGAAATTAGATTCCATTAGATCAGGAAATTAGAACTATGTTTTTTGGGTTACAAAGCTATACTATTTATTTTACTACTATTCAATTTTATAGTTTGAGTTTTGTTGGATGATGGATTTATTCAGATAATAAGTTAATAAATTAAAATATTGGTAAAATTTATGAATCTATTACTGACCCATGTGAAAATGTAAATAAGTCTCCTTCTGATATATATTGAATTCAAGTGTAAAGGGTCTAACTAGGGTCCCTGGAAATCAATTTAGGACAAAGGTTGGCCAAGTATAAATCTACTTTGAACCAGTGACTCGCCTTAGTTATGGCTTAAATGATTTTGATATCAGTAAAACCCCTCTGTGATTTAATCTGATCTTTGTAAAAAACAAAGTTTCTAGAGGAGTGGGTAAACCAAAGGTTAATGAAACTTGAAGTTTCTAATTAAAAGTTCTTTCAGTGATAATGTAATTGTAGAAGTCAGTTGATAATGTAACTGTGAGGAGTCAGTTGGCAAGAAGTCTCAAAGTTCAGAATATCAAATTCCCTTTCTCCAAGGAATGACACACCCTTTTTTCTTACCTTCTCCATCACTTTTGATTCGTGCTAATTCATTATTTATTTTAGCACAAATGACAAAGAACATAGTACTGAAAGTCCTAGCTATAGCAATCAGACAAGAAGAAATTAAAGATACTCAAATTGGAAAGGAAGAAGTAAAAATGTCATTATTTGCAGACAACATAATACTGTACACAGAGAATTCTAGATATTCCACTAAAAAACTAGAACGATAAATGAATTCAATAAAGTAACAGGATACAAAATATTCAGAAATCAGTTACATTTTTATATACCAATAATAAACTGTCTGAAAAAAAAACCAAAAGAAACAATCCTATTCACAATTTTTACAAAAAGAATAAAATAACTAGAAATAATCCAGGATGTAAAATTCCTGTACTCAAAAAATGATACAACACTGAAGAAAAAAACTGAAATAGATATAAATAAGTGAAAGGACATATTATGTTCATGGATAGGAAGAATTAACGTCATTAAAATGTCTATGTTACTCAAAGCAATCTGTAAATTTTATGCAATTGTTATCAAGATATCAATGGTGTATTTCACAGAACTTGAACAAATAATACAAACATGTATATGAAACCACAAAAGAGACTGGACAGCTACAGCAATCATGAGAACAAAAAACAAAGTTGGAGGAATCATCCTACCTGATATCAAATTATACTTCAAGGCAATAGTAATCAACACAGCATAGTGCTGGTATTAAAGAAGACATTAGAAAATGGAAAAGAATAGAGAGCTCAGAAATAAACCCACATCTTTATAGTCAGTTAATATTTGACAAGGGAGGCAAGAACATAAAATGGGGTAAAGATAGTCTATTCAATAAATGATGCTGGGAAAATTGGACAGATACATGCAAAGAAAAAAGTGAAAATAGACTATCTTCTTACATCATACACAAGAATAAACTCAAAATGGATTAAAGACAAATGTTAGACTGGAAACCATAAAGCTTTTACAAGAAAATATAGGCAGCAAAATCTCAGAAATTTCTTGTAACAATATTTTTTCTGATCTATCTCCTTGGGTGAGGGAAGCAAAAGAAAAATAAACAAATAGGACTACATCAAACTAAAAAGTTTTTTCACAGCAAAGGAAACCATTAACAAGATGAAGACATAACCCACTGAATGAGAGAACATATTTGCCAATGATACATCTGGTAAGAGGTTAATATTTGAAGTTTATAAAGAACTTATACAACTCAATACCAAAAGGAAAATAGTCCAATTAAAAAATGGAAAAAGACCTGAATAGATACTTCTCTAAAAATAAAATGCAGAGACATACAGGTATTGATCAACTTACAACCTATGCAACTTATGACCATTCGACTTTATGACCAAAATTGCTAGCCACGACTGCTCCGTGTCTAATTTTGTGTTTTGCAAATATTAAACCAGTTGTACTGGTAATGCAGTGTTTTACTTAAACCTTATGAATATAAAAATAAGAAACAAAATGTTGTAGAGATGATACAAATGGCATAAAATGAACAAAGAAAATTATGATATATAACAATAATGAAAGAAAATTATGATAAAATATGAGATAAAGATTTTTTTGTGGCAGAGACAGAGTCAGAGAGATGAACAGATAGGGACAGACAGACAGGAAGGGAGAGAGATGAGAAACATCAATTCTTCATTGCAATTTCTTAGTTTTTTATTGATTGATTTCTCATACGTGCCTTGATTGGAAGACTACAGCAGATCGAGTGACCCCTTGCTCGAGCCAGCGACCTTGGGCTCAAGCTGGTGAGACTTACTCAAACCAGATGAGCCTGCGCTCAAGCTGGTTACCTCGGGGTCTCGAACCTGGGTCCTCGGCATCCCAGTCTAATGCTCTGTCCACTGCGCCACCGCCTGGTCAGGCAACTTAAAGATTTTTATAACATCATTTCACAATACTGTACATATAGCCTACTCAATTACGACCAAATTGTGTTATGACCGGTCTGTCGGAACCAATCCTGGTCATAAGTTGAGCACTAGCTGTATATATAAAAAGATACTCAACATCACTAATCATCAGAGAGATCAAAATTAAAACTGCAATGAGATATTACATCACACCAGCCAGAACAGCTATTATCAATAAATCAACAAAGCAGTGTTGATAAGGATGTAAGGAAAAGGAAACTTGCTTACACTGTTGGTGGGAATGCAGATTGGTGCAGTCAGTGTGGAAAAGAGTATGAAGTTCCTCAAAAAATTAAAAATAGAGTTGCCTTACGATCTAACGATTCTACTTCTGGAAGTATATTGGAAGAAATCTGAAACACTAATTTGAAAGAATACATGCACCCCTATGTTCACTGTAGTGTTATTTACAATAGCCAGGATTTGGAAGTGGTGCAAGTGTCCATCAGTAGATGAGTGGATAAAAAAGCTGTGGTACATTTACAAAGTGGAATATTTATCTGCCATAAGAAAAGAAGGGAATCTTACTTTTTGTGACAGCCTGGATGAACTGGGAGATTACCACACTAAATGAAGTAAACTAGTCAGAGAAAGACAAATGCTGAATGATTTTACTTATATATGGTATCGGATGAACAAAATAAATTCACATACAAAATAGAAACAGACTCATAGATACAGAAAATGGACTGGCAGTTATCAGAGGGGATGCAGTTTGGAGGGTTGGGTGAAAAAAAGATGAAAAAAATATTAAGTAAAAAATATAATAATAATTTGTAGACACAGACAACAGTATAGTTATTACCAGAGGGTAAGGGGAGTGAGTAGAGGTCGAAGAGGGTATAAATGGTGATGGGAGGAGATTTGACTTTGGGTAGTGAATACACAAAACAATATACAGATGATGTATATATTATGGAATTGTACCCTTGAAACCTATATAATTTTTTAAACCAATGTCACTCCCAACAAATTCAATAAAAATATAAATAAAAGCCTGATTAAAATTGCTAAATATAATCTTGATGTTTGGGCCCAAAGGAGTATATGTATCAAATAACTTTTTTCTTTATTTTTCTTTTTTCTTTTTTTAGAGACAGAGAGAGGAAGGGAGAAAGAAGGGAGAGGAAAGGGAAGCATTCATTTGTTGTTCCACTCAGTCGTGCATTCATTGGTTGCTTCCCGTGTGTGCCCTGACTGAGGGTTAAATCCACAACCTTGTCATTTAGGGATGATGCTATTAACTGACTGAGCTAACCAGCTATAGCTTTTTGATAGTGGATATGTTAGTTAAGATTGGATCTAGCTATAAGAGAAACGGAAAGACAAATTAAAGCCTTTATTTTTCTGATTTATTAAGAAATCATAAGATACCATTGCTGCTTCATAAGCTCAAGTATGTCAAAGCTAGGTTTCTGTAATTTTTAAGCCTTTCCTTCATAACCACAAAAGGACTGCTAGAGCTCCAGCCATGGTGTGCACAGTTCAGGGAGGAGGAAGAGCAAAGACTAAGAACAAAAAAACGAAGGAGCAACATAGCCCAAAGTGGAAGCCTCTCATTCAGTAAGTTCCACTTACTTCTCATTACCACATTCATTCCTACCTTCAAGGTAGGTAGGAAAATGCTGTTATGTGTTAGCTGGCTGTACTGGTACTCTTAACCGAAGTTTTGTCTTTAAGGAAGAAGGCAGAATACAACCATCAGGTTCTGTACAGGGAGGAACCAGAGCAGCACCCAGGATTTTCACTAGACCATAGTAGACTCTCAGTAAACATTTCTTGAATTAATTTGATTTATAGATGACATAGTTGATATTTTAGAGAGCTTTAGTTTTAGCTAAGCTACCCTCCGTGGCTTATAAACACATTAGCCACTTCACTGGAAATTAATAACATGATGGATTTGTTTGGTTATTATAATGATATTAAAAACTTCTAAATGGGCTATGGAACTCATGCCATATTACAAAAATGGTAGGCTATAAAGTTACATAGAGAGAGTTATCTGTGAAGGATCTGTGGCTATAGTTTTTTGAGGTTTTATTATGTGCAAGGCCCTAGGCTAAGTGCTTTAGTTTATCATTTTGTCTCACAATAAACCTTCAAGGTAGGTATCATTTAAAGATGAGGACACTGATGTTCAAAGAAGTTAAGTGACTCTCTTAAGAACACATAGCTAGACAATAATCAAGATTTGAATTTAAAACAATGATTGTAGAGCAGGGTCAGCAAACTATTTCTGTAGAGTGTCAGATGGTAATTATTTTAGTCTGTGGGAGTCATGACTCTCACATGTGATAAAAGTTTTCATATTTTTCAAGCACTTAAAATATATACACCCTTCTTAGCTTGTGGACAGAGTGTCAGATTTGTCCCATGTGTCATAGTTTGCTGACCACTGCTCTAAATCCTGTCCATTTGACCTTGGTGCTCTATCTACTATATACTATATAGCTCCTTTGTGTTTTATCTGGCTACTATAGATATATAAAGCTAGAATTTTCTTGACATCTGCACTCTCTGTGACATCTCTACCTTTAAAAACTGCAAGGAAGAAATAAATAATTTTCTTTCTCAGTGATCTGAAATCAGATCATTAGAAAGTTCTTTTTAAACATGGAAGACCAACTTTATTTCCTTTAAATAAATAGTGCTGTATTATTGGTACTTATTTTTTATTTATGCTTCCCAATGACAACATTTTCTCCTTTTTCAGATTTAAGCGGTTTTATTTCTTTGGAATATCATATTGCCCTCATGTGTAATTAATACCTCCCTTGAAGCCTTACTATGACAGAAAATGATAAACTATATCTAAAGGCCTTTGCCCAGTGACTTGAACCTTCCTAACCTCATCATTGAGGAATTGTTTCTCTTCAGCTGCTTCAGTAGTGTCTAACTCATTCATTTCTCATCCTTCTCCTTGCTAAATCTCCTCTTTAGTTGGGGTCACTTTCTTTCATCCTTGGGTACATACAGCACATGAACTCACACATCAGGGTTAGATAATAAGCCTTGCTGCCATGAGGACAAATTTCTTCTAATTTTTCAACCACAAACTTTAACTTGGAAGGAAATCCACATTAATTTGTGGGGACCCCATTGTTGAGCAATCATGCTGGTACTGACTTTATTCTCTTGCATGACTATGAGTTTATTTTTCTTTGTCTTACTTGTCCCTGACATTTTTTTTTTAAACTGAACTTGAGACTAGCTTTTGAGGGGAAAAAATATTGCTATTCTTAGTTTTTCTTTGTTCCACTTTGCTCTACCTCCTCCAAGTCAGCTGTTAGAGTGTGTGAGGAAATACGACTTTATTACAAGAACCACTGAACATAGTTTCCTCAATTTGGGCCCTGGCCAGTTGGCTCAATGGTAGAGCATTTGTCGGTGTGTGGATGTCCCATGTTCGATTCCTGGTCAGGGCACACAAGAGAAGAGCCCATCTGCTTCTCCACCCCTCCACCTCTTGCTTCTCTCTCTCTTTTGCTTTCTCTCTCTCTTCCCCTCCTGCAGTCATGGCTAGAATGGAGCTAGTTGGTCCTGGGTGACAAGGATGGCTCCGTGGCCTTCACCTCAGGAGTTAAGAAGAGTACGGTTGCTGAGCAATGGAGCAATGGCCTCAGACAGGCAGAGCATTGCCCCTGGTGGGCTTACCGGGTAAATTCTGGTTGGGGCCCATGTGGGAGTCTCTCTGCCTCTCCTCTTCTCAATGAAAAAAAAATTTTTCTCAATTTACATCATCAGCCCCTAATCCAATTTGTACATTGGTCATTGTTACTGCAATATTTGGGCTAGATGTTTGTGAAGACATGATAAAGAGGGCAATTTCTTATGAGGGGGTGTTGGAAGACAGGATTGATTCTAGCATCTTTTGATTTCTCTGAACTTGTGTGAGCTCCAAACTCATGGTAGTTATGAAACTTTCTTCAGACTTAGCATACAGCACAGCATCAGTGAAAAGATGTGTTGAAACTTGAAAGGCACTTCTTGGTAGAGTCAATAAAGATAGGGGACCTGACAGAAACATTTTAGTTTTTCTAATATTAGTTATTCCAAATATTTAAAATGTGAAGGAGAATTCATATAGAGTTGCCATGTTATACTATTCTATTAATAGGCTTTTCTATTATGTATTTTTATATTGTGTATTGTTTATTTACTTTTATAGCATCAGTACCATATGGATTTATGAGGTGACATCAAATGAATATGTAATAGTTCAGAATTAGAAGAGGTTTAAGTGATTCTTCTCTCTGTTACTTTTTGGGTGACCAGCTCACACATTTCATGACTCAGGACACACCATTGCCAGTCAGATTTCTTTTCTCAGACATGATGGCATCTATATCTGTGGCAGGAGCACCAGATGGGATTGGGGAATTTAGTCAGTCTGATTTATTGTAGCTTATCTTGCACATGCCACAAATGCTGGAAATGAGTCTGATATGCCTGACATTTGCCACAGTGTAAAGGCTGCATAAAATGAGAACCATTGAACGTCCACGAGAGCGCAGGGTGGGCTCCTGGAAATGGACAACTGTGAAGACAGATGTGATGAAAGGAGAACACAACTCAGGTTTCCCGAACCTCTGCTGCTCCTTTGCTAACAGCCAGTTTTGGCCACAGAGTATGGCTCGTTTGAGATGCCTGTCTTTCAGATGCTCCCATCTAAAACTTCCACAATTATTTATACTGATATAACAAATGCAGCGGTTGTTTATTTTTCTAAATAATTAAATATCAGGAAGAAGAGGGACCCTAAGGGTCTGCTTCAGTATGCTCCAGTCAGTTCTAACATGAAACTACTGAATGGAATAAAAGTAAGTTTTCCTATCATGGCCAGGTGACTTTGTTGGTTAGAGAATCATCCCAAGGCACGGAGGTTGTGGGTTTGATCCCCACTCAGGGCACATGCAAAAGTGGCCCCATGGTTCCGTCTCTCTTTCTCTCTCCCTTCTTCTCTCATTGAAATCAATAAATAAAAATGAAAAAAGAAATAAAGTAAGTTATCCTTATAAAAGTCCTGATAGTATAATGCTTTATTTTACTAATGAATGCATAAAATAATGTGCATACTTTTAAGGAAAATGATAACACAAACATAATTGCTACATCACAGAGACTAAGAAATGGATGTTATTTACACATAAGGAACCCTCCATCCTATACCACCATTTCTCCCTCTAGATAGCTATAATTCCAAACAAGTACCTTTGAATACATCCCTAATCATATATGGTTAGGTGTTGACCTTCTGTGAACTTTTAAGTATATGAATCATACATTTAATTTTCTTTGACTTGACCTCCACGTTGTATTTTGAATTCATTTATGTGTATTGTTGCTTTTATTCCCTCTCACTCTTTCCTGGTACTCAATTCCCACCTTGCTGCAATCCCAGTCTTTTGTCACCACATATTGTGTTTTTATACTTATTTTTCTCATTATATATTTTACTTGTAAATTTTGAGTCATATGGTCTATGATATTTTTTTAGCTAGCATATATAACATGCATACTTGAGGCCTTCTCTTTATTCTTCCCTGCAACGAATCAAATACCTTAGAATAACTTGATCACTATGATAGCAACTTGTGTATTACTATGGTTCTGTGGTTTAATACTAGCTATTTACCCCTACCCCATACAAACATACAATTTTTTAAAACTTTTTCTTAATGAGAGACAGAGATAGAAGCATTGATTTGAGAGAGAGAAAGAAGCATCGACTCGTTGTTCCACTTAGTTGTTCCATTTAGTTGTGCACTCATTAATTGCTTCTCTACGTACCATGACTGGAATTGAACCTGCGACCTTAGTGCATCCGTGTATCAGTGCACCGGGTTTAGGCTTTATCCACAGAGCCACCTTGCCAGGTACCAAACATACAATTTTTTATTGCTAATATGTACAATCAATGTTTGTTTAGATTTGCCCACATGTTTTCTAGTATGTTATCTTATTCTCTTTTACATCTCAAGTCTTGTATCTGGCATAATTTTTCTTTAGCCTAAAGGATATGAATGAAAATTTTTTTTTTTGAGGATCTTTTTGGTAGCATACTTTCTCAATTATTTTTTGTTTGACAGTGATTTAAAATCTGTAACACTAGAAGTCGAACTATGTTGGCAATTATTTGCTCCCAATAAATCTTGGGGCCCATTCTTTTTTGGCTTGCATAATTCAAAACCCAGCAATTATTTTTATAACCATTCTTTTAAAGATTGTCTGTGTTTTTCTCTTTGGCTGATATTAAGGTCATCCCATTTATTTTGGTAATTTTTATTTTACTGTGATGTGTTTGTGTGTTTCTATTTCTGTTTTTATGTTTAAAATTCATTTTAGCTTTCTAGATCTGAGAATTGAGGCTTTAACCATTGTCATGGAAATGTCATCAGCATTATCTTTTCCATATCGTTTGCTACCCTTGTTCTTTATTGGCTACTTTTTTTTTTTTGCCTATGATTGTACATGCATTAGACTTTCTCTTACTACCTCTATGTCTCATATTCTCTCTTTTCATTTCTGTAAGTTTCATTTATTTAGTTCTTTTCTAAATTTGTTTGATTCCTGGTCATATTATCAAACATCATTTACTTAGGGATTTAGTTGCTTTAAATGTGTTAACTGAGTATATAATAATTCCAAAATATGTTGTCTTTTAAAAAATGTTTAAATTATCTCTCTCTTCCCTTTCTCTCTCCTTCCCTCATCTGTCTATCTACATGTTACATCCTGCTGTTTCATTGATTGTGGCTTAGCTTCTGTGCAGGTTGTGAATTTTGACTGTGAGCTATTCATTTTTCTTTGAGTGTTTATTTTTGGAAATTCTTGAAGGTCTGGTTTGAAGTTAGCTCTTTCTGAGAGGATTTATATTTGTTTCTGCTAATCATCTGCAAGGCACCAACCCAGGACACCTTTAAATTTGCCACTTGAGCACTTTGGAACTGAGTAGATAGTGTGAATGTCAGCTGCAAATCTGAGTAGAGTTAGTCAGTGGTTAAGATTCTCAGGGAAAATTTTCATTTTTCTCTTAATCCACATCTAGGGTCTAGAGAGCCATGTTTGTGTGATGTCTTTTCAAGTGGAAGGGTTTATTTCTTTTATAATTAATCTCCTGTGCAAGATTTATGTATTTGTCTCCCGGCGCTGTGAGGAGTTTGAGCTTTAACAGTCTTTTGTCCCTCTGTCCAGTTATCAAACTCAAACTCTTGGCTTCAGACAAAAATTGTCAAGGTGAAATAAGTCATCCTTAGTATTTGCTCACTTCCTGGAGTTCTTGTTTCCTTTTTTTATGTGTGTTCAATGATGTGTTCAAAATAATATGTGTAACACACACATACTATATCTATCTATCTATCTATCTATCTATCTATCTATCTATCTATCTATTATCTATCTATCTATCTATCTATCTATCTATCTATCTATCTATCTATCTAGATATATATACACATATATACACCCACAATAAAATATATATATTTTTATTTTTTTTTATTTAAAAATTTTTTTTTTATATTTCTTAAGTTGGAAACAGGAAGGCAGTCAGACAGACTCCGCATGTGCCCGACTGGGATCCGCCCGGCATGCTCACCAGGGGGTGATGCTCTGCCCATTTGGGGCGTTGCTTTGTTGCAACCTGGGCCATTCTAGCACCTGAGGCAGAGGCCATAGAGCCATCTCAGCGCCCGGGCCAACTCTGCTCCAATGGAGCCTTGGCTGCGGGAGGGGAAGAGAGAGACAGAGAGGAAGGAGAGGGGGAAGGGTGGAGAAGCAGATGGGCGCTTCTCCCGTGTGCCCTGGCCAGGAATCAAACCCGGGACTGCTGCACGCCAGGCCAACACTCTACCACTGAGCCAACTGGCCAGGGCCTTATATTTTAATTCTTTAATGAGAAGGATCATGCAGAGAATAATCTACCATACTGATGGAAATGAGTATTCTGAGTGTTAATTTAAGAACACAAATATACAGAAGACTGATTAAACCTCTGAAACTTTTTAAAAATGTTTAATTATTGATGTTAGAGAGAGAGGAAAGGTGAGAGAGAAAATGTGACAGAAACATCCATCTGTTCCTGATGTGCCCTGACTGGGGATTGAACTGGCAACTTCTGTACTTCCAGGTGACACTCTAACCAAGTGAGCTATCCAGGCAGGGCTAAATTTTACTATAGGGTTTTAAAGGTTATGTTTTACATAGATGAGTTCTTTATAACATACATTTTATTCTTTTAATTATATAAAGATGAATTTAGTGAATAAAGCACTGTTGATATTTAGATGAACATTATATATTTAAAATGAGTGTATAAGACATAGACATATTTATATTAAACACAATTATACACTCTTGATTAGAATGTGGTCATGTAATATTTTCTTTTGGAAGACTGTACATTTCATATGTATATATAAAAATATGTTTGGCTAGTTAGGCTTTGCAGGATTTTAAAATTTCTGTAAAAATCAAAGAATTGTGAGAATTACATTGCTTATCTATTTGCTTTATGAATATTATATATATATGATATCCATAAAAATGCATTACTTCTATGCTTACATTTAGTAATAAAAATAGCTAACTTTTGTTGATCATTTGTGCTAGGAACTGTTCTAAATATTTACTTAGTCCTCATCATAACCCTTGAAAAAGATACTTTTTATATGTTTTACAGATGAGAATGAGGTCAGAGAGTCAAAGAAACTTACCTGTGTTTACATAGCTAACTGCAGCCAAGTTGGAATTAAAACCTAAGCAGTGTGGTTTTAGAATCTAATTTTTCTAAATTTGTGCTATACTGATTTTCTAAGTGACTTGGAAAATTGAAGATACTTTTATGCAACAATTTATTCCTTCCTTTGAAGAATATTTATTGAATACTTACTGTGTACAAGAAATTGCACAAAGCACCTGCGATGTTCCTGCTTTGATGAAACTGACATTTTAGTAAATGGATAGCCATGCAATCAAATAGCTATAATATAAACCCAAAAGTATATACACATTAATGGTGTTTAGAAGAATGATAAAATCAGTCTGCCTGTGAGAGTCAATGCAGTCTTAGAAATTGCCTTGGTATGTGTATGTTAATGAGCATCTACCAAGTGAATAAATTAGAGGTGATGGTGATGGTGACTCATAAAGCCATGGCATTACATGCATAGCAGTATGATATATTTTATAGAACTATAAGCTCACTATTACTAGAGAGTATAATGTGTGGACCTGAGGGTATAGTGAAATATGGAGTAAACTGTTAAGCAGAGGCATTAAAGTTATGTTATTTCTTGAACCATCCAAATTATTGATACTGAATGATTTTCTAATTTAAAAAACTAATATAAGTATAGCACTATAGAGGAATACATATTTAGCAGAAGTGAACTCTAAGTAAAGGTGCAGCATGTCAGATTATATTTGAACTTGTGCAATCAAATGCCTTCAGTCAGGTAATAGGCAGTGGCTTATGGTCAGATACCAGGGAGTGTGGGCACTGTGGCCAAATAAAAAAGTCTGTCTACCATAAAGATGTTCAAATTTAGTGTTTTAAAAACACTAAATTTGCACTGCCCTGGCCAGATTGCTCAGTTGGTTAGAATGTTGTTCTCATATGCTAAAGTTGAAGGTTTGATCCTTGTTCAGACCATATACTAGAACAGGGGTCCCCAAACTACGGCCCGTGGGCCACATGCAGCCCCCTGAGGCCATGTATCCAGCCCCTGCCGCACTTCCGGAAGCGGCACCTCTTTCATTGGTGGTCAGTGAGAGGAGCATAGTTCCCATTGAAATACTGGTCAGTTTGTTGATTGAAATTTACTTGTTCTTTATTTTAAATATTGTATTTGTTCCTGTTTTTTTTTGTTTGTTTGTTTGTTTTTTAACTTTAAAATAAGATATGTGCAGTGTGCATAGGGATTTGTTCATAGGTTTATTTTTATAGTCCGGCCCTCCAACAGTCTGAGGGACAGTGAACTGGCCCCCTGTGTAAAAAGTTTGGGGACCCCTGTACTAGAAGCTACTAATGAATGCATAAATAAGTGGAAAAACATAACAGTGTTTCTCTTTCTCTCTAAAAATCAATGAGTTTAAAAAAACAACAACCCACTTTTCTGTTGAATAAAACAGAAATTGTTATTGAAGTTGTCTCAGTAATTTTTAGTTGTGGCTTTTAGGTAAGAGAGCCAATATTTGAGTAAGAAGTTGAACTTTTTTTTTCAATCCAAATTATAACCATATATAGATATATGTATTTTGACTACCATAGGTAATTATACTAGACTTTTTATTTTTTTGGCAGGTAATTAAAATGCCTTCAAGGGAAAACTTTAAATTCTGAGACACAGGCTTGAAGTGTGGTGGCACACTGTTGGTAAAGCATCAACTTAGAATGCTGAGGTCACCAGTTTGAAACCCTAGGCTTGCCTGGCCAAGGCACATATGGGAGTTGATGCTTCCTTCTTCCCCTGCTCCTTTCTCTCTCTCCTTTTTTTCTCTCTGCTCCTTCAAAACAAAAAAAACCAATAAATAAAATATTGTCTGAGAAACAGGTCAAAACAGAAATGAAAACAAACATTCATTTTATAATTTATAAGCGTGAAGCACTAGCGACGATTAAAAATGACTAGTGTGAGATTTGAAGGGCAATATCTATAAAAAGGTATATCATGCCCAGGGACTGTTTATTCTTATGTGTGACTTTTTAAAATATGGGCAAAGAAAACAGTCTTAAACAGTCTTGGACAGATGAAGTTTCTGGCTGAACCTGATACTTGATTTGCATTTATAGTGATATAATTTTTTTTTTTTTTTTACTTTTTCCATGTTATTGAAGCTTTTTTTTTTTTTTTTTTTTTTTTTAGAGGAAAGGCTAATATGTGATCTTCAGAAGACTAGTAAAAAATAGATAATACACAGCCTTGATTTGTGCATGGACATTTTTGGACACAAGGGTCACTTATTTTTGCACATTAATATTACTAATTAGGAGTAATGTAATTGGGAACACCATAAAACAAAATGCCATAAACATGCGTGCAGAGCATCTCCGATTTCTCCACATTATTACCTTTTAAATGACTGGTTAAAAGTTTCCTTAAATTTCATCCTTGATTTATTGAGATACTGAATATTGGCCATTAGTCACTTGCACTTAACATTCTAATATTCTGGAAGACAGTAATAAGATGATACCAATTTTTAATTTCCACCAAAAATGTTTCTGCTAAAATTAAAGAACATCAGTCATCAAAAAAGCTTTTCACACTTATTTTCATCATGAAATTCAATGTGACACAAATGGTAAGAAATAATGCCATCTTAAAGAAAATATTTGCATTGGCAGACAGGGAAAATCTTCAAACTGTTGAGTTGTAATTGAGGGATAAAAATGAATTGGGAACGCTGACTCATTCTTTCTTCCTTAGAAAGATATTAAAGAGAATATAGCAACAAAGGAATTTCACTGTTCTTTAAAGAAATTGGGCCATTTGATGAGAAACTATAAAACTACAGCAATGCTTGCCAATGAGCCTGTATCATTTTAGATAAAAACAATTAAATAATGCAATTTCATTTTACCTGTAAAATGCAACATAAAACACACAAGAAGTATTTTTCTTTTAATCTGCCAAATGGAAATATTGAAGTCATAGTCATTAATTTTGATTCAAATAACAAATTACCTTTGACATTAAAAAGGACATACCCAGAAAAAAAATAACAGACAAAAACAAACAAACAAACAAACCACTGTATTATCTATACATCTAGGGCCAAGCAGACCTCCAGACCTACACATGCAAAGTTTAAAAGCAAATCAAGGGAGAAAAATATTCCTGATTTATCTTTTTAAATAAATATTTGTTATAGTTGGGATATCAGCCATAGAAAAGCTATACCAGTTTTGTCAGTTTGGATGCATATTACCTCATTCACTCTTTTACCAGCCATGTGAAGGATAACATTGTGACTTTGTTAAATTTCTACGTGACAGTGAACCACTGATTTGTATCTTTTTGAGGATATTGTGCTGTCTTTCATTTACAACTAGGACACTATAGATTCTTAATCAGTATAGTATGTTCTTTACCAAATTTATGCAGCAGAGACAATTTTACTATTTTTTGCTTGAAGTCCAAACTTCTAACCCTGGAATTTAAGAGCCTTTATAGTTTGGATGAAATATTTTCCTTCTTTACTTTCCATCTCTCAGATCCTAAATTTTGGATGTTTGTCGCAGTAATACCTTCCACATCACCAACACTGTGCACCTTGGTTATCTGAAAGCTGGGTTACTTTGGTCTTTCCAAGGGTAGAATTTGGAAACTGAAATGTATAAATGTGGTGAAATAAGCCCAGAGCTCTGACTGTCTTTTCCCCATCAGTACTGTTTGTGGTCTTGGCCAAGACACGTATCTTATCTGTGCTCTGTTTACCCTTAGGAATAGCTTTTTTTCCCCTTTCCTGTCTAATCAAATTCTATCCAAAATCCCAGGTCCAGTTTTAATCTATATAAACATCTTTTTTGACCACTTTAGATTTAAGCTCTTCCTCAGAATGACTATATCTCTCATTTTCTATACTGTGTTCTATTAAAACCAATCAGTTCTTGAATGGTTAGGAATTTATTTCCATGTGCAACTGACTTCAAATCAATTAGAACCATAAGTTGATTTAGTAGAGGGACTTAATCTTCTATATGAATTTGATGGTAAAACAGTAAAAATCAGTTAAAATCCTGTTTTGATAGTGATCAAAGCAGCTTTAAAAATGTAGATTGTGAGGAGGACCGTCTTCTTCCCCATGTAAAAAGATTTATCTCCTCATTTATTTAGTTACAACTTTTATAAATTTTTATGTTTCTCTCCATGAATACGTTACACACATTTTATTTATCCTTAGGTAACTTATGATTTTTATTGCTATTTTCAACAAAACTGAATTATTCATTTAATTTTTATAAAGATACTAAGAATTTTCATATATTTCATATAAGTCAGCACACTTGCCAGATATCTTATTGGGTTGAAAATTGTATAACTTCTGGATTTTATCAGTCTAGAGTCTTATGATCTGCAACTCTATTTTTTCTAATCTGGTAGCTTTTCCTTTGTTTATATTTATTTTATTTCTCACAGTAAGAATGCAGCACTGTGTTAAATAGACTAAGTGCCAAGTGTTTTCTGGGAAAATGCAAATTAAACCAGTGAGTAGATACTGTATTTTCCCATGAATAAGATGCTCCCATGTATAAGACACACCTTAATTTGGGGGCTCGAAATTTGAAAAAAAATATATTAAGTTATTGAACTCGTTTTATTCATCGTAAAATTCATACAACTCCTCATCCATGTGAAATGCAAGTAAAAAAAACTACAACCACTGTATAAGATGCATCCAGTTTTTAGACTTTGAATTTTTTGACAAAAAGATGTGTGTCTTGTACATGGGGAAATAGGGTATATTGCATTCCCATGAAAAATGATTAACATGTTTATTGACACTGACAGTTGGCAACATGTGAGGTAATGGAAACTTACACATTGATGATGGAAATGCAAGTTGTTATAATTGCTACACAGATCAATTTATCAGTATCTATTGAGGCCGAAGAGGCTCATACTCCATGACTTAGCAATTCTATGGCTAGGTATTTATCCTAGAGAAGAAACTCACACTTGAGCAAGTGTGATGATGATTGTTGTACTATGTTTTGTAGTGAAAAATGTGAAACTAATATGTTTCTGTAGCAGATTAGATAAATAAAGCATGTTTTATCCATATATTTGCCTATTACATAGCAGTTAAAATTGATCAACAAGACCTACTTTCAATAACATGAGTAAATCTCAAAAGTGAAATGTTGCATAAAATGTAAGATTCAAATAAATAGAGTAGAAGTCATTTATATAAATTCTTAAAATCATACTGGACTATTGTATTTCATTTTGTGTGGGTGTATCTATATGTCAAAAATTCCTGCAAGAAAATGAACACATTAAATACAGGAAAGTGATTATTTCTGATAAGGAAGGGAAGTAAATGAGATTGTGGGTCTTTACATGTACCTATAACAGTTTATTTCTTAAACAAAATGATCAATAACAACCAAAGACTTGAAATAAATATATAACACAATATTAATATACATTAATTCTGGATGGTCATAACATTATTCCTTATGATATATTCAATTTTTAAAAAATATTTTTGAAATATTTAACAATTACAAAAACAACTTAGAATACATATATTTTACTATTTACCAGACTACCTGTATGTGATAAGCAGGGGCCCGTACTCAAATAAACTGAGCTATCCTCAGCACCAGCGGTGACACTCAAACCAGCTGAGAAACTGGCTATGAGAGGGGAAGAGAGAGAGAAGGGGGGGGAGAGAAATAGATGGTGGCTTCTCCGTGTGCCCTGACCAGGGAGTGAGCCCAGAACATCCTCATGCCAGGCTGACACTTTATTTACTGAGCCAACTGGCCAGAGCCTCTACTATTCTTGACAGTACTTTTATATTCTTTAAATTATTACATTTAGTTTTAGTCTCATATTTACCAACAAAAAATGATAATGATCATCAAGGAAATATCAAAACTGTGTATTTCTTTGTCCTTATGAAAAATAATTAGTGATTTGGAAAAGATGGTGGTGATCATTAGCTTATACAACTATTACAAGGATCATACTTGTCATTGTGTTTTTCTATAAGAGAAAATAATATGAACTTAGTGAAACTGACTTTGACTCAGTATGTAAATAAGCAGTAGCCAACATAAAATTTATAAAACCTGTACATAGCATGTTAGAAATCATTGGGCCAGGCATTTTCAACTAGCATTTATGGATAGTCTCAAGAGAACATAGGTAAATTCTGAGAAGCAGTTGCATATCCTGAAATTTCATCCATTCATGATTTTAGGTATCTTTCTGTTGAGAGGATTCAGAGATTCTACTAGGTTTATGCACAGACTGACTTCTGCAATTTGGAAATGAGAAAATTGAGGTGGGCAGATAAATGACTTGGTTATGCATTCATAACTGGCACACAGCCCTTGCAATATTTTAGCTTTCTGGTTCAGTGTACACACACACACACACACACACACACACACACACACACATTTTTTCAGTAAAGACACCACAGAAGGGCAGGAACGGTCTAGAAACTGCAAGTTAGTCAAAGAAGAGAAAAATAAGAGATGTCATAAGAAGACCTCTCAAGTGTGTGCAGTATTATGATAAGCAGGTAACCAGTTTCATGCAATTGCCCAAGGACAGGAATAAAGATAAAGTTTTAGCATGAATAGCATAGGTTAGACACAAGAAATGTCTTTCCCTCACTGAGAGTTATTAACTATTGAGTGAAGCTAATGAAAGAGATGGATAAATTTTATTCCCTTCACTTTTTTTAAAGCATAGGTTTATTTTTGGAATGACATTAAGTGGTATTCTGGAAGAGATGGGCAATCTCTCGATTGTATTTATCTTTCTGGGTCTATCTTTTAAACAATAGTAAATTATATATCTGTTTCTAACCTTTCTTTCACTGAATTTGTGATTGTTCACTTGTCTAACTTTTATTTTTTCGTTTTTGGCCTTCTAAGTATCAGATATCCTTTTCTGTCTGCCTGTCTATTGTTCCTTCCATTTATTCTTGAGAAGATATGTATCTCAAAGGTGTATGTCTCCATTGACATGTACTTCAAAGAACATATTTAAAAAGTGATGAAATTTAGATCAGATTTACTACATGGTAGCAAACAAGTTCAAGGGGGGAAGGAATTGATAGAGTTAGTCCAAATTTACTTTTATAATGTTTTTTACTATTTTTTCTTATTTCTATTTTATTACTTTTAATATTACAGTTTTTATACAGTGTGTCCGTGAAGTCATGGTGCACTTTTGACTGGTCACAGGAAAGCAACAAAAGAAGATAGAAATGTGAAATCTGCACCAAATAAAAGGAAAACCCTCCCAGTTTCTGTAGGATGAAGTGGCAACATGTGCGCATGAGCATATGATGATGTAACACTGTGTGTACAGTGGAGCAACCCACGGCCATGCCAATCGAAATGTGAACGGTACAGAGGAAAGTTTAGTGTGTTCTGTGGCTCGCTAAATTCAAATCCGTGACCAAAGTGCAATGTGAATATCGGCGCATTTATAATGAAGCACCACCACTTAGGAATAACATTACTCAGTGGGATAAGCAGTTGAAGGCAACCGGCAGTTTGGTGGAGAAACCCCGTTCTGGTAGGCCATCAGTCAGTGACAAGTCTGTAGAGACCATATGGGATAGCTACCTAAGGAGCCCTAAAAAATCTGTGCGTGAGTCCACATCGAACTGTACTGAATAGGTATGAAACTGGGAGAGTTTTCCTTTTATTTGGTGCAGGTTTCACATTTCTATCATCTTTTGTTGCTTTCCTGTGACCGGTCAAAAGTGCACCATGACTTTATGGACACACTATATTTGTGTGATTCTTTACAGTTTACTAAATAATTATAATACATTTTTGGCAGATTGTGATGATAATGATCCCTGAGGAATCACACCCCTGATGAATCAACGTATGGGTATATCAGCCCTATATCTCTGTACAGTCCCCTCCCACACTCCCGGTTTGGCGATGTGACTTGCTTTGGTCAACTGGACATTAGTAAATGTGATTCAAGCAGAGGCTTGATAGATATTTGCACATTGTGACTTGTCCACTTGGAAAATGCTGAAGTTATGTGAAGACCAGAAGTGCCAGGCAAAAGTCCCACAGACCCCCCACCCGACATGAATGAGACTGCCCTGGCCCCTCTAGACACAACAGCTCCTTCTCATGGGCACATACAAGAGAGACCATTAGAAGATGCCTCAGCTGAACCCCTCCCAAAGCAGAATACTAAGTAATGTATGATTTTTATTTAGACTCCTCAGTTTTAGGGTGGTTTGCTATACAGCAATAGGTAACTGATACATATATTTGAAAAGTATGGGGATATCAATCCTGTGAAGAAGTTAGGAGGGTAATGTTGTCTCAGTTTTACATATGAGGAATCTATGGCTCAAATACAGGGTTGCTATTAGTTTTTCTTCTACTATACTTTATTAATTCCCACAGCAGCTTTAGAAGAAAAACAAAATCTGACATTTATGTCATAAGGTCTTTCAGAAATAAAAAAAATTCTTAAACAAAATATGAATCATATTTCCAAAGTCAAGATTATTTTATTTTATATTTGAAAAGATATCTTTAACATAACTCTCCTAAGACATCTCTTTTATATTAGCTACCACTAGAAAATGTACTTAGAGAGAAGAAGAGAAAGCCTGACTGAGGGTAGTAATTATGGATGTGGAATAGCCATAAGAGTTAAACTAAATTTACACGAAAACCTTTGTTCATATAAGAAAATTTAATTCTCCATCATGATCTCTTTGTAAAGAGAATTTTGTGCTTTTCTCCTGGTTGCCAAATGGTACTTCACTAGCTGCTGCTTTAAAACAGGTCATCACTTACAGTTTTATCAGCCTTTTTTAAAAAAACAACATAATTCACAGCTTCCTTTGAGGACAAGGTAAAATTTCAGTTCATGTTTTATTCTTTTTAGTTTTCTTTTTAAGGCATGGTCTTATATCTGGGTCATCATCATAGATGCTTGAAGCGATTTTTTTTTGTGCAGCAGAATGAAGTGAAGTGAATTGGTTATTTTAACTAGAAAGGGAACAGGCAGTTAAGCTGATAGTAAAGGTGTAGACAGTAAGTGATGTGATTTATTAGGTCCCTGATGACCCTAGGATATCATGCTAGAATGCCTTCATTACTTTGGCATTTTCTCAGATGAGTAGCAAACACTGGCATACATCTCCTTGAACATTTTCTTAATGAGATCCCATCCCTCTCTCTCTTTTTTTCTCAGTTTGCCAACTTCCTCTGCTTTCAATCTCACCGATTTTTATTAATTATTTTATTTTTTGTGAGAGAGAATGAGAGAGAGAGGACTGGAAAGAGTTGAGAAGCATCAACTCATAGTTGTGGCACTTTATTGATTGCTTCTCATACATGGCTTCTCATACAAGGGGGCTGTAGGTGGGCCAGTGCCCTCTTGCTCAGGCCAGCAGCCTTGGGCTAAAGTCCAGTGGTGGGATTCAGCCAGCTTGCACTAGTTTGGCAGAACTGATAACTAATTTTGTGTTGAGTTTGGCAAACTGGTGATTAAAATGGAACTTTTAACCAGGGTTCTCTCTAAGGTGGGCGCATGGGCAACCACCTAATGTAGAAATCACAAATTTACGTTCCTTACTCTGTTTTAAAGTTCATCTGTGCAACAGCGTATTCTTGTTAATCCAAATTCGGAGGGACCCGAAATATGGAAGACAGGAGCAAGGTCCATGGTTTACATATTAAAGCTTTATTGTCTAGCTTGGCCAAGCAGCGGGAACTCCGACAGAAATCTGACAGAGAGCGCTGGCCCTTTGTTTTACTTAGTTTTTATAGTTTTGTAAGTGGGAAGTACAGAAGCAAAAATTGCAATTAGGAGCCCCTTACCGCTATCGGTTATAGTCATATGTCCTTTAACATGATAGGACCATGTTCAATTTGCAAACCATACATCATTTTGGAGAAAACAAAATTTACAAGTCAACACAATGGTAGAAAGATGATATCTCTTTACATATTAAAAGGCCTTCCTATATTTTCTAGTGTTCATCTGCCATCTCTGTCCAGAGTCAGAGGTATTAACCACAGGCATTTACATAAGAGAGGTAGTTTCCGTGGGGACAAATGACCGCAAATGGCTCATAGTTATAAGAAAAGGTTTATTTTGGCTTTTCTCTTCCTGCACCTGGCTAGCCATTCACACCTTTCCCCACAGGTGTGGTGGAATGTCAGGGAATCTATGCTTTCCTTCCCTTTTCATTTACAATACAATGGCAAGAGCCATCCTGGTTATGCCAATCACACAGTATAGAGACTATTCTCACAATTTCTCTGCACACCTTAACCCAAATTAATAAAATGTTCTCCAAGCCTCCTAAAATATTAATATTAATTCTGTAGCCTTTTGGTACTTCACAACATCTGCAGGTGAAATGGCTCAGTGGCTCCTCATTCTAAGTGCCCATATTAATGTTCTGTCCATTGGTGAAAAAAATTGCAAGTGAAGACTCCAATAAAGAAGCAATATGAAAATATCTTAAATTACAGTTTCAGAGTTTTTTTTATCTGGTATTAGTTAATATTTTTATTAATATTTTAAAACTCTAATAATCTAGTTTTGTGTACCACTTTTATTCTTATTTAAGTATTAAATGCATGAAATAATAAACTATTTTCTGTATATCTTTTTTATACTTAAAATGGTCATTCGGGCAGAGAACTGGTTGTTAAATTATTTGAATCCCACCACGGCTCAAGTCAGTGACCATGGGCTCAAACCAGCAACCTTGGACTTCAAGCCAGCAACTGTGGGATCAGGCTGATAATTCCAAGCTCAAACCTGATGAGTCTGTGCTCAAGCAGGCGACTGTGGGTTTCAAACCTGGGACCTTAGCATTCCAGGTGATATTCTATACACTGCCCCACCACCAGTCCCTGTGATTTCTTGTTCAAAGTTAATTCATTAAAAGCAATAAAAACGTGTCTTGTTCTCAACTTTACTGTGCATAGAATTATCTGGGATGTTTATTAAAATTAGACTGTGTTGGGCGGATAAAATGTATTATGCTCACTTTGTTAAAGATGCAGTCGCCCAGGTGATATTAATGTGTGTTGGGGGCAGGCAGGATCATTGTAGCCTGGGGCTTGGTTTTGGGATTAAGCCTTTCCCACCCTTTTTGCTGTGGGGTGGTACAATCCAATCATGCCTCAGAGAAGTGACTTTGTATTGGAGACTTCCCTATTTTGTATATTGGATTAGAGGTTGTGAAGCTACACTATAAAATAGGGGTAGAACAGGAACTTGCGCTTTTGGTTCCTGAGGTTAGCATGAGAGAGCAGAGCAGAGAGCAGAAGGAGGCCACGTGGAGTAGGCCAGGAGAAGCAGCCAAGATGGCGGAGTACTGAGTGAGATGCCAGTCTGTGTAGAGTTTGTATCTGGGATAAGGAAGGAGATGGGGAACTGAGGAGAATAAGGTTGGTGAGCTAGAAACCTTTGATTCTAGGAAACTCGGATAAGTCAGTGGCTTTGTGAGCACTGAGTGTGGCTGGGTTTTGGAGCCCAGTGTGTATTTTTACTTGCCCGGCGGGTGCAAGGTAGGATTAAAGGTTATGGCCCACCAGTTTTTGGCTCCATGGTTTCTTTACCGACTGTCCGAATCCAATGCGAACCTGCATGGGCCGGGCTGCTGTGATAGTGGCCCTGGCCTTGGCTTCTGGCTTAACAGACTGTTTCATCACTTAAAATATTTTGACTTAATATAGATTTTCTGGGGCTCCAAGAATTTGGGGTGTGTGTGTGTGTGTGTGTTTGTATGTGTGTGTTGAGACAAGCACCTAGGTGATTCTGAAACAGCCTAACAACCAAGTTTCATAGCCTCGGGTATACTTATGCTGTTATTCACTCCTTCCAATCCATACTAGTATTCACATGTATGTCTAAAAGAATATTTAAAGACATATGGTAAAGAGTGAGGATAATCAGTGGTAAAGCTTTTTGTAGTGAATACAAGACACACAAATGACTAAAAAGTTGATTTTTTTTCACCTTGGCAAGAACAAAATACAACAGCAAAAATCTCAGATGGTTGTTGTGCTTTCATGTCAAAAAATGTTCCAGATATGCAGTACTCCTAAATTAAGCATTGTTTTTAAAATATAATTCACAAGATTTTGTTTATGTACACATCAGTGCGTTAGTTCATGTGGGGGTACAGCACGGGTGACTGTTGATTAGTGACAGCCTGTCCTAAGCAGCGCCTGCATTCTCACACTGGGCTTTCAGTGATGCTCATAATCTCGATGAATTAGATTTTTCTCTTTAAGGAAACAAACTCAACACTATTTTCATTTTGGTACTTACTAAAATAAATGTGACTGCTAACAGGCATACTTCCGTGTAGGAAGGTTAAATCAGAAGTATTGATGCTCTGCTCCTCCCCAGGCTGAAGAGTTGAGAATATTTGATGCTGATTAATGTTTGCTAATGGAATGCAAACAGAAGAAAGGAACTTAAGCTGGCTTTGTCTTATTTATATCCTTTACTTTGTTTGTTTTAAAGGTCACATTGACTGTAAAGTTTTCTTCATGCAGAAATAGAAATGATCTATACAAAAATGTTTCAGCCTGAAGATATATGTTAAAACAGTACATTGAGAGAAAACATTAATTATAATTTTATTTTTAATGAATATGATTGTATTATTTTTTAATTTATCCTACATCTTAGAAAATACAATTAGTTTACTTTTCTTTGGCTTGATGAAGAATTTGCATATATGTATATATAGATATAGTATACATACTATATCTACACACACACACACACACACCTGCAGCTGTAAGTGGAATAAGATTCTGGGATTTTTGATGAAGCCAGGAACACAGATGCAGTTATAAAATGTCTGTTATATAGATGGTAGATAAAACCAGTAGATAATATGATATTTTTCTAGGCAGTTTTGTGGAGAGTGAGAAGAGTTGTGGGTGAGATTCTTCAGAAATTAACATTTATAAGCCAAAAGGGAAATACATCTTCCAAAACTGAATTTACGCCTTTAATCAGTTTAAAGTCATTGCAGAGATAATCATCTCTATTTTTCTGCAATTACATCATGTTGAAAAGACATAAAAGAAATAGTAATGAGATAGGAGAGAGTTAAGTGAGAGTGTCTTGAGGATCAAAGAGAAGAGGGAAGAAAAGCCCTAAGAGTGCTCATTAGATTTAGCAATTAGGTGGTCACTGTTGACCTTGGCAAAAGCATTTTCATTTTCAAGAGAAACTGCAGTGAGTTGGAAGAAAGAAAGGAAGACAGAGCAGGCTATTACTGCATGTTTGCTTGAAAGGGAAGAGAATGTTGTGGTGGATTGATAATGTTGTAGTAGGGGCACCCCTCAGAAAGCAGTGGTTGCTTTGTTTAACAGAGTGGGAGGGACTTGGGTTCTTTGCTAGCTGAAGAGAAGGTGATAGTGAGCATGAAAGTTAAATATACAAAACGGAGAAAGTCCTAAATTACTTAGTTCCTTAGACGGAACTAAGTCCTAAATGATGAGAAAACTGAGTGTTTAAATTGACAGATTAGTCCTAGCTGAAGGTGCCCCTTTCCTCTGAGATTAGAGTAAAGGAGTTAAAGGTAAATTTGATGTATAGGGTAAAAAAAATGCCTAACTCTTTCTTAATTTATTATAAACTGTCAAAGAAAGGAACCATGTGAAATTAGAATATCATCATGTTCAGGGTGCATGAAAAGTGCTATTATCCGTAGTACACAATTAATGATCAAAATGGGAACTTACAGTGAACTTCTATTATATTGAAGAGCTCAGATAGGTCACTAATATGAGGAAATGAGTGGGCAGAGATTACATACGATGTGCTAACCACAGTTCTGTAATGTGTGGAGAGAGGAAGCCGTTTGTCACAGAATCAATGTAGAATGCCTGTACATTTTCTCCCTTTGATTTTCAATCATAAGTTTTCATTTAAAATCCTGCAATTACAGGGGTATCGCTGTAATATCGTTATTATATCTTAGTTTGTAAATTCCCTTTTGTACTAAAATTATTTATTTTTAGAATTGTGTCCAAAGTTTGTGTACAAGCATTTATTTACTCAATTAGCTATTAATTTCTCTTAGTTTTTCTAGAAAGAATTTAAGGACATTAACATTAAGAAACTTGAACATTGAGTCTACATGCAGTAATAGTGTGAATGTATGATTGAAACAACACAGACCTGTCACATAGCAAAGAGGAACACATTAATTTAACCACCATCAGTATCAGATTCACACAGAGTTGTGAATGTATAATGGTCAGGGATTTGGTAGCACTTACTTTTCTTACATTTTTGCCAGAAACAAACATCTGGAACATTGCCTAATGAACCCAGTTATTCTCCATCTGTTTTGTCCTGGATTTATTCCCATTTGCTTTGTAACTGTGATTAGGAATTTTAAGGAGAACAGTTTTTTTGTATTCTTAGGTCATAAGAATCAATAAAATTTTGCTTAATGACTTGGACTATGTAACATTTGAGAGTACAAATAAGAAAATATTTTGGTTTAATTAGAGAAAAATGATCTGATATGTTTTGCGAGTGAGCTTACTAAAGCCATTTATTTTTGTGGATGTAGTTATAATTATATCCAATCTGGTAATCAGACTAACTGGAGAGAACTGTAGTTTGAATCTGAATTTTAGAACATGTAAATTTCATTTACAACATGTGATTTTATTACTTACAAATGCACACTGCATTTAATATTAAACTAAAATTGTTTTTAAAGAGTAAGTTTTAGGAAACCTACTCTAGTATTAGGTGATTATATAATTATATGAATAGATGTAGCTAGAATGATATTGCTTTTTTTTTTTTTTTTTTGACAGACACAGAGAGTCAGAGAGAGGGACAGAGAGACAGGAAAGGAGAGAGATGAGAAGCATCAATTCTTCATTGTAGCTCCTTAGTTGTTCATTGATTGCTTTCTCATATGTGCCTTGACAGGGGGCTACAGTAGAGTGAGTTACCCCTTGCTCAAGCCAGCGACCTTGGGCTCAAGTCTGTGACCTTTGGGCTCAAGCCAGTGACCATGGGGTCATATCTATGATCTCATGCTCAAGCCAGGGACCTCACGTTCAAGATGGTGAGCTTGCGCTCAAGTCTGATGAACCTGCACTCAAGCCTGTGACCTCAGAGTTTCAAACCTGGGTCCTCAGCATCCCAGTCTGATGCTCTATCCAACTGTGCCACTGCCTGGTCATGCTGATATGCTTTAAGAGTTTATAATTGTAGTGCCTTGGAGAATATTGTGAGTTCAACCCAGTATATTTATTCATCTATGAAAATAGAATAATGCCCTCTTTTCCTTGGTAGATCTATGGGTAAGTTGGGACTGGCAATGTCGTTGTAAATATGTGCAGTGGTATACCTTCCAACACTAAACTTAAACCTTTAATTACTTTAAGCCATCACAGAGATAATCATGTCTATTTTTCTGCAATTACATCATGTTTAAAAGCATTTATGTTCAATAGAATTGTATTACACACAGATATCATACCTTCTGTGTTGTAAAGAAGAATGTGTGTCAGTATTAATCATGTACTTTCATGTTAAGAGTAGAAACACAATGTAATTATATCTTTGGATTATCAAATACTTTATTCAGCAGGTAATCACTTAATGTGTATTATAGGCAGTTGATTATGCTTTCATTTTAATTATACCAGTTTAAGTGGATAATAACTAACCCTGTCAGGTGACTCTGACAACTTTCCAAGGCACATTTTAACCACCATTGGAGATAATAAGAGACTGCTGTATATTTGTATGACAAGTTTTATTTGGTTCAAGCTTTCATCATACTGCATATCACAATGCATTTTTGAGGAAATCAGGATAAATACTAATCAATACCCACTGTATTATACCCTTGCAATATTCATATCCTTTCACCTCTGCCATCTTTTTTCTTTTTTTATATTTAAAAAAGTTACTATTGTTATTTTTAGCTGTTCATCCTTAAAATTTTTATTAAAGGTAAGAACCATGTGTGGTCAGTTCATCACAATGTGACTACTGTCCAGCCCATTGTATTGCACAGGACATATTCTCTACAATTCTTAAGAGATAAGTGTGCTTCCATTTTATCAGAGAATGAATTAAAGAGAAATCAAAATGTGTGCTGAAGATTAACTAGAAGCAGAATTTATTTCTTTTATTTTTGAGTCTCATTCCTCTCCTCCCTCATGCGATCATTTCCATACTGTTTAGCCTTCTGTCACATTGCCCAAAATGGTAACCAAATTTACATGTGGAGCTTAGTGGTTGATAGTCAACTGTTGAAGAACTCTCATAGTGTAAATAACATTTTATATTATCAGTCATTTCAGCTGTAGGGTTTGGAATTGGTTTGAATGGATTCTTGTAAACTTTCATTTTATGAAAATTATAAAAAATGCAGTAGATATTCATCTGTCCTAAATGATGGAATATAATGCCATTGAGCCTCTAAGTTTAGCTACAAATTTCTCTCCATAAATAATGTTTAATTGGTATCAGATATTTAGTTTATAAATTATTTGTTATATATTTTTGAATTTATATGATACCTGGTAGCCAGATCTTAAAGATTTATTTAAACATGAAAGATAATAATTAGAAAAAAATCTTTTCTTCTTCTATAAACTTGTATAGATTGTTTGATTTGAACTTATTGAGTCTTGCACATCCTTTAAACATGAAAATGATAATCAAATAATTTTTATTACTCAAGATATACCAAAATAGATATTTCTTCAGTGACTGATGAAGTCTGGAAGTCATTTATAACAAGGTAAATTTTCATAATTCTCAGCTAACAGGAGTTCTTGGGGTAATAAAAGCCAGCCCAATAAAAAAATAAAAAATTTACTGTTAAAAGTCAATAATGTAGTGTTGCTGAAATTCTCATCATATGTTTAAAGTAAGAAATCATAATCTGTAGATGTATGCCTCCATGGAAATTAGACATGTTGAAAATCTCTAAAGGAGCCCTGGTGTAGAAATAAACAATTGATTAATTAAGAAAAACTTCTGGCTATAGTCTAAATGTAAGTTGAACTAATTTTCTTTTGTTAAAGGACATACATTTAGATCAGGGCAATTTTGATAAATTGCAGTCCTCATCTGAAACACAAGTTAACTTGTAGTACTTCTTGCATTTGAAAAAGAAAATATTGCAGATGAGGGAATTATCCATCCCTTAACATACTGTTTCTTTCCTTATTTTGTTTATGACCAGAATATCTTTAAAAAGTCTTTTCTTGTTAGCAAGATAGAAGATATTTAATTTTTAAGTTCTGGCTCAACTTTGATCTACAAATCTGCTCAAATAAGAGTCATCTTTTAATTTAATTTGTTCAAAGTATTCAACATTCTCTTTAGGCATCTTGACTCTTCTGCCAAAATCTCACAAATGTACTCAAGGGAGATGAAAGAACTTGATCTGCACTGGTTTCAAGGCAGACTTTTGGTGGAAGTCCAACTTCTTTCCACTATATAAATATAGGACAACCAACTAAAATATAGTGCCTACAAATGCCAAAGGGAAACAGTTTTGGGTCTTGATTCATTTAGCTATGTATCACATAGAATGCCTAACTAAATATTCTCATTTTAACTACTTAGCTTCCTCTCCTCTAAAAATTACTCTTCCTTCTTGTATTTCTTAGTTTTTTTCCCTAGAAAAATTATCATCAATTTTCTTAAGCTACAAAGTTAACATCATTGTGGATTCCTTCATTTGTGTTATTCTCCAGTTACAATGGTATGCACAGCAGAGTGAATTTATTTCTAGACTGAGTGTTAAATGCATTCCTTCACCATTTCAACAATTTCCATCTTACTTCAGGCCCCAAACATGATTTTTGCTTTGCAATCGATCCTTCACAAAACTACTTGATAATTTTTCTAATTAGATGACTAATTATGGCCCTTTTGGAGAAAAAAATAAAAAATAGTAGAGGTAAATTTCATAGCATGGAATTTATCATTTCTGACTTACCAAACTTATTTTTAAAACTCTTCATTTATTCCTATATTAACAGGGTAGTGATCCCTAGGAGCATGAGGTGAGTTCTACTACTGTCCGAGGTGGCTCCCTGGAGATATTTTCCAGAGAGAGAGAATCAAAAAAGAACACAATACACTCTTTCGGTAGAGACAGAGTCCAGTGTCAGTCCAGTGTTCTGCTGTAATTGGCAGAACAAAGCATAAAAGAGAATGGAACTGCACAGATTGTTTCAGATATGTGCAAAAAAATCCCTTTCAGTTTTTACTTGAGCACTTATCTGTGTATTCAGGGAAAGAATGACTGTAAGTGAAAGGTAGAACAACTCCAAAGGTCACATAGGACAGGGGCTGACTCATACTCCAACAAAGAAGAGTGGAACAGCCTGACCTGGGGTGGCGCAGTGGATAAAGCGTTGACCTGGAAATGCTGAGGTTGCCGGTTCGAAACCCTGGGCTTGCCTGGTCAAGGCACATATGGGAGTTGATGCTTCCAGCTCCTCCCCCCTTCTCTCTCTGTCTCTCTCTCTCCTCTCCCTCTCTGTCTCTCTCTCTCCCTTTCCCTCTCCTCTCTAAAAAAAAAAAAAATGAATAAATAAAATTAAAAAAAAAAGAAGAGTGGAACAGTTTAACACACAGGAAATCTAGAAAAATCATCAAAAGTCATACAAAAAAGAAGAAAAATATAGACCAATATAGTAGAAAAACCAATGAAACACAAAATAAATATAATGAAAACTAAGTCATAATATTAATAAGAAAGTATATCCCACTTATTGAAATATTTGCAAATTGTACATCTAATAAGGAACTGTTATCCATGATACAGAAAGAACAATTACAGTTCCATAATAAAAGACAACTCAATTTTAAAATGAGCAAAGAATCTGAATAAACAGTTCTCCAGAGAAGATATACAAATGGCCAATAAGCAGATCAAAAGATGTTCAGCATCATTAGTCATTAAGGAAATGTAAATCAAAATCACATTGAGATTTAATAAGATATCTATAACTAAAGAGATAGGCAAAAACAAGTATTGGGGAAGATATGGAAAAATTGTAACCCTTGTACATTGTTAGTGAGAATGTAAAATGCAGCCACTTTCTAAAATAGTTCTTTTACTTCCTCAACTGGTTAAACACAGAGTTACTATATAACCTAGCAATTTTACTACTAGCTATCTACCCAAGAGAATTGAAAATGTATACCCATACAAAAACCTGTACATGAATGTTTATAGCAATGTTATTTATTATAAACAAAATGTGGAGACAACCTAATGCCCAACAAATGAATAGATACATAAAATGTGGTGTATCCACACCACAGTTACATGATTTGGTCACAAAAATAAATGACATACTGACATAAGCTATAACAGTGGTCCCCAACCTTTTTTGGGCCACGGACCACTTTAATGTCAGAAAATATTTTCACAGACTGGCCTTTAGGGTGGGATGGATAAATGTATCATGTGACTGAGTCAAGCGTCAAGAGTGAGTCTTAGATGGATGTAACAGAGGGAATCTGGTCTTTTTTAAAAAATAAAACATCATTTAGACTTAAATATAAATAAAACAGAAATAATGTAAGTTATTTATTCTTTCTCTGCGGACCGGTACCAAACGGCCCACGGACTGGTAGTGGTCCGCGGCCCATGGGTTGAGGACCACTGTGCTGTAACATGGATGAGCCATAAGCACATTATGCTAAGTGAAAAAAGCCAAACACAATAGACCATATATTGTATGATTACATTTAAACAAAATGTCCATAATAGGTAAATCCATAAGAAAAAAAGTAAATCAGTAGTTGCTATGGACTGAGAGGACCAAGGAGTGAGAATTGACTGCTATTGAGTATGGAATATCTTTTTGAAATGATAAAAATGTCATAAAATTAGTGTCTATGGTTGCACACTCTGTATATGTATTAGAAACTACTGAATTTCAACCTTTAAATGGTGAATAATTGTCTGATGTGTAAATTATCTCATAAATTTTGTTATTAAAAATACATTTATATGAATAACCCAAAATTTATTAAATTAAATTTTTACTTAAAAATACTTCTATGAAGAAAATTCCAGACCAAGATACCTTCATTGGTATAGTCTATGAAACATTTTATTTTATTTTTTAAAATTTTTATTAATTTTAATGTGTGACATCAATAAATCAGGGTACATATGTTCAAAGGAAACATGTCCAGGTTATCTTGCCAATCAATTATGTTGCATACCCATCCCCCAAAGTCAGATTGTCCTCCATCACCTTCTATCTAGTCTTCTTTGTATCCCTCCCCCTCCCCCCTCTCCCTCCTTCCCTCCCTCCACCCCCCCGTAACCACCACACTCTTGTCCATGTCTCTTAGTCTCGATTTTATGTCCCACTATGTATGGAATAATGCAGTTCTTAGTTTTTTCTGATTTACTTATTTCACTCTGTATAATGTTATCAAGATCCCATCATTTTGTTGTAAACGATCTGATGTCATCATTTCTTATGACTGAGTAGTGTATATGTGCCACGTCATCTATTGAAGGGTTTTTTGGTTGTTTCCATGTCTTGGCCACTGTGAACAATGCTGCAATGATCATGGGGCTGCATGTGTCTTTACGTATCAATGTTTTTTTTTTTTTTTTTTTTTTTAATTTTAAAAGAAAATAAAAATTCCTCAGCTGGATAAAATGCATGATGTTAAAGATTTGCGAAAGAAACAAATTGCAATAAGGAAAAAGAAAATTAAAGGGAAGGAAAGGGTTAGAATAAAAAATGTTGATAAATTTATGTTCGATAGTTTTTTATCAAGTATATTGAAATGTAACTTACTATTTAGTGTTTCATAATAAACTTTAAATATAAAAATAAGTCCCAAGCTTCTCTTTACAAGGTAATTCACAATCTTCTCTCTACATGCTTTTCTATCTGCTCTCCCAAACTGTTTCTATACCTTCTTTGTTCTCTTCATGATGAATACATACTTCCCTGGACCAGACTCTTTTTTTAACTCATCTCCATGCTTTTGTCTATACCAGTCCTTTTATTGGAATGCTCTTTCTTTCCTTGATGGCATGACAGACCTTTTCTTGGGAGTTGGGCCACCTCTACAGAGAAGCCTTCCTAGAACCCTCCTCTCCTCTTCAAAACAGCATTGTGCCCTCCCTTCTCTAATGTTTCACAGTACTTTTTACTGACTTATTTTTTGGTTTTTATTATATTGTAGTAATCAGCTCACCTCCTAGAACCCAACAACCAGGCCGCTCTTGGAGTCTCTTTGCTTTGTAGGGCTCTTCTGGCCCTCCTCCAGCTGGTCCATGCCCTGGATAAGAGTCTTCAAGAGCCGATGAAGCAGGAGTTGGTCTGGAAGCTTGTTTTGTTGGTAATGGACGTGGTATGGCCGGGCTTTGTCCTTTCTGTTCATGCTTGGACGCAGCTGTGGTCTCTTTCTCGTCCTTCTCCTTGGATTTAGGTGATGTTTTCTGTGCTTCTTTACCTTTGGCAGCTGTTTGCTTCACTTTCTCCTGTTTCCCACCTTTCAGTTCCTTTTTAGTCTTTTCTTCAGTCTTTTCCTTAGTCTTAGTTTTCTTTTCTTTTGTCACTGTCTTTGTTTCTGCTTTTTCTTTTTTCTCAATTTTTTCCCTGTGGGTTGCTTTCTTTTCAGGTTTTTCTTTTTCTTTTTCTTTTACTTTGTCTTTTTCTCTGTGTGTAACTTTAGTTTGTATTTTCCTTTCAGGTTTCTCCTCCTTTTCAGTTTTTTCTTTGCGTATTTAGGTAAAAATTCAGAAGCAGAGTTTATTGTTGCTCTAACAAGGACTACTTAAAATGGTTGGGCCTGAGCTGAGTTGTCTCAGACAGCCTTTTTATTTCCCATGACAACGCGGAGGTCTGATCTATTGCTTCCTTTGGCCTGTCCCTTCAGGCTCTGGATTTACCCACTATATTTGCATCATCTTGGTTTTAAATTCCTTTTACGTATCAATGTTTATGAAACATTTTAGAAAGAAATAATATCAGTTCTTCATAAACTCTTTCAGAAAATAAAAGAGGAGGGAATATTTTCTAACCTATTTTATGAAGCCAGTTTTATTCAGATTTCAAATAAAAGACATTAGAGATTAGAAAATTACAGATCAATATCTGTTATGAACATATACTCAAAAATCATGATCAAATATTGGTAAATTGAATTTAACAATATATAAAAAAGGTAATATTTCTTGACCAACTGGGTTTTATCCCAGGAGTACCAGATAGATTTATCATTTGAAGACAACATAACTCACCACAATAAAAAACTAACAAAGGAAAATGATATAATTTCCCCAATAGATGCAAAAAAGCATTATTTTTTATAAATTAGGAATAAAAGAGAACACCCACAATCAGTTAAAGTGTATATAAGAAAATCCTACAGCTAATATCCTCATACTTAATGGTAAAAACATAAACGCTTTTTACTTAGGTGGGGAACAGTTTCTTTTACCATTTCAATTCAATATTTTACCACTTGTACCATTTCGGTAGAGGACTGATTTAGCTCAGTTCACATCAGTGGAATTACTGAGCCACTTGACTCAGCCTCTGGTAGAGAACTGAATTCTCCTCACATTTTGAATTCTCCTCAATATTTTGCTCATTCCACTTCTTTTAAAATATTTTTTTATTTTTCAACTACAGTTGAAATTCAATGTTATATTAGTTTCAGAAGTACAACCCAGTGATTACACATTAGATAGCTTACTAAGTGATCATCCTGATTCATCTCATCCCCATCTGACAGCACACATAGTTATTAGTATGTTATTGACTATTTTCCCTGTGTTTTATTTTACTTTCCCATGACTATTCTGTAAGAACCAATTTGTACTTCTTAATTCCTTCATGGTTTTCACTCATACCCCCAATCCCTCTCCCATCTGGCAGTCATCAAAATGTTTTCTGTATCTAAGAGTCTGTTTCTGTTTTGCTTATTCATTTATTTTGGGGTTTTTTAATTCAATTGTTGATAAATATGTATTTATTGCCATTTTACTGTTTAAAAGAGCAGATTGTGTTGGGTGGTGGGAAACATGTAGGATATTTTTTGTTTGCCTCTCCAGATCATTTCCTTCTCTTCCCTTTGTGCTTAGAGACATCTTCACCGGGTTACATTCCTGGCCCCCTCTGTCCCAATAGGATCCGTTGTTTGGAGGAACTGGCACAGGAGAGACCAGATGGTGCAGACTAGAAGTTTCTATATTTATTTCTCCCTCTCCCTCACTGCTGCACCTTAAACTGGCAATAGCTGTATTCCTTGACCAAACAGCTCTCCCCTAAAGCTGCAGGTCTCCCTCATACTGTCCCTTCACTTGTCTCTTGAGGCCCACAGACGGTAACCACTTCTGCTGTTGCCAACTCCAGGGTGACTGACGACCCCTCGGATTTCCTTAACGATTCCTACACCTTGATAAATAGTTTCTCATTTCTTCATTAAATGATTCTCAATTATCCAGTCTTGAATGGGCCATTGAACTGATACAGAAAGAAATTAGGATATCATCTAGTTCAAATGCAGCAGGATTAATGAAAATTCAAATGTATCTGGCCCTGAAGTTGGTTTTGCTATGTTCATGTGAAGATGGGATTTAAGAGACTGAGTCTCTGGTAGCCAACTTGGTCTCTACTGCCCACTAGTGCACTCCAGCTTTCATGGTGGGCGGTAGCGGAGCAACCAAAGTATAAATAAAAAGATAGATTTAACTATAGTAAGTTGTTTTATAAAGATTTATTCTGCCAAACTGAGCAAAAATCCAACATAAAGCATTTGGTAAGTAATTATTATTATATGCTTTAACTTGCTGTAACTCTGCTTTATCAATTTTATAAAGTAAAGTTACTTCCCTACTTTATAAATCACCATTACTGTGGAACTGGTGGGTGGTTAGAAAATTTTACTACTAACAGAGATACAAAAGTGGGCGGTAGGTATACAGAGGTTGACTACCCCTGGACTGAGACATCACTGTCAATTTTATTCCAAAGCCTTTACCTGGCTCACTGGCTAAAGGTGTTTCTAGAGTAGTGACCTCTTCGGGCCCTGCTCTGCCCCTTCTCCTTCCTATTTACTATTCACATAGTTGGTGCTCCTGAGCCAGATTTAAGCTGATTCACTTGGCTTATATGTGTTCATTTCCTATGTACAGAATGATTGTTGACTTGGTCTTAGTGGTCCCTGTATAAGTGATATGTAGTTGTGGTTTGGGAATAAATTCAAAAAATTTTTAGCAGGCACATTCTTTTTTTAGTAGCTAGGCTATTTCTGCTCATTATGCTCAAATTGAACTTTATAGAATCAATAGGTTTCTTCAACAAATCTTTGTGATGAAATATGTCATTGGGGTTAAATTTTTTCTTTACACTTGAGCTGATTGTGAGAATTCATATTTTAAAGAAATCTAATGAAGAATCAATCATAATCACTGTAACATAAACACAAGAAATATAATTTCCCCCACTTATCTGAGAGAACAGGTAGTTTATTATGTAGTTGAGTTAGAAAAAGACCCATTTGAATTAGTTTTGTTCACATGTTTTTTGAAAAGAGTAGACATAATTTTTTAAAACAAGGTTACACTGCAACTAGTTCTGTCGAGCTTTATTCTCAGGGTTATTGATGGGAATCAGGTGCACATCAAATCGAGTGCTCACATCTTTTCATTTTGATTGGCTTTTTCAGTCTCGATATTTTACTCATTTATCAATTATTATAGCATCTAGAACATGTATCACATAGATTGACTTTTATAATTATCACTTGATTTTTAAGGCCTATAAAATTTTTCATTTTTTGTATACATTCCTTCTGCATATAAGGCCCAGACTTTATATTTCGAGGTACTAAATTTCAACATCACATCAGATTTAGTAAAATCTGAAAGTAAAAATTTTCCATTTTATGTACTCATATGAAATGCAACTGCTAAATGGTAACAATTTTATATACAGTTGAGGCTTGAGGGGTTAGCATCATGATAAAATATTCACAATTTCCTAAGCTGTAATTCTTGGTTACAAGTAGGTAATTATTTAAAAAAATATTATATTAAAATTTTTGGTGTCTGGATGAAAATGAGGTGTCTAATACATTTGATAAAGTCTATAGTCAGTCTATGTAGTAACATTATTTTTTTAAAGGTGCAAAGCAACCTTACATGGTGAATGTTCATGTAAATGGAACCAGAGTGGAATGAATGAAAGCAATGCTAAGCATCAGTGAAAACACAGTGTCAGGCAGGGAACTTACATTTGCAGGGGAGCTGCCAGTTAATTTATGTTACATTTCTTCATCAGTTTCATGGAGTCATTTACTTTCATGAGTCTATTTAAAACATACAAATGTATTACTTTAAGAATTATTAATTGTATAATAAAAGTATACCATGTAGTACTTCTATTTTGCATTGAGAATTTGCATCCCTTATATTATTTGACCCTCTTAAATTCTCAGAGACAGGACAGAAAGAAAAAGCAGGGGCTATAACCTAGGTTTCTTCTCTAAAGTTGTAATTTTATTTATAATAAGTATGTACTTTGGGAGATGACGTCAGAGTAATGGCGGGGTAGGAAGCGATACCGATAAATCTCCCCCAAAACTCAACAAGATCTTCAACCAGAAACAGAAAAACCTATACTTGGAGCTTCCAGATGCTTCGCAATACACCCAAAGGTATGATTGAGTGAAAAATTGGCTAAATATATAACCAAACCCTGAAGGAAATAGGGAGTAAGAAATGCTCCGCCTTCCTCACTAACCTAAACAGGGCGGCTTTCTCTGGTAACTGTGAATATAGAAACTGAGACGGGCAAAGGGGGTGAATACAAACGGCCGAACCAGGCTGTGGCACGGAGATCCAAGCCGAGGAAAATCTGATCCTGTGGCAACCCGGGCAATACAAGCTAACACTCGCGCCAAACCCAAACAAGAAAGACAAGCGGCGCGGCCATTTTACCCGGTCTCCTGGTTGGTGCGCAGTTAGTGGGCGAGAGATTTCTTCCTAAGCCCCGGAAGTGGGTGCCCGTGTTGCCCCACGGAGAGGCAGGGTCAGAGGCCTTTCTGTGGGCCGAGGGCAGAGTCTCTGGGCAGCCCCAGCGCCGTGGGAAAGCCACGCACGGGAGGGAGTGAGAACTAATTCCAATGGTGGAGATTTTCCTTGCCGAGGGTGTTTCACTCAGAGGGAAAGCGGCCGGCCTCATATCCTGGTTTGCGCGCGCAGATAAGGAGTGAGCGATTCCTCCGAGTGCCTCGGCAGTGCGCGCCCGTGTCATCGCACAGAGGAGCAGAGTCAGGGGCCTTTGTGTGGGCCAAAGCGGAATCTCGGGCCGCCCCAGCGCCTTGCAAAAGCCGCGCACGGGGACGGAGCGAGACTCAATTCCAACGCTGCAACTTTTCCCTGCGGTCGGGGGTTTCACTCAGAGCGTGAGACTACTGGCCGGATATCCTGGTCTGCGCGCGCAGCCAGTGAGTGAGAGTTTTCTCCAAGCGCCCCGGAAGTGGGCACCCGCTTGTGTTACCGGACAGAGTGGCAGAGCCAGAGGTCTGTGAGTGGGTGGAAAGCCCGCCTGATTATGCTAGCAGCGCTGACTGACTGAGCCTTACCCAGAGCCCTGTGCTGAGTGGAAATAGAGTGGGGAGTTGCCAGCTCTTTGAGCCTCTTACTATCCAGGCAGAGGCAGCAGCAACCCCATAGCTGGATTATCAGGCTACTAATTGAAGAAGGAAAGACTAGGAGAAAGGCTCCAGGAACACGGACTCTCTCACTGTCGGAGCCTATAAATGCTAATAGCCTCGACTGCCAACGAGACTAAAGCACAATACATGACATTGCCATAGAGACTTATCAACTGCAAACCTCCACCTGAGCGTGGCAAAGGGGCAAAACCCGGGGTACAGAGTCACCGACCAGGAAGAGGGAGAGAAAAGAAAAAGCAAGAAGATAACCTCTCAAAATCAAGAATAATCTGCAGACTTTATAACCTATCCCATTTTATTATATTTGTTCGTTTGTTTCTCTTATCTTCATTCTTGATACTTTTTTTTTTCATCCTCCAATTTGGCCGATTAACTCTCTACCGGTCTTACTCTCTCCTCTCCTTGAACTACACTACCCATAAGTGTTACATCTCCCATTATCTTTTCTCTTCTCTTCCTTTCTCTCTATGAGGGTTGCACTCCAAAACCCTTAACTCTCTCTCTCTCTCTCTCCTTTCTTTTTTCTTCTTTTAGTGGTTCCCTCTTTTTTTTTTTTTCTCTCTCTCTCTCTCTTTCTTTTCTCCCTCTATATTAGTTTCTTACTTTTTCCTTTACATCTCCTCTCATTCAAACCTCAATAACAAACAAATTATCTTATCTGGGACTCAAACTTATGTTTGTGGCATTTTGGGGGGTTTTTACTTCACCTTTTTAACTCACTAGCAGTGCTCCCATCCCTGGCTCTCCATATTATCTAGTTCTTGTTCCACTAAATACAATAGTAATTTTTTAATTTGTCCCCCCATTTTTCCGTTTTCCTCTTAATCCTCTCATCATAACTCTTAGACAACCAACACCTAAAAGCAAATCATTTTATTCTTGACCCAAATTTTTTCCTTATTTGCTTTTTGTGGGTCCATACGCTCTTTTTTTTTTTTTCTTTTTTCTTTCTTTCTTTTTTTTTTTTTGCCCCTTTATTACTTTTCCCCAATTCAGGCCCTCCATCACAGGCATTGTTTGTTATAATTCACAGTCCACCACAAGATTTTATCAAGAAAGAGGGGAGAGGAGAGGAGAGGAAAAAAGGAGGGGGGGAATAATTTCCTTTTTTTTTTTTAATTTTTATTTTATTTTATTTTTCTTTATTTCATTATTAATTTTTTTTTAAAAAACAACTCTTTTCGATTTTTTTTTTATTTTTTTAAACTTTTTATTCTTTATTAAATCTCATTAATACTATCAACAAAACCACCCTCAGATGCCATTAAGGAAGAGAAAATCGAATATCATGGATACAAAAGAAAGAGAGGTAACACAGCTAGATGAGGAAAAATCTATGGAGAAAAAATTTAATATATTGGAAACCTTGGAGCTAAATGACAGAGAATTCAAGATAGAAATCCTAAAAATCCTCCAAGATATACAAGAAAACACAGAAAGGCAATTTAGGGAGCTCAGAAAACAACTCAATGAACACAAAGAATATATGTCCAAGGAAATTGAAACTATAAAAACAAATCAAACAGAGATGAAAAACTCAATTCACGAGCTGAAAAACGAAGTAACAAGCTTAGCTAATAGAACAGGTCAGATAGAAGAGAGGATTAGTGAAATAGAAGACAAGCAACTTGAGGCACAACAGAGAGAAGAAGAAAGAGACTCAAAAATTAAAAAAAATGAGATAGCCCTACAAGAATTATCTGACTCCATCAAAAAGAATAACATAAGAATAATAGGTATATCAGAGGGAGAAGAGAGAGAAAATGGAATGGAGAACATACTCAAACAAATAATAGATGAGAACTTCCCAAGCCTGTGGAAAGAACTAAAGCCTCAAGTTCAAGAAGCAAACAGAACTCCAAGTTTTCTTAACCCCAACAAACCTACTCCAAGGCATAGCATAATGAAATTGACACAAACCAACAGCAAAGAAAAAATTCTCAAGGCAGCCAGGGAAAAGAAGAATACAACATATAAAGGAAGGCCCATTAGATTATCATCAGATTTCTCAGCAGAAACTCTACAAGCTAGAAGAGAGTGGACCCCAATATTTAAAGTCCTGAAAGAGAGGAACTTTCAGCCACGAATACTATACCCATCAAAGCTATCCTTCAAATATGAAGGAGAAATAAAAACATTCACAGATACAGAAAAGATGAGGGAATTTATCATCAGAAAATCCCCACTCCAGGAATTACTAAAGGGGGTTCTCCAATCAGATACAAAGAACAAAAAAAAACAGAGCCACAAGTAAAAGCTCCAAGAAGAACACAATAAAACCAAATTTAAACTGTGACAACAACAAAAAGAAAGAGGGGGAGAAGATGGAGATTAACAGTAGCAAAGGACGATGGAGTGCAAAAGTACTCACAAAATAGTTCGCTACAATGAACAGGGTAGGGACCCTTTCCATTATTCAAAGGTAACCACCATTGAAAAAACCACCACAGAAGCACATGAGATAAAAAAGATAGCAACAGTGGAAAGATGTATGGAATACAACCAAATAAAAACAAAAGATAGAAAAACAAAAGAGAAGGATCAAACAAGACACAAAACTAACAGAAAGCAAGATATAAAATGGCAATAGGGAACTCACAAGTATCAATAATTACACTAAATGTAAACGGATTAAACTCACCAATAAAAAGGCACAGAGTAGCAGAATGGATTAAAAAAAAAAATCCAACTGTATGCTGCCTACAGGAAACTCATCTAAGTAACAAGGATAAAAACAAATTCAAAGTGAAAGGCTGGAAAACAATACTCCAAGCAAATAACATCCAAAAAAAAGCAGGTGTAGCAATACTCATATCGGATAATGCTGACTACAAGACAGGAAAAGTACTCAGAGACAAAAATGGCCATTTCATAATGGCTAAGGGGACACTGAATCAAGAAGACATAACAATTCTTAATATATATGCACCAAACCAAGGAGCACCAAAATATATAAGACAGCTACTTATTGATCTTAAAACAAAAACTGACAAAAATACAATCATACTTGGAGACCTCAATACACCGCTGACGGCTCTAGATCGGTCATCCAAACAGAGAATCAACAAAGACATAGTGGCCTTAAACAAAACACTAGAGCACCTGGATATGATAGACATCTACAGGACATTTCATCCCAAAGTGACTGAGTATACATTTTTCTCCAGTGTACATGGATCATTCTCAAGAATTGACCATATGTTGGGCCACAAAAACAACATCAGCAAATTCAGAAAAATTGAAGTTGTACCAAGCATATTTTCTGATCATAAAGCCTTGAAACTAGAATTCAACTGCAAAAAAGAGGAAAAAAATCCCACAAAAATGTGGAAACTAAACAACATACTTTCAAAAAATGAATGGGTCAAAGAAGAAATAAGTGCAGAGATCAAAAGATATATACAGACTAATGAAAATGACAATACGACATATCAGAATCTATGGGATGCAGCAAAAGCAGTGATAAGAGGGAAGTTCATATCACTACAGGCATATATGAACAAACAAGAGAGAGCCCAAGTGAACCACTTAACTTCACACCTTAAGGAACTAGAAAAAGAAGAACAAAGACAACCCAAAACCAGCTGAAGAAAGGAGATAATAAAAACCAGAGCAGAAATAAATGAATTAGAGAACAGAAAAACTATAGAAAAAATTAATAGAACAAGGAGCTGGTTCTTTGAAAAGATCAACAAAATTGACAAACCCTTGGCAAGACTTACCAAGGAAAAAAGAGAAAGAACTCATATAAACAAAATCCAAAATGAAAGAGGAGAAATCACCATGGACACCGTAGATATACAAAGAATTATTGTAGAATACTATGAAAAACTTTATGCTACTAAATTCAACAACCTAGAAGAAATGGATAAATTCCTAGAAAAATACAACCTTCCTAGACTGAGTCAAGAAGAAGCAGAAAGCCTAAACAGACCTATCAGTAGAGAAGAAATAGAAAAAACCATTAAAAACCTCCCCAAAAATAAAAGTCCAGGCCCTGACGGCTATACCAGCGAATTTTATCAGACATTCAAAGAAGACTTGGTTCCTATTCTACTCAAAGTCTTCCAAAAAATTGAAGAAGAAGCAATACTTCCAAACACATTTTACGAAGCCAACATAACCCTCATACCAAAACCAGGCAAGGATGGCACAAAAAAAGAAAACTACAGACCAATATCTCTAATGAATACAGATGCTAAAATACTAAACAAAATACTAGCAAATCGAATACAACAACATATTAAAAAAATAATACATCATGATCAAGTGGGATTCATCCCAGAATCTCAAGGATGGTTCAACATACGTAAAACGGTTAATGTAATACACCATATCAACAAAACAAAGAACAAAAACCACATGATCTTATCAATAGACGCAGAAAAGGCTTTCGATAAAATACAACACAATTTTATGTTTAAGACTCTCAACAAAATGGGTATAGAAGGAAAATATCTCAACATGATAAAGGCCATATATGATAAACCATCAGCTAACATCATATTAAATGGCACTAAACTGAAGGCTTTCCCCCTTAAATCAGGAACAAGACAGGGTTGTCCACTCTCTCCACTCTTATTTAATGTGGTACTAGAGGTTCTAGCCAGAGCAATCAGACAAGACAAAGAAATAAAAGGCATCCATATCGGAAAAGAAGAAGTAAAGGTATCACTTTTTGCAGATGATATGATACTATACATCGAAAACCCCAAAGAATCCACAAAAAGACTACTAGAAACAATAAGCCAATACAGTAAGGTCGCAGGATACAAAATTAACATACAGAAGTCAATAGCCTTTCTATATGCCAACAATGAAACAACTGAGAAGGAACTCAAAAGAATAATCCCCTTCACGATTGCAACAAAAAAAATAAAATACTTAGGAATAAACATAACAAAGAATGTAAAGGACTTATATAATGAAAACTATAAACCATTGTTAAGGGAAATCGAAAAAGATATAATGAGATGGAAGAATATACCTTGTTCTTGGCTAGGAAGAATAAATATAATCAAGATGGCTATATTACCCAAAGCAATATACAAATTTAATGCAATTCCCATCAAACTTCCAATGACATTTTTTAAAGAAATAGAGCAAAAAATCATCAGATTTATATGGAACTATAAAAAACCCCAAATAGCCAAAGCAATCCTAAAGAAAAAGAATGAAGCTGGGGGCATTTCAATACCTGACTTCAAACTCTATTATAGGGCCACGACAATCAAAACAGCATGGTATTGGCAGAAAAATAGACACTCAGACCAATGGAACAGAATAGAAAGTCCAGAAATAAAACCACATATATATAGTCAAATAATTTTTGATAAAGGGGCCAACAACACACAATGGAGAAAAGAAAGCCTCTTCAATAAATGGTGCTGGGAAAACTGGAAAGCCACATGCAAAAGAATGAAACTGGACTACAGTCTCTCCCCCTGTACAAAAATTAACTCAAAATGGATCAAAGATCTAAACATAAGACCTGAAACAATTAAGTACATAGAAGAAGACATAGGTACTCAACTCAGGGACCTGGGTTTTAAAGAGGATTTTATGAATTTGACTCCAATGGCAAGAGAAGTGAAGGCAAAAATTAATGAATGGGACTACATCAGACTAAGAAGTTTTTGCTCAGCAAGAGAAACTGATAACAAAATAAACAGAAAGCCAACTAAATGGGAAATGATTTTTTCAAACGACAGCTCAGATAAGGGCCTAATATCCAAAATATACAAAGAACTCATAAAACTCAACAACAAACAAACAAACAATCCAATAAAAAAATGGGAAGAGGATATGAATAGACACTTCTCCCAGAAAGAAATACAAATGGCCAACAGATATATGAAAAGATGCTCATCTTCTTTAGCTATTAGAGAAATGCAAATCAAAACTGCAATGAGATACCACCTCACACCTGTTCGATAAGCTGTTATTAGCAAGACAGGTAATAGCAAATGTTGGAGAGGCTGTGGAGAAAAAGGAACCCTCATACACTGTTGGTGGGAATGTAAAGTAGTACAACCATTATGGAAGAAAGTATGGTGGTTCCTCAAAAAACTGAAAATAGAACTACCTTATGACCCAGCAATCCCTCTACTGGGTATATATCCCAAAAACTCAGAAACATTGATACGTAAAGACACATGCAGCCCCATGTTTATTGCAGCATTGTTCACAGTGGCCAGGACATGGAAACAACCAAAAAGCCCATCAATAGATGACTGGATAAAGAAGATGTGGCACATATACACTATGGAATACTACTCAGCCATAAGAAATGATGACATCGGAACATTTACAGCAAAATGGTGGGATCTTGATAACATGATACGAAGCGAAATAAGTAAATCAGAAAAAAACAGGAACTGTATTATTCCATATGTAGGTGGGACATAATAGTGAAACTAAGAGACATTTATAAGAGTGTGGTGGTTACGGGGGGGAGGGGGGAATGGGAGAGGGATAGGGGGTGGGGAGGGGCACAAAGAAAACAAGATAGGAGGTGACAGAGGACAATCTGACTTTGGGTGGTGGGTATGCAACATAATTGAACGACAAGATAACCTGGACTTGTTATCTTTGAATATATGTATCCTGATTTATTGATGTCACCCCATTAAAAAAATAAAATTATATAAAAAAAGAAAAATAAGTATGTACTTTGCCTTAACAAAAGCATTATTTTTTTGTTCAAAGGCCTCTGGCATGAATTTTGTTTCATTCTAATATTTTTATAATAAAAATTGTTAAGTATACAAAAAGTTGAAAGAATTTCACAGTAAGCATCTATATACTTACCACCTCTATTTTGCCATTACCAAGAATATTATATTTGATCTATATTATACTTGATCTTCACATATTTATCCACTTACCAACCCTCTGTCTATTCATCAGTCCACTTAGTTTTGATAAATTTCTAGGTAATTATAGACAAATACAAATATCAATAAATATGTCAACAAATATATTTAATTTTAAATAGAAATAACTAATATTTGATGAACACATACTATATTCCAGCACTAGGCTAAATATGTCCTTTGCAGTATCTCAGTGATACCCCCAGCGAAACTATAAGGAAGGCATTATTTTTATTAAATTAATTTTTCAAGTGAAAATACAGAGCCTTATAATGGAGACATAACTTTCTCAAGGTTATGTTTAATTGTAGAGGTTGATCAAGTCACAGATTTGACTAGTAAACTTTCTGAGATTATTATGTCTTTGTGGTAGGGCTGGGCTTTGAACCTAGAAAATCTGGTTTCACAGCCAGGGCTTCTGTATTGATTTTCTATTGCTTCTATAACAAATGGCCACAATCTTGATGGCTTAAAACAACATCCATTTATTAATTCACAGTTTCATGGATCAGAAGTCCATGCAGAATATGGCTCAGCTGGGTACTTTGCTTACAGTCTCACAAAGCAGCTCTGGCCAGGTGGCTCAGTTGGTCAGAGCATCATCTGACATGCTGAGGTTATAATTTGATTTCCAGTCAGGACACATACAAGAATCAACCAATGACGGCATGAATCAGAGGAACAAGTTGATGTTTTTCTGTACATTTCTGTCTCTTTCCCTTCCTTTCTCTATCTCTCAAAAAAACCCCAAAAACCCAAAATCTTACAAGGCTGAAATTAAAGTGTTCTCTGGGCTGGACCCTTAACTAGTTGCTCTAGGGGAAGATTCCACCTCATTCAGGTGCCAAATTCAGTTTTATGCACTCATAGAACAGAGGTCCCCCTCGTGTAACTGGATGTCAGTCAAGGGGCTGACTTTGCTCTTAGAAGCTGCCTGATTTCCTTCTCTGCTTGCCATGTAGCTCCTTCCCAGTGGCGCTAAGTTGAGTTCCTTTCACACTGCACATCTTTCTACTTTTTCTTCTGCTTCATTTCTCTGCCTCCAGCCAGAGAGAGCCCTGTGCTTTTAAGTGCTCCTGCGATTAGATGGACCCACTCAGATAACCTAGAATAAGCTTCCTATTTTAAGCTCCATCACCTTAATTACATTTGCAAAATTTCCATTGCTGTGTAATGTAAGAAGCCTTAGGTCCTTTCTCAACATGTTTATTCTAGTTATATTCTGAAGGGTATTTCTATATCATTGAATTCGTGCATCCAAAAAGCAATAATTCAGAAGACACAACAGATGGGGTTGATTTTATCTGTGAATGATAGATTATGGTCATTCATTCAGAAATGCCAGTGAGCTGATACGAAATTTAAGGTGTACAAGATCTGAGCTTCCCTGTCTGGCTTTTCTGCCTCATTTTACCATGACCTGTGTACACATTGTTTTTTATTAGTAGGAGATCTTTCACAAGATACAAAAACTCCTATAAGATTTTAAAAGTTGAGGTATCCTTGTCAAATAAAAAATTCTTGCCCTCACAAGTATCAATAGCATATGCTTTCAACATCCACACTGATGCAGATGAATTAGCTCTTCACCACACTCTAACAGACCTAATTGAGGCTAAAGACAGAAGATAGAAATATTTATGTGTGAGTGTACACCTTTAAGGTATACTAAGACTGAAAATGTGTTAAAAACAATTTCTACTTGCCTTGGGAAATTTTATATATGCGTCTGTTTAATTGTATTTATCTATATGTTTATATACATTACATATTTTAGGGCGATGTGTATAACCTGTTTTGAGATAGCGCCTCAGAACTGATTGGGACAGTCCTCGCACTGAAAAATTAAGGCTAATGGTATATTATGGATACTACACAGAATTTAAATAGTGTTATGTAAACAACAATTTTGGGAAGCTACATGAGACTTATTTCTGTTTTATCCACTGTGCTATCACAGGTCAGGCACATGAGACTTATTTCTGCAGATGTCTTTAGATCAGTTATTTACTCTGTCCAACAAATCCATAATCAAATTATTCAGCCATAAATTTTTCAGTCTTCTAAAATGTTCTAAAGTATAGTAAGCTCTTGGGTGTCATACCATTTTAAAAACTCCTTGTTACTACTGTATACTGATTGTCATGACCTTTCAGACTCTTTTTTGTCTAGCAAACACTTCCCATTCCAGTCTTCTGTATGATCTCCACATCATAGTACAGATTTTAGAAAATCAATTTATATTTCCTGCCAGTCTTTTTTCTGCTTTCTCTTCTGTGCTTCCTCTATTTCAAGTTGTACATCTAGAACAGTTCTTGTGTGTCAAGCACTGTGGTATGCACTGGAAAGGGAAGTCCTGGTTAGGGTAAGGACATAGTCTTGCCCTTAAGAAAACTAGAATGTAAGCAAGAGGAAAATTGTAAACAACAATGAAAGTACAATGCTTTATGCTATTTAATACTTAGCATTTGGTAAACAAATGAGCAAGTAGGAAACATCAAGTTCAATGCAGCCACTTTATTCATGAAAAATATCACTAGATATTTGTCCTGACTTATGATCCAGGCAAACTGGCAGAGCACTAGGGAGAATCAGAGACTATCTCATGGGATGTTACTGCCCTTATTCCTTGGTTTGGCACAAGTACTTGAGGAGTTGTTCGGCCAGTGATGTCAGTGTGCTTGTTTGTGCTGATCTGCCACCATTTGTCCATTTTCCCTTGAGACCCATGGACCACCATGGAGTCATTTGTCTCAACAGTAGTTTGGCAAGAGTTAGGGGTGAAGCATATAACCATGGTCTCAAGAGTGCAAGCAGAACTAGCTTTTGAGGATTTCAAGTTGGCACCTGGCAACCACAGTATAATCCACACTTTAGATGGCTCTCAGCCTGCTTTTCTTACCTGGCTTTTGAAAGTCAATGAGAAGATTTTCATATTTAGTGGCAATCTGACCTTACTGTCATGAATCAATACCATTTGAAATGTTGAGAGGCTTGAAGCCATGCAACTGATTAACAAATGTGGGGTGAATTGCATCTTTTCTCGAGAAAACAAGGAAATAAATAAAGCATGAATCAATAGATAATGGTATTTGTCACTGGCGATTATCTGGTTGTATGTATTTCTCTGTGCCTCCTATATTAAGTAAATTAGTTTAAAGCTTAAACTTTTTGAACAATAGCATGAACAGAAAACCCTTTTGAGGTTGAATATTTTTTTCCTCTTGTAGAATTTGGAGGACATAACCCTATATATGATTTTCTTTCCTTCTTATGACCAAAGGAAGTTGGCAATGGGTATGCATACATGTAAAAGTCTAAAATCTCTGATGTTGTAAATATGAACTACTCTTTTTGGTAACAAAAAATATCTTTTTTGAGTCTGTAAGTGGAGAATAGGGGTGCTTATGCTTAAATTACAAGTGACTGTTCCTTGGATTCCTCAAATGAGTGAGGTCATATGACAGTTTCCTTTCTCTGGAGACAGAGGAGGGGTCAAAGGGACCAGAGGAAAAGAGGACAGAGGGAAAGGGGATGACAGGATGGGATAAACCTGAAGGGAAATGTGGAGGGCGCTGTAAAGAGGGGGGCAAGGGAGATGTTGAGGGGAATATGGGGGAGGGGGGATGCATTCGGGGTGACCCTAGAATCTATGTGAACACATTAATTAAATAAAAAATAATAAAAATTACAAGTGACTTTCATTCTCTAAGTATTACGCTGTCTTCAACACTATTTAATGGTGGAGTTTATTGATTCAATTCATTTTGTAAGTTAGGTGTTGGAATCATAGAATTATAAGGACTTTGATAGGTCCATGAACACTAATCTGATCTTGTTCTGCCCTGACATTTTTAAAGCACAGTGGGGCCCTGGCTGGTTGGCTCAGCGGTAGAGCGTCAGCCTAGCGTGCGGAGGACCCGGGTTCAATTCCCGGCCAGGGCACACAGGAGAAGCACCCATCTGTTTCTCCACCCCTCCGCCGCGCCTTCCTCTCTGTCTCTCTCTTCCCCTCCCGCAGCCAAGGCTCCATTGGAGCAAAGATGGCCCGGGCGCTGGGGATGGCTCCTTGGCCTCTGCCCCAGGCGCTAGGGTGGCTCTGGTCACAACATGGCGACGCCCAGGATGGGCAGAGCATCGCCCCCTGGTGGGCAGAGCGTCACCCCTGGTGGGCGTGCAGGGTGGATCCCGGTCGGGCGCATGTGGGAGTCTGTCTGACTGTCTCTCCCTGTTTCCAGCTTCAGAAAAATGCAAAAAATAAAATAAAATAAAATAAAGCACAGTGGGTCTGAAAGCCAGCTTGAGAATTTATTTACACATTTCAATCCTACAACTGCTTTGGTCATTTAAATTTTTTATATAAATAAAGCTTATTTATATATTTATATGCATATCTTTTTATGTTGCATATATTTTTACTTCTGAATGAATATATTAGAGAGAATACATTTTTATTGTGGGTCACAAAAATTAAACATAATTTCAGTTATTCTTCTTTTGTTAATTTTGTGTTTATTATGTGGTAGATTTTCCTTTATTTAAAATCTGTATTGTAAATATTTTCAAGGTAAAGATTATATAAGAAAAGGAGGTTAATTAGAAGAGACAGTGATAGAAAATAGATTACAAAAGGTAGTCTATAATAAGAATTTTCCATGGAACTGTGTTTGAAGCTGGGACATCCACTTATATTACTAGGTATTTTTCTCACTATACCACTTTAATATTAAAAATGTTAATCATTAGGAACTTTATCAATGTTTTTGTCTTTATATGTTTCTTAATTTGGAGAAAAGTCATATCCAGTCATAGTCTTTGTTTTTATAAAAATAAAAACCATGAAAAAATTTTAATGTTTTACTTAAAGATGAGAGAGTTCCATTAACAATTCTGTAATTGATAACTTATTTGAAAAGATACGTTGAGTTGTGAGAGGGACATGTTCCCGTGCACATCTTTTTCATGAGCTCAACCTTCTTTTCATTATGTTTGTCTTCCAAACATGCTCACATCAGCATCTCTTTAAGAAAGGTTAAATTATGTCATTTTTCACTTGCCTCTTTTTTTGTTTTTAGAGAAATGTGGTTTGCTGCCCCTTATTTACTTCTCTGTCATCTTTAGTCTTTATCATTTTTCTTCTTGATAGCAATGCGTTTATTTGCCTCATCTGCCTCTTTGAAACTTTCCATTTTGGGAACGAGAGGCTTCGTGTCTTGATTATCCAATAAAGGACTAGTTTCTTCCTCATCCCTTTTCTTTGTATTTTCCAAATGGCCTGTTTAATTATTACTTTCAAACCCTCACTAGAATTAAATAAAACAGACCACTGAGACTGCCAGTTTTCTCCGTTTCATAAAACCATAGGCAATTTTCCTTAAATATCAAGGCTCCTTTTTTTTTCTTCTTATTAGCAATTGGAGAATTGACCTTTTCTGTGAAAACAAGTGAGAGATACCATAATTTTCAGTATTTCTTTAATTCAATTTGAGTTACATTTAGAACTAGCTCTGTCATGTAGCCACTAATTCTTGGTTTGTTAAAACATGGGTTTTGGCAAAACAAAGATTGTTACTACCTGTCTTTATAATTTCCACAGTGGGTTCTCATTCATAAATCTTTGAGAAAAATACCAAGCCAAAACATTAACTCAGACAAATTAGAATGCAAAATTCCATAACAATATATTGTATATTAACTAGAATACGCAATGTTTAACCCAGTGTCATTTTAGTAGGCACAATAGAAAGTTTTTTGAAATGTTTGGTTATTGTACATGAGGATTTTTTGATTTGTTTTGTTTTTAGATTTTATTTATTCATTTTTACTACATAGAGAAGAGAGAGAGGAGAGAGAGAGAGAGAGAAAGAGAGAGAGAGAAAGAGAGAGAGGAAGAGATAGAACAGGGGGAGGAGCAGGAAGCATCAACTCCCATATGTGCCTTGACCAGGCAAGCCCAGGGATTTGAACCGGCAACCTCAGCATTTCAGGTCGATGCTTTGTCCACTGCACTGTATATAATATGTCAGGATCATTTGGAAGAGTTGGCTCTCTACCTTGTGGCTTTAAAACATTGGGAATTCCTTTCTGACTCAAATGCTTGTCTAAAGCATGTTTCTAATTCTCCTTACTGCTACAGCAATCTTTTTGGAACAAAAGTGTTATCCTTACAATCTTTGATGGCTCCCCTTAAGATTCAAGATAAAGTTCAGAACATGGTAAGATTCAAGATAAGCTGACCCTTCCTTTTAAGCCTCCTCTTTGTGCCTTACATGTTGTTCAGAACCATTCTTAATGATTCGTGGTTCCTCCCTCCTCTCGGGCAGTTTCACACCGTGTCTTCTTCAGGCAGTCCTAAGTGTCTGGAACATCTTTCCTCTCTTATCACGAACTCCTTCATTCTTCAAAACTCAGCTCACTTGTCACATTACATGTGAAACCTTTACAGATGTTTTCCCCAAATTCCTTTGTGTTCCTAGCTTCCTGTGTAAATTTCTCTTGAATTATTTGTCACTCTACTGTGATAAAAGGTATTGAGTTGACTGTCTTTGCTGACATTTGAGATATGAAAATGCCTTATTCATGTTGTACTTTTAGCACCTTATACAGTGCCTGGCACATTATAGGTGTTCAGTAAGAGTTTGTTGAGTGATTGTGTGAATGAATAAAACAACGCATAATATTTCAACATGGAAAATAATTTTGTTGTTTTAAAGATTTAATTTACCGAGTTATTCTCTTTCAAAATGCATATATTACAGGCCCTGGCTGGGTTGCTCATTAGATATTGTCCCAGCACAATGGCCCAGATTGCTGTTTGATCCCTGGTCGGGTATATGAGAGAAGCAGTCAATGAGTGTACAATTAAGTAGAACAATGAATTGGTCTTTCTCTCTCTTTCTCTCTCTGTCTCTTTCCCTTCCCTGCCCACCCCTCTCTCAAGTCAATGGAAAAAAATTTTAAATGCATATATTATAAGTGAATATAATACCTCAATTCACTATTAGTTTTACCCCCTTCAATTCAACAATTATCCATTTAAAACCAATTCATGTAGCACTGGGATAGGCTATAAAGATGAATTTCTTTAGTACTTCATAAAATAAGGCCATGAGATTTAGAAAGAGGGACTTGCCTAATAGTCTTAGCTGCACACCTCATTATATATACATCTCAGTCTTATCACTTCAGAGGAAGAAAATAATATTTATGTTATGGAGTTATTATAAGAAGCAAAATTAGATATGCAATATATATATATATATATATATATATATATATATATATATATATGATGAGTCCAGGAAAGAAAGAGCTGAGCGTCCTGATGAGGAATGAGAAGACGGGATGAATTTAGTCTGAAGGTCCTGGTCAGCAGCTTGAGTCTGTGTGGGTCTGATAGCAGTGCATCTAATGGAGTAAAAGGAGAACAAATAGCGTGTTTGGCACATAAAATAGCAATGACTGAAAACATCTCTACTTCACAATTATTCCTGTTACTGACCTTACGCACTGCAGTAATCTTGGCTAAGTACCTTACAACAGGTCATATTATAACAGAAGGCAGAGAGCCATGACTTGCATTCGGAGTGATTACTTTCTGAAGTAGAATAATCCAAATGTGAAAGATTCTACCATTTCATAAGCATATTCAAATAGTGCAGATATGAAACCCACCTGCTCTTCTGTTTCTTATCTTGGTTTTAAATTTTTTGCTTAGAAAAGAAAACGGACTGCTTTTAACTGTATGGATATTAGAAAGTTTTTGTTAAGAAAAATAACCATGTAACATGGAGGCCTGAACTCTTGGTTGATTGGCTAAAGTAGGTTGTTCTGATTTTGGCTCAAGTCTAAGCTCTAGAGCAGGGGTCCCCAAACTTTTTACACAGGGGGACAGGTCACTGTCCCTCAGACCGTTGGAGGGCCGGACTATAAAAAAAACTATGAACAAATCCCTATGCACACTGCACATATCTTATTTTAAAGTAAAAAAACAAAACGGGAACAAATACAATATTTAAAATAAAAACAAGTAAATTTAAATCAAGAAACTGACCAGTATTTCAATGGGAACTATGGGCCTGCTTTTGGCTAATGAGATGGTCAATGTGCTCCTTTCATTGACCACCAATGAAAGAGGTGCCCCTTCCGGAAGTGCAGCGGGGGCCGGATAAATGGCCTCAGGGGGCCGCATGTGGCCCGCGGGCCGTAGTTTGGGGACCCCTGCTCTAGAGAATATTTTTCAAAATACTCAATTTAGATGTGTATGTTTTAATGCTTTGCTAATCCATTTGTCACCCTCACTGTGAATACATTGCTCAGGAATAGTAATCTCATGAGTCTGCCAACGGGCCCAGTTATTCCTCACCATGGTGGACGGTGCACTGATCCCATAAACCTCTTTGATGCCTTTTGCCAGCTTAGTTGTTATTTTTGCCTTAAACCTTTGGTGCATTTTGATTAAGGTCTTCTCAGTAGGAATAGTAATAAAGCTATTAAGGATGGTAAATATCAGTGAGAGGATTATACACGTTTTTTTGAAGAATGCTGTAGTCACTATTGAGAAGGCATATTGTTTTTCATTTTGAAAGTTTTATGAGCCTGGTAAGAAATAGAGATTTAATCACAATAAATGCAAATTCTACATCTTTGACATAGAAAACATCTTTTTTTTTTTTTTTGTATTTTTCCGAAGCTGGAAACGGGGAGAGACAGTCAGACAGACTCCCGCATGCGCCCGACCGGGATCCACCCGGCACGCCCACCAGGGGTGACGCTCTGCCCACCAGGGGGCGATGCTCTGCCCCTCCGGGGCATCGCTCTGCCGGGACCAGAGCCACTCTAGCGCCTGGGGCAGAGGCCAAGGAGCCATCCCCAGCGCCCGGGCCATCCTTGCCCCAATGGAGCCCTGGCTGCGGGAGGGGAAGAGAGAGACAGAGAGGAAGGAGGGGGGGGGAGGAGCAAATGGGCGCCTCTCCCATGTGCCCTGGCCGGGAATCGAACCCGGGTGCCCCGCACGCCAGGCCGACGCTCTACCGCTGAGCCAACCGGCCAGGGCCAGAAAACATCTTTATTTTCAAAGATTCATCTGTATTATGGCCCATTTCTACAGAATCGTAGGGTACCCTAGGGATCTTCAGAGCTCATTTTTTTTGTCTCTGTAGGATTAAATATCTAAACCATTTCAGATAGTTAATCCTTTATAATATGTTAAAACATCTACTGCCTCTACCAACAATTTATATTTACATCTTATAAATACTTCTTATTGTAACCTCAATTCTTATTCTGAAGGTATAAAAACACCTAGCTTCTTTCTCTGTAGTAAATCTTCATAGCATTGAAACTTATGATCACATAAACCTGCAGCTTTTTAACTTAAAAAATATGCTATAGAGTCATTTTAGGGTTTATAAATAGCCTTGACATGTTTTGTGAAGTGGAAATAATCATATCTCTGTTTTTTTGAAGCATAAAAATTGATCAGTAGAGGCCAGATTGTTTTCTCCTTTGGAGTTATATACAGTGGGAAAATTGATTTGGAGAAATAAGGATGATTTAAGTTCCTACAGAACCAAACTCTATACAGAAGATAATAAAACTTCATGCAGCAAGAGTTGAAAGATTTAGGCTCTTTTATGGAATATTTTATTATCTTCTTTTAGTAATCTTAGGCGAAAGATTACTAAACTTTGACTAGATAAATGAAAAAAATATATAAGGCTTCAGAAAATGTAGTATTTATTGAAAGATGGCTCCATTGTGGTGCAAAAGTGATGTTCAATTTTGTTTTTTGACAAATAACCTTTAAAACCTCCACAGGTGAGCTTCCTCTGTGACCAATGTAGCAAGGACTGGCTGATTTGGAAGTTTCTTCTGCTTTCTTTGTGATCCTGAGAGGAACTCACTGCTTCCTGGGTCCCTTGGTGAATCAGGTCCATAAAGGTTGCACCATGGTAGGAAAGAATCGAAGGGGAAAGAGGAGTGGAGTGCTGCATTATTAGTGGAGAGGCAGAATTATTCTATTCAGACTGTGTTGTGCTGCCATCAGGTCAGGGAACCTGGTACCATTTAACTCTGGATTCCATAGGTTTAGAAGAGCAATTTTCAACCTCTGTGCCGTGGCACAGTGAGGTGCTGCAAGAATTATTAAAACATGCAATACCTGACTAGTTAGGGGCACTGACCTCTTTTTCATTAGAGTGTAAAAAAAAAAAAAAAAAAAAAAAGACAATAGCCAATACAACAGCAGCCATCTGATGTGAATGAATAAAAATTATGCCATTTTTTTTGTCAATGGCCAAAAACATAATTTTTGGTATGCTGCAGAATTGTAGTAATTAGTTTACCTGTGCCATTGGATGGAAAACGTTAAAATAGCTGGTCTAGTCTAACCAGGCAGTGGCACAGTGGATAGAGCATTGGACTGGGATGAAAAGGACTCAGGTTCAAAACCCCGAGGTTGCCAGCATAAGCATGGGCTCACCAACTTGAGCACAGGGTCACTGGCTTGAGTATGGAATCATAGACATGACCCCATGGTTTCTGGCTTAAGCCCAAAGGTCGGTGGCTTGAAACCCAAAAGTTGCTGGCTTGAGCAAGGGGTCACTCACTCTGCTGTAACCACCCGGTCAAGGGACATATGAGAATGTAATCAATGAACAATAAGGAGCTGCAACGAAGAATTGAATTGGTGCTTCTCATCTCTCTCCTTTCCTGTCTGTCTGTCCCTGTCTGTCCTTCTCTCTGACTCTGTCTCTGTCAAAAAAAAAAAAAAGAAAAAGAAAAAAGAAAATAGCTGGTCTAAAATCAAGACCTTAAAGTTTGTCAGATAAAATTGGTAGGCTCCCACATGAAAAGGAGGATGGGATGTTGCTATATTGGTTTCTTTTGCAGAATGAATGATTAGGGAAGCAGACCTAAGGATTATAAACTCAGCCCTAAAGGAGGCATTTGGGAAAGGTATTGGCCTAGAATGGTGGGTAGATATCAAGTGATTTGTTTTGCTCTTCTCCTGCTCTTCTTCTACTTTTGTACTATTAGGAATAGAATTGGATTCAAATGATGCTCTATTAAGATTTGTATATCACTGATTTTAAGCCAATTAAAATAAGCTTAGTGTTTAGGTTTACTCTATGCAGTAAAAATTGTCTTGAAAAACCTAATATGTGTCTATTCCATCCCTAGATTTGAAACTGAAATTTTATGAAATTGCTTTCATATTTATATTTTTATTTATTTATTTATTTTGTATTTTCCCAAAGTTAGAAGCGGGGAGGCAGACGCCTGCATGCGCTGGACTGGGATCCACCAGGCAAGCCCACCAGGGGGCAATGTTCTGCCCATCTGAGGTGCTGATCCTTTGCGGCCAGAGCCATTCTAGCACCTGAGGCAGAGGCCATGGAGCCGTCCTCAGTGCCTGGGCCAACTTTGCTCCAATGGAGCCTTGTCTTTGGGAGGGGAAGAAAGAGAGATGGAGAGGAAGGAGAGGGGAAGGGTAGAGAAACAGATGGGTGCTTCTCCTGTGTGCCCTGGCTGGGAATCGAACCCGGGACTTCCATACACCAGGCCAATGTTCTACTGCTGAGCCAGGGCCTGAAATTGCTTTCTTTTTGTCATAACATGGCATCTGAAATTCATATAATAATGTTAGAGAAACACCTATCTTTGAATAAGGTTTATATAACAGTGTTCAATTTTTTTCTATAAAATTTATACTTATTTTAAAGGAATATATTTAATGTAATGCAATCATTTAATCTCATTAGATATGGATTTTATTTCATTTAGAATTTTTTAACAATTTAATACTATAATACTTGATAAAATATTTTTATAAATTATCAAGGCAGATTGCTCTAAGACCTAAATCAAAATATCCTCTGATTAAAAAAAAAATTTAGTTCCTAAGATTAAATTTATTTTAGTTAAACTATTACCTACAACCATACTTTATGTTTTTCTAGCTTTCTGATATTCATTATTCAACCTTAGAATATGTTAGAAGATAATGAATATTCTGTAGTTAAAAAAATGTTTGTACTTGCTATTTGCCTTGATTCCTTTTAGCTTTGATTCCTTTTAATTATATCAGTGCTTATTTTCACTAATATATCAAATAAGAAAATTCTCTCCTTGAGTTTTCCTTTATACTTACAAAAAAACTTAATAGGTTTTCATGTTTCTACATGTTCACTTTGGTAGTGAAGACATGTGGAGCAGATCAATCCTACTTTCTTTATCTTAAATATAAGACTATTGATCAATTCATAAAAATTAAATGATTGTTTAAGATCACACAGCTACAGATGGGATGTGAACCTTCATCTTTGGATCCTGAAATCTTTTGTCCTTTGATTACATGGCCTGTCCTATGTTTGTTTCAAGGATGTACTAGCTAGGTTTTCTAGAAGGTTGAGACTTAAGCAATAGAATATAAAGTTTAAAAATCCTAGAATATGTTCTGTAAAGTTCACCTTTTATTAAAAATGTGTTGTGTGTGCCCTGGCTGGGTGCTCAGTAGATAGAGTATCACTTCAGCATGCCAACGTCATGGGTTAAATCCCCAGTCAAGACACATATGATAAGCAACCAATGAGTACACCACTAAATGGAACAACTAAGTGGAACAATGAGTTGATGCTTCTTTGTCTCTCTCTTCCTTCCTTCTTTAAACTCTTCTCCTTCCTCTCTATCTTTCAAATCAATGGGAAAAGAATGTGTTGTGTATACTCATTCAGCTAGCTTTTTCAGTCACACAGCTTCAAGAAATGATTTCATTCATATGAATATAAATTATAAAAAGATAGCTACCATTTCCTGAGTATGTGCCAGAGATGGAGTTAAGCAATAATCTTGCATTATTCAATACACTACTTCAAAAAAATCTTAATGGAGAGGGCCTATTATTAACCCGATTTTACTGGTAATAAAAAGTCAAAGAGATAGTAAAATGAGTGAGCAGCAGAGTTAGGATGAAAACCCAAGTATGTTGACCTTCAGAGCCTTCAGCTTTCAATTAATTTCCTGATCTTCTGACTTTTAAAATTAAAAACTTTGTTGATAAATTGATATATAACATGGGCACTTATCCAGAAAATTTAATGGAAAATATTGCATATGTTAGGACATACTTAATTCATACCTGTAATGCTGGTGGCCAAGGACAGGCAGGTTCCACATTGGATTCGGGCAGATGGTAGAAGAACTGTGGATCCAGAAAGTATTGGGCCATTCCATTTAATAGTCTTGCAAGGGTGGATGACCAAACAGTCAGAGGAAAACCTCTTCTCATCGCAGCAGGCAAATGAACAGCAAAAAACAGCCCCTCACAGAGGTGAGCAGGTGATCTGCAATCCGCCATTCACCCTGAGTGCAAGCACCCATAGCCTTATATAGACTATACACACATGGTGCTGCCATGTGCTTACACACTAATCAGGCAAAGTACAAGCGAGCAAGCCTAACACAGCTGTTTTCCCAACAATATCCTATCTTTTTCCAACATAGCTAGGTTTAAGAAATTTGGCAGCTTTGGATTCTCATTTATGTGGGTTCTAAAACGAGCTCTGTCTCTTTCTATTGTGTAAGTGGCCCTGGGACTCAATTTCTGCATTTGTAAATCAAGATCCTATGTTTACCTTTAAGATTGTTGCAAAATTTGAGTGAGAAGTTTTGTATGGTGCCACTATTCATGACTGTATAAAGCAGCCCCATTTCCCTCCTCCCTTCAGAACACTAACAAATGAACTTTATTGTCCATGAGTCTATAGGAGGGCAGAGATGGCTCCATCCTTTGGGTGAAAAGACTAATATTCTCGACTTGGTGGTGGTGAAATATGGCTTTTGATTTCTCCAAATGGTCTTTTTTTTCAGTGTGCCATCATTCTAAGCACTTCAACTGGGTCACTGCAGCTATGACCTTGAGCAATGCCATTAGCAGCCTCCACATGAGGACTCCAGTCACTCACTCCTCACTCGAAACACTGAGTCAGTGATCAAGAAGCTAATAATCCAGAGCTCTGTGTTCTGACCTTTTCTCTATCATGAGCTTGCAGAGGCCTCTGGATGAGATCACTTATGCATAAAGGACCTCACTCTTCTCCTCTATAAAGTGGAGGTAGCTAAGGATCCCAGTGACTATCAGAAACGAAATGGAGAATTTTATTCTGATACTAAAACTGAGCTGAAAAATGAGTAGCTCTTATTTTAATTCATAAAATGTGTTTATGGGACATGAATACATGTTCTTTGGGGAGTTCTGAAAGACACAGGACCCAGCTCTCCAGGCACAGCTGCAGAATATCTGAGTCACGTGCTGAATATTAACCAAACTAGTACAACACTCTGATTTCAATTGCTAATCAAAATCACAATTAAACAAAGAAGAGTGATTATGGTTCTATGACAAAGACAATTCACTTCCTCAGGGACCTTTCCTCACTTTCCCTTCCCGCCCCCTCCATATGTTTTCCAGGCACATATGGCAACTTTTACTTTCTACTTAGATGCATGATTACCTGCTTAGTGTTCGCTCCTTCCTGAAGGCTGGGATCATGTCCATTTTTTACTGCCATGTCGTTAGCATAGTAGGCCCTGTGCTCAGCAGCTAACCGCAGAATGAAAAAGACTTGTTAGCAAATTGTCCTAAAGCAGCTGATTTGGTAGAGAGAGTGCTTGGCTTCTCTGTGACCCTAAAAAGGGAAAACTTTGGAAACAAAGCAGGTGTAATGACTAGGAGATTTACTGAAATCAGATATGTATTTAAGAGTCAAATGGTCAAGTCCATAATACTAGTCATAGAAGTCTTTAGGTTTAGGAATGAGGGGTGAGGTGAATTAAGAACTGGAAACATTATAAGGGCTAGGAATGGAGAAATAGATGTCAAGGCCAGTCTTAGCACTGTGGGTCACATGGCTCAGAGAGAGGTGTACACAGGGGACTGGAGTAGATAGAAGGCAGACACTGTCCAGGGAAGGTGGTAACATACAGCATCACCTACTGTATAGAGCAAGTCTTTTGTGGATTTATACTCAGAGCTAGTGTTTAAGGGGAAAATGTTGCAAGGATTAAAAGTAACTGAGTTCTGTCCAGGTACCTCATTTGGTTAGGGCATCTTCCCAGTACACCAAGGTTGCCGGTTTGGTCAGGGCATAGACAGAAATCAACCAGTGAATGTATGGATAAGTGGAACAACAAATGATGTTTCTTCTCTTCTCTCTCTCACTCTTTCCATTTCTTTCTCTCTAAAATCAATTAAAAAAATAAGTGGAAAGTTATGTGCTGCTAAAAAACGAGAGCATAATCTTAAATCGTTCTGAAGATACATGGAGCCCCTCTCAAGTAATTCCCACATCTTCTAAAGATGCACTTTCTGAGGACCAGAAGTTGCCTCTCCTGGCAAGATAATTAATAGCCATGTGCTCAGGATTGTTTTGTAAGAGGTTCTCCTCGTTAGAGTCTTTCATCAAATGTAGAACTTCTGTGTCAGGGTCAGGGCATTTGTTTGACGGCTTTGGCCTCATTTCTGGCCTCAGTCCATGCAGCTTCAGAAGCCTTTCCCAAGGATTTAGGAGACAGCATATAGTAGATTAGTTCCAGTTGTGAAAAGAACTGGCTAGGCTCAAGGAATGGCATTGTACAGAAGCACTGTTACATGCAACCCCAGCTGTGCATCTTGCTTGATTTAGAATATGAGGTCGAAGGAGGCCAGCAGGGAGAATTTGCAGCTCCTGGTGCAAAGCCAGGGCGGAATGCTGTGTCTGCCAAGCCTCATCGCCAGGCTGCCCAGAAACCTGTGGCCTGTGCTCCAACATAAATCAATCCTAGACATCAACGAGTTCCTGCTGCCAAATAGTGAAATCTCTGCAGCTACTAAAATGATAGTGTATTTGGAATTAATAGGAAGTGAGATGCCCTAAACACCCCTTAAATACAGATGACTAGAATTATTAAACTGAAGCTTACAAAAGACTTCACTTTCTGTTTTATTTATTCTGTATTTGTTACATTTACATCCCCAGCCGCCTTCTATTAACTATAAGTGAGGTGTAGAGCGTGGGCTGGAAATTGTTTCTGAAAGCTTCATGCAGAGTATAATAACTGTATGAATCATCATATCCTCGACTTGGTTTTACAGTTGTGTCCTGAAGACAACTAGGGTTTATTCTTTATTTAGTTGCAAGGATCATCTATTTTTTTTTTTTTTTTTGTATTTTTTTGAAGTTGGAAACGGGGAGGCAGTCAGACAGACTCCCGCATGCACCCGACCGGGATCCACCTGGCACGCCCACCAGGGGGCAATGCTCTGCCCATCCGGGGCGTCGCTCTATCTCCACCAGAGCCACTCTAGCGCCTGGGGCAGAGGCCAAGGAGCCATCCCCAGCACCCCGGCCATCTTTGCTCCAATGGAGCCTCGGCTGCGGGAGGGGAAGAGAGAGACAGAGAGGAAGGAGAGGCGGAGGGGTGGAGAAGCAGATGGGCGCCTCTCCTGTGTGCCCTGGCCGGGAATCGAACCTGGGACTTCTGCACGCCAGGACGACGCTCTACCACTGAGCCAACCGGCCAGGGCTGGATCATCTATTTTTTAAACTATCACTTATTGAACTATTGGTGTTGCTTAAGACATTGTGCTGAACCCTTTCTATACATTGTTTTAATCCTTAGTAAAAAAAAAAATGTTTGCGGTGGTGTTTGTTGTCCCCATTTTACATGTAAGGAAACTGAAAATGCTGGGGCCCAGAGAGCTTGCTAATGAGAAAGCAGAGGGGCATGCAGATCAGTGGAGCTATATGGGACTGGACCTTTCCGGGAGCTGGAGACCTTCACTCACTGCAACAGTGGAGAGTGATGGAACGAACTAGCATGACTCTGAACTGGTTTCAAGTTCAGGCCTAGTTGGCCAGTTACTGGCTGAGTTTTCTTGGTTAAGTCATTAACTTCCCTGAATGTGTTTATTTATCTTTATATTGAATATAATAATAATTTTTCTTATTATCCTACATCACAGCGTTAGTTTAAAGATCTTATGAGGCGTTGTATGGGAAAGTGCTTTATAAATACTAAAGTGGTGTATAATCTTAGTTACTTTTGACCAAATCCTCTCCACCGTCTCCATGAGTGCCAGAGAGTATCTGTCTTCCCAGCTGTGATGAGGTTTGGTCAAAGCTGCTTTTCAAAGAACATCTAAATTTTGAAGTTATGGGTAGAATGGCTTGTCTGGCAGTCTCTCCGTGAGTTTTGGTTGTATTCCTAAAAACAGCAGTGAGCAGCTTCAGATTCCGGTTTTGCAGTTGCCAAGTTGTGCATTTAATATTAATCTATTTAACTGGGCCATTGAGTAAAAAGGAAATGCCTGAAAGAAGAAGATAAAATAGGCAAGGATCTCGAGCAAGTACATTCCACGTAACCTTTCCTTGTAATTGGTACATTGTTTTGTTCTTTGTATTTTCCTCATTTTGCTATGTTTTAAATGGGCTATCATCAGGTCTGGTAACTGACAGTGAAGTTGATCAAAATTAAGGTGCAGGTATCATGTTTGTCTTGTAAGTGAATTCCCTTTTCCTGTGACTGTAAGTCATAAAAACATAAAATTCAGGATATCATAGTCAATTAGTATAATATTCTCTTCAGTTAGGTGTTTTTTCTCTGGCAGTGGTAGAAAAGAATGTAATGCCAACAATAATCTCTTTCCTGGATTACTGCCTTGGACTCTGAACTACCTTTCTGCTCTTTTCTCCCCTTATTTCCAGCATGTTAACTGAAGTAAATTTTGTAAAGCTTATATGAGATCATACTACTTTCCTACTCAAAGACATCCAGTGCATTTCCTGTATAACCGGAATAAAATCTTCTTGACCATGACTTGTAATGCCTAGCCTTTCCTTCTGACTTCTTCCAAAATCTCCTGTTTCCTTCCAGCATTACAGCCACTCTGGGCTTCCTTCTCTCTTTGTCAGCTTGTTTCAGGTCTTTTTCTTTGATGTCCTTCTTCCAGGGGTGCTCCATCTCCTGAGTCTGACGTGGCTGTCTTTCTCAGCATTGATGTTGAAACTCAAAGGTCACTGATTGTCCCTGGCCAGTTGGCTCAGTGGTAGAGCGTCGGCCTGGCGTGCAGAGGTCCTGGGTTCGATTTCCGGCCAGGGCACACAGGGGAAGCGCCCATCTGCTTCTCCACTCCTCCCCCTCTCCTTCCTCTCTGTCTCTCTCTTCCCCTCCCGCAGCCAAGGCTCAATTGGAGCAAAGATGGCCGGGGCGCTGGGGATGGCTCCTTGGCCTCTGCCCCAGGCGCTAGAGTGGCTCTGGTGGTGACAGAGCGACACCCCGGATGGGCGGAGCATCGCCCCCTGGTGGGCAAAGCGTCGCCCCCTGGTGGGCGTGCCGGGTGGATCCCGGTCGGGCGCATGCGGGAGTCTGTCTAACTGTCTCTCCCCGTTTCTAGCTTCAGAAAAATACAAAAAAAAAAAAAAAAAAAAAAGGTCACTGTTTGAAGAAGCCTTCCCCAAGCGTATTATATACACCAGTCACCCAAGCCACTCTAGAGCCTAACACTCAACCTTATTGTTTTCCTTTTGCTCACCAGTAATATCTGAAGTTATTTTATTTGCTTACATTCTATCACCTATTTCTCCCCATTTGAAAGTTGGCTGTCCCCAGTAATAATTATGCATTATCTTTGTCTATTCCCTGGAGTCTGTCATATCACAGGCATTCAAAAATGGGGCTCAGAGAATGACCAGTAAGCCTGACCAGGCAGTGACGCAGCGGATAGAGTGTTGGACTGGGATGCGGAGGATCCAGGTCACTAGCGAGCCTGGGGCCGCTGGTTTGAGTATGGGATCATAGACATGACCCCATGGTCATTGGCTTGAGCCCAAAGGTCACAGGCTTGAAGCCCAAGGTCGCTAGCTTGAGCAAGGGGTCACTTGCTCTACTCTAGCCCCCCGGTCAAGGCACATATGAGTAAGTAGTCAATGAACAACTAAGGTGCAGCAACAAAAAGTTGATGCTTCTCATCTCTCTCCCCTGCTGTCTGTCTGTCCCTGTCTGTCCCTTTCTCTGTCTTTGTCTCTGTCACATACACAAAAAATAGGACTAATGACCATTTAACTGAAAGTTCTTGATTATGTCATTTACTCTCTGTGATTTGGTTTCTTTATTTGTCTGAAGGAAATAATAAAATTTGCTTTTCTTAATTTCTAGGAATTTTGTGCAATTCTTCAAAATAGTTTGTATTTACCTTTTAAGGCCTTAAAAGTTAAAACTGAGGTATAAAGATGAAAGATAGGTCTTGTTGTCAGGAGAGCACAGTGCAGTGATGTAAGCAAGTGATATAGACAAATAACTTTGACACGTGTTAATTATGACGCAAAATCACAGAGTTGAGCAGCTCTGGAGTGCCATTGAACTTGTGGTATGTAGTGCCCCGCTTTATCGCCCTAGAATATTTTTTGGATTGGTTTAAACACTTTTTAAAGTATTAACTCAAGCAGATATTTAAGAAGCTGATGAGAAGGTTACTTTAATTTTCATAGTTACAGTTCATTATAATGTGAACGAGTGTATATATGCTGTTATTAGTTATATATTGCATGAATTTAAACTTTAATTATTGCCTTCTCTGCTGTATGTTTTTAAAACTAGAAGCTCTAATTTTTTTTTAATAATTTTATTTTTTTAATGGGGTGACATCAATAAATCAGGATACATATATTCAAAGATAACAAGTCCAGGTTATCTTGTCGTTCAATTATGTTGCATACCCACCACCCAAAGTCAGATTGTCCTCTGTCACCTTCTATCTTGTTTTCTTTGTGCCCCTCCCCACCCCCTTTCCCTCTCCCATTCCCCCCCCCCCCCCCCCCCCCCGTAACCACCACACTCTTATCAATGTCTCTTAGTTTCACTATTATGTCCTACCTACGTATGGAATAATACAGTTCCTGGTTTTTTCTGATTTACTTATTTCGAGAAGCTCTAATTTTTATTCTGTTCCCAAATATTTCTGATTTCTTTCCTTTTTTGTTTTTTAAAGTGAGAGGAGGGGAGATATTGAGACAGACTCCTGTATACACCCCGATCAGGATCTACCTGGCAGCCCCCATCTAGGTCGATGCTCATCCAACCGAGCTCTTTTTAGCACCTGAGGCTGATGCTTGGACCAGCTGAGCTATCCTTAGTTCCTAGGGCCATGGCTGGAACCAACTGAGCCACTGGCTGTGGGAGGGGAAGAGGGAGATAAGGGGAAGGAGGAGGGGGAGAGAAACATATGGTCGCTTTCCACGTGTGCCCTGACCAGGGATTCAACTCAAGATGTCCATATGCTGGGCCAATTATCTATATCCATTGAGCAAACCAGCCAGGGCCCTTTCCTTTATTTAAAAAAAATTTTTTTTCCTGAATAATCCTTAGCATTATCTTTGTTAAAAATCTATAATGAAAACTATAAAGAAGTGCTTAGAGATATAGAAAAAAGGCATTTGATTGTAAAAGCCACTTGGACATTTCAAGATTACTCATGGTCCTAACAACTGTCACAAAAGAAAATCAGCATAATAGTCTTTTTTGGGGACAGCTGTTTTGGGTAATTTTTGTAAATTGTCTGCTGTCCTATTGGCTCTAGTCAAAGCAATGCAGGGCAGCCTGCTGGCAGTGCAGCTTGTATCTACCCCAGATTTCCTTCTTTGTATATTTTGAAAGGAGAAGGCAAAATTAATTTAAAAGAAAACCTTTTCAGAGCATCGGAAAGCACATTAAGCCTTTAAACGCAGAAATTTTTCAATGTATGTAGACAAATGTGTAATTAAATCTGGAAGTTCTTTCTTTCTTTTTGTCTTCTCTTTCTTCTTTTTGTTTTGGAACTGCAATGCAAAAAACCCCAATTACCAGTTTTAATGAGAGTCAAGGAGTAAACGGAGCCCAAAACAGAGAAAACAATGTGTTGCTATATGAATGGAATCTTAGAACAATTGTAAAGGGAAGCTATCTTGTGCAAGGCTGGAAATTGCAGCTGGAGCAAGTGAGATGCCACCCTTTAAAGTTAGATGATTAAAGCAAGACTGCTTTCTTTGGAGGTGGCGGGCAGCAGCGATGTGTTGTGTCAACCAACCATTGGAGATGAGTGAGCGAGGCGTCTACTGAGGAGGTTGGGTCCAAGATTTGGGCTGAGATTGCCAGGGCAGAGAATGTCAGAAATGGGGCCATCCTGCAGCCCAATCTTTTCCACACTACTGCTTCGTTCCACTTCTAAATGTCTTTTTTTGTTACTTAGTGATCAAAATTTCAGGGTAAAATATTGTGTTTTGTCTTGTATTTCTACGGCTCCTATTTGGTTATTTTTGAATGTAGTTTTGCTTTCACAGTATTTTTCTCTCTTGAAATAATCACATGCTTGTTCCAGTTCCCTCGGAATGTTCATTTTATTTGAATCTGAATAAGAAAATGATATTATGGAAGAATTGGAAGAGTTCATAACAGTGATTTTTTTAGTAGCTGCTTTTATAGTCTGTTTTTCAAAATTCAGTAATTCCTTTTACATTATTATTATTATTATTATTATTATTATTATTAGCAATCCCAACAATATCACTAGGAGAAAATAGTCTTCTGATTTGCTTTTGAGGGGAAATATGCGGTCCCAGCTGAGCCCAGCTGTCCCTAACGCTGCCTTCAGACCCTCACATAAACCCAGATTCTAGAGCGAGCTTCAAAATTCACAGCTCAGACCTCGAAACAGTGTGATCGAACAATATTGTGCTCCCTTTTAAAAGTTATAATCCCCTGACTCTCAGGGTCTGCAAAATGGGTCCAACATTTGTTTTTTAATTTAGCAAACTGGAATTAGATGAGTTTATGCTGAAAACCTATCGCTTTGCATCATCTAAAGCAGTGATCCCCAACTCCTGGGCCGCGGACCGATACCGGTCCGTGGGCCATTTGGTACCGGTCCGCAGAGAAAGAATAAATAACTTACATTATTTCTATTTTACTTATATTTAAGTCTGAATGATGTTTTATTTTTAAAGAATGACCAGATTCCCTCTGTTACATCCGTCTAAGACTCACTCTTGACACTTGTCTCGGTCACGTGATTTATTTATCCATCCCACCCTAAAGGCTAGTCCGTGAAAATATTTTCTGACATTAAACCAGTCCATGGCCCAAAAAAGGTTGGGGACCACTAATCTAAAGCACCGGCTTTGTTGACAAACTAGTCTTTTAGTATAATTATTTGTTCAGCACTAGGCCAGGCCCTGCAGGGGGCTTAAGAGAAAATAAATTATAGTTGTTGTTCTCAATTTTCTTAGGTAGTTTAAATAAATACATTGAAGTAGGGGTTCGGGGATGAGTTTCAAGTATGCACAATATTGTAATTATATTCATTCTTCTGTGGAGGGTATCTGGGGCTCCCATTAGATTCTTAAATAATTTTGTTTAGAAAAAAAACAATTAAGAGAAATAAATGGTACTAATATCTGCAATTCGGATTCCAAAAGAACTAGGAATTTCGAGAAGAGACATCAGCATGGTCTTAACTAATTTGTGAAAACGTAGCATGCAGGGCCTTGAAGAATTTGATATGCAAAGGAGAAGCTGAATAGAATTCCAGGGAAAGGCATGGAAAATCATCTACCTCTTTATCTTGAAACTGAGAGATGGGACAAACTATGTTTTGATATGGAAACATTAATTAATACAATGGAATATATGAAGTTAAATGAAACAGTATAGATTTGGTTTTGCCGTTTACTAGTTGTGTGGTCAGACTGTCTTAACAGGTCAGTGCTCTCATCTATAAAACTGAATAGTTAATATCTGGCAAGGGAGATACCATGATCATGAAGGCAGTTTTTCCAGGCTTCTCCATTGCACTATAAAATTGAACAGTAATACTTATCTCATGAAATTATCAGGAATATTTAAAGAAATAATATGGAAGGGCTACTGGCAGAGATCCTGGTTCACGTGAAAAGTACTTCAAGTATCATTTGTCTTTTAGATTCTAAGTGCAGTGACATTTGTTACAAATAACAAAGTGGTATAATTAGTTATGAGAGAAGTTGAGTGTTGTCTGGACTTTTGGAGACAGAATCATGGAAGCATACAAATAATGGATTGGATTCCAAAAGGCAGCAGAAAAATTGGTGAGCATTTTAGAGACAGAATACAAGGCAAGGTATAGATAAAGGAAATAGTATGATGGTAGTAACTCTAGAAACAGAGAAGACCCCAGGTTCTTTGCACAAGCCTGAAGGAAGGCTCAGTTCCTTACATCCCTTAGGCTTTGATCAAATATAACCATGTTGGAAAATATGTGAAATAGTATCCTCTAATATTTCCTTGTCCTAATTTATTTTTCTTGATAAAACTTATAGCAACAGTACATTATAGCACAGGCTCAAGAGGGCAATAATTAATTAATTTTGCTTAATACTCCATCCTTGTTGGTAGACCATTACCTGGTATTTATTAAATGCTCTCGATATATGCATTGAATAAATTAATAATGCCTGCCTGACCAGGCGGTGGTGCAGTGGATAGAGCGTCGGACTGGGATGCTGAGGACCCAGGTTCGAGACCCCAAGGTCGCCAACTTGAGCGAAGGCTCATCTAGTTTGAGCAAAAGCTCACCAGCTTGGACCCAAGGTCACTGGCTCGAGCAAGGGGTTACTTGGTCTGCTGAAGGCCCGCGGTCAAGGCACATATGAGAAAGCAATCAATGAACAACTAAGGTGTCGCAACAAAAAACTAATGATTGATGCTTCTCATCTCTCTCCATTCCTGTCTGTCTGTCCCTGTCTATCCCTCTCTCTGACTTTCTCTCTGTCTCTATAAAACAAACAAACAAACAAACAAACATTAAAAAACAACTAAAGTGCCAAAACTACGAGTTGATGCTTCTCTCTCTCCCTGTCTCATTCTCTGTCTCTCTCTCTCTCACACACACACAAATAATAATAATAATAATAATAATAATAATAATGCCTCCATGATATTTAGGAGCAAGAACCCACCGTATTTACTGACAGATTGGCTATAGAATACAAAAAGAGGCAAAGGTCAAAGATGGCAATCATACACAATTTTATGTTTTAATTTTAGATTTTTTTGTTTGCTTAAGTAATTTTTTGATTAAAATCTATTTATTTATATTTGGTTTTGAGTCTTTAAGCCAAAATGTCAAAAGAACTTTCATTTTGGTTGGATTTTTTTATACATTATCCCATCAGATTTTGAAAGTCTTTCGTTTTGCTTCAAATTAAAAACTTAGTTGAGTAAAGTTCCAGTGTAAATTATATTAATGACAAGCCATGGCCTGTGGAATTATACTTTCATAAACAATATGTATGTATGTTGGGGACTTACTCTGGAAAAGGAAAAATAGTTAAAAATAAATAAGTCATAATTAAGTTAATATTTTGTTGATTAAAAAATATTTTTCTAGTAGAGATTAAAACACAGGACTCTTATGATACAGGGCAGGAGAATGGACGAATGTCCTGTGTTGGGCATGGATAAGACTAAACTTAAGAACCAAAATACAAGTGGGTCAGAGTTTTTTTTCTTCTTATCTCTCTATTATATTTGAATTACAAAAATCAGTTTCTGAATTTAGCTGACAATTTTTCATAAATGGTGGACAGCCCATGTATTCTTAGACACTCAAAACTCCACTTGAAGAGGGTGATATTACCATTTGGAGCTGGAGGTGTGGAAGTTGAGTTCTGATCTGGGAAAGTTATCAGGCCAGGATTTCTGGCATAGGATGGTGGGATTCCTTAATAAATGTAAACCTTAATTGCAAGAATAGCTGGAAGATTATACTGCACTGAATTCTTTTTCCCTTTGGAAACTTACAGGTGAAATAGTGGTTTTAATGTTCAGTTGATCAGAGGCTGCATATCCAAATGATTAATATATTTGAATTAAGGTTGGGAATTCAGTGTTCAAGAGATAATGCTGAGAACTTATGAAAATTAAGTATATTCACCTTGTTGGTCCAAATCCCTTGCTATGAAATTTGTGATTAATATTAGTACATTCATTTTAAACATTTAAATTTGTCAAATGATAGGTAAGGAGAAAATGGGGAAAGAAGTAGAACATAGTAGAATTTTTAGATGCGATAGAATTAACATGGAAATGCCGAACTTGACAGGAATAGAGCACAGGGACAGGGCAGTTGTAGGAAAGTAACAAATGAATCACACACAAGAGGTTTTTTTAAAATATTTTTAAAACTTCTGGTTCTTAGAAATCTTATTAGACTAAATGTAATCTTCTGTAATCATTGCTATCAAGAAAAAATAATCTTTCATATTAATTTAGAGAACTTCAATTGAGTTTTTTTCTTAATATTTGATAGTTGGAGACATATTTGTGAATTATCAATAATGTTTTTTAAACATCAATTAGAATTGGATAATCTTTTTTTTTTCAGTGGTGGAATTCAAATATTTAACAACCAGTTCTCTGCCCTAGTGATTGTTCTAAGTGTAAAAAAAGATATACCAAAAGGCAGTTTATTATTTCATGCATTTAATACTTAAATAAGAACAATAAAAGAGGTACACAAAACTAGATTATAAGAAAGAGTTTTAAAATACTAATGAAAAAATATTAACTAATATCTGACAAAAAAACAATAAAGCTGTTATTTAAGATATTTCCAGTGACAGCTTGTCACCTCCTGGTTGTTTGGTACTTTTTCTCTTTACGTTGTATGTTTGTTTACTAAAGTGACAAATGCAAGGGAATTAAAATGTATTTCATTGAAGGTATAATTGTTTTATGAAATGAATAAATAATTACAAGCATAGTTTTCTCAAATTTATTTCACCTGTGGATGGAATGAACATTACTATAAGTGCTTAGAATACACTGTTGTACAGATGAAAGTTAAAAAAGAGTAAGGAATGTAAATTTGTGATTTTTACATTGGGCGGCTGCCTGGCGCCCACCTTAGAAAGAACCCTGATTACAGGTGGCATTTTAACAACCAGTTCACCGAACTCAACAGAATATTAGTTATCGGTTCTGCCAAACCAGCGCAAACTGGCTGAATCCCACCACTGCTCTTTTTTATATATTAGTAATCTTTTGATAGCTTTATTTTTCTTCACATTACATAAAGTGACAAATCAATTAAATTTAACTAAAAGGAAATTATAACAGACATTTTATGTATTAAAAGCAAAGGTTTCTAAAAATTATTTGAAGATAACCTAGTGTAAATTTGAATATTCAAAATTTTCATAATTTTTTATGTTGTCTATAGAATGTCTATTTTTTAAACAACAAGACTACTTATGAATTGTCTAAATTTCCACACAACAATGATGGAATAGCTTGCTGAAGGAACTTTAAAAATTGCTGCTTAAATGCTTGCTGTGATACTTGTTAGAGCATTTGAATTTGGGGTTACAGAAGAGGGTGAAGACAAGTGGCGCGTGCACCAAGGTGTTGTAGATCTGGCCCACTACTTTTAGATCATCTAATTCATACACAATCCTCACTGTATTTTGAAAATGTTTAGTTAGTTTCCAAGTAATTTTACATAAAAGCAAAACAACACAAAGCTGAATGAATAGGCTCTTTGGACATGTGGGAAGACCAGCGACACAGGCCCAGTGCAGGAGGCAGGTCAGCCTGAAGGAAAGCCGGGTTAGGCAGCGTCTGGGTTCCGGTTTCCCAGCAGCGCACGCCCTCCCCACTGGACCCTCACTCGTTTTCCAGCACTTATTTATGTCACTTACCTGATCTCTTTAGGGATTTGAGTTTGTGACGGATTTTAGTGAACTCAAGTTAACAATGATGAATTAATTAAGACCATCCTTCTAAAAACTGCCAACCCTTTATTATTATTAATGTGTTATGGTAGTTAATTATAAAATTTAATTAATGCACACTTTGACGATGAAGGCAGCTAGAATGAAATATTAAAAGATATTTTGTAAAGTTCCTTTTTCTTTTCTTTTAGTATTTTTGTATTAATTACATCTTACTTTCCTAGTTTATTCATTCATTTTTATAATTTTCCCGTTTCTTAAAATGAGTATGTTACTTTTTTATTAATAGTAAGTCTTTATTAATAATAATGCTACTCATGAGTAGATATTTAGCTACATTTATTTATTTATTTATTTATTTATTTATTTATTTTTACAGAGACAGAGAGAGAGTCAGAGAGAGGGATAGATAGGGACAGATAGACAGGAATGGAGAAATATAAGAAGCATCAATCATTAGTTTTTCATTGCGACACCTTAGTTGTTCATTGATTGCTTTCTCATATGTGCCTTGACTGTGGACCTTCAGCAGACTGAGTAACCCCTTGCTCGAGCCAGCGACATTGGATCCAAGCTGGTGAGCCTTGCCCAAACCAGATGAGCCCATGCTCAAGCTGGCGACCTCAGGGTCTCGAACCTGGGCCCTCTGTATCGCAGTCCGATGCTCTATCCACTGCACCACCACCTGGTCAGGCTTTAGCTACTTCTAAAAGAAATATTTTTATTTTTAAAATACATTTTGTAAATTTACTTTTGATTACTGCTTTGACCTAGGGGTTAAAAAAAACAGTTAGAAAATGCTATTGTAGTTAACTTTTCACCTATCATTTTATCGCTTCTAAGTTTATTGGTTAATCACCTATAAAATTTCTTATTTTTCTAAGTATTAAATGTTGTTATTGCTAACCACATGATGCATTTTTATAAATATTTCTTAGTCATGTTACGAATGGAAATGCAGTACTCGTAGTATAAAACCTAATTACAAAGATACAGAAGTAGAGGAAAATATAGATGACATAACTGAGATTTTTGTCTTTTTCAGACCCCTCATTTCTTAAAAAAATGATTTTGCTCTGTATTCTGTACTATTCAGAAAGATGTAAATTAGTATCTCATTTTAAAACAGTATGTTTATTTAAGTCACTTTGTATTTTTAGTAAGTTTGAGTATTTATATTTAACTGGAAAGTTTATATATCTTTGTAAATTGTTTTTTATGATTACATTTTATGCCTCTTGTCCTATTGAAGGCTTTGACTTTAATTTTTTTTCTACTGGTATTGCCACGTTTGCTTTGCTTTTGTTTGCATTCATCCAGTAAGTGAAAATCATTTTAATTCTAACCTTTCTGTTTTATGTGGACTATTTAAGAAAAGGAAAAAAATGAACCAGAGTTCTGTTTTCAGTGACCTCTCTTCTGTAATAGAAAAAGTCAGCCAAGTCAGTCACATTTAGTTTAACTAATGAAATAATAATAGCTTTATTACATAATTTTTATTTCTGCTTTCTGGATTTATTTATTTTCATTCTTATTTTTTTCCTCATATTAAGCTTTTAGTTCATCTTTCCATTATACTGCTTACCTTCCTAATCACATTGTTAATTTTCAAGTTTATAGCATGTGATTATTATTTTAAAAATGGAAACAAGTACAATGTCCCCTGGTTCACAAAGAAAGATAACTTTTTAGAATGCGTATATTTCTCACCTTTCCCTAACTCATTTCCAGACTCTAGATTTTGAGGAGATTGCTTAATATTTTGAATTCCAAACTATTCAATAATTGAACTTTACCTTTTAATATATCATTTTAGATTCTAAAACCTACTTAGTGTCAATGCCAAATTTTGATAATTTTCAATTACTCATATACTTCTAGTAGAATAAAAATTAGTGTTATCTCAAAGAATGGATATTTATTATTATACAATAATTGTTATTTTACTTTATATATTCTCTAGAGAAATTATTGCACAGGGAAGTATGAATAAAATTGTTCACTGCAATACTGTTTGTAACTGCTAACCTGAGGGTTCTCCAGCAGAAAAATGGACACTGTGCAATAGGTGCATGCAGTGGATTATGGTTCTGCAGTGAAAGTAAATTACCTGAAAAAAAAATGTATGAATTTAAAGGGGCATATTATTGCATAAAAACTAAGTTCCAAAAAGTTGCATACAGTGTAATACAAGTTTCTATAAACCTTAAAAACAAGAAAAGCAAAGAATATATCATATAAAGATGTACATATGTGTTTTAAAAAAAAACAGGTTCAGAAAAAGCATGGAAACAGCGGTACAGTGAAGCAGAAGTAGTGTAGCCTAGAGTCAAGGTTCTGGGGCAGTCAGGTGGTTGGTTAATGGAAATTCACTTTATCATTGTGCCTTACAATTTTTATATATGTAATATATTTTACAAGTAAAATATTGCATTAAAGAGATTTATAGAAAAATGTACATTTATAGCATAGCCTATCAATTGACAGCCTTTCCATGGAGTAAATTCATATGGATTTATCTCTGTGCTTTACAAGGCTCTTGCCTCACCCACCATTTCTTCTCTTCACCTTTTCCAGTCCCAAGGTTTCTGGTGTTGCTCAGTTGATGTTTGGTACTTTCTGACATTTTTCTCATTGGAATGTGATGGTGACATGTCAGAATCTGTGCATATCCAGAGGTATACTTTTCAGCTGTCTCATCCGGATATGGATTTTTGACTCCAGTCTTTTTCTCTCATGATCTATGAATATTAGTTCTTTCAGTCTTTTGGGATTTCAGGTAAGTTTGAATGCTGGTCTAAATCTTTTTATTGTGAAAGTTACTTACTTTGTATGGAACAAGAGTTTATTCCATTTTAGGAATTCAAAATAATTTACTGTAGTACATGTAAAAATAAGGTGTGTTTTTTTCACTAGTCAAATTTGGGATGTAGTGAATCTTTTCATTCTGCAACTCAAATGTTTCTTCAGTTCAGAAAATGTTTTGTCTATTGTTGGGTTGATGATTCGCTCTCCTCCACCTGTTTCTTTGCTTTCATCAGAAAATCTTATTATTTGCATATAATCTCCTTATTTTTCCTTAGGACTCTTACATTTTCTCCCATGATTTTTTATATCCTTTTACTTTTTCTCTGTTTTGATGTATTTATTCTTGTTTATTGATCTTTGCCAATTCTTTTTTTAAATTAAAGTTTACATTCAATATTATTTTGTATTAGTATTAGGTGTATAACATAGAAGTTAGGCAATCATATACTTTAGAAAGTATATTTTCAGTACCCACTTGGCCCCATACATGATTATTACAGTATCATTGACTATATTCCCTATGTTGTAGATGCATTATGATCCTGTGACTATTTATTTTGTAACCACGAATCTGTTCTTCTTAATCCCTTCTCCCTCAACCTGGCTCCCCTCTGGCAACCATCAGTCTGTTCTCTGTGTCTATGAGTCTGTTTCACTTTTGTCAGTTTATTTTGTTCTTTAGATTCCACATATAAGTGAAATCATATGGTATTTGTCTTTCTCTGACTGATTTATTGCACTTAACATACTATCCTCTAGGTCCTGCAATGCTATTGTGATCTTTTCCAAGTCTTAAATATTGTCACCATCTCTTTCATTTTCTTTACTGGTTTAAAAATTCTGGATTATTTTTCAAAACCTAAAGGATATACTTATGGTCTTACTGCTTTTTATTACTTTCAAGTTATCATCAGACTCTTGTTAGTTAGTAAACTGTTTAAAATAAAAGACTTCATTCTGGGATCTTCTGCTTGAAAGTGTTGCTGCAGGTATCTGGGTTCTACTGCTCATTGGTAGCCATTAGGTCAGGTTATTAGAGACCTGTAAGTACTGGCCAAAAAGGAAGGGTATAAGCCCAATAGCTTTTTGTTCTTTTGAACCTGCGGTGAATAGACAAGGGACTTAAAATCTGATGAAGCAACATAAATTTGCTTCTTATAAGCTTCCAGAGCTGCTAGAGTATTAACTTCAAAGACTGTTAGCAATGTGGACCCAACTGTGGCTCCCCTATAGGCTATGAGGTCCCACATATGCATGACCTCTCTAAAATACCTCTCAGATCTTCAATGATGAAGTTATCTCTGGGTGCACAAAGGTCCAAATAATCACCCACTGGTTCCTGGACTCCCTCAAGACACAGAGGAAATAGACAGTTTTTCATCAGTGACTACTATCTTGGACTATGAAGGAGTATGGTGGAAATATTAATGTTCAGGGGATGAGGTCTTTTTAGAATCTACCAGGTCTTTCTATATGACTGTTCAGTTATACACCAAAGTTAATACATATATGGAGTTTACTGTGTATCAAGCAGAATATACTTTTTTTTTTTTGTATTTTTCTGAAGCTGGAAACGGGGAGAGACAGTCAGACAGACTCCCGCATGCGCCCGACCGGGATCCACCCGGCACACCCACCAGGGGCTACGCTCTGCCCACCAGGGGGCGATGCTCTGCCCCTACAGGGCATCGCTCTGTTGCAACCAGAGCCACTCTAGTGCCTGGGGCAGAGGCCAAGGAGCCATCCCCAGCGCCCGGGCCATCTTTGCTCCAATGGAGCCTCGGCTGCGGGAGGGGAAGAGAGAGACAGAGAGGAAGGAGAGGGGGAGGGGTGGAGAAGCTGATGGGCGCTTCTCCTGTGTGCCCTGGCCAGGAATTGAACCCGGGACTTCTGCACGCCAGGACGACGCTCTACCACTGAGCCAACTGGCCAGGGCCAGAATATACTTTTAAATCATTACATCAGTTTCCTTAGATATATTGATATAATAATTGCTTCATTTTAAGGGAGGAAATCGAGGCTTAGATAAATAAATAACCTGATCACAGTTGCATTGGTAAGTGGCTAAGATTTGTCTGGACTCTAAACTTGCCCTCCTTCCTGTAGGTAAATGTCTTGTGTTCCAAGTAAGCCTGAACTTGATTGCTTAGAAATTGTTAATGTTGCCATAATATTCCCGCTTTTCCTTCTAGCATATTATTAAAAATATTACTTTTGGATGATAGTGACTGTACACTTTAAATGGCTGTATCTGATAATTTGAATTTCAGCTGAACTCCTTAGAAAAAAATCTTAAGTACCCATGCCCAACAAAACTCTCTCAGCCTTGAAACTAGCACATTGGATTCATGAAAACATCATTTTCTATGTGGTTTAAACTAGATTTAAGCAAAAAACCCATTTACAAGAAGCTCTGAGGGCTTTGGTGGGCAAGGTATAATTGCTGGGTTTATGAAATTGAGCAGTTGGTTTCGAATGGATAAGGCCCTTCAGAGGCTTAGTTGTGGTAAATGGTAGTCCCAATTCTGAACTTATTTTTAAAACAATTATGTCTGAGGTGGTTAAACAACAATATCATAGAAAGTGTTCTAGCGAGTGTGGAGAATTAAAAGCAGGAAGAGGGCCGGGTTTCTTCTCCTGCTCCTAAACACTCTGCAGTTCAATAAGCATGGAAAATGTACATGATTATTTTGTATAGCTCTAAGTGCAACCAAATTTTAGCCATTCCAGTCTTTCCTCCTCTAATTAAATTTAATAAAATTTGCTCTCTACCTCATTGCTCTAAGCTAATATATGGAAGTAAGTAGTTGGGGAGGTGGAATGGCTTAAGAACAGTCATGGATATTTCCAAACCTGTTAAAAATTATGAAGCAGGAGATTAGGAAATCTATACCAGGTAAAGGCATAACTATGACAGCAGATAACTCATTTTGGGTTGTTTCAGACACCTTCCTAGATGCTTTAATTTTATTATCTGGTCATCCTATAATAATAACTCATTATTTTTTTTTCTATTTGGTAGATGTGGAAACTAAAGATCAGAGAGGTTAAGTAGCTTGCTCAAGATCACATTAGTCTAGCATATCTATTTTTTAAAACACTGATTATTCGGAGTCAAAATATAAGCTAATTAATTTTGGGGGTGTTGTATTCATTAGCTTCTGAGAGGTCATTTTATGAAGAGGTAGGTGGAAAACTCTAAAATTGTACCAAATATTTACTTGGTCTTTATTCATTGATTTGTTCAGCAAATTTTCTTTCTTGCTATCGATTAAAGTAATGTGTCGGCTCCCAGAGGTCACAGGCTTAAGGACGGATCCATTGACTTTATTTTCTAGTCTGCAATTGTTTTCTTTCTTTTCTATGTTTTTTTTTTTTTGAAAAAAATCTTTTGTAATGTGAATACAGAAGTTAAAAGCAAATCAGATTTATATACAAATTTCTGTTTGCTACTTTCAGAAAATAAGAGTGTTTAGACAGCTCTATGCTTTAATATGCATCAGGTAAAAGTGATTCTCTTGCTGATTTTTCTGAATATTTTAGGAAAGGTAAAAAAATCGATGACTTAGGCCTTATTTTTCTCTGCTCTCACATTTGCAGCTTGCTCTAAAATTCACTTTCTTTATGGCTGCCATCATCACATCCCTTTTACTGCTTTTTAAACTTAAAAATTATAGCTGTGTCATGGGGAAGGTATGTGCAAGAACACATTCAAATAAATGGATACATTTCATGCTTTCCTTCTGTTCTTTAGTTGGAACCATAAATCTAGCAAAGATTTGAGAAGATTGACTGGCCATGTCATTGATTGAAGATTAGTCTTAAAGAAATCTTTTTTTTCTGACAAAGTACTAAAATAGACTATATATTGCAGATCATACATAGAATGTTGAAAATATTATTTTGCTTCTGTATGTATTTGATTTTATAATAAACTTCATAATAAAAACACTTTATAATGAGTAATTATCCCCTTTTTCAAACCCATTCATACCCCCCATGTTATATTATTTTTGGTTTATCTTCATATATAAACAAGAATTAACTTTAAATTTGCTTATGGAAAATAGATTTGATCTAAAAACTATTATTTATTAGTACTTATAGATGCTTGATTAATATTAGCTTTCCTTAACATGGGTTGAATTAAAAATATATTTTTGAAATGAAATACAAGTTATTTTGTTTCTTTCAGGTTTCCCCATAGTAATGCAAGATTAGTACCTAAATTATAAGAGGTATTAAATGACTTAATAGACCTAATCTACTGTGCCTGCTACATAATTGATACTCAAAGTTAGTGGTAGTGATGGTGTTTTCACATCATATTTCATTAAAAAATAGTACTAATCTGAAAGAAGCCTATATATGTTTGTACCTACTTATCTACATCTGCACCCATGTCCTCATCCTTTGCTTGCTCTCCAGTTTCTGTGAATGAACAATCTCTTTTCTATTGAATAATAATCTCTCTTCTTGCTCGGTAAACTCAACCATCTCATCTTCTCAATAACACCTCTCCAGCAATTCTGTCTCCTCTCTCAGGTATCATTGCTGTCTCTTTTACCCCTGTAATAATTCTCATCAGCATAGAAACATAGTGTTTTCCTCTTACCACCTTATTTTTCTGCTCTCTTTTACAGTAAAATTTATCCAAAAAGTGTTCTGTATTTCTTTTTTATGTTCTCTGTCCTATCAGTCTTGCTTGAACCTACCACTCTCAGGTTTTCAACCTCCAATTTCAGAGACATCTCTTTTCAAGGTCACCAGTGACCTCTAGTTGATAAAACTAAGGTGATGTCATTGATTCTGACAACAGTCATGTTTATCAACAACGTTTGGCACAACTGATTGTTCCATTTTGCTTGAAACATTTGTTGTACAGGTCATCTGGTTGCCCTTTTACCTTCTGTCTGCTCTTTCTCAGTCTCTTCTGTTGTTTTCTTCATCTATTTAAAGTCCTAAAGTTTGAGTTCTCTCAACTTCTCAGTTCTCAAAATCTTACTCTCTGGATTTCTCTCTGTAGGTGATTTCTTCCACTCTTAGAAATGTAAATTTCATCAATATGATGATGCACATGGTTCTCTTCCCCAAATTCTGGATTCTTGCATTCAATGGCTTTAATTGACATCTATTCCTAGTTGCCTTATAGCTACCATTGGACTTAACATGCCCCCAAATGAAATGCTGGTAAATTCTCAATCAGTGTCTTCTTCCTCTCAAGATATGGCAATTTTATCTTGTCATTTGTCTGGGCCAAAAACATTGGAGTCAAGTTTAACTTCTCTTTCTCTTTTTTGTTTACTCCCTGTTTTCTTTTCCTGAGGATATTCTATTTGCTCTGCCTTCAAAATATAGCTACATAGAATTTGATACATCTCTCTGTCTCTACCACAACAACCTGAGTTCAAGCTAGTATCATCTCCTTTGTATTTGCACAATAACCTTCTAATAGTCTCTCCTATTTTGCTTAATCCATTCTAGACCAAAACACCTTTCAGCTCAAAGTCCAACAATGGAATCTTATTACTCTCAAGGTAAAAGCCAAAGTTTTTCCAAGACTCTGTAAAAGTAGGTCACCTGACTTTACTTTTTTTGTCTATTGGTTTATTCATACTGCTCCTACCACATGGTCTTTTTGATGTTACTCATAGAGGGAAGTGTTCTCTGCATTTACTGTTTCCTTTGATAGAATGCTCTTCCCCTAGGTATCTATATGTTTCACACACCTCCTTCAGCTTTCTCTTTTAATGCCATCTCTACAGAAAAGAGATTTAAAATAGCAAATATTTACCCCCTCTACACCTAGACTTCCTTATTCCACTTAGTTACTTTATTTTTCTCCACAAAACTGACATGATGAAGATTTTACTTGTTATTATGCCTGTTTCCCGACTTCCATGCTAGAATACAACCTCCCTGAGGGCAGGGGCTTCGGTATGTTTTGATCCTAGATTCATCTCAAGCACCTAGATCAGGGCCTGATATAAGGTAACCACTCAAAAATATTTGCTGAAATATTGATTATAATAATTGTTATTAATATTAAGAGCATGCTTTTATTACCTAAAGGCAGTATAACCTAAGAGTAGGATTCTTTTAGTGTTGCTATTTCTTTTTTTTTTTTCCTTTTTTTTTTAAATAATTTTATTTTTTTAATGGGGCAACATCAATAAATCAGGATACATATATTCAAAGATAACATGTCCAGGTTATCTTGTCGTTCAATTATGTTGCATACCCATCACCCAAAGTCAGATTGTCCTCTGTCACCCTCTATCTAGTTTTCTTTGTGCCCCTCCCCCTTTCCCTCTCCCTCTCCCCCCTCCCCCCGTAACCACCACACTCTTATCCATGTCTCTTAGTCTCACTTTTATGTCCCACCTACGTATGGAATAATGCAGTTTCTGTTTTTTTCTGATTTACTTATTTCGCTTCGTATAATGTTATCAAGATCCCACCATTTTGCTGTAAATGATCCGATTTCATCATTTCTTATGGCTGAGTATTATTCCATAGTGTATATGTGCCACATCTTCTTTATCCAGTCGTCTATTGACGGGCTTTTTGGTTGTTTCCATGTCCTGGCCACTGTGAACAATGCTGCAATAAACATGGGGCTGCATGTGTCTTTACGTATCAATGTTTCTGAGTTTTTGGGGTATATACCCAGTAGAGGGATTGCTGGGTCATAAGGTAGTTCTATTTTCAGTTTTTTGAGGAACCATCATACTTTCTTCCATAATGGTTGTACTACTTTACATTCCCACCAACAGTGTATGAGGGTTCCTTTTTCTCCACAGCCTCTCCAACATTTGCTATTACCTGTCTTGTTAATAATAGCTAATCTCACAGGTGTGAGGTGGTATCTCATTGCAGTTTTGATTTGCATTTCTCTAATAACTAAAGAAGATGAGCATCTTTTCATATATCTGTTGGCCATTTGTATTTATTCCTGGAAGAAGTGTCTGTTCATGTCCTCTTCCCATTTTTTTATTGGATTGTTTGTTTGTTTGTTGTTGAGTTTTATGAGTTCTTTGTATATTTTGGATATTAGGCCCTTATCTGAGCTGTTGTTTGAAAATATCACTTCCCATTTAGTTGGCTTTCTGTTTATTTTGTTATCAGTTTCTCTTGCTGAGCAAAAACTTCTTAGTCTGATGTAGTCCTATTCATTAATTTTTGCCTTCACTTCTCTTGCGTTTGGAGTCAAATTCATAAAATGCTCTTTAAAACCCAGGTCCATGAGTTTAGTACCTATGTCTTCTTCTATGTACTTTATTGTTTCAGGTCTTATGTTTAGATCTTTGATCCATTTTGAGTTAATTTTAGTACAGGGGGACAAACTGTAGTCCAGTTTCATTCTTTTGCATGTGGCTTTCCAGTTTTCCCAGCACCATTCATTGAAGAAGCTTTCTTTTCTCCATTGTGTGTTCTTGGCCCCTTTATCAAAAATTATTTGACTATATATATGTGGTTTTATTTCTGGACTTTCTATTCTGTTCCATTGCTCTGAGTGTCTATTTTCCTGCCAATACCATGTTGTTTTGATTGTCGTGGCCCTATAATATAGTTTGAAGTCAGGTATTGTAATGCCCCCAGCTTCATTCTTTTTCTTTAGGATTGCTTTGGCTATTCTGGGTTTTTTATAGTTCCATATAAATCTGATGATTTTTTTGCTCCATTTCTTTAAAAAACGTCATTGGAAGTTTGATGGGAATTGCATTAAATTTGTATATTGCTTTGGGTAATATGGCCATCTTGATTATATTTATTCTTCCTAACCAAGAACAAGGAATATTCTTCCATCTCATTATATCTTTTTCGATTTCCCTTAACAATGGTTCATAGTTTTCATTATATAAGTCCTTTACATTCTTTGTTATGTTTATTCCTATGTATTTTTTTGTTGTTGTTGCAGTCCTGAAGAGGATTATTCTTTTGAGTTTGTTCTTAAATGTTTCATTGTTGGCATATAGAAAGGCTATTGACTTCTGTATGTTAATTTTGTATCCTGCGACCTTACTGTATTGGCTTATTGTTTCTAGTAGTCTTTTTGTGGATTCTTTAGGGTTTTCGGTGTATAGGATCATATCATCTGAAAAAAGTGATACCTTTATTTCTTCTTTTCCGATATGGATGCCTTTTATTTCTTTGTCTTGTATGATTGCTCTGGCTAGAACCTCTAGTACCACATTAAATAAGAGTGGAGAGAGTGGACAACCTTGTCTTGTTCCTGATTTAAGGGGGAAAGCTTTCAGTTTTGTGCCATTTAATAGAGTAAGATTCTTGATTCTAGAACCATACCACCTAGGTTTGAATACTGGCTCTATCATTTACTTTGTGTGATCTTTGGACCTTTGGTGAGTTACTTAACTCTATATGTCAATTTCCTTTATTCATAAAGATAAATAAACTGATATTTGAAAAGCATTTAGAACAGGACCAGGCACCTATAATTCTAGGTAAGTACTATATAATTTATTATCATTATTATTAAATTCACATCTGAACTAGACATATTTCAAACTATGCTCAGATGTAAAATAAATTGAAATATTGGTGGTCACAGGACTATAGTTTGATAATACTCAATTATTAATAAACTATTTTTCAAGTCCTATTTTTGGTGGGAACATGCTATACTCATCCCTATGTATTAGTATCACATTACACAATGAATATGAGCTTTTGGAATGAGTTTGTTGTCCCAGTTCTCCCACTAGTAGTGTGGCTTCAGGTTACTAACATTAAATTTTATTCACCTCATTTTAAACCAAAGTATTAATGCACCATAAAAGTTTAGTATAATAAGCAAATGAGGAAACAGATATAGAGTGCCCTGAGGAATGATTAATGCTAATAAACCAGTAACTCAGTAACTCTAACAGTGAAGAATAAGCATTAATTCCCAGACTATCTATCTATTGCTCTTACTTCAATACCTTAATGAAAGGTACTGGTGGAATTTTATGAATGGCTATATTTTCAGGTTTCAAGACAAAAGATAAGGGCAAAGCATAAGCTTTCCTTAACAGTTCTACTTAACAACAATAAGGAAAGAAAAATTCCCCACAGACTCTACACATTTGGGAATCATAATAGTGTATATAGAACGCATACATCTAGTGTGCCTCATGTTTGGAATTTTCCAGTTACATTCATTGGCTTGTTTGTTTTCCATGGAGTTAGATTTTAAACCCTTTTACTTTCATTTAGAGAGTAAATGATTTGTCCTTGCAGATTAGTTTTTAGGCAACTCAATATCCTCTTAGGGAAAGCTGGGACGTGTCTTTACAATCCTAATCTTCCCTTCCAGCATCCTGGCTCTGTTTGTTGTAGCTGAACTCATGTGATACATCTCAGGTCCCAGTGCCCTTCATCCAACTATGAAGGCCTGTTCTGAGGGAAGTATTAGTTACAATATTTTATATCATATAGGAGGTTCAAATTAAAACATTTTATTCCATATATGGCTATTTGAAACAAATTATTTTATGAAATCGAAGACTCTTTTCTGTTAAAAGATCTATTATTAATAAACATTTACAGAAGGGGGTGTATTATGTGGGCAATGACATTTTCTGAAAACTTCTGAAAGCTCACCTTGCCAGTGAGAACATAATTTTTTTGGCACTGTCCCTAATTAGTTCCATTAAGATACAAATCTTGGATCTTAAAAATATATACATATATAATTATAATTATATATGCATATATTAAAGAAATACATAATACATGCTTTTTTTTAAATTCAGTGAGAAGAGAGGGGCAGAAAGACAGACTCCTGCATGCATCCTGATGGGGATCCACCCAGCAAGACCACTGGGGGACGATGCTCTGCCCATCTGGGATGTTACTCCATTGCTTAGAAACTAAGCTCTTCTTTAGCACCTGAGGCGGAGGCCATGGAGCCATCCTCATTGCCCAGGGCCAACTTGCTCCATTTGAGCCATGGCTACAGGAGGCAAAGAGAGAGAGAGAGAGAAGCAAGAAGGAATGAAGAAGCAGATGGGTTCTTCTCCTGTGTGCCTTGGCCGGGGATCAAACCTGAAACCTCTACGTGCCAGGTTGACGCTCTACTGCTGAGCCAACTGACCAGGGCAATAAATAATTTAAATATACATGTATATGTAATTTAAAATGTGTATGTATGTGTGTGTGCATATATATATATATTTTTTTTTTTTAAGCGAGAGAGAGAGCTAGATATAGAGACAGACAGATAAGAAGGGAGGAAAATGAAAAGTTTCATTTCATAGTTGTGGCACTTTAGATGTTCATTGATTGCTTTCTCATATGTGCCTTTACTGGGGGGCTCCAGTTGAACCAGTGACCCCTTGCTCAAGCCAGTGACCTTGGTCTTTCAAAACTGGGTCCTCAGTATTCCAGGTCAGTGCTCTATCCACTGCGCTATCACCTGGGCAGGCAAAATGAATGTGTATATATATTTAGAATATATATGTACATCTAATTTTAAATATAGGCACATATAATCAGAAAAATGTATATGCATATACATAATTAGAAATCCTGCTTTTCTTTGGCCATTGGTAATAAATATTATGAAGAGAGTTCTAAAACTACAGACCTTGAAGAACTGTCCAGATGACATTTGTATGTTATATATTTTCTTGAGGGTTGCTTTGGCTGTGGGCATGTCTTCTTCCTGGTCTAGCTAACGGTCCTTTCCAAAATTAGAGGTATGTAAGCAGTACAGATATCACCTTAGTCATCTAATTTGCATCTAATGATGATATTTTAAGTGAAAGACTATTTTAAGTGGTGAAATTTTTCTCTGTAAAGAAGAATCAGATCAGCCTCACTACTTAATTCTCTCTTTTGTCTGCACTCACTTTTGGAAAATAGCTGTATTTTCCTTTTCTCTCCATTTCTATGCATACAGAGAAATATGGCTCTTTAGAAAAAGCTCCCACTACTATTTTTAGAGAATAGGTGCTTGTTTCAGGATGATGACCCAATTCCTTCTTCCCATGTAAGGAAGTGAGTGAGAATAAAGATCCAGTGTGTTGCCTGAGAGCTTTATACACTCTCCATTGATGAACTCTCCCTGTGACAAAGCACAGCATGAGAGCAATGCATGCAAAGAAATTATTCTTGACATATCCCTTAGGCAGTTGACTTTCTTGTTCTGGGAAAGCCATCGAGATGTACAATTATTGTTAATTATGTGTATGCATATGCTGTCAGTTTGCACTGCTAAGATAAGCAGTTCAAATTTCATGATTTGTTTAAAATGCTGTCTCTTCCTCTAAAAATAAATTTTATTTTCTAGCAATTTCAAGGCTTGTTAAATTAGGACACAGAAGAAAATATGGTGCTGAGGATAAGGAAGAACTTCACAGAATTTCTAGTACTATGTTTAAAGCTTTGGAAAATATGTATTAAACTAGACAGTATGGAACCATTATTCTTGTTTCTTTTAAATGTCTAAGGAAGAAATATGTTTACATTAGTTAACTCTGGAAGAAAAGGTGAGGTTAGAGACTAATCAGGGTTTTTCTTTTTTAAAGATGTTCTTTTTGTGGAAATCAAGGTTTCTTTAAGATCACATGGTTAATCAATGAATTCTTTCTTTTTTGTTGCCTCCTCCAATTCAGAGTTGCACCCTCAATGGTTGTAACAGACAAAATGGCCAAATCTGAAACAAGGTGTGGCTTTTTAGCCAATCACATCAAAACTGTTTTTAGGTGTTCCCAGAATAGTTCCAACCTGTGAGAATGCCCCAGAATGAATCTGTATGTGTCTGAACACTGGGTAACTTGGAGTTTATACTCATAAAAATGTGAACATTTTTTAGTCCACACTAAATAGTTCTTCTTGATAAAACTGTCCTCTTAAATTGATCTGGATTAAATTTCTAAGTAGGTATGTGGAGCATGGGCTATAAATCTCATTAATCTAAAATCTTGTCTTATTAATTTTTGTATATATGTGGATTTTGCAATTCCAACACAAGAAGTGTAAAGTATATGTAAAACCTTATGTACAAAATAGTACATGAATCTTCCATTAAATAAGAATTCACAATTAAAACATTAATTTGAAATTATCAATATACTTGTAATAGAGAAAAAGAAACATCCTTCTCTAAATGTTGTTCCTTTCCCTAAAAGCAAATTATCTAACATAGTTTAGTGTTATAATTTACTAATAGTCCTGAATGTGACTGAGGACATCTTTCAACCAGCTCTACTCTGGAGGCTAGTTACCTTTTCCAATAAATAAAAAGTTATTTAGTATACATATAGGTGAATCTGGCATAATATTATTTGATACAGCTATAGTTGTCCAGAAAAGTCAGGAATTGTCAGCCTTGCTATATTGACAACATACAGGTTGTAAATGTAAACCAGTATGACAACATACTTTTACTTTTTTTTAACCTATTAACCAGTAAGTTCTTACTAATAAGTTACACTGATAAATTTTTTATAAATATATTTTGATACATATACACATATATAATAAATATATTTATATATAAATATTATTTATCATTTAAAGACTACAATGATAAATATAGAAATAAAAAACAAATTGCTTTTAAATTTTAAAAATTAATTTTAGAGAAAGAGAGGCAAAGGGAGAGAAAGAGAAAAACATTGATATTTTATTTTACTTTTTTTTATTCTCCTTGTTTTAAATTTTACAAGTTTTTATTTATTTATTTATTTTTTATTTAGACACTTAATTTTAATGGGATGACATTGATCAATTAGAGTACATAGATTCAGAGAAAACATCTCCAGGTCATTTTGACATTTGATTAAGTTGTATATCCATCACCCAAAGTCATATAATCTTCCATTACCTTCTATTTGGTTTTCTTTGTGTCCCTCCCCTCTCCCCCCTGCCCCAGGTAACCACCTCACTCTTGTCCATGTCCATGAGTTTCAATTTTTTGTCCCTCCTATGTATGGAATCATATAGTTCTTAGTTTTCTCTGATTTACTTATTTCACTCAGTATAATGTTATCAAGGTCCATCCATGCTGTTGTCAATGATCCTATGTCATCATTTCTTATGGCTGAGTAGTATTCCATAGTATATATGTGCCACATCTTCTTTATCCAATCATCTATTGAAGGGCTGTTTGGTTATTTTCATGTCTTGGCCACTGTGAACAATGCTGCAATGAACATGGGGCTGCATGTGTCTTTACATACCAATGTTTTTGAGTTTTGGGGGTATATACCCAGTAGAGGGATTGCTGGGTCATATGGTAGTTCTATTCTTAAGTTTTTGAGGAACCACCATACTTTGTTCCATAATGGTGGTACTACTTTACAATCCCACCAACAGTGAATGAAGGTTCCTTTTTCTCCACAGCCTCTCCAAAATTTGTTATTACCTGTCTGGTTGATAGTATCTAATCTAACAGGCATGAGGTGGTATCTCATTGTAGTTATTTCACTTTTTTATGCATTCATTGGTTGATTCTTATATGCTCCCTAATGGAGATCAAACCCCCAACCTTGGTGTATAGGGATGATGCTCTAACCAACTTAGCTACCTGTCCAGGGCTTTAAAAACATTTCATCTATATCTATATCTATATCTATATTTAAAACAATAAATATGTGCACTTAAAATGAAAATATAAGAGGTTACTTTGAAAAGTTAAAATATTTTTAGATTTTATTAGTAATTTAAATTTGATATCATGACCAAAGTGGCTTGGAAAATTACACTTTTTTCCTTTTTATTTGCCATCCAAGAGAATTAGACATTTTAATATTAATTAATTAATTTTATTCAGTGAGAGGAGGGGAGGGAGGGAGACAGACTCCTGCATTTGCTCTGACCCAGATCCACTCGGCATGCCCACTAAGGGGTGATGCTCTGCCCATCTGGGGCATTGCTCATTGCTCAGCAATCAAGCTTTTCTTAGTGTCTAAGGCAGAGGCCATGGAGCCATCCTCAGTGTCTGGGTCCACCTCACTCCAGTTGAGCCATGGCTGCTAGAGGGGAAGAGAGAGAGAAGCGGAAGGGGTAGGATAGAGAAGCAGGTTGTTGCTTCTCTTGTGTGCCCTGACTGGGAATCAAACTCAGGATTTCCATATGCTGGGCCAATGCTATATCACTGAGCCAACTGGCCAAGGCTGATATTTTAATATTTAAAGAGACCTTAAAAAAAAGAGTACTGTGTGGTGAATTGATTTGATCAGATTTGCAAAGATAGCAAGGACTTTGGTCTCCTGACTCCCAGTTAGTAATATAGACTAGAAATAACTTAATTATTTAAGGTATAAAATAAGAAATATTTTTATTAAACTAAATCCTATGATGATGATCTTCAAAAATAAAAAAAGATAAGTATAAAATGCTTCTCATAAGAGGGGGAGTGAGGACCTTATCCATCTGAACTTCGTTTTGTTTTCTTTCACCTTAGCTTTTCCTAAAATAACTTCATAGAACCCAGAGGTTCCGGAACACAATTTTCAAATCATTTATCTATTCAACCCCCTCAATATTTATGTGTACACAGAGGCCCAAGTGTTTGCCCATGGTCACACTATCCTTCGTTGTCAAAGAATGCCTTTGACTCTGGCCTATCACTCCACCCAGCCACAGCTCACACTTATTCTGTTCATTTTGACAAATGGTAAGTCTTAGAAACATGGCATTATTTCATGTGATATGTTTTGTTTGTTTATTCATTTGAACTTATTCAATAGAGATTTAAGATTGAAATGGAAATAATAGAAATCTAATATTTAAGCAAAGCTGAGTTCTTTATCTTGAGATGATGGACCATCGTCAACAGCTCTCTAATGAGCCATAATAACTCAATTAGAGTTGAATTCTTAGAAATATCATAGCTTATTTAAGAATCTCTAAGTAGCCTGACCTGTGGTGGTGCAGTGGATAAAGCGTCGACCTGGAAATGCTGAGGTCGCCAGTTCGAAACCCTGGGCTTGCCTGGTCAAGGCACATATGGGAGTTGATGCTTCCAGCTCCTCCCCCCCTTCTCTCTCTCTGTCTCTCCTCTCTCTCTCTGTCTCTCTCTCTCTGTCTCTCCCTCTCCTCTCTAAAATGAATAAATAAATAAAAATAAAAAAAAAGAATCTCTAAGTAATGCCCCTTTGTAATCTTCCTATTCATAGTCAGAAGCTTTTTTGTGTGATCTTCAAACAAAGAAAATATATGTCCACCATTTTTAGTTCCAAAAGAAATTACAAGAGTACAGAATCCCACAAATAAGGCTATGATCAAGAATGACTGATAGACAGCTGGGCAAACAGCTGGGCCTTTCATGGACAAAATAAAGCAAAAGTCTGTGAAATCTGAACTTTATTTAAGTGTCAACTGAATTCAACTCCAAAGTCCCTTAATGCATTGTACAGTTGTGGGTTTCTGTATGCAACATTCAATTTCCTTCTTTCATTGAATGTTAGAAATAGGAAGTAAATTTATCTCAGAACAAATGGTGTTTTGCATTTGTGCCAGCCCTCTGCTCATAATGTTTTTTTTTTTCAAATTAATACATTCTAGTTTTTCCATTTCATTTTGCATAAATAATAATGATGCTTGCATTTCTTGACAGTATATCTTTTTAAGATTTGTATCTTAAGGTTATTAATTCACAAGTAGTCATTAAAGAATGTAGAAGATATTGATACTTTTTGCTCATTCGCTACATTCATTGAGAAAGAGACCTTGAGCAAGGTCAAACAACGAATCAGCAGTACCCTGGAAAACACCTTTCCAAGTTCTCTGAGGGCCAAGCCCCACTCTGAATCAGCAGCTCTCCATGTCTTTCTCAGACCACACCTGGCTTATGGTTGTGTACAGCTTTAGAATTTTTCTAGTATGATTTCTGAGAAGTAATTTCTGGTACCAGACCAACACAATTTAAGAATTCCACAGAGAAAAGGGATGTAAGTTAGGTGTAGAATGCTTGAAAAGCACCACTGCAGTTTTTACTGGAGGCGAAACCTGAATCAACCAAACCAGAGTAGTGTGAAATAAATATTTTACAAATAGCAACAGAGTGCACACTAATATAAGTGCTCAGTACTTAAAGGGGCTGTTCATGCTTCTTATTAGGAAGAACAGAAGCAAACTATCCTTGTATTAAATGTTGATAATGTGTTTTAACATAAAATATTCAACAAGATGGTCATGTCCTTAAGCTGCCCTTATCTAGAAGGGGATATCTATTTATAAATTCAGATTGGGAAGTATTGCTGTAAATTTTCCATCCTTTTAAGGCTCAAAAATGGGCAAGACTTTTTAATTATATATATTCATAATAATGTAAGTAATAAAGTTTCTTACTATAGCACTCCAACAAGTAGAAGGTACTAAATTTATACAATGGGTCCAACAGAACCATGTCAAAACTTGATACTATTTTTATTTCTACAAGAACAAATAGACTTTGTTTTTGGAATACTTTATATTGATAAAAAAAAAACATAGAAATATCTGTACAGCTGTTGTCCCTATTTTGTAAATGATGAAGCTTAGATTTTGGGAAGTTAAAATTTTTTTTTTCAAAGTCAAACAGGTAGTAAATAACAGAGCTTAAATTGAAATACTGGTCTGCTTGTCTTCAAAGTCCTTGTAGTTTAAAACTATGCTATATAGTTTCTAATGCATTTTTATAAACTAGAGTTACTTCACTACTGTATTTTTGTTCTCTTCTTATTTTTTTAATGGGACTTAAAAATAGATTTTTTGTTTGTTGTTTTGAGCAGTTCAGGGTTACAGAAAAATTGAGTAGAAAGTACAGTTTCCATATATGCCTTTCCTCCCCTCCTCTCATTTCTTTTATTATTACTACACCTTACTTTAATGTGGTACATTTGTTACAGTTGATGGGCCTATATTGATACATACAATTAAGTAAAGTTCTTAGTTCACATTACGGTTTGCTCTTCGAGTTGTATATTCCATATGTTTTGACAAACATATGATGACAAGTCCATCATTAGAGTATCCTACAGAATAACGTAACTGTGATGAAGATCTTCTATGTTCCACGTTTTCATCCTTCTCTCCTTCCCCTAGGCTCGTGGTAACCACTCATCTTTTTACTTTCCCCATAGTTATGCCATTTTGCAATATGCACTTAAAGTTTTTCTGTCTTTTTATGATTTGATAGCTCATTTTTTTATAACTGAATAATATTTCATTGTATGGATATACCACAGTTTGTTATCCATTCACTTATTGAAAGACATCTTGGTCTCTTCTAAGATTTGGAAATAAAATAAAACGATATATGTTTTTAAGTACAGTTATTTTATTGGAATATTTTATTGAGTTTTAAAATTATGTTTTTTAAAATTAAATTATTCCCAATAATTTTAAAGTAGAAATTCTTTAAAGGCCTAAAATTAATTAAGATATTATTTATGCACTAAACATTAGGAGTTATACTTGATTTTAAGTCAATTTTTAAAAAATCAATGAAATGCCAAAAAAAATCAATGAAATGCGAATATTTTTCAAATTCTTAAGTCTGGGTAAGCTAATTTATCAAGTGTAAGATAATGATGGGGTTGTACTTTGGGTTGTACTTTCTGCAATTTTTTCTTATTTCTCTTGTTTGTTACTCCTTTTTCTCCTGTAACCACCTAAAATTACTTCAGTTAGATTGTCACTCAGTCTTTCTTCTGAGGAAACATACCCTTTCTTCCTTTGATATAGACTATTTTGAGTAACATCTTTACTACATGATTTTCTTATACTCAACAAAAATATATTTTAAGCATTTAGAACTGTAAAGGAACTTAGACAATTTTTAGCAGAAGAATATCTTAAATATTAATGAATGAGGAAGCTAAATGTAGATTTGCTTTGGTAGAAAGTAGAAAATCCACTGGGATTCCTTCTTATTTTCCCCACTTTCCCAAGACTGTTCCTAAAATATTTCCATGAAATCAACATGATTAGGAAACATTTATCCTGTTCATTCTTGCCACTTTTCACATGTAAATTGAATCTCTGATAAGCATGGGAATTTGAACTGTATCTTTATTTCTAAAGAAAAATAAGATTGAGCTGAACTTTTTGCACTTGACTTGATTGAAAGTGATTGGAAGAGCCAATTGTGGGATTTGTTTATTGTGGTATATGAGAAAAATTAAGGACTTCGACCAAGCTGTAGACGACCTGTGGTAGGAATAGGGTAAAGCCTGAATTCTATAGCCATACATAGCTTTACCATTGTACCAAACGACATTATAAATTACTTTCTCAAATAAACTGGGTCTTTGACCACTATCATCTTACTTAAAATAGATTTTATAGCTAGGGAAGTCACAAATAAAGTACCCACCCACATTGGTCTTTAATGGAATAAAAATAAAATATCATAATTATAATAGAAAGTCAAGATTAGGAAATTTTAAAAATGTTTAAGAACATTACTAGTCTCATTCCTTTGGTCTTTCAACCAATAAATACTTATTAAGTGATTGCTGTTGAGGTCTTTGAGGGACTCATATAAATAGTATTTTATTTCCTGAAATAATAAAATGAAGAACGAAAAGATAGAGATCCAAAAATATTAGCTCTAGTATTATTATGGTGAAAATGGGGAATGTGGCTCAGCTGTCAGGGCTAAATGGATTTTCTAATTCTGCATTTCAGAATTAGGCAGATTTATTGGCTTCTCATGGTATTGGACAGAAATCATGTTTCCTGTGGTTTATATGGCTTTAGATAAAAGGAAGAAACATTCATCCAATATAATAGGAAGAGACCCAATATTATATGGGTTCAGATGTAGGTGGATTGGTTGTTGAATATGGCTATAAGAAGAGATGGAAATTCTCTTTAGATTGTTTTCATTTTCTCTGTAGTAAAACAATATATATAAACCATCAAACTGAGAGAAAGAAAGAGAAAGAAGACACTGGAGGAATAAAAGAAAACAATAAATGAAATAGTAATTTGGGAGAGTTGTAGAGTGTAAGTAATTTGACTAGGCATAGCACTGGCAATATAGTTTGCAGGGCCAGGAGGAAATGGCAAAATGTCAGTTCTGTTACTAAATTATTAAGAATTCAAGAGTGACAGTTAAGCACTAAACCAAACATGGGGCCTTCTTTGTGTGGGCCCTGTGCAACTATACCATGTATCTTAACCTAAGAGAACATACTAGTATAATTGCTTTCCAGCACTGAAGGACTCCTTCAAGATTAATATCATATACTGGATATGAGAACAGTTAATCAGTAAGGTTGCTTTATTTTCTTTATTAATGATCAGCTGTAAACCATTTTCTATCCTTATACTTCTGTTACTTGTAAAACAGAAATGAGTAAATACAGGGGTGGGCAAAAGTAGGTTTACAGTTGTTCATATGGAAAAATATATAATACTTGAATAAATAATAATGCAAGAATAAACTCTGTGTTTCATGTACTCACAATTGTAAACCAATTTTTGCCTACCACTGTATAGATCTGCTTTCAGTACCTGAGTATGCTGATAGTGTATACTCCACTCTATGTAAGGCATGAAGCCTTAAACCTTTTTTTTTTAATCTAGGGGACAATGGCTATTGTGAATTCCTGTTTTTACCCATTGTTATTTTAAAAAAGAGCTAGATGTTCCTAGACTACATTGGTCTGCCTCCAAGCACAGTGGGTCATGTATCCTTTATCTCATTGTAACATCATTTTCTGTAATGTCTTTGCAGTGGGAATTTGCATTTGAGTGAGAAATGCATTAAGTATTTATCAGTGCCAATTTCTGTTGATAGAGCTTTCATTTGATTATTATTCCCACATCAGGACTGTCAGGAGGACAAATGTAGTTAATTAATCCTTATCAGTTCTGATTCAATTAAAAAATTCTGGGGAACTTCTCAATGTCTTCTTGAATTATCCTATGGAAACCTTGGAAGGTGAAAGTTCTAGTTAAATAGAAACAAGGACTTTACAAGTCAGACATTTCCTGAGGGGTGGGGCTGGTTTATATTTACCAACTGATTTAGAAAAGGTGAAATATTATTGGATGTAATTTTGAAAGGGTGGAGAACAATCTTGCTATTCACATTCAGCTTTCGAGCTGGGGAATACGAGAATAGGTGCATTTACTTATAAGCTTGTAAGAGCAGAATAATTTTACTATATTGCTATATTTCCTTTAACAAATCAGGTTACTACTTGCTCAACCTGAGAAAGACAACTCATTAAACTATGTATTGTCTTGATAGAGAAATGTCTTATGGTGGTGCATTTATTAAATATTAGCTGATGGAATATTTGATGTTAGTATGGGGGGGCAGAGAACTTTTTATTTTTGATATGTACTTAGTGCATGTTTAAATATCATATAATTGAAAAATTGAAAGACAACATTAAAAATCATATTTTAACAAGCAGAAAGTTGTATCCACTCAAACTATGAACCAATAACTAAATGTGCAGCACTGACATTCTGAAATTCAAACCAAAAGGGAGGCAAGAGTTACCTTTCTAGTTAATAGAAAAATAATAAAAATTTAAAATAAAGACCAAATAAAGCACTATCCTCAGTCTATGCATTGTTATAATTCAAAACGTATTAAATGGAACCTTTTAAGTGTACTGTTCTAGTAAAACAATCTCACATTACCTCAGTTTTCTTGCTTGTCTGTAGATATTTGTTTACCAACTGGAAATAATAACTATTCTAAACTTAATTTTTCTGAATGTCTTGAATGTTTTATGGGTAACCATGGGTCTTAGTTGCTATTGGACATTTAAATTGAAACAAAATTAGTGCAATAAGCTCTAGTCAATGTCAGGTTGTACTAGGATCCTCATACTTGTATGCAGACCTGGCTGTACAGTAAGCGTCTTTGACAACTTTATTAACCCTTTCAATTGAAGAATAATTTAGTTTTTAATATGTTGTTGTCAATACTCATAGATGAAATGAGTTCTTCTATTCCCCAGTAAATTGAAAAAGGGCTTCAAGTCTTTTAATAATCCACTAATCCATGGGTGACCAATCCATGGTAAATAGATCTGATTTTCAACAAGAATGAATAGTGTATCTGGAGGAATCAGGCTTGCTGGGCCATTAGCTTCTTACAGAGATTGCTTTTCTGTAGACCCATCAGGAAAGAAACATTTTAACATAATTTTTTCTTTATGAACATAAACTGATCTTGTAACATGCAGTGTTGATATTAAGAAGGCCATTGATATATAAAAAAAGAGAACAGATTTAAAATAAAAACATTTCTGAATTTTATTATTTTATGAACTGCTGCCATTCTATCTCATTATGCACATTCCTAATGGTTATGATTGCCAGAGTATTTTGGTTCTATGAATTTGTGAAATGGTAAAAAAAGAACGATTTTAACTGCTGCTTTGTTTTTTTCTTATTCTCCATCCCTAAAAATAGGTGAAGAAAAAGATAGCTATGCAACTAATTTTAAAAAAAAAATCTAAAGGTCAAATCACAATCGCATATTAGATTCATGACCTTTCAGTTATAGTCATTCTTGTGATAAAAATTTGTGAGAGACTGATTGAACAGTATATGCAAGGATGACTTCTACTGAAATGTGATAATCTTATCCACAAATATTAGGTTTAATTTTGAGTAAAACTACTAACCTGTATCTTTTATTCAAAGAATGTTGCCTTCAGGACTAAAATGTAATTCTTGCTATGTGCTTTCTTTAGAGATTTGAACAAAAATATGAAAAGGTAGTAGAAGGGAAGATTGGCAATTACTCATTTATTTTTCTTAACTACGAAATTTTATTTTTTTGATTATTGTTGTTTAAAGTTTTATACACCAGGTTAATATAATCATCACATACCCAAGAAAGAGTCTCATTTTTCAGGATAGATGTCTTTGTTCAATTTGCCTTGAAGATACTGATACAAGTTGTCAATAAATTTTAATGCAAACCCAAGGAAAATACATTTGAATATGCTTGCAAGGCAATGAAAAATAAATCTTTCCCCAGAGAAGTGATACACTGATTAAAATAATTTTACAAACAAATTTATGTTGAGTATACAAGCCTTAGTCTATTTTACTATTAAAATGATCAATGTTTTGTCAGGAAAATTTGAAAACCAGATGTTAGGCTATATTTCCTACATCTAAAGTAAAGATATCATTTGTTCAGTTTGATTTTGAGAAGAGAGATGGAGAGTTCCATATGACTTTTTATCTGTTTTTGGTTTTGTTATTGTTAGAATCCATGGGAGTCTGAAAAGACCAGTGTAACAGGCTTTATTGAAAGGAAGAAAGGAACCCTGCTGGGCTGACTTGTAAGGGAGAGTCGTGTGCCAGGCACAGCCTGGGACCAGGTTTTAAGGGTTTTGGGGAGGGGGAGTAGGAAGGGCTGTGGGGTTTTCAATCATCCAGGACTTCTTGGCTTGTGACATCAGACATTCCTTTGCGGTTGGCCATCTGCTGTGAGCCCTGAAATGAGACTTACTTGGCAGGGTTAAAGAAATGAAACCTAAGAGTTATTAAATCAATTTCATTCTAAATAACATAGAGCATTGTTTTTAGATTTTGTGTACTTAGAAGTTATGTGGGGTGATTGTTAAAACACAGATTAGGCTCCATCTCCAAAGTTCAGGTTTTTTTCCTCCAAGAATCTGCATTTCAAGGAAGCATTTTAGATGGATTTTATTCTATTGATTCAGGGAGCACACTCCGAGACTTACAGGTGTAATAGAATGATGCTGATATTTGAGGGAAATTATATAGAAATATAACATGTATATTATTCTCCTTGTTCATCAACTTATCATTCAGTTGCTGAACATTTACCATACTTGAAAAAAAATAATTGAGGTCTTATAAGTTCTAGACTACAACCAAAATGGCTAGTATTTACAAATATATCTTAAAGGACATAATTTTATATTCTCCTATACTCCTATAGCATTATTGTTTTCTTTATGTAAGATATTTTTTATACTTGAACACACTATAAGGACCCACTTACCCGTAGGTTATTTTTGAGAACCATAAATATTTTTAACACCAGTGAGACAGAATTCTCCATATACTTGAACAACTTCTAAACTCTTTTAAGGACAAGAAGAAACAAAAGGAAAACAGAATTTGCCTCTTGGAAACTGGAGACTATTTATTTTTTTAAATTGTTTTATTAAGTGAGAGGTGGGGAGGCAGACAAACAGGCTCCTGCTTGCACCAGACTGACTGAGATACACCTGCATGCCCCCCCCCCCCAACTGGGTGATGTACTGCTTTTTAAAGATCTCACATTTTAAAACTTGCTTTTCAAGCATTATTTTGTTACTCAAAACAGGACTGTGTTTGAGGAAAGCTGAGATTCAAGAAGATTAACTTGCTAAGACAGCTTCACACAGATGTTATGGTCATTTAGCGAATTTTGTGCTTATGCTAATAAATTGCCTTTGTTAAATCAAAAGACTGCTATTTCTATGAGGACTGTTACTAAATTGCTGCTTAATGAAGAGCAAAAGAAAATAATTTTGAAGATTTAAAAAGCTCAAGTGAAAGTTACAAAAATGAAAGAACAAAAATTGAGATAAACTACATAGTAACAATAGTCCAAAGATTTTTATGTAGTGGTAATGGAATAACATTATTATAAGATACCTGAGCAATAAAACATACAGAGTAAAGATGTGATTTTTGCATCAGGAAGTAGAAATACATTGGAAATCTTTGCATTAAATTCATAAATCTTATGTAAGGCCAATAGCCGTGGCCATCACGGCTATTCAGGTGCAGGTTCCCATTAGATTTGGACAGAGGGTAAAGAAACAACGGAGCCAAAACACTGGTAGGCCATTCCTTTATTCTAGCCTTGCACCCAGCAGGTGAGTAAAAACACACAGGGCTCCAAAACCTATTCATTCAACGCTCAGCTCACAAAGCTACTGATACATCCAGTTTTTGCTAGAATCAAAGGCCCCCACCAGCCTCAGTAACCTCTGGTTCCCCATCTGCCAACATGGCTTCTTACTCTGCAAAACTGTCTTCTCTCTCCTTCCCTTCCATCTTGGCTTCTTCTTCCTCCTTCTGCTTCCTCTTCACAAACTTTTTGGTGTGAAACCCCTCCTCAAGCACACATTAGCATAACAAAGGCCCTTCCCAAGCAGGAAGGTAATTAGCAATTTCACAGATCACATATCTGGGCAGCCATTTTTTAACAATAAAAGGAAGCAAACTTAAAAAATCATATTTTACAAACTCATCTGCCCAACATTTTATAAAAACAATTTAAGGTCATTTATAGCATTGGACTTCAACAACCTTTGGGTAACTTTTAGTGATAATGAGAAGGTCATTGGTATCCTGAGGCTACTTGTCAGTGATATGATTAGTTGTGGCAAGTGGATGGTGCCTTGTCTGACCCATTTTTCGTCACCAGTAAAATGAAACTTGGGGTCTTTACCAATTTGTCTATGCATACTTCTTTTGTGAATGCAACTAGAAACTTGGAGGCTAGAGCCAAATTATAGATGATGTAGAAGATAATGATGATGATGTTACCAGACTAACGGAGTTCACATGCTTGCACACATCAGAGCCAGTAAGACACAAACAGGAAAGTAGGGTTTTTGTTTGTTTTTTGTTTGTTTGTTTTTACTTTGCAGCAAAGTAAGGATTTACTTGTAGAAAGTGGCCTCTGCCGAAAGACAGGTTAGCTAATGCTCAAAGACCTCACTGCCTGTTGGCTTCCAGGGTATGGGTTATAAAGGGGAAAATCATTAATCATGGTGACTGAGAGAGTTAGGTTTGTTTTTCAGAGCAGTGGTCTCTACTGATTGGTCAGTGCTAGGATAGGGGGTGGTTGATCAGTGCAGCTGGTTCTGAAATCAGCAATGGAATTGCTTCCACCAATCTCCCTGTTCTTCTGGGCCTGGAGCTGAAACACAAGTGAGGCCTAAATGTTATCTCTGACTGAAATTCTATTTCTGGGGTCAATAGCCCCAAGACTTTGTTCCTAAAGATTATTTGATGCTGATCAGAATCTCATCGTCTTGAGGGCTTAATGCTTAAGGGAGTGGTCCTACAAGGGAGAAGAAGGCCGCTGAATCTGGGCGCTGGATGAGGCCAGTTTGAATCAAAAGGAAAGAAGAAAAGATCATCTTAAAGAAATGAAGTTTCTATGTGGTTACAGTGATAGTGATATTAACAGCAACAATTTATTACATGCTTTAATTTTAGTCTCTAAATTATCCCTGAAAATTAATATACATTTTTTGCAAGTTAATATTCTTTCCTCTGCTTTATGATGGAGGAACTGAAGGTCATAGAAATGAAAGACCTTGAACTTATTTTCAGGTTTTTAGAAAAGGCTTAAAAAACCCCAACTGCAGTTATCAAGCCTTGGAGAGGGAAGTTGGTGGCATGTATAAGTGTTTATGAAGCCTTTCAATGCAATACCAAGTAGTTTGTACTGCATTTTGTAATTAGATTTTTCCTCCAGTCTGTGTTTTAAAAAGACTGCTATGGCTTTTATTTGGAAGACAGATTAAAAGGAGAGAAAGATGGAGGACAGTGGCCGGGAGGGTAGAGAGGAAAGACAAAAAATAAATTGTAGTGGAAGAAACAGGGCATGTTGGCCAACTCAGAGGTATGAAGAGACAAAGAGAAAAAAAATCAAAGACATGATTTTGAAGATTTGTGTTTAGGTGGCTGCGGAGATTATAGTACTATAAACATAAAAAGAAGAAGAAGGAAAACAACCTTTGGAGAGCAGTATAAGAGGCATGAGTAGAGTTTTCAAAAGTAATGACTTTGGGGATATATAGAAACTTCTGGCAGAGCTGTCATTTAGGCTATTAAAATAAGATTTTGGAGTTATTTATAAAGTAGCTTCAAAAATTCATCTGGCTTATTATTAGTAATAATAATAATAATAATATATTATTTAAAAAATACCTCAGTCCAGCTTCTTAGAAAGTCTTAAACTGGACCATATACGTAGAAAAAGAAATCAAAGCTAAAAACAGTTGCTACTAAAGCCTAGTTCAGGGCTACCATGTAGAACAGTGGTCCCCAACCTTTTTTGGGCCACGGACCGGTTTAATGTCAGAAAATATTTTCATGGACCGGCCTTTAGGGTGGGACGAATACATGTATCACATGACGGAGACAAGCGTCAAGAGTGAGTCTTAGACGGATATAACAGAGGGAATCTGGTCTTTTTTTTTTCTTCTGAAGCTGGAAACGGGGAGGCAGTTAGACAGACTCCTGCATACGCCCGACCAGGATCCACCTGGCATGCCCACCATGGGGCGATGCTCTGCCCATCCGGGGCATCGCTTTGTCGCCACCAGAGTCACTCTAGCGCCTGGGTCAGAGGCCAAGGAGCCATCCCCAGTGCCTGGGCCATCTTTGCTCCAATGGAGCCTTGGCTGCGGAGGGGAAGAGAGACAGAGAGGAAGGAGAGGGGGAGGGGTGGAGAAGCAGATGGGCACCTCTCCTGTGTGCCTTGGCCGGGAATCGAACTCGGGACTTCCGCATGCCAGGTCGACGCTCTACCACTGAGCCAACTGGCCAGGGCCTTCTGGTCATTTTTTTAAAAAATAAAACATCGTTCAGACTTATATATAAATAAAACGGAAATAATATAAGTTATTCTTTCTCTGCGGACCGGTACCAAATGGCCCACAGAATGGTACCGGTCCATGGCCCAGGGGTTGGAGACCACTGATGTAGAACATTCAGAGATGATGGAACTCTTCTAAATGTGTACTGCCCAATATGGTAGGCACAGCCACATGCATTTATTAAATGCTTGAAATGTGGCTAGTGAAATTTAGGAACTGAATTTCATATTTAATTCTGATCAGTTGAAAATTAAATAGATATGGCTAGTGGTTACCAAGATGGTCTAGCCCAGGTCTAGATATTTTAATCTGAAACAGAGCACATTGGTAACAATTTGGAGACCACAACTCTATTTGTAATAATTCCACTAAATTCATCAATGATGAAGAAAATAGAAAAAGGGATCTAATTAAGTATAACTTTTTACCTGTTGCATATTCTTCTGACTGCACATCCCCCATTTATATCAATAGAAAATTAGGTAAAACAATGTTCCATATTTAAAAACTCATAAATCGTACATTAAATCTACCTAATTGGCTTTTTTATTTTCTCGATTTCAATATAATTAAGATAATCTTTCAAAGCATAGCCCAACTCAATTACTGATGAAATTTGAGTCTATTTTACAGTTATATTACATAGCATTCCAATAGACAATTTCAATTTAGAAGCATTACATAATGAATGCTGAGGCTGTGATGACAGTTTTTTACTCAACATAAATGTTTATACTTTCATTAACTGAAAACTTATATCTGTGATGTATTATAGCAGAATTATATAATATAAGCACTTAATTTCAGTGAACATTAACGGAGAAAATAAATCACCAGGATGTACCCAATCTCTGTTCATTTTTTTCTTTTATAATTTAAGTATATATATATATTCCATAAATACATATTTTATATAAAATATTTTATATAATGCTGACATAGAGAATAATAAATTATGATGCTCTTTTATCTTTAATTTGTGATGCTCTTTTTTTAATAAAAATTTGTAGTCAATACTCTAGAATTAACAAATTATATTCTAATGGTGATATATCTTCTTGCTCACTCTGGGCTTTATATATCATCTCTTCATTATGGGGGGAAGAGAGGCTATTATGTAGCAACTGAGAGCAAGAACTTTTTCAAACATATTTGGGTTTGTTTCAACACTTGTTTATTAGATGAGTGCACTTGGACACACTATTTTCTTGCAAGATTATTTTGAAGTTTAATGGCATTGTGAGTATGCATCCACTGACAAATTTCACTTTTTGTTTTTTGAATTTTCTACAGTTTTACTTTAACCATTTCTGCATTAGAGAAGTGGGAAGCATGAGTGTAGAAATGTCTATGTTTTTTCAAACTCTCTCCAGCCTCATCTCCTGATCTTTTAAATTTTTTTCTCTCATGTCCAAAGCTATAGAAATTTTCATTATATTTATAGTTTATGTAGATTTTAATTGAATTATAAAGTTACTGTAATAAATTAGATCTGCAAAAAGAGTATTGGGAGTTAATACAGAAAGTACTTGGTGGGCATACACCTTTTCTGGCAGGAGTGGAGGTCATGGGTGTACTCACAAGGTGGTCATGTGGTCTTATCTCCCAGCTCAGATCCTCTGGGGAGTAAAAGAGGACATGGCCTATGGCTGGCCGGGATGAACTGAGGCCTATGGTTACCTGTGGTTACTAGAGGTTATATTGTGAGCTATGGTGTTTGATTATTCTGGGTGTTAGTTAATGTTTTACACAAGGAATAAAATGTTTGGTTAATCTGCGTAGTCAGTTAATTGAAGGTTAAGAGAATTTTCACTGTAACTTTATAATTGTATACACACAAAGAGTTCACATTTATTGTGCTGATTTTATAGGCCTGACTCTATGCATTACCTTATTAATTCTTAACATTTATGGGATAGACTATTTTTATTTTTATTTCATGGGTGAGGAAACTAAAACTTAGAATTTCATCTTTATAAAATTTGGTAAATCCCATCGATTTCACTACATGCCAGACCCTGCATTAATTACTTATGTTTACTGCCTCATTTAATCCTCATAATTACTCTATTGGATCAACAGTTTTTTTAATCTCTAGTTCACAGATGAGGGAACTAGAGATTGGGAAATATATTGCCCAATATTATATAGATGGTAAGTGTCATAGATGCGATATTGACCCAGATATGTCAGATAAAAAGTCTATCCTTTAATTATTAGTCATATTTCTTTCCAAACTGATTTTTGTTGTGAAATTTATGATTCTGTCTCTTGGACAATCAAAGGCTTAAGGGAATAGGAAAGAGATGGTTCTGGTTGCCAAAGGGTTTTATTTGTAACACATTGGTCTATATCATATGAATAGCTTTCTTCCTTTAGATGCTTTTCTAAAAGTTTTTTTTTTGGTCTAGTTCCAGATTACTAGGGGAAGCAGCTTTCTTCCTGTACCTAGGCTTCGGTTGTCCAGGCTCCACAGTAACGTCCATCTACACACAGAGATCTGCCGGTTAACTAGCAGTATGGACTGAGTTTTCCTGAGATTTAGTTTGAAAGAGTTGAATGTGGACAAGTGAAAGTAAGGTCATGGACACTGTAAAGACACACCAAGTGATAAGTTTTTAAATGATAATATCATGAACCTCAAAATAATGAAAGCACTATGAAAGATTAAATTCATCAAAAAAATATATCATGTCTCTACATGATTATCAGAGGGTTAGACATTAATGAAATGACCAATCATAGAAGCCATTGCTTATAAGATGATGCTAAGACAACCAACAGATATTACTCTGCTCACCTTAAATAAAACCAAAAGGTTTATAAATTTAAACCTCCAGTATATTATTTTAACTAGAAGTAGCATGTATTAATATTAAGGTGAATGATTAGTGATGAGCATTCTTAATTCTGGTTTCAATGAGCTCTTAGGCCATACAAAAACCATGTGACCCCTCCAAACTCCGATGCTAGTTTTAATATGGGGATTCATGTATTAATCTTGTTAAGTTCATATGGTTATTTTGAAAATAAAAGGTTCAAAATTTTGAACATTTTCATTATTGCATTTATCAAATAGAGTTATAATAATTTATGTGCCTTCCTTCTCAATCACCAAGTACAAAAGCTACCAAAATACTAGGTGCACAGAAAGTATTTTAATAATTTCTTTTTTTGTTGAATGACCACATTAATTTAATAAAATGAGTCAAAAGTTGCTTTAGAACATTAAAATGCATTGTAAAAGCAAATTTTATAGTCATTCAACTTCAGTTTACTAGTTGAGCCAATTGCTAAATAAACCCAGTTCACTTAGAATGTTAACATAAATAGCCTGACCAGGCAGTGGCACAGTGGATAAACCATCGGACTGGGATGCAAAGGACCCAGGTTCGAGACTCCGAGGTCACCAGCTTGAGCGCAGGCTCATCTGGCTTGAGCAAAAGCCCACCAGCTTGAATCCAAGGTCGCTGGCTCCAGCAAGGGGCTACTCAGTCTGCTGAAGGCCCGCCCATGGTCAAGGCACATATGAGAAAGCAATCAATGAACAACTAAGGTGTTGCAACATGCAGTGAAAAACTAATGATTAATGCTTCTCATCTCTCTCTGTTCCTGTCTTTCTGTCCCTGTCTAACCCTCTCTCTGACTCACTCTATGTCTCTGTAAAAAAACAAACAAACAAACAAAAAATCTAATCTAAAAAAAAGAATGTTAACATAAATATTTTATATATGTAATGTCTTGCCCAGTGCCTAATTGGAAAATTTCAAATGCTCATTTTCTTTCTTCATCTTAAACTATGCATTTATCATTTATCTTAAATTGTATTTTTTGTCTGAATGAATCTTATTTTTAATAGGACTAGATTCTACTTGTTTGATGGTGAACTAAAAATACCTCTTAACCCTGAAGTCTGATGCTGACTCACTAAGCTTGTCTACTGTGTGACCAAATGTAGGTTGAGAACAAATTAGTAATATCTGACTTTTTCATATGCATTTCAGTATTTCAGGAGAGAGTGGCAAGGTGATAGAATATACCAAACAAATTGAGATAGAAGAATGCATATTTCTCGTCTTAGCTAAATTCTTACTATCTTGTTATGCATGTTCTTTCAACTTCTCTAAATTGCACAGCTGACAGATGACAAGGACTGTGGATGGTGTAACAGCCATAAGCAATTTGTGGTTGACCACATTTGACACAAGTTCTTAACTTCTGATGATGAGATTTTTCACCCATTACCCTCTCCACTTTCCTTCCTATTCCATCCAACACACACACCAAGGAAAGCCTTTCCAAGTGGCTTTAGAGAAAAATTTCTTGAATTTTGGGGTAAAGAAATTTTAGAGGCATTATGGATATCTCTTAGATCCTAAATTTTTCATAGACTATGAATAGAATATACTAAAGGGGGAAATATATTTATCTGTAAAACCTGTTTTATATTAAAATAGTTAAAAATTTATAATTGGTTTGAGCATGGTTCAGACTCCTAATGTCAGCAGAAAGGAAATTTCATCAATAAATGTTTAGAAGATGAGAAATTAGGTCTGTTGAATCTTTTCGTTTGTTTGTTTTTAGAAAATTTTTAATTATAGTGACATAAAATATTAGTTTCAGGTTTAAAACAATCATTAGAAATTTACATAGTATGTATGTGTTATATAAATATCTACTATAAATATATATATATATATATATATATATATATCATACATATAATTGATTTGGTTATGAGTCCTTGGAGAGCAAGGTTTCCATTGTATATTGTATTTGGCAGGGGAGATGTTCTTTAGATACTTCTGAATCAATTACTTTATTTGACATTCACATTTTTCAACTTTCTCTGTGAACACACTTGAAGTGGTTTAATTCTAGAATACTTCAAGGGAAGTATGAGCTCTCAAATCAAAATTTAAATAGGATTCTAATTAAAAGGATGCATCCAATTTAGAAACATCGATGATTGTACATATTTCATTGGATTCAAGAATATAAGAGGGAAGAAATAAAAATAAATACATATATTTATTCTTTGAGTTTAACTAAATGTCATTCTATTTCATATATCTTGATATTTCTAAATTTTTACTAATTATAGAGTACAGTATATTTCTAGTCTATAAAAGAGGAGTAAGAAAACAGTAGAAAACCATATATTTGTTACACTAAAGTATCTTTCTTTATAAAGGCTTAGAAATGTCAGATTTAAATATTTTGTACCAGTATGATAATTAACTCGTTATCAATTTCCTGATTTATTTTTAAAGAACAACAATCATAATGATGAAAATGTTTATATAATCCTTCATAAATTTTATGCATTCTATCAAAGTCTGTATTAGCATATCTAGCTTAAGGTAGAATGGCAGTTATTTTTAGCCCAATTTTATGAAAGAAGAATATGAGATACGGGAATATTTAGGAAACATTTTAAGGTTTCATGCCATGCAAACAGCAAAACCAGGATGGGACTTTTATTTTCATGACTTCTAATTTATTATTCTCTTTCTTTTTTTTTTTTTTTTTTTGAAGTTGAAAACAAGGAGAGACAGTCAGACAGACTCCCGTATGCGCCCGACCGGGATCCACCCGGCACGCCCACCAGGGGGCGATGCTCTGCCCCTCCAGGGCGTCGCTCTGTCGCGACCAGAGCCACTCTAGTGCCTGGGGCAGAGGCCAAGGAGCCATCCCCAGCGCCCGGGCCATCTTTGCTCCAATGGAACCTTGGCTGCGGGAGAGGAAGAGAGAGACAGAGAGGAAGGAGGGGGTGGGGGTGGAGAAGCAAATGGGCGCCTCTCCTATGTGCCCTGGCCGGGAATCGAACCCGGGTCCCTTGCACGCCAGGCCGACGCTCTACCGCTGAGCCAACCGGCCAGGGCCTATTATTCTCTTTCTACTTTAATGTGAACCGTCATTGATTTTATCAAATTAACTACTAAATAACTATGTTCTTCACATATTAACCAGTTCGATGCCGCTAGTATCTTGTCTTTCAGGATTTTTCTTTAAATGAATATAATTAACAGACAAATGAAATTGTGATTGAAGACTAAAAAGGTCTTTATTTTATTTTATTTTAGTTTTAATTCTTTATGAATTAAAACAGCAAACAAAAAACAGCAGTGCTACTGTTCTTGATAAGATAATGATGGCCTTTTCTTTTTTAATTACTTTTATTTTTACAGAATATTGTATATTTTGGAAAAAATTTTGAAATTTCTGAATTTCTATACAAAATAAAACATAAACAGAAGAAAAAATTCTAGTCTTCACTACCTATAAATAACCACTTCTAAATGTTGCTACACACACACATAAATACACACACACACACACACTTTACAATTGTTCATATGAAAAATACAATAATTAATAAATAATAATACAAGAATAAACTGGGCCCTGGCCAGTTGGGTCAACAGTAGAGAGTCAGCCTGGTGTGTGGATGTTCCAGATTCAATTCCTGGTCAGGGCACACAGGAGAAGTGACCATCTGCTTCTCCACCCGTCCCCCTCTCCCTTGTTTCTCTCTTTTCCCCTCCTGCAGCCATGGCTTGGTTGGAGCAAGTTGTTCCCAGGTACTGAGGACGGCTCCATGGCCTCACCTCATGTGCTAAAATAAAATAGCTCAGTTGCCGACCAATGGAACAATAGCTCCAGATGGTCAGAGCATTGTCCCTCAATGGGAAGAGCTGCCAGGGTCGACGGAGAATGAAGGAAAACACAGAGACATAGATCAAGTTTGGCCAGGTGGGACATTGTGCTCTGATAGAGACCAATGACCTCAGCCTGTTTTCAGGCTGGCGATCTCTTGGAGCTTCCAACCTGGGTCTTTTGTTATCCCAGTTTGACACGCTATCCACTATGTTACCGCTGGCCTTGCTCTTGGCGTCAATGTCACTCAAGGCCGAGGAAGGCCCTTCCTCTGCTCTCAGCTGCATGTGGGCTGGACGCATTCAGATGCAGTGACTATCTACAAGGAACACCATCCCCTGGATGGGCTGCCTGGGTGATCCTGCTCAGGGTTCATGTGGGAATCAGCCTCTCTACCTTCCAGCTTCTCACTTAAGGAAAAGACAAAGAATAAACTGTGCTTCATGTACTCACAACGGGAAACCTACTTTAGCCTAACCCCGTATATATCTGAATTGGTAATGCTATCTTCATAGATCTATTTATAGATATATTACCATTAATCCATGTAGATACCTCTATCTCTACTTTTATCTCCAAATCTCTCTCTGTAGGTATATTTGTCTCTGTCTCCCTCAGTTTACCTCTTGTTCTATCCTAGCTATACAGATCCATTTCTGTCTTTCTACGTAGATATTTTTATCTCTGGATGCAAAAATGAAATGTATGCTATCTTGACATAAACAAAAATAGAATTGCTTTTAGTATTTTTTTAGTATTTTTTATAACCTGTTATTTTCAGTTAATTTGTGAACATTTTTTCTATCATTATTTTTCCAGAATATCATTTTAATTGGTTACAAAGCAGATCGATATATAAATGAATGACTATTAGGTTATTTTTATGTTTTTACCATGAAAAACAACCCTGCAATAAATATAACTAATTTGCCTGACCTGTGGTGGCACAGTGGATAAAGTGTTGACCTGGAAACACTGAGGTTGCCGGTTCAAAACGCTGGCTTGCCTGGTCAAGGCACATATGGGAGTTGATGCTTCCTGCTCTTCCTTTCTGTCTGTCTGTCTGTCTCTCTCTCTCTCTCCTCTCTAAAATGAATAAATAAAAAATGTTTAAAAAATATATAACTAATTTTTTAAAAACACATCAATGCTTAATGAAGCAATTTTATAGAAGAATTTCTGTATCAAATAGAACTTAAATTAATCTTTTGAAAGTCTGTACCAGTTAACGCTCCAACAAGAAGAATAAACATCCTTGAATTTCATCAACATTGGTTCAAACGTGCATTTGATTAACAGCAAATATATTGTTGTTTTGAATTTCATTTTTTAATTACTAGTGAAGATACACATTAAAAAACATAATAAATATTTGTATTTCTTCTTTGTGGATTCACTGCTTATGTTCTTTGACTCATATCTCACCTTTAAAAATATTGTAAAATTAAATTTAAAAAGAATAGTTCTTTACATATTAAGGATACTTCATCTAGGTCATTTATGTTCCAAATGTCATTTTCTTCTGAGGTTGTTTGTTGTATTTTTATTTTACTTGTGATGTTAGCAGTCTAAATTGTCCTTCTGTGCAGTGGCACTTACAAATAAATTTTAGTTATTTATATACACATAGTGCAATATTTACCTGCACACCAAGTGATAGCCACTCCCACACAGGGAAGTAGCTCTTACAGAGCAGCCACTGTCATTCAGAAACGTAAATTACCATCAAATAGGAGAAATAGTAGTTCTATATTGGTCGGTGACCATGGAAAAGAAACACTCACAATATACTGAAATGCATATAGCAGAAGACCTAAAGGGAAATGCTAGCTCTGGTCGTTACAAGCTGTTTTAATTTTGGCACATTATTGAACGTGCTAGAAAATGCTTCCTCAGTCGGAAATTATTAAAATAATACCCATATACTTTAAAGATGTGGTAAGATATGATACAGGTGAGACAATTGTCATGAAATCAACTGGCTTATTGTCTAGCACAAAATAGAGTACTTAATAAATAATGCCATCTGTCCTGCCTTTATATGTATCAAGAGTACTATTGTGTTTTTCTTGTGGTTGTTGTCTATAGAACAATTGCCCATTATCACAAAATGTTGGTGGTGGTGGTGGTGGTAGCAAGGTCAGGTATAAACATATCACTTGCATTTTCATTCAATAATTTTAAGTAAAATAATTATATCATTTAATATTGCTATACTTAAATAATATAATTATTTATATTTATAATAAGTATTATTATTTTTATGGATTCTATAGATAATTCCAATACCTTGTGATACATCTCGAATTTTCAGGATTTAAAACTCCCCTGAGTTAATGTATTTTTTTTTTCATTTTATTTATTAATTTTAGAGGTAGGAGAGAAAGAGAAAGGGGGTAGAAGAGCGGGAAGCACCAACTCGTAGTAGTTGCTTCTTGTATGACCAGGCAAGGCTGGAGTTTTAATCTGGCGACCTCAACATTTCAGATCAATGCTTTATCTACTGTGCCACCATAGCTCAGGCTAACTTATTTCTCAAAATTACAGTTCCTTGTGTTTAAATAGCACTTTTCAAAGTTATCAGGAAGCAGTACTTTAATTGATCTTCACCTCATCCTTGTGAGGTAATAGTATGAAATAAGTATTGTTGTGTTTCTTTTACACATTCTGCAACTACTTAGTGGAAAGACAATTTGTTCAAACATAAATAGAAATTAAGTGGTTCTCAAAAGATTATATGAAAATGCATACATCTAGAAAACTGAAATCATCTTTTAGTTTTATAAACATAATAATTTCAAAGATTTTAGGATGAAAAGAAACCAGTAGTAAGGTTCATATAGGATTGGCCTTGGATCCCGCACAGTCCTCTAGGTGCCGATCAGTTACATCAGAGGAAAATGACTAATATGAGTTATGTTTATTCTCTAAATTTAGAAGATGTGCATCATAATTTCCAGTTCTGTATGTTTCCATTGAAGCATTTATGTTTCTCTTTTTTGAGGTATAAATAATTCTTATATTCTTTTTATATTTTCAAACTATTATATAAGCATGACTCTATTACCTGCAATGGAAATTTTTGTTGCTAGCATTCTTCAAGGTAGCTAAGTAAATTTACTACAAGAAGTGAATCAAGCTGTTTGTAGATAAAATATTTAGCAAACTATCCCCAGCAACCAAATTATTGTATTAAGAAAGAACTATAAGTTTTTAGAACAAAGACATTTTGAAGTTGGTCCAGTAAGTCTTAGATCTTGTTATTTTATTTTATTGTCTCTATAAAGCTAGTTCTTAGCTAAAGGGGATTCTAAGGTCAACATAAATGTTTAAAGAGTAGCAGTTTGGAAAAAAGAAAAAAAAGAATAAGCAGCATTAAGCTGTGCTTTATTCCAATAAGAACATATTGATATAAACAAAATATAAATTGACCAAGAATGAAATGTGATAAAATACACTAATTATTAAAATCTGTTGATATACTAGTACCCTGATGTTAAAAAAAATTTTTTTTTCTAAGATGTGATTTGGTTCAGTTTGAAAGCTGTTCCAAGAAATTTAAAGATTATTGGGGAAAAGTTGTTAAAAATACATTTATTTCTAATAGTATAGATACTGAGGGCATAGTTAGTGTGTAGAGTTACAAGAGGCTATCAAATATAATTACAGAAAATAAGAAGGCATTCTGAAAACAGCCAAGTTTATTTTATGCTAGCATATACTATTTCCAGAAGGTATCGCTATGAGGAAATTAAGAAACCATCAATCTGTCAATTAATATAAATGATTTCTGATACATACTTAGCCCTTCACTGTTTGCTGAGAGAGAGAGGGAGAGAGTGAGAAAGAAAGAGAACACTAGGTGACTAACACAAAGCTTGAGAAAAGGAAAAAATTCCGTGTGCTAAAGGGACCAGGGAAGGTTTCAGGGTAGACCTGGTCCTTGATTTGATCCTTGAAGGATAACCAGATCTTGAAAATGGGGATCTGTGGTGTCATTTGGTACAATTCTAGCCCAATACAACAATTCCATTATAGAGAAATTACACATATTCAGTAATGATTTGTTGCTTTAATTGTAGAGCGAAATCTCTAGTGTTAGATGGAACTCCATGTTCTCTTTATGCATGAGTAGTTGGTTTATATCGAGAAAATTTGAGGCGTCTCTTAACATTTTTTTTCCTTCCATAGCACTGTCACTCCTGCTGGGGCTTATGCATGATCAAGAACATACACATTGATTCTCTCACATATTTAAAATAAAGCAATTAGTAATCTGAACTCTTGATGTACAAATGCCCCAAAGAAGGGATTGTTTACATAGCACATTTGCATCTGATTCAGCAAGTTATTCAATTACTTTTTCTACATTTTTGATTTTAAAAATTATTTTCAATGAAATTCTTAAATTATTTTGGAAGACTAACTCATTGCCAACAGATCTCATGAGATTGAGAAAGAAAAGTAGGAAGAACAATATACAGTTTGTTCGTAAAGTCATGGTGCACTTCTGACCAGTCACAGGAAAGCAACCAAAGACTGTAGAAATGTGAAATTAGCACCAAATAAAAGGAAAACCCTCCCAGTTTCTGTAGAATGATGTGGCAACATGTGTGCATGCGCAGATGATGATGTAACACCGTGTATACAGTGGAGCAGCCCACGGCCATGCCAGTCGAGATGTGGACGGTACAGAGGAAAGTTCAGTGTGTTCTGTGGCTCGTTAAATATGAATCCATGACCAAAGTGCAACATGAATATCAGCGCATTTATAACAAAGTGCCATCACATAGGAATAACATTACTCGGTGGGATAAGCAGTTGAAGGCAACCGGCAGTTTGGTGGAGAAACCCCGTTCTGGTAGGCCATCAGTCAGTGACAAGTCTGTAGAGGCTATACGAGATAGCTACCTAAGGAGCCCTAAAAAATCTGTGCATGAGCCCACATCAAACTGCACTGAATAGGTATGAAACTGGGAGTGTTTTCCTTTTATTTGGTGCAGATTTAATATTTCTATCATCTTTTGTTGCTCTCCTGTGACCGGTCAAAAGTACACCATGACTTTACAGACACACTGTATTTTAAAGTTAAGAGACAATTTCCTCTAAAATTAAATGTGGTGAAAGGAAGTTTTCATCAAAAAATCAGTGTAATCATAGACCATGGGCCTTGTTCTGCCGTCAAAGCCAAATCCAGCATCTCATTTGTTTTTACTTTTTATTCTCACTAATGAAGAAATGTGGAAAAGTGTTAGGAACAAGAGCAAGAAAACATTGCTTCCCTTGAAAGATCTGCATTTATATCATACAGAGATGCTACATCTTTTTCTCTATGTCTCAAATGCTAAAAACTATGTCTCAGAGAATTATCAATTATCTTGAATTGTTTATTTTATATTGAGAAACTCTGATTAAGAGCTGTAAACTTCAGTGAGTCATTTGGATACTTAGATATATTCAAAGTTTTGGCATCTGGTAATAACTGATTTTTTCTTTTTTGGGGGAGGGGGGCTTAGAATTCCAGCCTAGTTGAGAGACTGCTTACTTTGCCGTGTATGATAAGATTTAACTTGCATGTAGTTATGGTGATCAAATAGTACATGAGCACATAGTAGGGTGGGCAAAAGTAGGTTTACAATTGTTTGAATGAAGAAAGATATGCAGGTTATAATTATTACAATAACTTGATTAATGCAAAAGAATGTTGTAGTGGCACAGTGCACTTACTTTTGCCTACCCCTGTATGCTCACATACAAACATTTATACATTTTAAACACAAAATATACTAGCAAAGATGTTTAGTATGCATTCATTTATTCATTCAGTTAACAAATTATTTCTTAATATGTATTATATGCCAATTACAAAAAATAATATTTTTAAGTTCTTGAAACCTTAGGTTATTTTCTTACAGTTGAACATTTTTGTTTTTGAAATTGAAAATTTGCATATACTTTTTTCATTCAGGGATGGAGAGAACTTTATCTCTATGATAGGTCCCTAGAGAATTTCTGGGAAAATCATAGCTCTAGAGCATTTGGGAATCTATTCATGTGAAAAATCAAAGATTTGATCTTCTTTCAAGTTTAATAAGTTTCCTCGTTAGAAGAGGCACAGCCATAAATATAATTTAACATATTTTCATGTTCTCTTATTCACAAACACCAAAAATATTTCTCTAGATTGCAAACACTATTTGACACTATATTCAAGGATCTATGTTGAAACAAATAATTCAATTTTCTCTTCATTCTTAGTCTAATTTCAACTTTTGATGGCAAAATTTAAAGCCATTGTGTTTTAGTACCTATTTGTCTTAGTGAAGAAAAAAAAAGTACACTTTAATAAAATTTTCTATGTCCTTATGTAAATTTGGGTATAGATAGATTCTAGAGGAATTTACCCTACCATTATTTAAGTAGTGTTTAATCATACCCAAGTTAAATAACTTGTGGAGTTTAAAGACCGTTTTTAGTGAGGAGCACAAAAACTTTAACAAAGTAGGGATGTAAATTATGTTAAAACTATCCTCACTATACAGTCCAGTCATTCCTTTTTCTTACCAGATTCCCTCTCTTGGTTAATACAGAAGCTGACTGACTGGATTGGAATCCCATATCTTCCAATTACTATCAGGTGAATTTGCACAAGTGAACATCTATTGATTCACTTTCTTCACATATAAAATAAGGAGTAGTATGTGCCCCATAAGGTTTCCCTGAGGATTGCAGGAGTTAACACATGCATAGAATTTAGAACAGTGCTGTTTTTGTAAAAGGGATCTCAGTAACTGTTGACTGTTATGATGGGGAAGACAGATCATACTGAAGGAAATTGCTATTGTCATTCAACAACTCTTTCTGTACTCTCTTGATCACATTTTTTAAAAGTAATTACAATTATAAAAGATAGATTTATGTGAAAATATTTAATTGAATGTTCAAATACATAAGTTTGAGCAGAGGTGGAAGTTAAACTCCTTTATACTGATGTATCCTAAAAACCTGAGTTAGTGTACAATGCCCTCCTCCCAGATTTGGTCTGTACCACTTTTACCACCCTGACCTTATGTACCCTTGAAAAAACACACCCAGCATTCTTCATTTAGACCACTTTCTCCTAGCACTTATTCACAGTTTATGGTTTCCTACTCTTGTTGTTAGATGCAACGTAACTAAAATGGGCTGAGTTTATTATCTCTTATTTATTAAACCTGTTCACACAAAAATAGAAGTTTAAGAGTAACAACACAGAACATGAAAATAATGACAAAAACAATGCAGCCAGAGAGCTTGAGTCTTGAAGTAGAAAGTGAAATATGATAATGATAATTGGAACTCAGAGAATAACTGCATGTGTTATTTAGTTTTTTTCCAACATCAGTCTCCAGTTGGGATGCTTGTATACTATATAATTCTACCCTTAAATGTTTCACTCTCCCTCCTCTTTTCCTGTTAGAATTACTGAGGAAAGTGGGGATTCAACTCACTTGCCCTTTACTTGTATTTTTGTATAATATACTTTAAAGGTCTTTTTCTATCATAATTTAGCTATTCTAACAAAGGACATTATCAAATTGCTTAAGAGTCTATTGATACCATGTTCATTTTGAGATAGTCAACAAATCCATAGTTAAGAATTAAGGTGTATCTTGCTATCCTGCAATCTTTTTTTTTTTTTTTTTTTTTTTTTTTTAGTGTGAGGAGCGGAGACAGACTCTTGCATGTGCCCTGACCAGTATCCACTTAGCAACCCATGTCTGGGGCTGATGCTCAAATCTACTGAGCTATCCTCAGTACCTTGGGAGATGCTTAAACAAATAGAGCCACTAGGTACTAGTGGGGAAGAGAATGAGAAGAGGGAGAGGGTTGGGAAGAGAAGCAGATGGTCACTTTTCATGTGTGCCCTGACCCGGAATCAAATCTGGAATATCCATACACCAAACTGATGCTCTATCTACTGAGCCAACTGGCCGGGGCCACAATCCTTTAGAAGAGAAGAAATCATAGCCCTTCAAAGGTATTATGGACTGAACAATAAAAGAACAAATGAATAATGCTAAGAAGTTGATTTGTATCAGAAACCTGACTTTGTTTTCTTAATATGGTTACTAGAGCCATGGAATATCCCATTAAAGAAACAAACAAATTTGCTCAGACAGCATAGGTGAAATATTGTCAAAATGCCTATGTGTGGAAAGTAATTATTGTATGAGTCATTCAGATCCATAAAGACAGAAATATATTAAGTCTTAGAAAATTGAATGATTTTAATGAAGTTTGCCATATAAAAATGGTTGCATTCTTACTTAAATAATGAAGACTAAGGTGACATCTTTCTACAGCAAATACTAATGAAATTAACATTGGCAATAACCAGGTATATGATTGATATAATACATTTATTAATAAAATTAGTGAAACTAAAATTTTTATAAATTGGTTCATGTGTTTTTTTTCATTGACTAGATTAAATTTAAAAATCTTTTCAGGCCCTGGCCGAGTAGCTCAGTTGATTAAGGCATTGTTCTGATACGCCAAGGTTGTAGGTTTGTTTCATCCTTGGTCAGGGCGCATTTAAGCATCAACCAATGAATGCATAAATAAGTGGAACAGCAAATTGATGTTTCTGTTTCTCTTCCTCTCTTTCTCTCCTTTCCTTTCTTTCTTTTTTTTAATAATTAAAATTAAAAGGAGAAAATTTACAACCATAAAAACCCAATTGATAATGCTTGTAATATATTTGTATACATAAAGAAAATAGATATTTTTAACTGTAAAACAAAATATTAAAAGAAACACTTAGAAAGTCAAGAAGTTCCCTGCCTGAAACTGCAGTAATGTGCATTGGGGTTTTTTAAAGTGTTTAAGTACCAAGAAGATATCTTTGTTAAGACAGATCTATATAGGAATTAATTTATTCAGATCTATTCTAAAGGAATATTGTAAAAGGATAACAAAAGAAGATCCTATACTTTGTCTTTTCCAGGTGTACTTATTGAGGAGATAAAATGAGTACTGATATGTAATTTTTAAAAAACCTTAGAACATGAATACGGCTATAATTGCCTTTATTTTTTTAATACTATCAAGTCAGAAATTTCAACATTAAGTCAAAGACTTAGAAACCAGTTGTACAATCATAGCTGTCATTTGCTTTCCACCCAACCTTGAATAATTGAAGACTATGAGGTTTTCTTCTAAAGAAGCTTTCACTAGTTCCTTCTGACTCTTCAAATTAAGTTTACATGCTAAGGTATTTTTATGCTTTGCTTTCCTTAGAATTGGAATTTAAGTGTGGAGACTATTCATGTTTCTACGAAAGAAGTTAAAGAGATAATTCAGACCCTAAAGGGGCATTTTTTTCTGGATGATGAGAGGAAGAACCACCGCCATTTCTTGATAAGAGCAAAGCTTAACCACCAACATTGGCCTGGCATGGTGGGGTTTGGGATAAATGGATAAAACAAGACTAAAAACAACAAAAATAGCTCATAATGTACAACTGTTTCACATTTTAATATAGTTCAAGAGTATAGATCTAATTTTATCACTGTTGCACAGACCTCCAATGTTGCTTTGGAATTGAAGTTTAAAATCTATATACTGTATTAATACTCTTATTCCTAAATTATTTTTTTGTCTAATCCTTTTGGTCTCACATTCATTTATTCCTTCACATGAAACTTTAATATAACAACACAGCACATCTTGCTCTTAACATTTCTATCCCTTCTTCTCCATTTTGATCTAGGAACACCTTTTTTTTCCTTCAGTAATCTGGACATTAATTCACGTGAGCTCTCCCTTGTGTTCCTGAGTGAGATCTGTCTCTTTCTGTGCTTCCATGAGCACAGTGTTTCCCTAACACAACACTTACTATACCATTATATTAAATATTAATTCATGTCTCTTTGAGGGCAGGAAACATATACATGTTGTGGCATCAATATCTCCTGTCTAATCTTTGGAACATGATTGGTGTATAATTGATATTTATAAAATGAATAAGACCTGAACAAAGCCATTATTAGGCCAAGGCTTATACTTTTAAACTTGAAAGGAACCTTCAATATCATATCCAAATCCTAGATTAACACAGGACCCAAAAGTCTAGAATCAAAACCAAAATTCTAAATGAGGTTAAAACTATAAGGGTTAATGCAGTTATTGACTTGAAACAACTTAATTTGATGCTAGATTTCCCAAAGGGTAAAGGAAGTAGAATTGATGATTAAGTAGTGAGATATCAGAGAGCAGCCTAGAGAGAGAACACAGACCATGACCCTTCCTTTCTTCCCTCTTCTCTGTGTTTATCTCAGATCTGGCTAAAGCGACTCTTTTATACTTTCCACTCTGGAAACAGGCTGCTGATGAGTTTTTTAGAATTTCAACAGCAATTTTACCCATACAGCAAAAAAAACAAAAAACCCATGAACTTGCCTTGGTTAGACTCTCTGTCCCAGCTGCTGCTTTGTTACTTAATTTTTTTATAACTATTATTATAACAGATTTGAAAAATTTAAATCAACTTTTACTATAATCCTAAAACCAAACCACCATTTTAAACTCTATGTTTTTTGATGATTCTTTTTTATGATGTTTCTCCTCCCAACAGGTTTACAATTTCAATAGGTAGGCAAATTGAACATTCATCAAAGAGAATGATAGTTAACAGCTGCTATATGTGAAACTGACATAAGAAAAGTCACTTGTCTAGAGTATGTAGGAAAAACTTCAATATAAAGCAGCAATGTTAATTAGAGTAGGTATATTAGTTTTATATGGACTCATTGAGTTAAAATTTTATGTTAAAAATATAGCAATATCTTAAGAATAATTACTACCTAGATCTAGATAACCCATAAATTTATATGTTCTCAGGAATTTTAAATTATTACCATGGTTTATTCATTAAAGGCACTTGAAAATCATCTACCTCTGTACTTTTGGGATTTTATATTCTTTCTTTCAACAATTATCTTAATTATACATAGTTTATGTAATTAATTCACAGTCTCCTAAATTTAGGTGCAGTGTTGCTAGTAGTACAGAATATTTTAAACAGGAACAAAAAATACTTAAAATAAGATCATCTGGATCTACCTGAAACTAATGTAATATTGTAACTATAGGGAGAAAGCTTTTATTAAATATGCCTCTACACTGAGTTTTCTCCTAAGTTTAATTTTGTGAAAATCTTGCCTATCTAAAGAAATGAGAAGACATACAAAATTAAAAATAAAATGAGTTTCAGAAATGGGTATAGAAATATGGCTTTGATTTTGAAAGCTTTTTTATGTACAGTATTTTCTACTTCCAATCAAAAGATATTTCCAAAAAATTTAGCTAGCTAAGCACTTATTTTAGCTTTATGTTTATGTTAAAAATAACATTATTATTATTTCTTTATGACAACATTTATTTCAGAGTAGTTTAAATTCAGAAAAATTATATGTTTAAAATGATCAAAAGTATGGCCAAATCTCTAACTTTTGGGCTCCCCTAGCAATACTTCTATTTAGTCTTTTCTATCTAAACTTCTTTCTTCTCATTAATTAAAGTTTTATAAAAATAAAGAACAATTAAGTCAGTATCATTTTTTAAATCGCCTCCAGGTACCTGTTTTGAACAGAAAAATACACAGTGGTTGTTATGGTAGTTAAGACTATTCCCAAAGATCCAACTCATCACCCATCATTTACTCTCTAAGCAATTGCTCTTGCTTTCAATGCGGTGTCCTCCCTTTGGCTAGATTCACTAGAGTATTTTAAAACTCTGTACCTTTTATATTTACTTTCTTCCCTAAGAAGTTATTTTCTAGCTTCTTTGCTTAAGAGATAAATCCCATGTTCATTCCATTGGACCTCATTTACATTAGGGGGCCCTTTGTGTGTGTAAGATAGAGAACAAAAGATAAATCTTTGCTCCCAAAGAGCTCACTGTCTGTAGGAGTAGAGTCAGGGAAGATGTGAGAGACGTGGTCAGATTGGTAGAATATCTCACAGGAACTCAGAGAGGGGCAGCTAATCATGGACATAGGGAGTTAGAGATTAGCTGCTGCTCTTGAACACATGCTCCATATTGATGATTTTTCAAATTTTTATTTATTTATTTTATTAGAGCAAGTAGTGAAGCTGGATCTGTTTTCAGTGCTGCTTTAGAATATTTTAGATAAGATTCTTCTTCTAACACAACCAGCCATACAGAAGAGAGTCAGGGAAGTCTTTTTAAAGGAATAGGTCAAATACACCATCTCCTCCTCAGTAAAGCCTTTGCTTACTCCTCCAAGAAGATTAATCTTTTCTGGCTCTCCATTTATATAGAATTTTGTTTATAGCTGCCAAATTTTCTGGTCTATTTTGGCTCTTATATAGTGTAGATGTTCAAAAAGTGTTGGCTGAATGTACTATAATGTTTTGTAATTTAGCTGTTAGTGTGCAAAATTTTAATTAGAACTGTATCTAATTATAAGGTTTACCGGAAAGTTCTGTCCGTTTCTATCACAACAAGTTTCAACACGTAAGCACATGTTTATTTGGCGCATGTGGGCCTCTCTATTTTTATCACTTAATGTATACATACTGACGTAGCAAATTAACTAAAACAAAGTTGATTCACGTTAGTCTTATGTGTGAAGTGATAGTGTACCCATGGCTACTGATAAAGTTCATTTACGCCACTGTATTTTTATGAATTTCAACAAGGAAGAAATGCTACAGAAGCATGTAGAAATTTATTGAAAGTGTTTGGTGAAGGTACAGTTTCTGACAGGACATGCAGAAGATGGTTCGAAAAATTCGAAACAGGTGATTTCGACCTTTCTGATAAGCCACGTTCTGGGCGACCATCTTTGATCGATGATGATGTTGTTAAAACCATGTTGGAGCAAGATCCTTTTCTGACAACATCGGAGATCGCAGAAAGGCTTAATTCAGCTCAGCAAACCATTTCGGACCATATTTGGAAGATAGGTTTGATGTGGAAATATTCAAGATGGGTGCCACATGAATTAAGTCAGAAGAATTTGTATTTGTTTTATTCCAAAAACGGACAGAACTTTCCGGTAGACCTTATACTATGTAGGTTAGAGACCTTGCCACAAACCATCTATGTGACTCTGGACACAGGACATAACTTGTTAGGCTTTCTTTTGTCATCTATACATTGAAGAAGTTAGACAAAATAATTTTACAGTTCTTTAGAGGTTTAACTTTTTTTTTTTTTTTTTAAGTGAGAGGAGGTAAGATAGAGACACAGACTCCTTCATGTGCCCCAACCAGGTTCTACCAGGAAACACCTGTCTGGGGCTGAGGCTTAGACCAAACGAGCTATCCTCAACACCTGGGGCTGAAGCCTGACCCAATTGAGCCACTGGCTGCCAGAGAGGAAGAGAGAAAAGGGGGGGAAGAAAGGGAAGAGAAGCAGATGGTTGCTTCTCATGTGTGCCCTGACCGGGGATCAAACCCAGAACATTAGCACGCCAGGCCATCTCTCTATCCACTGAGCAAACCAGCCAGGGTCAACATTTCCTTTCTATTTGTTATGGATAAAAAGGAATTGTAATACATCTTTTGGGTATATTTAAGGTAAAAATATCACTTAAATGACATCTTGTCAAATTTGATCATTTTTATTTGCATTTAACTAGTAAGAACAAGATATATATCAATTACAGGTCCAAAATATATTAGACTTTTTGAAAATATATTGGTCTTTTTGAAATTAATATTTTAATGTTATTATTAAATTATTAATGATTACTTAAGGAGAAAGAATACATGGCTTAAAGTCAGATTGATATAATGTAACTGTCAATCTAGTAGTAATAAGATGCTATTCATTTCAGTAAAATTAATTGAAATTAAGTTCTTCGATTTAGTTATTATCAAACCTTCCATTTTTGTATGCAAATGAACTCTTTGAACTGAGCACTACTCATAACCCAAAAGGTTTAAATTATCTAGGAAACTTTAAGTCATAAGGCTGTGACATCTATGTAATCCAAATTTATAAGTGAAATTATTCCATTTAAAAAATAACACTATTACCTGGCCAGACAGTGGCACAGTGGATAGAGCATTGGCCTGGAATGCAGAGGACCCAGGTTCAAAATCCTGAGGTTGCTGGCTAAAGCGTAGGCTCATCAGGCTTGAGTGTGGGCTCACCAGCTTGAGCGTGGGGTTGATGGCTTAAGTGTGGGATTATAGACATGATCCCATTGTCACTGGCTGGAGCTCAAAGGTCACTGGCTTGAAGCCCAAGGTCACTGGATTGAGACCAAGGTCTCTAGCTTGAGCAAGGGGTCACTGGCTCAGCTAGAGACCCCCAGTCAAGGCACATATGAGAAAGCAATCAACGAACAACTAAGGTGTCACAACGAAGAATTGATGCTTCTTATCTCTCTCCTTTCCTGTCTGTCTGCCCTTATCTGTCTCTCTCTCTCATAAAAAAAAAATCTTTAAAAATAAGTAAATTAATTAATAAATAACAGTATTACTTCCAATGGAATAAAGAGCATATTATAATTCAAACGTTTTCTTTTAAAAAAGAGAGAGAGGGATAGGCAGGGACAGACAGACAGGAATGGAGAGATGAGAAGCATCCATCATTAGTTTTTCGTTGTGCATTGTGATACTTTAATTGTTCATTGATTGATTTCTCATATGTGCCTTGACCGCAGGCCTTCAGCAGACTGAATAACCCATTGCTCGAGCCAGTGACCTTGGGTTCAAACTGGTGAGCTTTGCTGAAACCAGATGAGCCCGCGCTCAAGTTGGCGACCTTGGGGTCTCGAACCTTGGTCCTCAGCATCCCCGTCCGATGCTCTATCCACTATGCCACCACATGGTCAGGCTTTATAGGTAAATTTAGCAATGCAGAGAAGATATTTTATTGTTATACTTTAAAGATGGCTAACCGTAAAAAATAGTGCTGATGTTGATGAAATAAAAAAAATGAGGCCCTGGCCGGTTGGCTCAGCGGTGGAGCGTCGGCCTGGCGTGCGGGGGACCCGGGTTCGATTCCCAGCCAGGGAGCATAGGAGAGGCGCCCATTTGCTTCTCCACCCCCACCCCCTCCTTCCTCTCTGTCTCTCTCTTCCCCTCCCGCAGCCAAGGCTCCATTGGAGCAAGGATGGCCCGGGCGCTGGGGATGGCTCCTTGGCCTCTGCCCCAGGCTCTGGAGTGGCTCTGGTCGCTGCAGATCGACGCCCCGGAGAGGCAGAGCATCACCCCCTGGTGGGCAGAGCGTCGCCCCTGGTGGGTGTGCCGGGTGGATCCCGGTTGGGCGCATGCGGGAGTCTGTCTGACTGTCTCTCCCCATTTCCAGCTTCAGAAAAATACAAAAAAAAAAAAAATGATAAAGAGATCTGTAAAGAAAATATTACTATTATAAAATTAGGTCTTCTTGAATTATTCTTATATTTTTTATAAAAGAAGAACACTATCTTACTTTTAATAAACTTATATTTAATATTGTTTCAATGTAAGGTTTTGATAATATATTTCACATTGTTTTAATTGGTACAAAAGGGATTGTAGAAAATTGAAAACATGGTTGTAATTTTACTTTAAAAAGTGAAAGAAAACCAAATCATCAAATACTGTCAATGAAAATTTACAAAATTTAAATTGTAGAGAAAACTAAAGAGAGCTGGTAATATCATAAATATATATAATTTTAATATTTATAAAAATATAAATATTTAACTTTATGTAAAAATTGTATGTTTATCAATTTCAAAAGTTTCATTAAATTAGATCTAACAGGAACTTCATGTGCAGCACACCAATGCACTGAACTACTATATTCTTATTGCCATTGAGGTCTTTTGAAGAAACTGAGCCAATAATGGTTGACTGTTACGGTTTGAATCTCCATTGGGATTCATTGATTCCCAGTGGTTCCATTTTGTGTGACCATTAAAATAGATTTTTTTAAGGACTGATAATTATACTTAATTCTGTCTCTCTGTTTTTTTCGTATAAAGGCTAGCTTATAAAAATTAAATTAGTGAATGAATATGATTAGATGCTCATATAATAAGGAAATGAAACTGATATTCGTTTTTCTTTTCCACCTATCTAGTTGTCTATGTTATTTTGAGAAATATACTCACAATTTCATAAGTTTTATAAAATCTATATATAATATTTTTTGGCAATATGCTACACACACATACATATGTAGTGAGATGTATACACTCACAATCTCAATAATACATACTAATAACTTTCTCCTGAAATAAAATTGTAAATGGTATACTTTGATAGAAAGTTAGTCTACAAAATTCAAGCATAAAAATAAAAATTTAGGCCCTGTCCAGTTGGCTCAGTGGTAGAGCGTCGGCCTGACGTGCAGGAGTCCCGGGTTCGATTCCCAGCCATGGCACACAGAAGAAGAGCCCATCTGCTTCTCCACCCTCCCCCCTCTCCTTCCTCTCTGTCTCTCTCTTCCTCTCCCGCAGCCAAGGCTCCATTGGAGCAAAGATGGCCCTGGCGCTGAGGATGGCTCTGTGGACTCTGCCTCAGGCGCTAGAATGGCTCTGGTTGCAACAGAGCAACGCCCCAGATGGGCAGAGCATCGCCTCCTGGTGGGCATGCCGGGTGGATCCCCATCGGGCGCATGAGGAGTCTGTCTGACTGCCTCCCTGTTTTCAGCTTCAGAAAAATGCAAAAAAAAAAAAAAAAATTAAAAAAAGAGAGAGAACATTCTCTGATCAGTCTCACATTCAAAGTTAAAAGATGATAAACTGTCAGAAGAATTAAACTTGGAAATAACATTTTTGACCATAAATTTTATTGTCATTTCAAAGTCCACTTTTGAAAACATCCGTGTTGTTGAAAACTGTTGCCACTGCTGATAATACCAAAGCAAAAATTTAATGGGAGAAATTTAAACCTATCTTCTAATAATAATAACAAAAATCAGGCATGCCATTTCTGTATCTTCTCTATAATCAATATAATTTAGAGAAATATTTATTCAGTCTTTCTACTACAATTACATGAAACACTTAATATTCTTCTTGATCAGTAGAATTTAGTGTGTTTTTCCCCAGGAAGTAAAAAAGTTATAATTATTTCAAAAGTAACTGGGACACCTCATTAAAACAGTCACATTTATTACATGGAGCTCCATGACAAAAGATTAAAGGGGTTGGGGGAGGTGATATTGTCTATCTAATATGGTTTTTTTCTGGCATTAAAATCTTTTAGAATCAAATAAAAGAGATTGCAATTTATGACACTTTAGAATAATGTAGTAAAGGAGTAAATAAATAAAGGAGCTAATGAGGCCCTGGCCGGTTGGCTCAGAGGTAGAGCGTCGGCCTGGCGTGCGGGGGGACCTGGGTTCGATTCCCGGCCAGGGCACATAGGAGAAGCGCCCATTTGCTTCTCCACCCCCCCCTCCTTCCTCTCTGTCTCTCTCTTCCCCTCCCGCAGCCAAGGCTCCATTGGAGCAAAGATGGCCCGGGCGCTGGGAATGGCTCCTTGGCCTCTGCCCCAGGCACTAGAATGGCTCTGGTCGAGGCAGAGCGATGCCCCGGAGGGGCAGAGCATCGCCCCCTGGTGGGCAGAGCGTAGCCCCTGGTGGGCGTGCCGGGTGGATCCCGGTTGGGCGCATGCGGGTGTCTGTCTGACTGTCTCTCCCCGTTTCCAGCTTCAGAAAAAATACAAAAAAATAAAAATAAAGGAGCTAATGAGAGATTATTTCAAAATAGAATTTAATAGAGATTAAGAGGCATGTATCAATTTTTACTTCTCAGTATTTGTCTATCTTGGAATATTTTATTGTATTCCTGTTTTAGGCAATAGTAGTTAAAAATAATTTTTTAACACCAAGGAATTGAAAATTAAAAATTATTTGTTGCAAAGTTTCAAAGTTGATCCAATTGTTATGACTCATTTATTGAGAAAAATAATGATTGATTGTGAAAATTAACACATTGGTAAAGAAGTGTGGGTATACTGAATGAGACTTGCTCTTGCACTAGTTCTTCTCATCTGCTTTTCATTGGGCTGAACATGTTCATGATATATTGTGAAAAGATTTGTCCTGTCTCTGGTCCACATGCATCTTCTGCTTCCAAAATGTATGATAAGAAAATTCAGGATCTCAAATATTCTATTAAATTTATCTCCAGCATTGTTAATTATTGTTTATTAAATGAAGTATTTGAAGTGATTCAGTACATGAAGTTTATGAAATGACAGCCTATTGCTTGTTCAGGTCTGCACCCTCAGCCTGTTGCTGACACACACTTATCACTGATCTACTCTCATTCTTGGTGTTGAAAATCTTCTTTTTTTTTTTTTTTGTATTTTTCTGAAATGAGAAGTGGGCAGAGACAGACTCCCGCATGCACCCACCCGAGATCCACCTGGCAAACCCACTAGAGGGTGATGCTCTGCCCATCTGGGATGTTGTTTTGCTGCAACCAGAGCCATTCTAGTGTTTGAGGCAAAGGCCATAGAGCCATTCTCAGTGCCCAGGCCAACTTTGCTCCAATGGAGTCCTGGCTGTGGGATGGGAAGAGAGAAATAGAAAGGAGAGGGGGGAGGGGGGAGAAGCAGATGGGTGCCTTTCCTGAGTACCCTGGCCAGGAATTGAACCCAGGACTTCCACACGCGGGGCTGATGTTCTACCACTGAACCAACCAGCCAGGGCTGAAAATCATTTTTGTTTGCAGAATAATTGCCCTTCCAGGACCAAGCAAGGCAGGCAGATACTATGGGAAAGCTAATAATTTGGCACCAGTTCAAATCAAATTTATTATATTCAAATTGAATATTTAATGATTTTTAATTTCCAACTTCTCATAAAACTCATGCAACAAGGGAATTTTCGCTATCTCGTTGCACCGTCAGCAATTTTTCTTGCTTGTAGACCAGCGCTCTCCTATTCCTCAGCTACTCTATTTCTTAGTCTGACCCTACGTCCTCCCTTTCAGACATTACCACCCTCTTAAATTTTATTCTAACTCCTTTCTGTGCCAACAACAGGCTGGGCTATGATGCTCTTCTCTTCTTTCACCTGGTCCCATGAAACCTGCAATTCATTTTTACTACGAATTAATTATTTCAGTGTTGTGGACTGAAGTTTTTCTCTTCCTTACCCACAAAACTCATATATTGAAGCTCCAACTGCCAATGTGACTGTATTTGAAGGCAGGCCCTTTAATGTGGTAACTAAGGTTAAATGAGGCCATAGTGGTGAGGCCCCAATCCAATAGGGCTGCTGTCCTCTGGAGAAAAGGGAGAGATACCAGGAATGACCACACACAGAAGACAAGCCATGTGAGGACATGGGGAGAAGATACTGATCTGCAAGTCAGGAAGGGTGGTCTTAACTAGAAATCCACCCTGCCAACACCTTAAACTTAGACTTCTAGCCTCTGAGCTGTCAGAGAATCAATTTGTTTTGTTTAAGTCACTTAGCTTGTGGTATTTTGTTATAGCTGCTTGAGCAGACTAATACATCCAGATTCTAGTTCACTTTCCTGTCATTCTTCTACCTCCTTCCCTGAATGAAAACAAATTTTCCTGAGGTTGCTTTCAATTAGTGGTTCCTCCTTGTGCAATTCCTTGAGAAGAACGTTTTCACTTTTTTCCCTGCTGCCAAGTTCATACAGCTGTCTGAAGCTTTTCTCATTTGAAGCAAAGTTTGTAGCTGTACTTTTCCCATTTAGGTCATTCCTTCTCATTGAAATCACCCACAGATTTTCTGAATTTCTTCCACTCCTTGTTAATCACAGACTTTCTTTCACCTAAACCTGTTTTAATGCTATTCTCTCCATCCGTATCCACACAGATTCACAATTCGTGAATTGCTTAACCTTTCTGTTCCACTTCACTACATGTCACAGTGGTCTTGGAGTTATATCATGTAAAAGCCTTACACTCTAGGCAAAGGAAGGCTGTGGTGGTTTTAAAATATTTCTGTAATCATTGCTTCTTTCTTCAAGAGGTAGAATTTAAGGTTCCCCTTTTGAATGTGAGCTGATCTTAATGATGTGTTTCTAATAAATAGGACATGGAGAAAGTGATGGTGCTTTAAATAATTTCTGAGACTAGGTCATAAAAGGCATCATTTATTTTTCCTAGTGTTCTCTCTCTCTTTTGGATCCCTTTTTCTGAAGAAGGCAGCTGACATATTGTGATGTTTTGAAGACACTCAAGCTGCCCTATGGAGAGGCCCCATGGTAAGAAACTGAGGAATTCTCTCAATAGATAGTGAGGAATTGAGCTCTTTTGCCCTCAGCCTGTGAGTGAATTATCTTGAAAGCAGACCTTCCAGCCCCAGTTAATCCTTCTGATGAACACAACTGCTGACCAAAATCTTGACTGCCGCTCATGAAGGGTCCTGAGCCAGACCCGCACAGACCCACCCCGACTGCTAAAAAATTGGGATAATAAATATGTTGTTTTCAGTTGTTATGTTTTTGGGATGGTATTTACAGAGCAAGATATAACTGCAATAATGTCTAGAAGCATGGGGACAAATAGACTAATTGGAAGACTATGGTAATTTCTCAGAGAGATGATTGTCACTTGGACTCCCGTGAGTTTGTGGATTAGATTAGGTAGTGAAGTGAGGAGGAAATGGGAGGTAGCTACATGACCTTGAGTGTTGACTTGAGTAGCAGTGTTCCATTTACTGAAGTTAAGAGGATGAGGGGAAGAACAGATTTGAGAGGAAAGACATATGAAAATTTGTTTAACCTATTTGACATCATTCCCTGTGACAAAGAAAAGAAAGCAATTGAGCAAAAAAGCAGTCTAAAGCTCAGTGAAGTCAAGGCTGGAGATATAAATTTGAAATCATGAACAAATGAATGTGGGTTTTAATAATTGGACTATATCACGGCACCTAAAAATAGAAAGAAGTCTGGAGCCAAATTCTATGTCCCTCTCACATTTGGAGATCAGAACCAAGCAAAGGAAACTGGAAAGTACCGGTGTTGTTCAGAGAAGTGGGAAGAAAATCAGAAAATAGTGTACTGCCATTAATTTAGTGGGAGTGGCCTGACCTGTGGTGGCGCAGTGGATAAAGCGTCGGCCTGGAATGCTGAGGTTGCCGGTTCAAAACCCTGGGCTTGCCTGGTCAAGGCACATATGAGAGTTGATGCTTCCTGCTCCTCCCCCTGTTCTCTCTCTATCTCTCCCTCTCTCTCTAATAAAAATGAATAAATAAAATCTAACAAAGTAAATAAATAAAAAATTTAAAAAAAAATTAGTGGGAATGCCTCAAAGGGAGAGCACCTTTAGATTTTACTTCATTTGTGAGTGTGAACATAAAAATATTCATTGGAATTGGAAACAAGTGATAACCTCCATATGCGCTAGCTTTTTTTTTTTTTTTTTTTTTTTTTAGCAAGAGAGACAGACATACAGGAAGGGAGAGATGAGAAGCATCAACTCATAGTTGCAGCATGTTAGTTGGGCCGGGCGGGGGTACACCTGAGCCAATGACCCCTTGCTCAAGCCAGTGGTCTTGGGCTTTAGGCCAGCGATCTTTGGGCTCAAGCTGGTGACCATGGGATTGTGTCAATGATCGATCCCACACTCAAGCTGGCAACCTCACACTCAAGCTGGTGAGTCTGTGCTTAAGCCAGGTGAGCTGACGCTCAAGCCAGATACCTCAGCACCCCAGGTCAATACTCTGTCCACTGTGCCACCAGTGGTCAGGCCAAGTTTGCTATTCTAATTGGAGAACTATGAATGGAAGGCAGACTGAGGTAGGTTGATGGCTGACTTTTAAGCATTTTGTTTCTCTTATTGAATGAACAATATTTTACCTTTATTTGAGGTATTTATTTTTTAAATTATTTCCCCCAAATAGATTACATGCTTCTGTGCACAATGACTTGTCTTGGTTTCTCCATAACTCACAGTAAATAGCCTTCAACTTAATAGGTGGACAAGAAATATATATTGAATTGAATTATAGACTCTTGCATACCTATAAAGAAATTGCAGAACAAAGAAAAAGAACTGTAGAACATTAAAAATATCCCATGGAGGACTATAACCATTGATAAGGGACTTGCAGGAATGTGGGGGAGGAATTCTTTCAAAAGCTTACTCTGTCTAAAGGAATTTTCACATTCTTAAAATCAGTTTTGACAAAGCACGTTAGATGTGCAAAAACTGTTAAATGGCATAGATGTATGATTTGGTTAGTATTCCTTAAATTTCCTTTTACTTTAACAAAACAAAACAAAAATAACAAAGCAGAACAAAATAAACAAAGCCTTGGTAAAGTTCTGGCTCTTGCCAAATTGTTGGAGTTTTAAAAAGAAGTAATAAGGTGATTAAAAAACAGAACATGAACAAAACTTTAAAGCACAGTTCAGTTATCTTTTAACATAGCTTTCGACACATTTTTAAAAAATACTGTTTTAACTTTAAGAATGTAACCATTGAAGTTCTGGGTGTTATTTTAGAGAATACTTTATTGACTGCATTTTTAAGATTCTACACGTGGAAAAGAGACACTTTAGATTTCCTTGTAAGTTAGCACTGTGCAAGCTCAAGAGGATATTAAATGTAGTTTTTCCTAGCTCATTAAATATTCATAAGCTTTCTGTCGTCTCTATATCAAGGGCAAATCATGTAAACCTTGCTCTGCAAGATCTGAAATTAGCTAAATAATCTATGAAAACAACCATTTCTTTCTCTAGCTAGAAAACAGAATGAAAGAAAAGGATATAAAGGACAAAGAAGAACCCAGCTCATATTTATCCATTCATGCAAGTTTCAGAGTTTTTTAGATACTTTAGGCCCAAAATATATAGTTAACATTGTTCAAATAATAAAAACACAATTACTTTTTAGCTTGAAACTCATTTGCTTAGTTATCTTTGCTTATGTACAATAGAATCAGCATTTGGTTATTAAGCCGTTTATTTTATAAAGACCTTGAACAAGTACTATATATAAAGATCAATCAGACAGATCAGGAATGAAGCTTAGGAATTTCACTTTCTTGGCTTTGTTGTTGTTGAACTACTGATGACCAAAGTTTAGCACGTGTGTGTTTGTATTTACATGCATATATGTGTACAAAACACTTTATAGGAATTTGGTAATACTTATTTTCTAAATTTTTGTGTTCAGTAAAATTGAAGATTCTTGTAGACAAAAGGTAAATCAGAGAAGCAATATATGTTATTACAAAACAGAGAGCTTTGACCTTAGTCTCTATGCCTCAGTTTGCTCCTCGGTAAAATGGAATAATAGAATCCACTGTGCAATATATTTGCAAGATTAGAGATGAAAATTATTTTTTAGGACAGGTGTTCTCTCTTAATATTACATATTAGTATTAATAGTGCTATTATTTTTAGAAAGAAAATACATATAGCCTGACCTGTGGTGGCACAATAAAGTGTCGACCTGGAATGCTGAGGTCACCGGTTCAAAACCCCGAGCTTGCCTGGTCAAGGTACATATGGGAGTTGATGCTTCCTGCTCCTCCTCCACCTTTTCTTTTTCTCTCTCCTTTCTAAAATAAGTAAATAAATTTTTTTTAAAAGAAAATACATACATTTTATTTGTTATGATTTTGACCCTTTAAGTAACAAAGGTAATATTTTATTGCTCTTGGAATCTTAAAACTATTACTAGTTTTTCTGTTATTACTTATTAACCCTATAGAATTGTGATCAGTGGTGTGGCCCTGAATTTCTTACTTTGCTGATGCCTCTTAGGACAGTGGGTCCAGAGTTAGATTTTGGGAGTAGAATTAGTTAAAAACAATACCAAACAATCAGATATAAAAGTATATACTTTTCTTCCTTTGCTCTTGTCTTCATAAGCCTTCTTAACAATCCTTTGGGAAAGGTAGTTGGTATAAATAAATGAAGCCATATGGAGTTAAGCTTTATGTTTGGTGAGGCTACAGTTTTTGCTGTTACTTCTTGACAATATTTGTTTAGTACCAACTCAGCCCCCATGACATACAATGCAAATAAAAATTCCTGCTGGCACAAGCTTGTGCTTTACCAAAGGATCAGAAAATAAAATATTATGGAAATGAGGTAAATGCTGTAGTAGAGACATGAACAGGAAACTACAAGAAAGGGCTTAATTTTGCTTCACATTGCAGGGATGTTTTTTCAAAGACCAAGTGGTTTCTGAGTTGAGTTTCGAATATTAAGTAATTCTTTGCCAGTCATATAAAAGAAAGGGCTTTGTTTCACAAAGTGCAGGTAAAGAGTTGTGAGAATTGGAGCACCTGCATGTCATAGAAGATGGCGGTAGTCACAGTAGAAAAGTATGTAAGGCCCACAGAAAGAAATTTCTTGGATAACATATTAAAAATATCATGTGTTATCCTACAATTGGGAGCCATTAGACTATTTTAAGCAGATGAATGACAATCACATTTGTTTTCTCAAAGGAGTACTTATTCATAGGACTCCAGTAAAAGCTGATTAAAGGCAAATTAAAAGCTAAGCTACTGGCACTAGGAATGGAGAGCAGGGAGAAAGATACTAGAGATATTTCAAGTGTGAGAATTTGCGGGATCAGTGATTCAACTGATGAAGGTGTTTAGAAAGAAAAAGGAGTCTAAGTACTAACTTGGTTGATTAGTAAATGATGGTTCAAAATGACAGATTCATGTAATGGAGTAGGAAGATCTGATTTGAGTGAAATATTGGGCAAGTAGAATTTGAAATTCCTCTGAAACCATCAATAATAAAATGTATAATAGTCATTGGGATGGTTAATTTTATGTGTCAACTTGACTAGTGTGAGAAATACGGCTGTGTTAGGCTTGCTCACAGGTTTACTGCCTGCAAGTACTTTACCTGAGGAGTGTGTCCGCATAAGGCTAATGGTGCTTTCCCTTGGGGAAATTCTCCCAGACCACTCTCCCACCACTGCAAGGTGCAGTTCTGCTGATCCCTTGCCCTTTCACTGTGAGAAGCAGGTTTTCCTTTGTTTATTTGCTCGCTTGCCTTTGCAAGCCTCCAATAAAGGGGCAATGCCCCAGTACTGTCCAGCTTCTCAGTTCCTCTACTGTCTGCTCAAATTCAGGGTGAACCTGCATGGTCTCAACCAATAAATAGCATTACATTTGGCATAGAGGGCAGGAATCAGACCAGATTGGTATGGAGCCACCAATCCCCTTGAAGGGTGGGGTAGAGGAGTGGTTGCTGTTCTCCAGCATATGGTTCCCCATGGTTGTCCTTTTGGGGGCCATGGGCTGGGTGTGTTTTACAGCCTTGTGACAAGAAACCAAGAGCTGTGTGTGAGAGGCTGCCTGAGGTTAAAAGCTTCAGGATGAGCTGCAGACCAAGTGTCAACAATAGCAGGAGCTTAATGCTCACTAAAGAAAGAATTGCAGATTTGAGAACTGCAGGGCAGGCTGAGAACTAGTAGTGGAATGAACTGGAATGAGCATTGGAGAAGGAGGCAGATTGGGTTCAAGAGCTGCAGTGTGAGATGCAGGCTGAGCACTAACAGCACCTGGAACTAGAACAGTCTCTGGAGAAGGAATTACAGGTTCATGAACTACAATTTGGCCTGGAAGCTAAATGTTGGTAGTGACAGTTGTTAGAGAAATAACTGTGAGCTCAAGTGCTTGAGCTTCAGCTTCAGGCCAGGAGCCAGCAGCTGCAGGAGCCAAAATGGTTGCCAAAGAAGTAGCATCATCCATGCTGGTGGAGTGGCTCTGAGTCGGCAGGAGCAGGTGTTTCCAACTCCTCCTCTGAGGAGGTTCAGGCTGAAGCTGCTGTCCACAGACTCAAAGCCTGGCTGGTGGTCACCCAGAGGGTAAAAATCCAGGCACAACCCCCTGCACAGGTAGTGGAGCACTCTGTGGTCTGGTCCTATACCCAAGCAGAGTTAATGGGGATAGGGAAAAAATTCAGGCAGAAACCCACCAAGCCCCTGGCAGCCTGTTTGTTGTGGTGGTGGGACAAAAGGATGGATGGCCTCATGCTCTCTGGAACAGAGATGGAGAAATTGGCTGCCATTATCACACACTCCTCCTTGAGGCAGCATCTTCAGAAATACCATGACAACCCATGAAATCATACCCTATTAGAATGGGTGATGGCCAGCATTTGTACGGTCTGGCAAAGTGCTGGGACTTGCCAGGGGCAGTGAGTTGGTGGAAGTCCTATAGTGAGCTGCCCCAGGCCCTTCAGGAACTAGGTATGAAAAATGCTGCTTTCACCCCAAGGTCCTGTAGGCCATATGAGGAAGTGTTTACGGCAGGGATGAGGGGCCTCATTCTTTGAAGCACCCCATCAGCCCTTTTTAGGTCACTAGTGGTTTTCTTGGGCCCCTATGTAGAGTAGCCCTTCAACACAGTTACACGAATAGTGGAAGATTTGGGGAGCTGGAGGCAGCATGGAATCATAAAGCTGTGAGGGCTGCTGCCCATGCTACACCCCCACCCCCACTAACAAGAGAAATGGGTCTGTAAAAGTTACCCGAACACAGATGTGTGTAGATTTGATTGCAGCTGGAGAAGATAGGGAGAAATTAAATGGCAAGCCTAATAAAGTTCTTTTGGAGCTTTGGCAGCAGCTTAAACTAGAACAGAGGTTCCAGCTGTTGAGATAAATGGCCCTAGAAGCTACCAATAAAATTGTTGGTGCATGGATGGGAGTTACAAGATTATATAATAGAGACAGCTGAGGGAGAGGAGGATCCCAAAAACCCACTGTTCCAATTTGAATAGGAGGAAGGCAAGGGACCCATCTAACAGGGATGGGCAGGGACCAGAGGCCCATGTGGAACTGGCAATCCACTGGTCCCCTTCTAATGTACAACAGGTGTTGGTTTTGGTGAATACAGGCGCAGACTGTTTCCTTCTTTATGGAAACCCGTACTGACTTGCTGGGACCCCAGTGGCCATTGACGATTATGGAGGTCAAACTGTTCTAGTAAAGCCAATAACTACTCCATTGGATAGTTAGTATATATCCTAAGCCATACAAGGGATATGTATCTCATTCCTGAATATATTTTGGGGGTCAATGCCTTACAAGGACTGTGATTAGAAACTACAGCCAGGTAGTTCCATCTGCAGGTCTGGGTTGTGAAGGTAGTATTGCAGGGACACACAACACATTTCCCCTAAAAATCATCTATTTCTCAGTGTGTGATTAGCGCAAAACAGTACCACCTTGCAGGTGGTTATGAAGAAATGAAAGAGATAGTCCTTGAACTAGAAAAGATGGGGATAATCCAGCTGGTGCACAGCCCTTACAGCTCCCCCGTATGGTCTGTATGCAAACCACACAGAACCTGGTGAATGACAGTAGATTACAGAGAATTTAATAAAGCTGTTCTCTTGATAGCTAACCTGATGCATTGGCTAAGCCATGAGTTAGGGACATACCACTTTGTGGCAGATTTAGCTAATGCCTTTTTCTCTATTGATATAGCTTTAGAGAGTCAAGACCATTTGCCTTCACTTGGGAAAGGTAGCAATGGACCTTCGCAATATTACCACAAAGCTATTTGCATAACCCCACCTTGTGTCATGGGCTGGTGGCAGCTGACCTGGCTACATAGAAACAGCCAGAGGTGGTTCATATGTACCATTATATCAATGATATGCTAACTAGTGACTCTCTTCCAGAATTGGAGCAAGCAGTACCTACTCTGCTATCCCATTTGAAAGCATGTGGCTGGGTGGTCAACAAGGGCAAATTACAAGGACCTGGGTTATCTGTTAAGTTCCTGGGGTTGCCTGGCTGGGTAAGACAAAAGTTACCTCTGAACACAATTATAGATAAGATCCAAGTGTTCCCTGTGCCCACCATGGTAAAGCAGTTACAGGAATTCTTAGGTTTGTTGGGGTACTGGCGAGCATTCATACCCCTTTTGGCTCAGTTACTGTGCCTCTTATATAACCTTATTTGGAAGGGAGTTTAGTTGGATTGGACTGAGCAGGCACAAGGTGTATTTGCAGCAGCTAAGAGAGCCGTCAAGGCAGCACAGGCCTTGAATGTGTTTGATCCTGCCAGGCCTTGTGAGTTTGATGCCCATGTCACTTCTAAGGGGTTTGGATAGGGCTTGTGGCAATGGACAGAGTGCATATGGCAACATCCTGGGTTTTGGTCTCAATTGTGGAAAAGCGCTGAATCCATCACTCATTAGTGGAGAAACAGTTGGCAGGTGTGTATACTTCCTTCCTAGCTGGAGAGTATTGTGACCACAGCTCCACTTACGGTCAAGACAACATACCCTATTGCAGGATGTAAGAGATTGGGCAACAAAACCACATAGTGGTATGGACCAAACGTTCACCCTGGCCAAGTGGGTTGCATACTTGCAACAATGCTATGGTCTTAGCGCCAGCCCCTTGAGTGCAGCACTACGGGAAGTCTTGGGTCCAGTCACCTATGGAACCTTAGCATCAGGTATAACCTGAAGTCACTCCCTACCGGGAGGGGTGGACACCCATTCCCAAGGATGCCGGGTATACTGATGGTTCTAGCATGGGCCCAACCTGCCAAGTGGCTGGCCACAGTCTTCTATTTGACCACTGAGACTATTTGGATGGACACAGGTACAGGCAAAAGCAGCCAATGGGCAGAATTAAGAGCCATATGGCAGTTGCCTGTAATGAATCTTCACCTCTGATGATTTGCACCAACAGCTGGGCTGTCTATTGTAGACTGACCCTTTGGAATTGATACCTGGCACATTAACCAGTGGATGGTAATGCATCATCTGCTATGGGGTCAGGCCATGTGGCAGGACTTTTGAGAAATTGGACACCAGAAGCAGGTGACAGTATATCATGTCATGGGGCATGCCATGTAGCTTGGAATCAATGTGAAATGTGTTCCAAGGAGCACCCTCATAGACAACTAACACCACCTGGACAGATCCAAGAGGTCATGTTCCACTGACGCAGTGGCAGATAGACATCACTGTACCTTTACCAAAGTTGGACGGGTACCAGTATGCAGTCACCTGTGTAGACATTGCCACTGGTCTGCTTGCAGCTTACCCCACCTGTAACTCTTCCAAGAGGGCAGTCATATAGGATCTGGAATGCCTGAGTGCTACATATGGGCGGCTGCTGGTCCTTAAAAGTAACAATGGTACCCATTTCACTGGTTCTCTGTGAAGTAATGTGCTCAAGACCTGGGGATGGACTAGATGTATCATGTTTCCTACCACCCATAGGCTCCTGGTATCATTGAGGGATACAATGGACTCTTAAAGCACGGACTGCAACAGGAAGGGGATACCAGCTCCCTTACTGGATGAACACGCTGCTTGTGGATGGTACTCTGGATTTTGAATGAGAGACTTTGATATAGGGGCCCAGCTCCAGTGGAGGCCTTGCTGCACTGGGCAGCTTCTCCCATCCAGTTGCAGATATGCACTCAGGATGCTTTACTCAAGCTGGGCTTTGAACAGCACGGCAACATACTCCTGCCTGCCCCAACAGCACTCGTTAAAGGCCAACGGCTTCAAAGGACATGGCCTTGGACTATACAGGCCCCCCCACCTACAATGGGTGGCCTGTTGGCACCATGGGGTAAACGGCTAGAGGTAAACCTCCAGTTAACTCCCTGGGCAACATGTACCTGGTCGCCTAAGATAGAAGTGTATTATCCCTTGAGTGCTCAGGGAGACAGCATTATGAAAGGCACCTTTGTAATTTCTTTATGGCCAATAATGAGTTCTCCCATTTTATTACACACAGAACCAGCAGACCCTGGTGTACAGGCCACTAAGGTTTGGTATGCCCTCCCGGGGCAGCCTCTGGTACCCGCCACTGTGCTGTCTGTGAACAAAACTCTGGCCTATATTCTGCCAGAAGGGAAAGATTTGCCTCTCTTTGTGCCAGTAACCACTCTCTCATTTTTGCCATAATTTGTACTTTATAATTCTGTTGCAGTTGTCTGTACTATTTATGTCTGTACCTCACTCCTTGCACAGCAACCATCACAGAAGATACCTGTCACATAGATTGTGAGGCAAGCAACCCAAAAGGGGTGGAATATGGGGAAAGCAGCTGTGTTAGTCTTGCTCACTGGTTTACCAGCTGCAAGCACTTTGCCTGATGAGTGCGTCTATATAAGGCTGTGGGTGCTTAGGGGCAATTCTCTCAGATAGTTTCCCGCCATTGCGAGGTGCGGTTTCCCTGGTCCCTTGCCCTTCACTGCGAAAAGCAGGTTTTCCTTTGTTTATTTGCTTGTCCATCTTTGTGAGACTCCAATAAACAGGTAATGACTTGACACTGTCTGGCTCTGCATTTCTCTACTGTCTGCCCAAATCCAATGTGAACCTGCCTGGCCTAACAACCAGCCTGGCCTCAACAACCAGTATTACAACTAAACTAAGAGATGCCCAGATAGCTGATAATATTTTATTTCTGAGTGTCTGTGAGAAAGTTTTTAGAGGAGATTAACACTTGATGAGAAAATATATATTGCATAAAAAATTTTTTTTTTCCCCTGGCCACTTGGCTCAGCGGTAGAACATTGGCCTGGCATGTGGAAGTCCCAGGTTTGATTCCTGGTCAAGGCACACAGGAGAAGTGCCATCTGCTTCTCCAACCTTCCCCCTCTCCTTCCTCTCTGTCTCTCTCTTCCCCTCCCGCAGCCGAGGCTCCATTGGAGCAAAGATGGCCCGTGTGCTAAGGATGGCTCCATGGCCTCCACCTCAGGTGCTAAAATGGCTCTGGCCGCAATGGAGCAACGCCTCAGATGGGCAGAACATCACCCCTTGGTGGGCGTGCTGGGTGGATCCCAGTCGGGCACATGCAGGAGTCTGTCTGACTGCTTCCTCGCTTCTAACTTCAAAAAATACTGTATATTTTTTTTCCTAAAAAATTCTAAAAGGAAAAAATAAAGTGAGAAAATGGCATTGTTTTATACTTTTGTCAACCTCTTTTATGTCTGGATTAATAGAAGATGGCTGGGTTTTCTTATCTACTTGGTCATTCACTCTGTCATGATATCACATGGCATGGAACCTCTGGAAAACTCACTGTAAACTAGTGAGGCAATAAAAGAAAAAAGGCAAAAAAAATAAATTATTATTTAAAAACTAATTTTGGTTTTATGGAGCCCTAGAAAAAGTCTCATATTCACTAGAAGTCACTAGACCATACTTTGAGACTGTTGATCCAGTGAAATTGCTAAGGCAAGAACACTAATGTCAATTTGTACTGGATTTTCAATTACATTGCCAATCCATATTCTACAGATTTTAAAAATGGCTTTTCTTCTCCTTGTAATAAAATTACAACTTACATGGGAACTTTAATTTTGCGGAATATAGAAAATTTGCCTCTGCCTTCTGAGAACAATTTGCAACTATTTGCAAGAGTGCCAAAAATCTTTAGTCAAAGGAGGAACCACAAACACTTAGTGTTCTGTGTCCACATAGGGGAATCTGCTGAGGTAGACCAGAGTGGACTAGAGGTTCCTGATCTAGACTGTGTAGCCAGGAAAGGCAAATATACACTATGCAAAATCAACTTGAGGAAGAAGGAGTACTAAAGTCCTAATTTAAATATGTAAATGTGTGTGAGGGCAGGACCAACTGCTTTGGAACTGTGGTTTGATTGGGAAGACTCATTATTTGACTACCTGGGCATAATGGCATTGTTTTAGAAAGGATTACTGAGCAAGTAGATAGGAAAAAGAGAATAATAATATTTGAGCCTAAAGGTTGGGACACTCTTTATTGTTCCTGGGCCAGTAAATGTGGTATTGAATGTGTCAATATAAGAAATATCCAAACCTGAAGATAATTTTCATGAGTTTATTTGTACCAGACTGACTACAATCGCCAGAAACAAAATCTCAATGGATTGTGATTGTGCTCCAGGCCATAGCAGTTTTCAGTATATTTTACACATCAGAACCAGAGGAGGAGACGTAAAGGGAGGAATTACATGACATTTACTAATGATAGATTAGGGGGTGGGAGCAAGGAAAGTGGGGAAATCAGAGTAAAACAGAGAGACACATTGTTTTACTTTGGTGGGTACGGGATAGCACATAGAGATTACACTTAGGGGTTCTGTGGTCTGCTCTGCTGGGAGATTGGACTCTGAGGAGTCCAGAAAAAAAGGGCTTAATTTTAACAGTCCAAGGGTATGTTATCCTAGATACAAAAATACAATAGAAGGCTCAAAGATTGACTCCATGACTCACTTTTAGTAGGAATTTTTATGTGATTGCTTTTGGTGTCTGAGTTTGTAAAGCTCACCAGGCAGGACTTCCCTGAGTTTGTCAGATTTTGTATGTAGCACCTCTTTCTGTCTCACAGGGTAGATAGGCATATGTGGCACTGTGTGGGGTATATTATGACCACAGTGTCATAGCGGTGAAAGAAACATCTAAATCAGCAGATCTCTGGCAGATGTTTGCAACTAGTCACTCCCCTTCACCTTCAACTTTCACATTCCTTCACTACTCTCACCTTTAACTAAATAAGACCAAAAATTCTTGAATAGTTCCTTTTGGAAAGTGATTGTTAGCCTCACGAAATAATACTAGGTTTTGTGGTAGATAGGACTCAAAATTGCGGCCTTCTAAGTATTCTTAGATCACGGTAGTGTTGGTTATATCATTCAAAGACAAATGAAACCATTTAATAAAATAAATTTAAAACAAATTGATGTATGCTAAAGTGGACATTTTGGGGGAAGTTTTCATAATTGAAATTTAGGAATTACAATTTATGTTTATATTGTGGAATAATTGTATGCAATTTGTTACTGTTTTTGTAACTGATTACTGGAATTTACCTACTCTAATGAAACAATTATAAAAATTATTTTATGAAATATATTGATTATGCAAAACCTTTAAATTTTATTATGAGACTTAGAGAAGCAAAATCATACTCTATATTCATATTTGATGATTTTTAATTTTATTTACCTAACTTTGAAAACACCATAATTTATTGCAATAATACTAATATATGTATAGGTCTGCTTTCTTGTATCCCAGAAAATTACAATTGGGTAGGAGTGGATAGGCCTTCACTGTACACAATAAAAATTTTAGTGAAATTTGTCTGTGGCCTAGAAATAAAAATGTGGAGAGAATGGTGTGTATTTATATTGGATAAGGATATCAAAAAACATACATAGAGGTATTTATCAGAAGCCACATATATCTCAGAAACCAAAAGTAATATTTGGGTATATTTTCTTGATTTGAAGAATCTAAATGTTATTTTATACTTATATATTCTTTATACACACACACACAGTGTGTCTGGTCAAAGGAAAGCGACAAAAGACGATAGAAATGTGAAATCTGCACCAAATAAAAGGAAAACCCTCCCAGTTTCTGTAGGATGATGTGGCAGCATGTGCGCATGCGCAGATGATGACGTAACACCATGTATACAGTGGAGCAGCCCATGGCCATGCCAGTCGAGATGTGGACGGTACAGAGGAAAGTTCAGTGTGTTCTTTGGCTCGCTAAATTCGAATCCATGACCAAAGTGCAATGTGAATATCGGCGCATTTATAATGAAGTGCCACCACATAGGAATAACATTACTTGGTGGGATAAGCAGTTGAAGGGAACAGGCAGTGTGGTGGAGAAACTCCGTTCTGGTAGGCCATCAGTAAGTGATGATCTGTAGAGGCCATATGGGATAGCTACCTAAGGAGCCCTAAAAAATCTGTGCATGAGCCCACATCGAACTGCACTGAATAGGTATGAAACTGGGAAATTTTCCTTTTATTTAGTGCAGATTTTACATTTCTATTGTCTTTTGTTGCTTTCCTGTGACCGGTCAAAAATGCACCATGACTTTACGGACACACTATATATATGGATATAAGACATATAATATTATAAACACACACATTTATATATAGATACCGAAAGCTTAATCCTCTTCATTTTCATTGACTTCTGAATTTAGTAATCATGTAAGTTTATGGTGTCTCCATTGAAGATACATCAGCCTTCTTCAATCTAATTAGTGCCATAAATGAAGTTTGTGGAACTCCTTTAAATGGTAAAACTTGAATGAAGAAAATTTTATTTTACCAGCCTAAGAAGAATCTGAAGGAATTGTTAACTCTGCAGGACACCAGAAGCCACGAGCACTATTTAACCCTGTTTGGCTGACCCTTGAGGATAGACTTACTATTGAAAGAGTCTTTTCTCTCTAGAGAACACAGATCTGTGAACAACATCACACTTGTTCATTATGGCAAAGCTAGTTTATAGGACTTCACTACATACATAATTAAGAGCATCTGTCAAATTTAAGGAGCTGCGGAAAAGAAGAAAGGTGGCAGACTGCCAATGCGTAATTTCTACAGACAAGTAAGAGCAGCTTAACGGTCACTAAGAATAAAGATCTAGGTTTAACCTTCTCTGGATCATTGTTTTCTTTGAACTTTGTTTTAAAATTAAACATATAACACAGGATTAAAATTATTGTAAAAAAATTAAACTTATAAAATCAGAATTGCCCATTAACCCACCCAATGCCACTCTTAACACCTAGACATTACCAGTATTCAGTATATAGTGTTTTTATTTGTCTGCATGCACTAATTATATATACATAAGGAAATGGGGTTAGGCTGCATGTGCTGTGCCAGAGCAATTTTTTTTTTTTTGGCTTAATGTTTCATTGGAGATTATTCCTGATCAGCGAGTATTGAGCTATATCATTTTTTGTAATGCTTTATATAGACATACTGTAAACTATTGTATATTTATGTGTTGTTTTGTATAAATAATTCTTTCCTGCATGTTCTCCTACATATATCCTTATATGTACTTTTATATAAATACTTTACTAGAGTAAATTTCCCAAAGTGGAAATTTTGGATTAAGAAACCCTATAGGCTCAGACACCTCAATACTTGAAGTCCCTCCTCTTTTCATGTCTTATTTCATTATTTCAGAGGAAAAAAAGAACAAGCAAAATAAGAATGAAGCACTTTCCTTTGGGAAACTTATAATATTCTTAGAATACAACTAAAAATAGATGTACTTCATGTGGAATGTTAAAACTGAAATTCGTGAGTCTATATTTTAAGTAACTTGTCTTAAAAATCTCCTTGTAATGCTGATCTCCAAATAGTAAATGATCTCACTGACTCTCATTTCAAAAATAGAGCTGAGTTTAATTTTTCAAAACAAATTTTTTTTTTGCCTGTAAAGTTTGCAGAATGTGTTGAGGTTTCTGATTGTGAATTAAGAGTATAAATGACTTTTGTAGACAGATTTTGTTTGAGGGACAAAGGCATTTTTATATACCAAACAAACATTTAAAAAATGTGTTCCTTTGCTAATTCCACTAGAATGGAGCACCTACTTCTTGCCTTTGGTTAAACCATGTCCTTTATTCTGGGGATAGATGTTTCAGTCCCTCTCTTTGCACAACTTGTAGATGTGTGGAATCAGTAATAGAAGTGCGTGAAAATTGCTACAATATCAATGATCCTGGGTTCAGGAAGCACCGAGAAGGGTTACTTAATGGATCTGGTCCTCTTTTCATTTAGAAAGTTAAGGAATTTTTAAATTAGTTATCAAGTCCAGTTATATTTAATACTGACATTTAATACTAGCTTATGAAACATAAGTAAACCCTCCTCCCCCACCCTTTTCTCTCAGCGTATTACACACACCTAGAGATTTACTTGAATGTTTGCGTCAAGGTAGGCTGACATAATATTTTTTATGGAGAACTTAGATTTAGGACTTCCTCTTTATGGTTGCTAATTGGAAAAGTGGCTACTCATTAAACCCATAAACCAATATTTTAGCAAAATTTTTCCATATATCAGTTCTGTGAATTCCATCAACATGACATCCCTTGTTTAAAAAGATTTCTATCCTGATCAGGCAATGGCATAGTGGATAGAGTGCTGGACTGGGATGCAGAGGACTCAGGTTCAAAACCCCAAGGTCACCAGCTTGAGGGAGGGCTCACTAGCTTGAATATGAGGTCACTGGCGTGAGCCCAAAGGTCACTGGCTTGAAGCCCAAGGTCGCTGGCTTTACCCAAGGTCACTGGCTCTAGCAAGGGGTCACTTGCTCTGCTATAGTCCCCTGGTCAAGGCACATATGAGAAGGCAATCAATGAACAACAAAGGAGCTGCAATGAAGAACTGATGCTTCTCATCTCTCTCCCTTCCTGTCTGTGTTTCTCTATCTGTCCCTCTCTCTGTCTCTTTCTCTGTCTCTGTGACACACATACAAAAAAAGCTTTCTAAATTGTGATTATATAACAAGCTTCATTTTATTTTTAAATACCATAGAAGTTTGTGGTCTTACACAAGGCAAAAGAAAGAGAGATGACAATGTGATTTTGTTTTCCAACTCCCTGCTAAGACACAAGCTGCATTAAATGAAAGAACGGAAGCTACTGTTGGTAACATATGGATCAATGAACCAGTAAATTTGCTTCTGCTATAAATTTGGCTTTTTTTGCTTCAGTATTTATACTTTCTTCTTTCAATATATTATTTCTTTTTTTACATCATTTTTATTTCCATTAGAATGTGCTCTATCTTATTATTTTGTTCATTTATTTATTCTTTCTTTAATTCTCCCTTCCTTCAATTTATTCATCCAGCCATTTTAAATACTAATAACTGTGCCAGGAACAAGAGTTACAAAATGAACATGACATTGTTCTAGTCCTTAAGAGTTACCACTCAGTGAAGGAGGAAGACAAATAAATAAGCCTTTTTCCCTATTTCTTTTCTTTTTATTTATTTTTTCCTAATATTATTCAATCTAACCTCATATTTTCCCATTTCAGCTCAACAACACAGTGATTGAGAAACAAAATAAGTCATTTTTCCGTCTCCAAGGCTCTTAGAATTAAGCTCAGATAAAGTGCAGATCCCTTACTAATGCAATGAAGTATTTGTTGCCTCTGGGTAATGCCTGGTCTTCAAGGCTTCTGGGGTCACCCTTTCATTGGATAATCAAACTAAGTTCCTAATAAACTGAGGTTTATCATGAAAACCTCAGCCTCTCCCAGTATCTCCAAGGACTTCTATGTGTGCTAAATGTCTCCTGATTGCCTTTCACTCTTATTTATTACCATCCTGTTTTTGAACCTCACTGTATATCTTTGCCTTCTATGGTTGACTGTTCCCCTCTATTTGTCCTCCCAGAGCCCAATACCTTCATTACTCAAAGTACTATCAACACTGAGCTGTTTTGTACAACCTTCTTTTGCTGAAGGTATAAAAGAATACCATATTAAATTTTAATAACCCCACTAGGACCCCAAAGTTCAGCAGCTGTACATGTGGAAGGATTTCTCCTTACTTGCTCTCATATTATGAGACTTCCTGTTTTTTCTTATAGAACTGTCAAACCAACTTCCAATTTCCTACTATGTTATTATAAAGCATACTTTGGGCCCTGGACGGTTGGCTCAGCGGTAGAGCGTCGGCCTGGCGTTTGGGGGAGCTGGGTTCGATTCCCGGCCAGGGCACATAGGAGAAGCGCCCATTTGCTTCTCCATCCCCCCCCTCCTTCCTCTCTGTCTCTCTCTTCCCCTCCTGCAGCTGAGGCTCCATTGGAGCAAAGATGGCCCGGGCGCTGGGGATGGCTCCTTGGCCTCTGCCCTGGGCGCTAGAGTGGCTCTGGTCGCGGCAGAGCGACGCCCCCTGGTGGGCAGAGCATCGCCCCTGGTGGGCGTGCCGGGTGGATCCCGGACAGGCGCATGTGGGAGTCTGTCTGACTGTCTCTCCCCGTTTCCAGCTTCAGAAAAAGAAAAAAATAAATAAATATAGCATACTTTGGTTCTGGGTTACAACTTTCTCATTCTAGCCTAGTGTTCTTAGGCTTTACAAAAAGAGAAGAGAAGAGAAGAGAAGAGAAGAAAGAAAGAAAAGAAAAGAAAAGAAAAGAAAAGAAAAGAAAAGAAAAGAAAAAGAAAAGAAAAGAAAAGAAAAGAAAAGAAAAGAAAAGAAAAGAAAAGAAAAGAAATCTAGCTGGGTTTTTAATGCAAAATAATCACTTACTTTTGTGATAAGTATTGTCTCCAGAATGCCAAAGTTTGTTTTATTTTATTGTGGGGAAAACAGCTGTATTAGGTTTGCTCACTGGTTTACCAGCTGCAAGTACTTTGTGCAGTTAGTTCGTGAGCACGTGACAGCACTATTGTAAAGATATAAGTGCTTCCCCTCAGGGGCGATGAGATCAGATCCTGCCCAACACTTAGAGGTGTGGTGTATTTCCTAATCCCTTTCTCTCCACTGCAAAAAGCAGGTTTTCCTTTGTTTTCACTTGTTTGTTTTTTTTCTTTTCTTTCTTCTTTTCGCTTGCCTGTCTTTGAGAACTTCCAATAAGTTGGTATGGCTCACAGTTTTCTGGCTCCACAGTTCCTTTACCGTCTGCTTGAATTCAATATGAATCTGCATGGCCACAACCATGCACCTATAGCCTTGCATCTATAGTCTTCTTATTTTCTTATTACAGTATTTTCACACTACAGCAGATTCACAAAGTATTTAAAAGCTAAAGATATACTGAGCTATAAAAATTACAATGAAGAATGATACAAGTACAAACTCATGATGTACTTTAAAATAATGCTAATAAAGATACTGATAAATCAAATTCTAAACGGCTTATAAAAACTGACGATTTTTGGTTCCCAAAATTTTGTGACTTGGAATTGTATATATTTAGAGGCTGTTTAGTTGCTTTATTTGCTCATAGGTATTTGTGTTAAAGCCAAAATTATGTCACAACCTACACACAAATATCCATTATTTAAGAGGTAATGAATAATTCTTATTAAGTTTCTTTTAAGATTTCATAAATACTTACAATTTTTAAAAAAGTTTGTTTCAATTCATTTAATAATGATTTATCAATTTTGGGTTATCAATCTGTTGGAAAACACTGCAACTGTGGTTTTCAAACTTCAGTATGCAGAGCAATCATTAGGAAGCAGATTGTTAAATGCAGATTTCTTCTCCCCACACATATAACGTCTGGTATGGAGGTAAGGAATTTACTTCGTGTAAACTCCTCAAATATATTTTAATTAATGTGATCATTAAGTCATACCCCTTTTCTAGGACTGTGGGTGGAGAATTTAAATAGTTTCCAAGTACAAGATGATTCATGTTACTTATTCCAACAACCGTGTGTTGTATCTCTATTGACCTTTTACTGACAATATAATAATTTGTTTTATATACATAACCATCAAGTTGTAGTAGTTATTTTGGGGGATTTTTTTTGTGACAGAGACAGAGAGAAGAACAGATAGGGACAGACAGACCGGAAGAGAGAGAGATTAGAAACATCAATTCTTTGTTGTGGCTCCTTGATTGTTCATTGATTGCTTTTTCATATGTGCCTTGACTGGGAGGCTACAGCAGACTGAGTGACCCCTTGGTCAAGCCAGTGCCCTTAGGTTCAAGCTGGTGAGCCTTGCTCAAACCAGATGAGCCTGTGCTCAAGTTGGTGACCTCGGGGCTTTGAACCTGGGTCCTCCGCATCCTAGTCCAATGTTCCATCCACTGCGCCACCTACCACCTGGTCAAGATGTAGTAGTTCTTATGGAGGTAATAATTATATTTTTTATGTACACTAAAATATGTACAATGAGGATTTCTAGTATTTGCATAGTGTTTAAAATTAAAAAACAAATACCTTAATATATATTTTTTATTTTCACTTTATTCTAAACAAGTGGGGCTGGTAACAATAATTTAAGACAAGTGAATTTTATAGGTTTCTCAATAGGTCAACAAGTCAAGTGAAACATTACTGGCAGTCAGACTACTCTGAAGTCATCTTACATCCTTATTTAAAAAACAAGGTAATATTTTTTTTTAATTTTATTTATTCATTTTAAGAGAGAGAGGAGAGAGAGACAGAGAAAGAGAAGGGGGGAGGAGCTGGAAGCATCAACTCCCATATGTGCCCTGACCAGGCAAGCCCATGGTTTTGAACCAGCGATCTCAGCATTTCCAGGTCGACGCTTTATCCACTGCGCCACCACAGGTCAGGCCAAGGTAATATTTTTGGTTGACTTGAAGCTCTTCAGAACAAGAGATTAACCTTTAAAAAGTTAAAGCGCCTGTGTTAGGTTGGGACTTAATCATCATGATTTTTGCAGAAGAGGCAGATATGGAAAACCTACTGTTCCTGTGCTGTAAAAGTCAAGGCATCACTTGAGAAAGTAAAGTTGAAAAGGTCCAGACTTTTTTGTTAAAGCTTTCTACTGTGTAATATACATCTCCTTTTCCATTAGGTTAACCAGTACTCATTTCCTCAATCTATTGCCATTTTCTCAGAGGTTTCTGTGACCCCCTCAGTCTAAATAAAGTCCCTTTGATCCTTGTTTTACTGCATTTATTACAATTGTAATTATATATATAATTTTGTGTGGTTAATTATATATGTAATGTTTGCATCCCTAGTAAATGTGAGCTATTCAAGGATAGAGATTATCTTTAGTTAACTACTGTTAAAAAAAAAAAAAAGACTCTAGCCATGTGGCCGAGAACAAAGAGGAACCTAGTACATACTTGTTGCATGAATGAATGAAAAGTAGAAAGTGTTTGATTGGAAAAATCCCAGTGTTTAATGTTGAGAGGTATCAAAGTATACTAGTAAATTGTCTTTATTGTATGAAGGCTGGGCTGGTGAGCTTGGACTGATTTTGAAAGAGTAATGTTGGGAACTCCCACTAAATTTGCTACATGAATGTAGGTGAAGAGAGTTTGAGGCTGCAAAGTTAGCTGAAAAAATGCTGACTTCATGAAGAACACTAGAAGCATAATATGTTACATTTTAAAGTATCCAGATGGCCTCAGTGATACTGTTTTAAGAAGTAGTTGAATGAAAGAGGAACTGTGTGTTTTTGTAAAAAGGTAAAGATGAGAGAAAAAAAAACAAGCTAATATCTCACAATATGTCTGGGAAAGATAAGACAAATTATGTCAAAACCAATAAAATTTGGAAGATGTGCATGGGAACTTAAGTCAAAGCCATGAAAATGACATGCCTTATAATACTATATGAATGCTGTATTACCTGGCACACTGCAGAGAGAGAGTTTCATAATTTGATTGTTTCTTTAAGGCAGATACTCAAAGTCCTAAGATTTTGTCAATGTCTTAAATATTTGGTGAGATATGTATCTCTCACATTGAGACTTAACTATGTTTCCTTCTTTCTCCCTTTCTCTCTTTCATCCTCCCTCCCTCCCTCCCTCCCTCCCTCCCTCCCTTCCTTCCTTCCTTCCTTATCTTTCTTTCAGAATTGGTTTTAATCTCTTTTCAGTGGCTTGGTTGAGGAGTAGATATTAAGAACCAGCTTTGAGTTTTGGATGTATCCTATTATTTCCAAGAACAGACCTCTTTACATTTGACTAATGACTTCTTGCTCCTGAATAATTTACTTATTTAGACATTCAAAGAACAATCTCTTTTTTCTCATTAAGCATGCTCAACTAGAGAGCACTAGGAACGTGCCAGCTATTTTGAAAGCCTCTGGTACTGAATACGCCAGTGCCATTCACTCAACTGGGTTTCAGCTTTTTTAGATCTTTAGTTTTAAGGAGTATGTTAATGGAACTGAATCTGAGGTGCACCTTGTCAGCTTAGTGTGTCTCAGGCCTGTCCCTTTGTATATCTTATGACTTTGGAAAAGTGACTTGAACCCTGGCTAATATTTCAGAACTGTAAAATGCAGTAGGAATGGTGTTGTTATAAGTATTGATATGAGTTAGTTATGTAAATTGCTTTTAAAACCTTCTGGTACTATGTAATAAGAACTGTGTAAAAGAGAACTTTTATGATTATTCTGTATTAGTAGCTCTTTGTATTCATATATTATTGGTTGAAGAAATGAAATAGTTGAAAAAAAACCTTTGCAACTTTATAACAGGCTAATCTAACATTTGGAGTTTTTCCCCCCCTCAGGAGAGGAGCAAGAGTGTCTTTTAATTGTTCCTTAACTCTATTTCTCTCTCTCGTTAACCTTTTGCCTATCTTCTTCCCTAGATTAGCTCTTTTGGATAAATTGATACAATTTAAATAGTAACATAAATCAAAGACATTTTTGTCATGTTCATATTTCAAGATAACTGGAGCATTTTATTTATAGATAGAAACCTACAGTTAAATTTGGTGGCATTCAAGTTTACATCAGTGTGGACTACACCTTACATTACAGATGTAAAATTTGATCTACTACATGAAGATTTCTAGAATTATAAACCATATCTGGGGTCATTGTCTTTATTATTAACCTTTATTATTTTTTTTAGTCTGTTGCCCTTTAACATTCTTTGGGACTGATTTTTATGCTCTCTTCACAGGTATACAAAGCACTCAAGAAATTGTTTTCTAATATAAATCAAAGTTTTTATCTACATAAGCTAAAAACAGAACTTGAAACAGATCACATGTGCAACTCCAATTAATGTTATCTGTCTCTTCTTTCATTTGAGCAATATCCTAAGTAAAATCTTCAAATATGCTTTTATTGTTTTTCTTCTACAGGGATTGATACTCATAGATTTACATCAAAGTATTATATATTATGGTTTAGATTACTTTCTTTCTTTTTTTATTTCTTTTTTCCCCCTGCAGTTTATTGCTTTTGCTTCTTTATTCTTCATCCTGGTTTCAATCACAACCTTTTGCCTGGAGACCCATGAAGCTTTCACTACTATTAAAAATAAGACAGAACCAGTCAGCAATGGCTCAAGTGTTGTTCTACAATACGAAATCGAAATCGAAACGGATCCTGCCTTGACGTATGTAGAAGGAGTGTGTGTGGTGTGGTTTACTATTGAATTTTTAGTCCGTATTATTTTTTGCCCCAATAAACTTGAATTCATCAAAAATCTCTTGAATATTATTGACTTTGTGGCCATCCTCCCCTTCTACTTAGAGGTGGGACTCAGTGGGCTCTCATCCAAAGCTGCTAAAGATGTACTTGGCTTCCTCAGGGTGGTAAGATTTGTGCGGATCCTGAGAATCTTCAAGCTCACTCGCCATTTTGTAGGCCTCAGGGTGCTTGGACATACTCTTCGAGCTAGTACTAATGAATTTTTGCTGCTGATAATCTTCCTGGCTCTGGGAGTTTTGATATTTGCTACTATGATCTACTATGCCGAAAGAGTAGGCGCTCAACCTAACGACCCTTCAGCTAGTGAACACACGCAGTTCAAAAACATTCCTATTGGGTTCTGGTGGGCTGTAGTGACCATGACTACTTTGGGCTATGGGGATATGTACCCTAAAACATGGTCAGGGATGCTAGTTGGAGCCCTGTGTGCTCTGGCTGGAGTGCTGACAATAGCCATGCCGGTGCCTGTCATTGTCAACAACTTTGGGATGTACTACTCCTTGGCAATGGCGAAGCAAAAACTTCCACGAAAAAGGAAGAAGCACATTCCTCCTGCCCCTCAGGCAAGCTCACCTACTTTTTGCAAGACAGAATTAAATATGGCCTGCAATAGCACACAGGGTGACACGTGTCTGGGCAAAGACAATCGACTTCTGGAACATAACAGATCAGGTAAGGCACAATTTCAAATGCATGCTATTAAATACTTTATAGACCAGTATATCCCTTGGGTAGAGGGCAGTCATCTTCATTTTCTGCAAATGTTCATGAGTTTTCAGTTCTACCCTTTCATAAAACATGTGTTTGTGTCAGGCTTATAGATAGCTAGATTGTAGCTTTTCTAAATAAATTCCAAGTAGAAGTTCTACATAGCTGGTCTATGGAGCTTTCCTGCTTTAGTGGGAATGCCCTTTGCTGATGGTGCCAATGTTTTCTTTTGCCTGTGTGTTGCTTTTGTGCCAATGTTTCTTTGTTTCCCTGCACGATGTGATGGTATGATATTCACCATTTTCCATCCTTCATTCTCGTAATGTTGATCTCCATATCATTTGGCTTGCTGTGTTTGTCTCAGTTTTATCTCTGCCACATGGGGCCATGCATTTTAACATAATTCACAAGAAGCAGTTACTTATGAAGAAGGGATGCTTACATTTCAAAGGCTTAAAGGTCAAAAAGGTGATATATAGAAGATAGCCCTTTTGATAGCAAAGGTTTTCCCTAATAATATTCTGGGTAACTGATAAAATTTTCATTATTCTTAAATTAGGTAATGTAGTCCACGTAATCCTTTTGGATTGGGACAGGTGCTATATAATGAAATCATTTTTCTAGGGATTAATGAACTCTTTGGCTAATCAATGGCAATGTTGAACTCTGTGGATTTCCTTTTTTATATACTATGCATTGGGCTCTTTTCCCTCCCACAACTAAAGGTTGGATAATTTATTGTTTGACATTAGCTGAATCCCTACTCCTTTTTATTCCCATATTAATGTAGAGTAGACTGACTAGATTGACTGTTAATTGATATTCAATTTGCTAAAGTGATCATCAGTAATATCATTTCTATTCTATTATGTCTGTTACAGATAAAATATTTTATAGATTAAACAATTTAATTACCTTTTAGCCTACTATAAAAATTTACTATAACTTAGTGGTATGTAATATTTTATAGAAAAAATGTTTATGATAATCCCATGTGAATAATTTTGCATAAGTTAGAAAAACACCAATTAAACAAAACAAGAAAGAAAACAAAAATGGCAGGTAACATTTTCATAAGTATCCTCCTTAGCTTCCAGAAGATTTTATGGAGTAAATGGAAGAAAAAAGTGACTAGAATTAAACTGCTTTTAAAACACTTATGTTCATTTAGTAGATTGTTCTTCAAATTATGTCAATATATATCTGAAAACTGTTAGATCAAAGATATCTTTATGACAGGTAAAATTTAGTTGGTGTTGCTGGTCTCCAACTGTTCTCAGAATACCCGTGCCTTTTGTAGGGCAGGGAAGAAGAGGACACTCTCAGCCTAAGTACACATTGTTGTAACAAGCTGGTACTCAGGCTGATAGGTTGTGACCATCTTTGGCAAGCACATAGAAGCAAACCTTTTTTTTATTGGCATTTGGGGAAGTTGATCTTGTTCAATTATGTTGAAAACTATCTTGTAACTTCGAACTAGAGAACTCAGAAACAAAGTTTGTGAGCTTTAGGATTATTTTTGTTAAGATTTTTGGGGCCCTGGCCAGTGGTTCAGTGGATAGAGCATTGGCTCAGCATATGGAGGTACTGGATTTGATTCTGGTCAAGGCACACAGGAGAAGTGACCTTCTGCTTCTCTCCTCTTACCTCTCCACCTTCTCTCCCTTTTCCACTCCTGCAGCCAGTGGCTGGATTGGTTAGAGCATGTCCCCTGGCACTGAGGATAGCTCCAGGGAGCATGACAGCTTCAGGCACTAAAAATAGCTTGGTACTCAAACATCAGCCCAGACAGGTTGCTGGGTGGATCCTGGTTGGGGCACATGCGGAAGTCTGCCTAACTATCTCCCCTCCTCTCACCTAGGGGGAAAAAAAGCCAATCATGGGTTCCATTTTTAAAAAAATTGAGAGAAAAATTACTTTCAGAAAAATAATAAAAAATGTGTCTTAAAGAGGTGCAAAGACAGATATTTACTTAGGAGGGTTTTTTCATTGTTGTTGTTTTTGAAAATAAACTCCACTTGAAAAAATAAAGATTTCTTGTCGCAGTAACTTGATAGCCTGTCAACAATTGAAAGATATTAATTACTATGTTATTTGATGATCACACTTATTTTGATTTCTAATAATTAGTTTTGTGAACGTAAATTTCTTCTTAGATAGAATTCTAATGGAATTCAAAGTACCCAAAGAACATTTCTCTCCCTTTCAGTACGTTTCCATTTTACTTCATGTAAATTGTGGTGAGTGATGAAAATCTTTTTCTTATCATGATGTAATTACTTTGTTTTGTATATTGAGTGACTGCACTATGTACATTTGGTGTAAACTCTTTGTACTGTCTGTCTCATTTCCTCATCCATCACTGTCTGTCAATGGGCATGGTGCTGTGATCAGTCTTATCAGGTGATGACAATACAGGACGTGAGCCGCCATTATCACCCCCAGAAAGGCTCCCCATCAGACGATCTAGTACCAGAGACAGAAACAGAAGAGGGGAAACATGTTTCCTACTGACAACAGGTGATTACACGTGTGCTTCTGATGGAGGGATCAGGAAAGGTAGGAATGCATTTAATCAGATCCTCACAGGTGACTTAGAAATTAAGTGATGCAAATATATGGAGCCCTGTAAAAAATTTCTCTTTCATTTTTCTCAAGGGAAGACTACACATAGTATTTTTTTCCATTCCTCATTACATGTTTTCTTACTGTAAACATTTCAAAGTATGTATCATAACAATCTACTTGGCTGTCATATCTGAAAGGCATTTCTCTTTCTTTTTTTGCCTTTCTTTTTCTTTCTGTTTTTATTTATTTTTGATTTTTCATGTGCCTATGGGAGGAATTGTAATGGAGTATTTAAAAATTGTCACTCATCTAATTATTTTAATATAATGTTCTCAGCAGTCTTTAAAAGTTTTCTTTCCCTGCAACTAATAAAATTCACTAATTGGCTCTATGCATATATTTGGTAGGTAGTTGATGATTATAAAATAATAATAAGGTTTTTCTTTTTCAAAGAAAAGAATTAAATATTTTCTAAGTGTCTTATCCAAAATTTGGACTTATTTTGCTGTGGTTTATCTGAGTGTTAGGAGGCTGAAAAACTATAAGATCTCTGGCCATATAGATTGGTGTACCCAATCATTTGAAAAGCTGTTTATGTACTTATAAAATAGGGTTACATAATTTCTCTTGAGTGCAATCATAATTTTAAATTTATTACTGTATTCCAACCCACACTGAACTCTGCCTGCACATGGAAGATGTGTTGAATAGATAGATTCTGTTGAGCAGGCATCTTTGTTAAGGAACATAACAGAATATAGGGGGTCCTCGGGTTATGACATAGTTCTGTTCCTATGAGAGTGACGTAACCCAAATTTTGGTGTAAGTCGAAATACACCCTAGCCTAACTCACTTACCTATCCTAACACAGTTGTAAAATCATAATCTAGAACATGAAAACACAACTAAGCCACAGAAAAAGGAAAAGGACATAATATATTATACTGTGTATTCTTCTGCTACATGCAACCAAACAAGTTTGCCCACATAGTCTATAAGTACAACTCTAATAACATAAGCCAAAACACCCCATATCTCAATTTTTTGAAGTTTTTATGGGAGTGAGCATCATAAACTCAAAATGTCATAAGTTGAGACTGTCATAATTCGAGGAGTCCTGTACGGAAGCTTCACTAATATGGTTTGGTTTTCCCAGATTGGTCCACCTAGTCTCTGTCCTAGGTGCTGGTTTATGTTTTTGTTTTGAGTAAACTTTACACACATCAGGACAATTGATCCTTTTCTCTTCTTTAAGAAATAGTTTTGTGACATTACTCACCCTTGTAAAAGTGACAGTGTGCTCTTTATTACCTTCTACTTTGATGGTTCCAGTTGCTCTATTGCCATGGTCATTCTCTGTTTATTGAAAATTTTGAAAAAGAATTCCAATAATTTCTTATGCAATGAACTAAGATTAGATGAAAAACCACTCTAAAACTTTCATATTAATGCAGCTAAATTTAAAAACGTGTGCTCTTTGCTATTCATTGCGGTTTCTCCCTATTGAGTGCGTTACCATTTTAAGCTTCATGTATTTGTTCTGTGATGCCTCCTCTCTTTGAAATATCTCATTACCCACGTCCTTCTCTCTCATTTCTCTAAACACTTTGCATTGTCCCATCTGCCTCCACGCTTCTCAGTCTCAGAAGACAAAGGACTCTTCCTTTGTCTCTTCAGTAAGCGATATTGTAAATTCCTCATTTCAATTACTTCCATTTTCTGCCTCTATTCCTTTCACCAAAATGTTTTTCAGTTATATAAATATGTGTGATTGTTTGCTATTTTAATCTAAATGCTATGTTAGAAAAAATTTAAAATATTTTTTGAAGATAGTTTATATAGCCTACTATAGTACTTAAGCAAAATATATGTACTAACATTAATAATATCTAATGATGTATAAAACATAGTATTTTAAGTGCATTACATATCTTAATTCACTATATATGTATATACATATACTGTATCATACATATATGTAATATGTTGTTCAATTTACATTTATTTTTTAGCATATTCTATAATGTATCACATGCAATGTTTATATTAAGGTTCCATGTTTAAGAACTTGAAATTTTTTCTATGTGTTAGACAGAATTTTGAATTTTAAACTATCAAAGAAGATCGCATATAAAAAACTTTGCAAGTTATAAAGCATTACATAAATATAGAGTTTTCTTATCAAATGGCAAATTTTCATGAGCAAAGCAATTAATAAGATATTTCATTTGTATGGAAAAGGTATACATACAATCGTATTTCACAAATACAAATTTTCTTTATCAATGAGAACATTTTTGAAAATTTATCTATAAGCTCTTTGTTCTTTGTCATTTCTCACCATCATCCACTTATTTTTCCATTCTTAGTTAATGCATTTGCAGCTTTGTGTTTTTACCTTGGTCTGTTAACATTCCGGCTAACTTCGCTTTATCTTCTTAGTGTGTTATCTTTTCATGTCTGTCAGGAATTCATTCATTTTCTCTGTTGTTTCTTTTTATATAAATTACATATTTCCTTTTATGTAGAATATAGATCTCTCCTATTATGCATACTCAGACATTTATTTCCTAGATGATCTTTTTTTTTTTTTACCTTTTAAGCTGGTCCTCTACTGATTTTATCTTAAAGTTCTGAAAATTCTCCCCTATACAGTTTAAAAAAATTATTGGATTCCCATTAATTCTTTTTTTATCAATAATTATGAATGTATTTGGACCTACATTAAGAAAACTTATGGATTCCTTAAAAGAGTAAAGTCCATGATTTTATTTATGCAGTAATTTTTGGGAAATCACATTAATAAGCAAAAATATACCCAGTGATAGTGCATGGATAGGCAGTTTCAATATTGCTCCAAATAAACACATGCCCTTAAGAACTATAAAAAATGCACACCATGTATTTAGATTTTGGTTCAAACTAACATGTACATGTAATTTATTTTTATAAATTATATTTTTGAACATCCTATTTAATAAAAATTTAATTGGGAAATTTTTTATCAAGTTTCTTATCAGAAATTAACCTGCAGCATAACAAAAAATATATTTATTTCAATAACTTATAATTTTACTAATGAGATACTTGTTATTAAATTAGAAAGGAAATCTTTACAAATGAACTCTAAAATTATGCTTATTAATAAAAGGATTTATAAACAAAATAGATAATATTTATGTTAAAGATTATATTTTAGAAAATAATTAAACATTAAGAATGGTAGCTAAGATCTACATGTAAATAGCACGATGAATATAAAACTGTCAAACAGATATTTTACATATTTGGAGGAACTGTAGAAAGCATGGAGATGGTAGGAAATAAAATGTAAATTTTTATATGGATGATATACAGATATTAACAACCCCTTTGGTTCATGCATATTCTCAAGTTTGCTTTTAATCAAACCCAATCAATGTTTATAGTGAAGTTTATGTTTTCAGGTAACACAATCAACTAAGATAAATTATTCTTTCTGTAGTGTCCAAAATTTCAATTTCAATCATTTTACCAAACAGCAGTAAAAACTAGCCCTGTAGGTGCATGAAGGTCCCTGCGTAAGGATAAATTACCTGGAATTCTTTTTTAATTAAGACATCCTCCCATTAATTATTCCATCATCCACTAAACTAGAATGAAATATATCTCACCTCCCATGTTTTATAGTTCAGAATACTAACAAAATACATTGGCAGATAATTCTCTCATTAGCAGAAATTACTTCCTAGAGAACTTTACCATAGTTAATGGATGACATAAATTTCCATCTACAAAATACAAAGAAGACATCTAGTCTACTGAAAGTTTATGTGTGTATGTGAGAAAGGGGTTTCTTGGCCATCCAGTCTTACCCTGCAATAGAGTTTGTTATTGTAATATATATCCATATCTGTCCTGGGCACTTGTAAATCAAATAGTCACTAAATCATTTGAATCACCTCTCTTCCTCCAGTGAAAGGGGAGAGAGAGCAGTGGCTTCTTCCCCAAAAGTTTCATGAAAGTACAGAATTAAAGGAAGATGTAGTTGAGAGGAACACAACAGGCCCATTTTCTTTCTTACAGTGTCATCAAGCACCCCGAAGCTAATCAGGGCCCAAGGAATGAACCATAAGTCAAAGGGAGACAAGGAGTTCACTGGAATCATATCTAATTGCTCAGCTTTGACTGGCCAACAGAAAATTTCGTTTTCCTGCTGTACAATACTTGTTCAATGAAGCTGTCAGACATCTTTTTTCTGAGCTGTAGAATAACTACTTTTTCAATCAATAGTTGCCCTGCTTTCAAGACAGTCCACTTCTAGCTTTGCTCTCAGTGTGCCCTACCTCATTTAACTGCGTCTAATCTTTTCTAATAAAAAATACTATAATATATGAATTCTTCCAAAGGTGACCTTGATGGAAGGGTTCTTCTTCTTTTTTTTCAAGTTCTATTTTATTTATTATTTATTTATTTTTAATGGGGTGTTTCTTGGGTTGCTAAGGGTTACAGCTTTTAAGAAAGACCTTTTCTTCTCTAAGTCTATGACTATTATTAACAAAAGGTTAATATGCAAAATAACAGAAAGAAAAGATGAATTAAATTTAAAAAGTTCTTAATTCTTGGTGGAAGAATCAGCCAACAACATCATTTACTCCAATTCAGGCTTTAACTCATTGAAAATATAACTCAGTTTATATTTTATTCATTTCATTTTTCTTTACTTTTTTATTGAAAAGATTAGATATGGGCATTCATTCTATATTATTCAGATAATGGCATCAAAAGTCATTATTTGAGAATCATTCTGTTAATTTCATAAAGCTAGAAGATTAAATATGCTATAAAAGAGTTGTCCACTTAAAGTTAAGCATGCTTTAACTGTTCAGTAAATATAAAAAAGAAAAAGAAAACGGACAATTTCTTTTTTCAGGAACAAATTCTAACATTTGATAATATTAGCCATGTGTATATCTTACTTAAATTGCTTTGCCTAATTCTAAAGGAGTTCCGGTTTTGTATATTTATGCCTAAATTGCATCAGTACAAACTGATATGGGAAAAAGAAGATTTTTTAAATATTGCAACTGTAATTTGTAATGGTTTACTCTTTTGGAAATGACAGCTACAGTGAACTTCAGTTTTGTTAGGGTTAAACATTGTGTCAATATCGAATTATTTGTAAACAAATTATGTTTTAAGATCAAAAATAGCACTTTGTATTATCCTGCATGGTATTGTTTGTCTGTGTCTATTTTCTGTTTTAATTCAACTGATGTCTATGCCTTTTTTCATAAAAGGATATGAAAAATCCCGAAGCTTAAACAACATAGCAGGCTTGGCAGGCAATGCTCTGAGGCTCTCTCCAGTCACATCACCCTACAACTCTCCTTGTCCTCTGAGGCGCTCTCGGTCTCCCATCCCATCTATCTTGTAAACTCAACTGCTTAAGTCGGCTAAATTGTATTGTTTCAAGTACTGTCTAGCCCATAATGGAACTAATTAAATGTAGAGTTACTCCAATCTCCATTAGTACAGTACAAACCTGCATGATGTTATATGGAGTCAGAAAGGCCATTTGGATAGCTAATGAGTCTTATCTTGGTTTTAAAGGCTATCTAAAGTAGTGGTACTACTTCTCCATATTAATTGCCCTGATATCCTTTTGCAATAAAATAACAGATAGTATCAGATACTGGCCAGTACACTAATACATAAACAAGTTTTCAGGGAGATATATTTAAAACAGTGTGCTTCCAAATACCAACCACTTCATTGGGGTCTGTGACTTTCTAAACCATTCTGAAGATGTCTGGGAGCCTATCTTGCTTGCATACAATGTGACTTTGGTCAGCTCATTTGCATGGGCCATCTCATCTCTATCACCTGAAAGCAATGTCACAGAGTTCAGGGACATTGGATAGCTCAGGATATATGTACTTGCGTTGTACTATCTGCTGATATAACAGGTTCATTGTTCTGCATGTTGAGTGGTGGGGCAGGGAGGAAAAGTTTCTCTTTGACATATTTTTTCTTTATGCTTCGAAAAAAATATTTGTTTTAAACAGCTTAATTTCTTAATTGATTTACTTTTCTTCAAAATGCTGTATTGGAGTTCTGAATGTCTCTGGTTGTTTGCACACAGATAACTACAAAGAGGTTGTCATTACTGGTTACACGCAAGCTGAGGCCAGATCCCTGACTTAAAGGCTTGGGGAAGGCACAAACATGAGAGAAGGTAACTGCCAGCCAGGCTTGCGCTCTTTAAACAGGAATTGCTGCTTGATACTAGAATCTTTTTTTTTTTTCTAATCCTGGAATTTGTCATCATTTTCAGAGGCAGAGTGCCAAATATTTCCCAAGGCACTCATGCCTTTTTTAATGCCTTCCTTTATTTTTATTTATTAATTTTTGTGCAAACATCAAAGGGCATTGTTGCTCACAGGAGGCTTAAATTTCTGACTCACGAGAATAATCAGATTTTCAATGTGTAATCATGTGCTTTGTCTTGACTGTTCTGTCTGTCTGTCTATCTTAGCTCCCTGTCTTAACTGTATATGCCATCTGTCTCTGTAAAGCACAGAAAGGCCTTGCTAAGGTGTTCATTATTTTAGAACCATGTCTTCTCCCCTACCCCCTGCCTTCTTTGCTACTTGAAATAGCTTCTCTGCTTATGTATAATTTAAGGTTGCCCTGTAGACTAAGTTAGTCAGTACTATGAATCTTTCTTATGAATAGGATTTAGGCAGCAGCAATGACACCATTGCATTTGTTTGCCTGCTGCAGTGCCAATTTCTAATACCTACCAACCAGCATTCATCTCTACGCTGCAATGAAACCCTAGGGAGTCTTGTTCAGTCCAAATGGAAAAAATTCTGTTTACAAATCCCCATGAATTGCGATAGCAATAGTGTATCTGGTGTATCGGGTATGCAAAGGAAGGAAAATGCCATCCTATATATAGAGGGAGAAATAATATTTCTAAGGCATTTAGGATCATTAATATTGTTGATTAATTTCTTATTCTCATGTTTATTTTTTGTTAGGAGGACAATTATCACTTTTGTTCTTGGCCACATAACTTATATTACTCTATATCCCCAAGTCCCAGAGCATGACCTGCATGTCAGACATCTTGTACAGCAAGGTATTTACCCAGACGTATACATCGGGTATTTCGAGCTTCAGTGATCCTCATGATAACACCACACATAGAAAGCTATAATTACACACAACTTTATGATAAAGGAATTAATGTACTGTCTGGTGCTGCTGTTATTGACTGCAGTGTTGTACAGAATTTATCATGGATTTTTGACTGCTGAAAAAGGGACAGTGGAATTTAGCCATACCAAGGACTGAACTGGAAACAGACTTCTGATGCTGAAAGTGCCCTGAGGCGACCAGGTTGCTGAGGTCTCCATGTCTTCATGAAGCATTTAAAGCTCATAGAAGAACTGTGACTGAAACTCATTTGGTGCTCCCCATATGAGTGGTCTGCTTGTGGACTGACCAATGTCCATGAATCAACTGTAAATACCAACATGTGTGCATGGGTCAATAGTTTTGGCCATCTCACTTCAAAAGAAGCTGAATTTATGATTCTTATCTTTAACGCTTCAAGTATGGCCCATACCTCTGTAAATTCATCCTCATGGGCCCTGAGTAGTTTGTGCTGTAAATCATACAAGGTGTAGTATTGGTCTGTCTTAATTTTTCTTATTTCTCTCTTGTTGATTGGATTCATGAACAATGACTGTATCATTTTTTTATAAACCACTTATGTTACCAGCTTATCATTATGTTGTGAAATTTGCAGTGCCTATTGATCAAAACTGTCCTATTTTTAGTCACATATTTGTTCCGGAAAACTGCTGTGACAAAAAAACTCATCAACATTATTCATAGTTTGTCTTTTGTCATTGTTACCTCAATTATAAATGTTATAGAAAAAATTCTGGCAATGAGTATTTTTTTACTAAATGATCAAGGAGCAATGTCAGTATATATATATAGTAGAATATTAATCAAATTATATTCTAAAATGTATATTTTGCATAAAAGAGATATTCTTCAATCAATTACTTTTTGTGAATTTTGTGGCAAATGAAGCTTGTACTTGTCTTTAAAACTGTTGTAGTTGAAACTGTATAAATATTCTTCATCTTGTTAAACAATATTTCTAGAATCTAGTAGTTCCCCTGGGATTCTGAATACAACATATAACCTAATAATGAACCCCTGTATCGTGGACCTTTTGTGGACATTTCAAGGTGCATGCACAATCTTGTTGATAACCGTGAACATGTAACTAACTGAAATGAAGAATAAAAGACAATTAAGCTGGGGATAAACTTGAATCTTATCTGATTAAATTATTTGTGTTCTTTTCTGAGCCCTTCTCTTTGTTATGGAGTTTTCAAGAAAGGCTTTAATATTTTTATGTTTCAGGGGACCAAACCAGATACTCACAAAATAAAAAAAATTGAGATAAAATGATTTATAAATATGCATAGCGCTCACTTTCATTCAACTCTGAAGCATGCAGCCAGAGTTGTTTTTTTTTAAATATTTTGTTTGTCTAAATTTTATTGTAATTTGAGATGGTCGAATTATTATCATGATATGTGATATTTATATATTTTATAACTAATACTGGATTTTCACTTATACTTTCCAACTTAATCAGCACAGAAGTTCAGAAACTAAATATTTTTTGTTTCTTACTGGTGACTAAGTTAAAGATCAGAGAGACAGAACTGTTCACTTCTATTTTTGCCACAGATAATCTTCCCTGGCATAATTTCTCATATTTACTGAGCCTCTAGTTATAAACACCTTATCTTCTAAAGGTAGTTTCTGTCTCACTTTGGTTAATGGATCTCTGTTTTAGTAGCACAACACATGTAACTGGCATTCGCTTATATTATGAGTTTACATGTAACTTTACCCTCTAACATTCTATGAAACCATAAGATTAGGGGAAGGTAAATGTAAAAGAAAAATAAGGCTAGCAAATTCACAGTTTTTCAAAAGAAGGTTGGCAAATTCAAAGTTTTTCCATTATGCATCAACAGTATCTTTTCTACGTCAAAAAACGCTCAGTGTTGAAAAGACTATTAAGAAACTGAACTCAGAAAAGGGAATCTAAGTATAATTACTAATTATATGTCTTTATTGATGGTGTCAGAATGTAGGATTTACTGTAAAAAGAAAAAATGTATGCGGGGGAAAGAGTAAATTTTAATAGATAATAATTGCCATTAAGTTTTGATTTTAATATAAATTAAATAGTTATAAATGGAAAGTGAAGATATTCATTTTATCTTTGAAATAAATAACAAGACAAGAATGAAAGAGCAATAGTGAATCTTTCTTAGAATAAGACAATGAATATGTTAAAATGTATTACAAAGCAGAAATTCTAAGGAATTTACAATGTACTTGAAGACATTTAGAGCTAAATGAATCTATTAAAATATTAAAATCCTTAGTACTTCATAATGATTAAAATAGATGACTTAGAATTATTCTTAATTAAAAAAATTTACTATCTTTCAATTTCCACTGACAAAATTGAATTAATTGTTTAAATGCTTGAACCTTATTAAACTATTGATATATACTAAATTTTTCTAACATGGGTTCAGTATTATTAATATTGATCTTAAATTTTATAATTTCTTGTTTCTTAAACTAACTGTTTTGAGGCCATTATAGTTTTATTATTGTCTAAAAATTAAATAACTTAATTGAATTAGTATTAAATGACTTTTTAGAATTTATCACAATGTCATGTCAAAGTGATAGACCACTGACTATGCATTTTTTTTATTGAATTTATTTAAACCCTAAATTCTTTAAAGACTTTGGTAATCTCCAGCTAGAATCCCAGGTAACCTAATACTCTTTTTTTTTTTAAATACGCATTTTTTTCTTAATTCTCAGGGAAATTGAGTAGACGGTACAGAGAATTCCCATCTATCCTTGACCCTCACACATAAACCTCCCCCATTAGCAGCATCCCACACTGAAGTGATATATTTTTGTTACATTTGTGAACTTACATAGACACATCATTATCATTTAAAGTCCTTAGTTTACATGAGGGGTCCCTCCTGGTGTTGTACATTCTCTGGATTTCTATAACTGTATAATGAAATGTATTCAACATTGTAGTATCCTACAAAATAGCTGTGCTGCCCTAGAACCATCTGCTTCACTCATTCATTCCTCCTTCTAACACTTGGCAGCCCTTGATCTTTTTACTGTTTCCACATTTTTACCTTTTCCAGAATGTTATATAGTAAGAATTATAACTATGTTATTTTTTCACATTGGTTTATTTTACTTAGTAATGTGCATTTAAGATTTCTACATGTCTTTTCATAGCCTGATTGCTCATTTCGTTTTAGTGCTGAATAATATTCCATTGTCTGGCTATACTACAGTTTATCCCAGGCGTGGCCAACATATGGCCCATGGGCCGGATCCGGCCCACATAATAAGTTTATGCAGCCCGTGATTGAATTTTTAATATTCTCTGCATGATGCACTGTGGAAATGAAATAAGTGGTACTTTTAAATCGTTATACATAAACTACAATATCTAACCATTGTACAGCAATGAAAGTTAAAATCTCAGCTACTCAGAAGCGGAAGCATCTTTAATTATTGGAAATCGAGATATTTAAGTAGATAGTGATACACATGGAAAAGAATTCCACATGTGACTAATCTAGGGTTAACTTCCAATAATTGGTCAAATGGATTTGTGATATTTCTTTATTTTTTTAAAAAAATTTCATTATAAAGATTTACAACCTTTGTACTTGTCTGTGCAATTTTTATAAGCAATTGAATAAGGAAAATATGGAAATTTAAAAAAAAACTTGCCAAGGAATATTTAGTAATCTTCAGTTCAACTTATATTTGTGAACAAACTTTTTCTTTAATGATTCTAAATAAAAGTTTATAACAAGATCAAGATTGAATGATTTACATTCGGAGGCTGTGTTAAGAATAGCTACTATAAGTATAGAGCCAGATATTAAAAAATAATAGGCAATGCAAAGCACCTCAACACATCACATTAGTTATTTTGTTAATTTGTCGTCCTAACTTACTTAGATTTATTCATAAACAAATTACATAATAAAATTTTGTTTACTTAAACAAATTGTTTTTGTATTTAACATTTTTAAAATTTTAATATTTTGTCTGGCCCGTGAATAAAGTTTTTTTTTCTAATCTGGCCCGGGGGTAAAAACTGTTGGGCATGCCTGGTTTATCCAGTCACTTACTGAAAGACAACTTGGTTGGTTCCAAGTTTTGGCAATAATAAAGTTGGTTAAACATTTGTGTACAGACTTTATGCATGTGATTAAGTATCATATTAATATATATTTTGGCAATGATCATTTATTAGCAGTCTGAGATTAAGTTCAATATATAGAAATTAGCATGAATTGAACCATTATAAATTTTATAAATATTATGACCTTATGTTTCTTCCAGGGTTAGCAGTCATTTACTAGCAGGCCTGTCAGGTATCTTTATAAGGAATATCTTTTTTTTAATCAAATTTGATGGACTGTTGAATGCAAAATAATGTTAATGCATTGTAAACCATGGAGCTTATATCTTCATTTTTCAGTGTGTATTTCTCATAATAATAAAAAATACAAGACAAAGACATTCCATGTAACTCAAAAATCAAGTAATTTATTTGGGGGGGGATAAATTTTTTATCTTTGTTATTTTTGGTAAACATTAAGAATTTTTCCTATAAGCCAGAAGAGATATTAACACACGAAAATGATTGAAATATTTTGGCATAAGTGAAAATTTTGCATTTCTCTTAGGAGTGACATAAAAACAGTTAAAAATACTACTATATGTAAAATATTTTTAATGTAATTTGAATGTGGCAGTTCCTAAAGCCTTTTCTTAATTAATAGCCTCAGTAATTTTATTTATTTCCTTTTGACATCCTTTAGCAAGTATCTAAATATTATGTAAATCTTACTCTTTCTTAATGGCCAAGAGAAAGCTATGTTAAAGATGTTAAAGACAAGTTTAACTTGCTGTTCAAAATTAATAAAAACAAAAGAAAACCAAACCAAACCTGTAAGCCAGTACTGTACTTAAAAACTGACTCTATGTGTGCGTATATATATTTACACAAAATTAGGGGATATTTCAAAATGAATATGAAGCTGTAAAATACCCATTAATTTTTTTTAATTTGTGAGCAGTATGTGTGTGTGTGTGTGTGTGTGTGTGTGTGTGTGTGTGTGTGTGTGTATGTGTGTATATTTGTTGTTTTTTTGCCTCGAGACCTCACATTTTACCAGCTACTTGATCTCTCTGGAAACAAAAAACACTAGTTTACATGTTCTACATGCTGTTCTTTCCTATTGCGGTAGCTGTTTCTTATCCCATTCAATGTTGGTAGGAAGCCTTAAAACTATAGGAATATAGGAATTCTGATGGCTGGCTGAGAGAAAGATCTAGAATCTAAGATAATAATGATTAAAATACACACTGATACACACAGCTGGATATATAGAGATAAAGAAAAGGCGTATAAGAAAAGAATTAAGATAAAGCCTCAAAAACTAAATGTTGTTCTAAGCAAGGTCATGTAGTGTGAAATAAATAAACAAACAAAAAACAAGTCAAAGGTAAAGAAGTAATTTTATAATTCTGCTTCCTAAACCATGTTAGAATAAATTCTGCACAAAAGGACCATACATTCTTTTCAGTGGAGACTTGGAAAGGTTTGAATTGTATATATAACATGGGCAGGAGAAGAGACCACCAATTTTCACATTCCCTAACTAAGAATGAATTTGGATAACTTTATCTTAGATGTTTTTCTTTTCAATTTCTTCCTTCAGTTTTGAAAAGAAGTAGCCTTTCTTTATGTTTATGTTTATATCCATCTTATGGTTAAATGCTTTCAGAATCAACTAACGACTGTCAAAATATAAAAAAGTCACTGTCTTTATTTTGGTTTGATTTGTAAAAAATGTATTGCACACACGTTTTCAGTGTCATTTATTTTAAGAGCAAAACTAAAGATAAAGTACTACTTAGAATATACTGACTTTTGATGTAGAACTTTTTAATGGCACCAATGAGAGAGTCCTAGGACAAATATTATTATAAGGTTTATTTTCCCAAATTAAACTTATTATGGTTTAGATCTGTCTACTTACATTTTTAGATCTGATAATTTTATGCATAACAGCCATAACACCAAGTGTCAAAATATTAAGGTAGAAGAAGACCGCTTGCCTGTAATGACAGCTTTTCTTGACACTTAATGTCCATGTACTGACACATGGTTTGTTGGACACATGGAAAAAAGACAAGCAGAGTTAATAATTAGAAGGCATCTGCTGACATATGTGGTCCACCTGAGAGTCATAGGCAGATATTTCTTTAGGCTCACACAATCAGATAATCATTGTCTAATTATACAAGGTTAAATGTAAGACATTTTGGTATTAAATATGAGGTTAAATATTATCTTAAGAAACATTGACTTAAACAATCAGTAGTTATGACCAAGCTGCCTTAACATTCCCCTCAGCTCAATTAAACTTTACACATGCATCTTCCTTACTATAGGCCCCTAACCTCCTTTGTCTCAGAGCACTTACTTTTGAAAACTGCTCTTGTATATTTTTTCTCTGCCCCCTGGAAAAGTAAGCCTTCTCCCAGATCTTGCCAGTTTTACAATACAACCCAGGAATGTCCTTCTCAAAGGCCTAAGAGCTGTTCCTTTGAAATGTCAAAATTCTGGAAGATAGTACCCTTATCTACCAGTTTATGGTAGGGTAAGTACCTAATTTTAATTTAGTGCCAATTAGCAAACGCAAATGGCCTAATCACATTGACTAATCTCTCCTATAAAGTCCTCCAGTACTTTTTCACTAGTCATCTCATCACTTAAAAATTCTCCAGCTTTTGTTTCAGTGGAGTGAATTCAATCTCTTTCCCTTATTGCAAGTCTTAAATAAAATCTTCTTGCCTGACCAGGCAGTGGCACAGTGGATAGAGCATCGGACTGGGATGTGGAGGACCCAGGTTCGAGACCCCAAGGTCGTCAGCTTGAGCGCGGGCTCATCTGGTTTGAGCAAAACTCACCTGTTTGGACCCAAGGTCGCTGGCTTGAGCCAGGGGTTACTCGGTCTGCTGAAGGCCCACCGTCAAGGCACATATGAGAAAGCAATCAATGAACAACTAAGGTGTCGCAACAAAAAACTGATGATTGATGCTTCTCATCTCTCTCTCTGTTACTGTCTGTCTGTCCCAATCTATTCCTCTCTCTGACTCTCATTCTGTTTCTGTAAAAAACAAAACCAAAAACAAAAAACTTTGGACTCTTTGACCTGGTGTAATCTATCTCTGCCATTTCTTTGATAAATATTATAATTGTGGTGAATCACAATAAAAAAACAACAACAGCTTTAAGTACTTATAAGGATTACTTAAAAGAATTAGGGTGAGCTGGGTTGGATTTCAACTACTGTATTAGTTACTTTAATTTTGAAAGAGATATTTATAAGATTTTAATACTATCAGAAATATTAGTTTAAAATTGTTAAAGATCAGTGGCTTGCATTCCTTCTTCAGAAAGGTTAAGTTTCTTTTTTCTTAGATTACATTGACAGGGAGCTGTAAGGGAACTGATAGGTTGCTGCCATTCATTTCTTCACATTCTACTGTCAAGGAACTTAATAAAGCGATTTAGTTAGTTCTTGTCTCTTTCTGGGCACTGTCTCCCAGAGTCATTTGCAGTGAGTATACTTGATCTTTCCAAAGAGGAAGAGAATAAACATAGTACTTGGAGGGGAAAGGCTGGAACTGCTCACTCTTGGGGAAGGTGAAATTCACCAGTCCTGGGAGGAGGCAGGCTTTCAAAGCCTTACCTAGAATAGCAGACAACTGTACCACTTTATCATAGTAGACCAAAGAGGCAGCATTCACTATGGAAAATGACAACATGATATACCTGGAGAGTGGGACCCCAGGCAGCAGGCTTAACCTGCTAGACAAAGATCTGCTTAACCAAGGCTGGAATTGCAATTAGAGATGTGTTCAGCTGCAACAAAGAGGATTTTAAACTATATTAAACAAATAGATGCCTATGTATTATTATTACCTGTGATTTTTAAAAAAGATTTTATTTATTGATTTTTAGAGAGAGGAGAGAGAGAGATGAGGAGCAGGGAGTACTCATAGTTGCTTTTCATATGTGCCTTGACCAGACAAGCCCAGGTTTTCAAACCAGCGACTTCAGCATTTCAGGTCTATGCTTTATCGACTTTGCCACCACAGGTCAGGAAATAGGTGTTAATTTTTCAGACATAAACTTAAGTCCATAGGTGCTTTGTTCTTGGCATTGTCTCAGCTGTTTAGCAATGTCAACGACAGGCTCTTGCTGGTCTCTATTCTGTCATCTTAGCAAGATTTTTATTCTTTTGTTTTTGGTTGGGCATCTGTATGTACCTCCAGCTTTATGTCATTGTTCCAGGAAGCAGAATAGAGGAAGAACCATGGCAAATGCAATACCAATGAGCTTCTACTTTTTAGCTCATTGCCCAGTCTGTATTACATGTCTAGCCCAATCTGCCATAAAGCCTGGTAAACTGGGTCTTTAGTGTTTAGAGTTTTTTTTTTATGTTTGAGGAAGGCAAAAGAGGATAAGTTGGAAATAGAGGGTCAGTCTGGCAGCACTCAACTTTCTATTGCATGTGGCATGTTACCTCTTCCAAGAGAAAATGTCAACTTGAAATATATATAAACATGCCTTCAGCCATCAGTGAGAACAAAAAACTGAAACCATTCATTTTCTGGACTGCACAGGGCCCAGGAATCTTCCTAAAACCTTAGGTTCAAAGGAGTAGATATGGCCCAATAATGACTGTAGTTGAATTTCTAGCCACAGTGACAAAGAAAAGCATAGAGGTACAGTTGATTTGGCTGCCAAATATAGTGACGTCATGTTTTTTGTACCTGAGTTGTATGGTGGAATTTAAACCATATCTACTTATTCAGTTTTATGATATTGTTCAAATGTGATCTCTGATAACTGGAAATCTCAATCACAAAACATGATTATTGATCTATCAGTTGATAGCATAGAAATAAATATCTTAAAACTTGCACAAAGGTACTTAGGTTTTCATTGATTTTATCAGCATATTTTATCTCCAAATATGTCCAATTAAACAAGATTTAGATAACTAAATACTCAGTCCTCCATAAGTGTTAACTGTTAAAAGCAATACTTATGAATTATACAAAGTATAGAATCCAGCAAAAATTGTCTTTATTTATGGAAACCATTATGCATCTTAAGGCATTTCAGAAACATTACGCCACTTTCATTGATATGGCATTACTTCAGAATTATATGATTCTATTGTAACATGGATGGTCCTTAAATTCTTTTTTGTTTTAGTCTTTTATTTTTTATTTTACACGTTAGAATTTATTTTCACTTTGTGTTTCATAAAAATCTTCCCCAAACCTTTGCAGTGCCTGGATCTCTGAAGTTCTTATTTTTAATTGGCTAAATGTGACATATAACATTGTGTAAATTTGTGTACAGCCTGTTTTTTTGATATAATTATGTATTATAATATGGTTGCCATTTTAACAATATTTACCACATTCTATATTATAGTACAATATGATTATTTATAGCCAATATACTGTACATTAGATCTCTCTGGCTCATGTAGTATTTGTTATAAGGTTGTATTCTTAAATACCATCAACCTTATCCTTTCACCCCTTAGCTCCTGGTAACCACTGTTCTATTGTTGTTCTGTTTTTTGTTTGGTTGGTTGATTGGTTTGACTTTTTCAGGTTTCACATACAAGTGATAGCATATAGTACTTGTCTTCATCTGACCTCCTTTGCTTAGTATTTGTATAATCTGATCAAGGTCCATCTATCTTGTCACAGATGGCAGTATCCTCCTTTCTCATAGCTGAATAATATTTCTTTGTGTATATATACCATATCTTTTTACTCATCTATCCATAGATGGGAATTTGAGTTGTTTTCATACCTTTGCTTTTTTATGAATAATGCTACAATAAACATGATTAAATTCTCTTTTTGGTTTATTTAATAACAAATAATTGTTGAATCCCCAATTCTTTTCCTAGGCACAATGGTTTCACAACAAGGCCAAATATTTGCTCTCAGAGAATTCACATTTCGGTAGGGAAAGACAAAGAATACATAAATAAATGTTATTAAATGCCAGAAGGTGATAAGGGGTATAAAATGCATAGGAGGTGGAGATAGGAAGCGGATGGTGTAGGTGTCATGTACACGGGGTCGTTAAAGAAGACCTGGTCCTGGAAGAAATTTGGGACAAGAGTATATGAGACTGAGATGACAATAATGCAGGAGCATGATTGGTGTGATCATGGAGCGGCAAGGATCCAGTGTGGCCAGAACAGAGTGAGCAAAAAAAAGAAAGGTGGGGTATGAGCTGAGACACAGATCACAAAGAGATATTTAGGCCATGGTAAGAACATTGAAAAACTCAATAAAAACTCAAAATCATGACTTTAGCAATCTATTTTTTTCTTTTTTTTAAGTGAGCGCAGGGGATATAGAGAAACAAACTCTCACATGCGCCTCAACCAGGATCCACTTGGCAACCTCCGTCTTAGGCCAATGCTTAAATCAATGCAACTATCCTCAGCACCTGAGGCCGATGCTCGAACCAGCTGGGCCACTGGCTGTGAGAGGGGAAGAGAGAAGGGGGAGAGGGAAGAGGAGAAGCAGATGGTTGCTTCTCCGGTGTGCTCTGAGTGGGGTCGAACGCAGGACATCTGCATAGTGGTCTTACGTGCTATCCCCTGAGCCAACCTCTGAGCCAACCAGGCAGGGTCAATTGATCTAATTCTTTTCAGGTGATAGGAGTGCATAAAATAAAGCAAAATATGCTAACATGATTTTGTAATTTACCTTGGATAAAATTTAATTTTATACTAATATGCTTTGCACATAATTAACATATGCACATAATTAATGCATATATAAATGTACATGGCTCTAAATGGTTCTAAAAGTGTGGAGCTTTTTTATTTTCTGAAGTGGAGTCGTGAGCTTTTACATACCTATAGCTTTCGGTTGGCTACTCAGAGAAATTGTTGAGTGGGCAGTGAGGGCACAGCTGCCTACATACGGTGACTAAGCTCGTGTCAAGCCCAATTCTTGTTACTCATACACCCCATGGTTCAAAAATACTTCTCCCACTAGCCTTGCCACAGGGCTGGAAATTAACACATTATTCATTCCCTTGAATTAAGGTATCGGAAGTTTCTGATCATTATGGAAATACCCTTTAAGAGAGAGGCAAATTAATACATTATCAGTTACAAAATCCCCTTACTTATATAAAGAAAATCTGACACATAAGAAACTCAACTTACTAAACAGGTAAGTGAGAAGGTATTACAAAATAATTAACCACAGATTTTCTTTCATAACTAAATCCCCCATGTATTTAAAATATACTTTGATTTAATAGAATTAAGAACAAAAACAAAACCCCTCAAATCAATGAGCTGGCAATCACATGCTAAAACACCGGAAGAATGGGACAGAAGTGAGGTTTCATGAGATGGTGAGTGTCAAAGTCTGTGAACATGTCATTTCTATGAAATTTGAACTAGCATGGGATCCTGGGCAGCTGGGAATCAGAATGGGAGCATTGGAAGTAAAGAGGAAAAGGGTTGGCTTGTATTACTAATTATACTTGCACTTAACTCTGCTGAAGTCTAGAAAAGTATTGAAATTCTGCAAGCAGGAGACTGGATTCTAGAGTAAGTTATTTTACCTATTGTGTGGCTAAAGAATCATACAGGACAATGTATATGGAAGCAGTTTCCTAAGCGATAAATGGAAGCATGTTGCAGTGCTTGGTTCATGATAAGCAATAAATAAATATGACACAGATTAAATAGAGGATTTGCTCAATTAGAATAAAGGCATTTTAAAACAACAACTTCGACTCAGTCTCATGAAAACAGTAATGTCTGAATGTTTATTTTTAATTGTATGTTATATATGCAAAATCTATACCAAAAAATTACTCTATGTCTGAGTGTCATCCAATTTTTGATCTTTGGTATTCACACTTCAGGATATTCACTAACTTTTTAAAATACTAAGTAATTACTAAGCGATAATGTAATGTTGCTTTGTTCTTAAACACATACCTGAGCTTCAGCCCATGCTATGGTGCTATTTATCTGAAAATTTTAAAGAAATAGCAACAGAATTAACAGACTGTAAACCTCTTTTATGTCCTCTAAGGAGAATTGATAAAAAAAAAAATGTATTAAGGAGGACAGAAAGGCTCGGAGAAGTTAATTTTAGCTCTAGCTGCTAAGGAGATAATAAAAAGCACAGTTTGTCACCTCTTTTTCCACATCTATCCCTAGAGATGCTGAAGGAGCAAAGAGAAGAATCATTAGGTATTTATTGTACTTGACATAGACAACCTGAAACTCCTTAGAGACAGAAACTGTTTGGGCTGTGGTGTGAGGAGAAACTAATGGCCCTGGATGGAAGGTCTGCTGAGAATAAAGGTTATATTGGGTGGTCCTTTTCCTGCTCTGGGAAGATCCTTTCCTGCCCATTGGAACTGAGAGGCAGGAACCATCAGTGCCAATTAGCACTAGCCTAAGACTAAAGGCAGAGATCAAGTAGAAATCAAGCTTTGTTGGAGTGACAAAAATATAAAAGAGAAATATAATCCTACCCACCAGTTCTTAGATGTTCTCGTCCTTCCACCTTTTCTATATCTACATTTGAGTGCTGGGAGATCATCATCAGGAAGAATGCTCCTGGAAAGAGCAGACCCTGCAGTGTCAGGACAGAGTGATTTTTGGTCAAACCCAATCCACAGAGGTGTCCAACCACTTCTGCAATAATACTGGTCCTGCCTCGCCCAGTGTCTTATGTACACACTCCCATGCATTGAACAGCATAAAAGGTGGAATAGAGACTGAAAATCTTTTGCACAACAAAATAAATGACATCAAAAATGTAATTTTCTGGAAGGTAAGTAATTATCACATTTCTTAGATGGTATCAGATGTGATAAGAAAATGGAAAATATTTTTAAATAAAAAATCTTTTTAAAAATTAGATTTCAAGAATAAAAGAAGAATTTTCAACATTTATGGGAGTCCTGGGAGAAAAATATCAATAGATACTTTTGGTGTAAGCAATGACCAGGAGGTCTCAGAAAAGAAGAAGATAAATTAAATATTTGAGATTGCAATGATTGAGATGGCCTAGAGATTTCCATCCCTTCCCCAAAAAAAGACAGAAAGAAAAAAAACCCCAGAAACTTCTAAAGAAGAGCAGATCATCTACAAATAAAAAATAATAAAAATAACCTTGGATATTTCATTGGCATGTATCAATGAAAGTTAATGATGAAGTTATATTTTTAAAGCTTTGAAGAAAAGAAAAACTTGGAACCAATAATAGCTATCCAGCTAATATATTATTTAAATGTGAAAATGAATTACAGTTATTCTTAAGTGAAAATCATCAAAGAATATATAATCCAAAGATTTATTCACATCATTTTTTAAGAAAGTACTCTAACAAATACCTGAAAATGAATTTAGGGTTATTGCCTATGACATTGAAAGTGACATTGAGTTAATGATAAAATGTTTACTTTTGTCCACAAATACAAGAACTAAATACATCTTATCTATCAATATATTGATCTGTATGTCTATTTATCTCTTTCTCTACTTAATTTTCTCTATAAAACTTTTCAGGACTAGATTTATAGAAAATAAAATATGATGAGAAGGCAGTGTTGGAGAATGCAGGGAGACTAAGGAAAATTATAAATCCTAAGGCATCTCTTTGTTCTGGAGGAAGATAAGGATGTTATTAAGCTGCAGGAATTTATAGAAAAAATATATAAGCTTGAGTAGTAGTAGAAAAGATTAAAGACTAGATAAGTAAAATGAATATGTTTACCTTTTATTTTTTATTTTTATTAAAAAATGTTTTTCTATTTTTCTGAATTGAGAAGTGGGGAAGGTAGAGAGACAGACTCTCACATGAGCCTGACTAGGATCCACCCAGCATGCCCATTAGGAGGCGATGCTCTGCCCATCTGGGCTGTTGTTCCATTGCAACCCGAGCCATTCTAGTGCCTGACGTGGAGGCCATGGAGCTATCCTCAACACCCGGGCCAACTTTGCTCCAATGGAGCCTTGGCTGTGGGAGGGGAAGAGAGAAATAGAGAGAAGGGTAAGGGTGGAGAAGCAGATGGGTGCTTCTCCTGTGTGCCCTGGCTGGAAATTGAGCCTGGGACATCCATACGCTGGGCTGATGCTCTACCACTGAACCAACTGGCCAGGGCCCATGTTTACCTTTTAAATCAGAAGACTATATAGTAAATCCAGGCATAAAAGAAGATAAAAGAACTAAAAGTGATGACAGATAGAAAATATAAAATAACATGACAGAAAGAAGTACTGATATAACAATAATCAAGAGAAGAGAAAATTCTTTATACATCAATCAAAAGTCTGAGACTCACTTCAAAGAAAAGAACAACAGAAGTTTTAATATAATGATAGAGAAAAAAAAGATACCCCAAGAAAATCTTAACCAAAAGTAAACTGGAATAGCAATCCTAATAACAGAAAAATGAATTCAAGGTTACTTTAAACTCTTCAAAACAAATCTATCTATCTATCTATTTATCTATATATCTATATATCTATATCTATATATATATTAAAATAAACAATGAATCTAAAACCCAAGAACTAGAATAAATATAAAACATACATTCTTTTCAGTCCCAGTTACAGAAATCTATTTTGTTCTAAGCATCAGAAGAAACTCCATAAATTCAAAGATTCAACATCTAAAATATGATCTTCTTTGATTATAATAAAATAAAATAAAATCAATAACAAGAGAATAGCTTGAAATTTAATACATCTAGAAACTAAAAAATACTACGAAATGTCCTTGCCAGTTGGCTCAGTGGTAGTGTGTCAATCCAGTGTGTGGAATTTCTGGTTTTGATTTCTGGTCAGGGCACACAGAGAAAGCAACCATTTGCTTCTCCTCCTTTTCCTTCACCTCTCTCTCTCTCTCTCTCTCTCTCTCTCTCTCTCTCTCTTTCTCTCTCTTTCCCCCTCCTGCAGCCATGGATCAATTGATTTGAGTGCATCAGCACTGCCTCTGTCTCAGGCACTAAAAATAGCCAGTGGATCACAGTCAGGGAACACACAGGACTGTGTCTTTCTATCTCCCCTCCTCTCACTTAAATGAAATAATAAAAATATGGCCCTGGCCAGTTGGCTCAGTGGTAGAGCGACGGCCTGGTGTGCGGGAGTCCCAGGTTTGATTCCTGGCCAGGGCACACAGGAGAAGCTCCCATCTGCTTCTCCACCCCTCCCCCTCTCCTTCCTCTCTGTCTCTCTCTTCCCCTCCCGCAGCCAAGGCTCCATTGGAGCAAAGTTGGCCCGGGTGCTGAGGATGGCTCTGTGGCCTCTGCCTCAGGCGCTAGAATGGCTCTGGTTGCAGCAGAGCGATGTCCCAGATGGGCAGAGCATCACCCCCTGGTGGGCATGCCAAGTGGATCCAGGTTGGGTGCATGCAGGAGTCTGTCTGACTGCCTCACCTCTTCCAGCTTCAGAAAAATGCAAAAAGGAAAAAAAATAAATAAATAAATACTACTAAATATTCTTGTGTGAATGAGGGTCACATAAGACAAATTTTAAAATACCTATGACTGCATAACATTAGAAACAGCATGTCAAAACCTGTAACACAGAGGCCCTGGCCGGTTGGCTCAGCGGTAGAGCGTCGGCCTAGTGTGCGGAGGACCCGGGTTCGATTCCCGGCCAAGGCACACAGGAGAAGCGCCCATTTGCTTCCCCACCCCTCCGCCGCACTTTCCTCTCTGTCTCTCTCTTCCCCTCCCGCAGCCGAGGCTCCATTGGAGCAAAGATGGCCCGGGCGCTGGGGATGGCTCTGTGGCCTCTGCCTCAGGCGCTAGAGTGGCTCTGGTTGCAACATGGTGACGCCCAGGATGGGCAGAGCATCTGCCCACCGGCTCTGTGGCCTCTGCCTCAGGCGCTAGAGTGGCTCTGGTTGCAACATGGTGACGCCCAGGATGGGCAGAGCATCGCCCCCTGGTGGGCAGAGCATCGCCCCTGGTGGGCGTGCCGGGTGGATCCCGGTCGGGCGCATGCGGGAGTCTGTCTGACTGTCTCTCCCTGTTTCCAGCTTCAGAAAAATGAAAACAAAAAACAAAAAACCTGTAACACAGAAAATTTTTGCTTAAAGACTTACAGCTCTAAGTACACTCATCACAGACTAAAAGAGATTAAAAAGAAAAACCTGAGACAAGCATTCACTTCAAGAAATAGTAAAACACTGACAGAATGAAAAGAAAACAAATCCAGACAAATAAGTAGAAGGGAAGGAAGAGATCAATGAAACAGAAGACAATCAAATAAAAGAAGTTTAACCAAACAAAACATCGTTCATTGAAAAGATTAATGAATACACAATCATCAGGTAACAGATCAAGAAGAGAAAGAAGAACTTTAAATATAGATAAAATCCAGAATGAGAAAGAAATATCTGATTACATATACAATGGTGATTTGCAAGATAGCAGAGGAATATCATGAATAATTATATGTTAATAAATTTTAAGTATTTACCAGAAATTTTTAAAATTTGGGGAAATAGATAAAATGGCAAAATTGGAACAGAACAAAATGGAAAACTTGAGTACACCATTATTTATTATCTACTAAAGAAACCCAAGTGGTGATTAGAGCCCATCCCTCACCCTCAATAAGAAGTCACAGACCATATGATTTTATTGATGAGTTTGTGTAATATTTAAGAAACATATTACATTTCTATATATTATTATAAAATAAAAAATAGAAGTTTTCCACTTAGTTTTATGAAGTTAATGTAACTTTAATTTCAAACTGAAAAATGAAGTAAGAAATAAAGAGAATGATACAGTCATTTAAGTCAGTGGTTCTCAAAGTGTGCATCGGGGCACACTGGTGTGACCTAGAAGATTTCCATGTGTGCCCTATGGTATTCCAGAGAAATATGTGACTGTTGGGGACCAAAAATCCATGGAGTTTAGATTTGGGGGGCACAGGGGTGTGGGGAATTGGCTGTCAGCTGACAGTCTGCCCAACTCCCCACCTCACTTGCCTGATTAGGTTGCAAAGGCTGTTAAGCTGTGGTGCTCATGTTCCCTGGAAAGACTGAAGGCAAGTTTCTTCTATCCTTTGTTTGGTACAAAGTTAAGATGATATATATGGTGGGGGTTTTGGATTGATGATTAAACATAAGAAATTATCTCTTGAAGACTTTTGCAATTTTATAAAAGAAAATATGTGGCAATATCTAAAAAAGCTTTGAACATTTTACTAGAATTTTCAACTTCTATTTATGTGAATTAGGATTTTCTACCCTCAACACAATTAAGAGTAAAAAGAGAGGAATTCTTCAATGTATTGACAAGGAAATGAGAGTTTGCCTTTCAAATATATGTCCAAACATTGAAGAAATTGCTAGGACACATCAGGCTCATGTTTCTCATAAACACAAGAATGACAAAACTGAACACATTCTTGCCAGGACCTGCCAAATTTACTTAATCTTACTAAGAATGTATCTATACATATAAGAAAATAATTGTTTTGTCATTTTTAATTTTTAACCCCTCTTTTTTATGAATTCTAAAAAGCATAACAAAAAAATGTAACATAAAAATGTTTTTTAGGATGACGTCAGAGTAATGGCGGGGTAGGAAGCGATACCGATAAATCTCCCCCAAAACTCAACAAGATCTTCAACCAGAAAGACAAAAACCTATACTTGGAGCCTCCAGAAGCTTCGCAATACACCCAAAGGTATGGTCGAGTGAAAAATTGGCTAAATATATAACCAAACCCCGAAGGAAATAGGGAGTAAGAAATACTCCGCCTTCCTCACTAACCTAAACAGGGCAGCTTTCTCTGGTAACTGTGAATATAGAAACTGAGGTGGGCAAAGGGGGTGAATAGATCCAGGCCGCGGCACAAACGGCCGAACCAGGCTGTGGCACGGAGATCCAAGCCGAGGAAAAACTGATCCTGTGCCAACCTAGGCAATATAAGCTAACACTCGCGCCAAACCCAAACAAAGAAAGACAAGCGGGGCAGCCATTTTACCCGGTCTCCTGGTTGGAGTGCGCGCAGTTAGTGGGCGAGAGATTTCTTCCTAGGCCCCGAGAGTGGGTGCCCGTGTTGCCCCACGGAGAGGCAGGTTCAGAGGCTTTTCTGTGGGCCGAGGGCAGAGTCTCTGGGCAGCCCCAGCGCCCTGGGAAAGCCACGCACGGGAGGGAGTGAGAACTAATTCCAACGGTGGAGATTTTCCGTGCTGGAGGGGTTTCACTCAGAGGGAAACGCGGCCGGCCTCATATCCTGGTTTGCGCGCGCAGATAGTGAATGAGAGATTCCTCCGAGTGCCTCGGCAGTGCGCGCCCGTGTTATCGCACAGAGGGGCAGAGTCAGGGGCCTTTGTATGGGCCAAAGCAGAATCTCGGGCCGCCCCAGCGCTTTGCAAAAGCCGTGCATGGGGACGGAGCGAGACTCAATTCCAACGCTGCAACTTTTCCCTGCGGTTGGGGGTTTCACTCAGACCGTGAGACTGCTGGCCAGATATCCTGGTCTGCACGCGCAGCCAGTGAGTGAGAGTTTCCTCCAAGCGCCCTGGAAGTGGGCGCCCGCCTGTGTTACCGGACAGAGTGGCAGACAGAGCCAGAGGTCTTTGAGTGGGCGGAAAGCCCGCCTGATTATGCTAGCAGCTCTGACTGACTGAGCCTTACCCAGAGCCCTGTGCTGAGTGGAAATAGAGTGGGGAGTTTCCAGCTCTTTGAGCCTCTTACTATCCAGGCAGAGGCAGCAGCAACCCCATAGCTGGATTATCAGGCTACTAATTGAGGAAGGAAAGACTAGGAGAAAGGCTCCAGGAACACGGACTCTCTCACTGTCGGAGCCTATAAATGCTAATGAGCCTCGACTGCCAACAAGACTAAAGCACAATACATGACATTGCCATAGAGACTTATCAAATGCAAACCTCTACCTGAGTGTGCCAAAGGGGCAGAACCCGGGGTACAGAGTCACCGACCAGGAAGAGGGAGAGAAAAGAAAAAGCAAGAAGATAACCTCTCAAAATCAAGAATAATCTGCAGAGTTTATAACCTATCCCATTTTATTATATTTGTTCGTTTGTTTCTCTTATCTTCATTCTTGATACTTTTTTTCCTCCTCCAATTTGGCCGATTAACTCTCTGCCGGTCTTACTCTCTCCTCTCCTTGAACTACACTACCCATAAGTGTTACATCTCCCATTATCTTTTCTCTTCTCTTCCTTTCTCTCTATGAGGGTTGCACTCCAAAACCCTTAACTCTCTCTCTCTCTCTCTCCTTTCTTTTTTCTTCTTTTAGTGGTTCCCTCTTTTTTTCTCTCTCTCTCTTTCTTTTCTCCCTCTATATTAGTTTCTTCCTTTCTCCTTTACATCTCCTCTCATTCAAACCTCAATAACAAACAAATTATCTTATCTGGGACTCCAACTTATGTTTGTGGCATTTTGGGGGGTTTTTACTTCACCTGTTTAACTCACTAGCAGTGCTCCCATCCCTGGCTCTCCATTTTATCTAGTTCTTGTTCCACTAAATACAATAGTAATTTTTTAATTTGTCCCCCCATTTTTCCATTTTCCTCTTATTCCTCTCATCATAATTCTTAGACAACCAACACCTAAAAGCAAATCATTTTATTCTTGACCCAAATTTTTTTCTTATTTGCTTTTTGTGGGTCCATATGCTCTTTTTTTTTATTTTTATTTTTATTTTTTTTGCCCCTTTATTACTTTTCCCCAATTCAGGCCCTCCATCACAGGCATTGTTTGTTATAATTCACAGTTCACCACTAGATTTTCTCAAGAAAGAGGGGAGAGGAGAGGAGAGGAAAAAAGGAGGGGGGGAATAATTTCCTTTTTTAAAAATTTTTATTTTATTTTATTTTTTTTATTTCATTAATTTTTTTAAAAAAAAAAAACAACTCTTTTTAATTTTTTTTATTATTTTTTTAACTTTTTATTCTTTATTAAATCTCATTAATACTATCAACAAAACCACCCTCAGATGCCATTAAGGAAGAGAAAATCGAATATCATGGATACAAAAGAAAGAGAGGTAACACAGCTAGATGAGGAAAAATCTATGGAGAAAAAATTTAATATATTGGAAACCTTGGAGCTAAATGACAGAGAATTCAAGATGGAAATCCTAAAAATCCTCCAAGATATACAAGAAAACACAGAAAGGCAATTTAGGGAGCTCAGAAAACAACTCAATGAACACAAAGAATATATGTCCAAGGAAATTGAAACTATAAAAACAAATCAAACAGAGATGAAAAACTCAATTCACGAGCTGAAAAACGAAGTAACAAGCTTAGCTAATAGAACAGGTCAGATAGAAGAGAGGATTAGTGAAATAGAAGACAAGCAACTTGAGGCACAACAGAGAGAAGAAGAAAGAGACTCAAAAATTAAAAAAAATGAGATAGCCCTACAAGAATTATCTGACTCCATCAAAAAGAATAACATAAGAATAATAGGTATATCAGAGGGAGAAGAGAGAGAAAATGGAATGGAGAACATACTCAAACAAATAATAGATGAGAACTTCCCAAGCCTGTGGAAAGAACTAAAGCCTCAAGTTCAAGAAGCAAACAGAACTCCGAGTTTTCTTAACCCCAACAAACCTACTCCAAGGCATATCATAATGAAATTGACACAAACCAACAGCAAGAAAAAATTCTCAAGGCAGACAGGGAAAAGAAGAATACAACATATAAAGGAAGGCCCATTAGATTATCATCAGATTTCTCAGCAGAAACTCTACAAGCTAGAAGAGAGTGGACCCCAATATTTAAAGTCCTGAAAGAGAGGAACTTTCAGCCACGAATACTATACCCATCAAAGCTATCCTTCAAATATGAAGGAGAAATAAAAACATTCACAGATACAGAAAAGATGAGGGAATTTATCATCAGAAAACCCCCACTCCAGGAATTACTAAAGGGGGTTCTCCAATCAGATACAAAGAACAAAAAAAAACAGAGCCACAAGTAAAAGCTCCAAGAAGAACACAATAAAACCAAATTTAAACTGTGACAACAACAAAAAGAAAGAGGGGGAGAAGATGGAGATTAACAGTAGCAAAGGACGATGGAGTGCAAAAGTACTCACAAAATAGTTTGCTACAATGAACAGGGTAGTGACCCTTTTCATTATTCAAAGGTAACCACCATTGAAAAAACCACCACAGAAGCACATGAGATAAAAAAGATAGCAACAGAGGAAAGATGTATGGAATACAACCAAATAAAAACAAAAGATAGAAAAACGAAAGAGAAGGATCAAACAAGACACAAAACTAACAGAAAGCAATATATAAAGTGGCAATAGGGAACTCACAAGTATCAATAATTACACTAAATGTAAACGGATTAAACTCACCAATAAAAAGGCACAGAGTAGCAGAATGGATTAAAAAAGAAAATCCAACTGTATGCTGCCTACAGGAAACTCATCTAAGTACCAAGGATAAAAACAAATTCAAAGTGAAATGCTGGAAAACAATACTCCAAGCAAATAACATCCAAAAAGAAGCAGGTGTAGCAATACTCATATCGGATAATGCTGACTACAAGACAGGAACAGTACTCAGAGACAAAAATGGCCATTACATAATGGCTAAGGGGACACTGAATCAAGAAGACATAACAATTTTTAATATATATGCACCAAACCAAGGAGCACCAAAATATATAAGACAGCTACTTATTGATCTTAAAACAAAAACTGACAAAAACACAATCATACTTGGAGACCTCAATACACCGCTGACGGCTCTAGATCGGTCATCCAAACAGAGAATCAACAAAGACATAGTGGCCTTAAACAAAACACGAGAGCACCCGGATATGATAGACATCTACAGGACATTTCATCCCAAAGTGACTGAGTATACATTTTTCTCCAGTGTACATTGATCATTCTCAAGAATTGACCATATGTTGGGCCACAAAAACAACATCAGCAAATTCAGAAAAATTGAAGTTGTACCAAACATATTTTCTGATCATAAAGCCTTGAAACTAGAATTCAACTGCAAAAAAGAGGGAAAAAATCCCAGAAAAATGTGGAAACTAAACAACATACTTTTAAAAAATGAATGGGTCAAAGAAGAAATAAGTGCAGAGATCAAAAGATATATACAGACTAATGAAAATGACAATACGACATATCAGAATCTATGGGATGCAGCAAAAGCAGTGATAAGAGGAAAGTTCATATCACTTAAGGCATATATGAACAAACAAGAGGGAGGCCAAGTGAACCACTTAACTTCCCACCTTAAGGAACTAGAAAAAGAAGAACAAAGACAACCCAAAACCAGCCGAAGAAGGAGATAATAAAAATCAGAGCAGAAATAAATGAATTAGAGAACAGAAAAACTATAGAAAAAATTAATAGAACAAGGAGCTGGTTCTTTGAAAAGATCAACAAAATTGACAAACCCTTGGCAAGACTTACCAAGGAAAAAAGAGAAAGAACTCATATAAACAAAATCCAAAATGAAAGAGGAGAAATCACCACGGACACCGTAGATATACAAAGAATTATTGTAGAATACTATGAAAAACTTTATGCCACTAAATTCAACAACCTAGAAGAAATGGATAAATTCCTAGAACAATACAACCTTCCTAGACTGAGTCAAGAAGAAGCAGAAAGCCTAAACAGACCTATCAGTAGAGAAGAAATAGAAAAAACCAATAAAAACCTCCCCAAAAATAAAAGTCCAGGCCCTGACGGCTATACAAGTGAATTTTATCAAACATTCAAAGAAGACTTGGTTCCTATTCTACTCAAAGTCTTCCAAAAAATTGAAGGAGAAGCAATACTTCCAAACACATTTTATGAGGCCAACATAACCCTCATACCAAAACCAGGCAAGGATGGCACAAAAAAAGAAAACTACAGACCAATATCTCTAATGAATACAGATGCTAAAATACTAAACAAAATACTAGCAAATCGAATACAACAACATATTAAAAAAATAATACATCATGATCAAGTGGGATTCATCCCAGAATCTCAAGGATGGTTCAACATACATAAAACAGTTAACGTAATACACCATATCAACAAAACAAAGAACAAAAACCACATGATCTTATCAATAGATGCAGAAAAGGCTTTCGATAAAATACAACACAATTTTATGTTTAAGACTCTCAACAAAATGGGTATAGAAGGAAAATATCTCAACATGATAAAGGCCATATATAATAAACCATCAGCTAACATCATTTTAAATGGCACTATACTGAAGGCTTTCCCCCTTAAATCAGGAACAAGACAGGGTTGTCCACTCTCTCCACTCTTATTTAATGTGGTACTAGAGGTTCTAGCCAGAGCAATCAGACAAGACAAAGAAATAAAAAGCATCCATATCGGAAAAGAAGAAGTAAAGGTATCACTTTTTGCAGATGATATGATCCTATACATTGAAAACCCCAAAGAATCCACAAAAAGACTACTAGAAACAATAAGCCAATACAGTAAGGTCGCAGGATACAAAATTAACATACAGAAGTCAATAGCCTTTCTATATGCCAACAATGAAACAACTGAGAACGAACTCAAAAGAATAATCCCCTTCACGATTGCAACAACAACAAAAAAATACTTAGGAATAAACATAACAAAGAATGTAAAGGACTTATATAATGAAAACTATAAACCATTGTTAAGGGAAATCGAAAAAGATATAATGAGATGGAAGAATATACCTTGTTCTTGGCTAGGAAGAATAAATATAATCAAGATGGCTATATTACCCAAAGCAATATACAAATTTAATGCAATTCCCATCAAACTTCCAATGACGTTTTTTAAAGAAATAGAGCAAAAAATCATCAGATTTATATGGAACTATAAAAAACCCCGAATAGCCAAAGCAATCCTAAAGAAAAAGAATGAAGCTGGGGGCATTACAATACCTGACTTCAAACTATATTATAGGGCCACGACAATCAAAACAGCATGGTATTGGCAGAAAAATAGACAATCAGACCAATGGAACAGAATAGAAAGTCCAGAAATAAAACCACATATATATAGTCAAATAATTTTTGATAAAGGGGCCAACAACACACAATGGAGAAAAGAAAGCCTCTTCAATAAGTGGTGCTGGGAAAACTGGAAAGCCATATGCAAAAGAATGAAACTGGACTACAGTCTCTCCCCCTGTACAAAAATTAACTCAAAATGGATCAAAGATCTAAACATAAGTCCTGAAACAATTAAGTACATAGAAGAAGACATAGGTACTCAACTCATGGACCTGGGTTTTAAAGAGCATTTTATGAATTTGACTCCACAGGCAAGAGAAGTGAAGGCAAAAATTAATGAATGGGACTACATCAGACTAAGAAGTTTTTGCTCAGCAAGAGAAACTGATAACAAAATAAACAGAAAGCCAACTAAATGGGAAATGATATTTTCAAACAACAGCTCAGATAAGGGCCTAATATCCAAAATATACAAAGAACTCATAAAACTCAACAACAAACAAACAAACAATCCAATAAAAAAATGGGAAGAGGATATGAATAGACACTTCTCCCAGGAAGAAATACAAATGGCCAATAGATATATGAAAAGATGCTCATCTTCTTTAGCTATTGGAGAAATGCAAATCAAAACGGCAATGAGATACCACCTCACACCTGTTCGATTAGCTGTTATTAGCAAGACAGGTAATAGCAAATGTTGGAGAGGCTGTGGAGAAAAAGGAACCCTCATATACTGTTGGTGGAAATGTAATGTAGTACAACCATTATGGAATAAAGTATGGTGGTTCCTCAAAAAACTGAAAATAGAACTACCTTATGACCCAGCAATCCCTCTACTGGGTATATATCCCAAAAACTCAGAAACATTGATACGTAAAGACACATGCAGCCCCATGTTCATTGCAGCATTGTTCACAGTGGCCAGGACATGGAAACAACCAAAAAGCCCATCAATAGATGACTGGATAAAGAAGATGTGGCACATATACACTATGGAATACTACTCAGCCATAAGAAATGATGACATCGGAACATTTACAGCAAAATGGTGGGATCTTGATAACATGATACGAAGCGAAATAAGTAAATCAGAAAAAACCAGGAACTGTATTATTCCATATGTAGGTGGGACATAATAGTGAAACTATGAGACATTGATAAGAGTGTGGTGGTTACGGGGGGGAGGGGGGAATGGGAGAGGGAAAGGGGGTGGGGAGGGGCACAAAGAAAACAAGATAGAAGGTGACAGAGGACAATCTGACTTTGGGTGGTGGGTATGCAACATAATTGAACGACAAGATAACCTGGACTTGTTATCTTTGAATATATGTATCCTGATTTATTGATGTCACCCCATTAAAAAAATAAAATTATTAAAAAAAAAATGTTTTTTAATGTCAGAATAAATTTAATTTTTTCATATTTATTTCATTTAATTACCAAAAAGTATGCTTGGACTTTATATTTTTTCTTTAATATTTGTCTTAATTATTATAACATTTTTCAGAAATTTGTATATAGTATGCCTACAATTATTTGTTGTTGTTTTTTTGTTTGTTTTTTTTATTTTTCTGAAGCTAGAAACGGGGAGAGACAGTCAGACAGACTCCCGCATGCGCCCGACCGGGATCCACCCGGCACGCCCACCAGGGGGCGACGTTCTGCCCACCAGGGGGCGATGCTCTGCCCCTCTGGGGCGTCGCTCTGTTGCGACCAGAGCCACTCCAGCGCCTGGGGCAGAGGCCAAGGAGCCATCCCCAGCGCCCGGGCCATCTTTGCTCCAGTGGAGCCTCTGCTGCGGGAGGGGAAGAGAGAGACAGAGAGGGAGGAAGGAGAGGGGGAGGGGTGGAGAAGCAGATGGGCGCTTCTCCTGTGTGCCCTGGCCGGGAATTGATCCTGGGACTTCTGCATGCCAGGCCAACGCTCTACCACTGAGCCAACCGGCCAGGGCTTATTTGTAAGATTTTAAATGAACCCTGACTTCAAAATTTTGAGAGTCGCTGATTTAAGTTATAACACATGCAAAAGTAAAAAAATTATTTAAAATATTTTCTAATGATCAAGTAGACTTTAATCTAAGAATGCAAGAATTATTCCACATCAGAAAATTTATCAATTTAAGACATTAATTGAAGGAAAACAATTATCTCAAGTGAATCAGAAAAAAATAAATTGATAAAATTAATCTTCAGTCATGATTTAAAAAATTCTTTCTAGACGCTATAGAGGTAATTTTCAGTGGTAGTCAACATCGTCCCTACTGCCCACTAATGGGTGTTCCAGCTTTCATGGTGGGCAGTAGCAGAGCAACCAAAGTATAAGTAAAAAGATAGATTTAACTATAATAAGTTGTTTTATAAAGATTTATTCTGCCAAACTTAGTGAAAATCCAACATAAAGTACTTGGTAAGTAATTATTATTATATGCTTTAACTTGCTGTAACTCTGCTTTATAAATTTTATAAAGTAAACTTACTTCCCTACTTTATAAATCACTATTACTGAGGAACTGGTGGGCGGTTAGAAAATTTTACTACTAACAGAGATACAAAAGTGGGCGGTAGGTATAAAAAGAATGACTACCCCTGGTCTAAGGCATAACTGGATATCTATCTATCATCTATCTATCTATACATCTATCTATCTAACTCTCTATCATCTATCTATATTATCTATCTATCTATCTATCTATCTATATATCTATCTATCATCTATCACCTATCTATCTATTTATACAACAGGTTAAAAGGCCTGACTTTTGTGCATTTTTACTCTAATCACCAACCTCTGCAGCAACCCTCTTTATTCAGCCACACTACTCACTCTCTCTGTTTTCCTCATTTAGGTTTGTTCATAGTGTCATGGTTATTAGTAAAACAGTACAATTTTTACTTTATCTTTCGATATTTTTTAACATCTAACTATTATTAGTGAGTAGCGGTTTTCTAAAAGTAGAATAAAGTTGAGAGTTTTCTTGTTTGAACTTTCCAGAAGAAAGAGTAGGAAAAGGAGAGTCAGAATATTTTTTCTAAGCTTTGTTGTTTTTTTATTTGATCTCAGTTTATTTCATGCTGACTTGCCTAAATGCTAGATTCTTTCAAAGGCTACCAGCTTAGAAGAAAATGTTTCTTAAAATATTGTGGTATTGTGTTTCTCTGGGAAGACTTTTTAAAAATCTTTTTGATTTAGTATAAGTTTAAGAAATACATTTCATTTTTGGTGACAGGATTTAATTAATTAATTAATATTTTGGCATTAGTTTCTCCATTGCTTTTTGTTTTCTGTAAATTATGGCATGGCATTTCTTTTCTACAGAAAGGACATTCCAAGACTATCTGTTTCTAACAGATCATCAATACAGCAATTTTCCAAATTATTCAAAATTATTCCCTGAGGTACACAATCAGGGTGTTGAGGTTTTCATGGTAGTTTTTCAAGATAATATATTTATTATATCTTGTTTTCTAGTTAAAACATTCTGCCAGAGACTTTAGGGCTTCTGAGTTCAAAGATGAAAAAATTGATAACTAGGATCATTATCATTGCTAAGTTAAAAAGGATGCATCTGCCACACCTTTATTCTTGTAAACTATAGATATAGACAAATATGCATCAGTTTTATAAATAACAAATTAATTGTCTGTTCATTAATATAGAAATTAACATTTTGGGGCACACAAAGTAAGTTTTCTATATACTTTCTTAGAAAGAAATAGGCCTGGTGGTTGGCTCAGTGGTAGAGCTTCGGCCTGGTGTGGATGGCCCCAGTTTGGTTCCGAGTCAGGGCACACAGGAGAAGTGTCAATCTGCTTCTCCACCCTTGCCCCTCTCTATTTTCTCTCTCTGTCTCTCTCTGTCTCTGTCTCTGTCTCTCTCTGTCTCTCTCTCTCTCTCTCTCCCCCTCCTACAGCCATGGCTCAATTGAAGTGAGTTGGCTCCAGGCACTGAGGATGGCTCCATGACTTCTGCCTCAAGTACTAAGAATAGCTTGGTTACTGAGAAACGCAGCAACACCCCAAATGGCCAGAGCATCGCCCCTAGTGAACTCACCTGTGGATTCCAGTTGGGGTGTATGTGGGAATCTGTCTGTCTGCCTCTTCTTCTGTAAGTGAATTTAAAAAGAGAAAGAAAAAGAGAAAATTCAGTAACATTCTAGAAAGATATATACTTTATGGTTTTTTTTAGAACAAGCTATTTTCTCAAATTGTAAGCATCTTAAATCATACAAACATTAACAGTCTACTGATAACCTTGATATAATCTTAAGAAAAATAGCTTAGTACTTGACAATTATAAGAAGTTATATTAGGACAAGTGATATAAATTTGAAATTTTATGGTTTTTATGTATCTTACAATTCATATTTCTTCTTCAGACTTGTTTGCTCCATCTTTTTAGCACTTAAATACTAATTAGGAAGGTTTTATGACAAATAATTCAGCATATTATTATTAGAAATTATTAGAAGTTAATGCATTTGGAAATTATTATTTATTTAGATAAATTAGATGATTGCCATTTCTCTTCCAATTAGTTGTGGAATACCTAGGAAGAAGTGATACTTCATGAGCTGTTTTTATAAGCAATAACAATAAGGGGTATTAGGATGTATCCTGGGTACAGACTTAGGGGCACACATGGTACATTCCGATGGGTTTGGCTCTGGATCTGGTGAGAGGAGAATTCAGGAGCGGGGCAAGCAGCCCCACAGGTGAGAGAGCCTGGTGAATGATGTGACAGACACTGGGGAGAGTGATCCACCTCCCCAGCGTCACTGCAAGCCTCCATCATCTCTAATGCTGGGTTCTTCTAATCTTTCCTTTATTAATTATTTTTATTTCTTTAAAATGATAGGATTTCCATCGAGTAATGGAAAACCCTAACTACTGTACAGTAAACTAACTGGAGAGGATTTGCTAACAATGCTAATCATTGATGTGGAATGAGAATCAGTAGAAGTTGCTGATGAAGATAAAAAATCAGAGCAGAAAATTGCTGATATAAAAATGAGTGAAGGCTTGTGTGTTAGTTTTCTATTATGCCGTAACAAATTTTCACTAACGTAGTTGCTTAACACAGCATAAATTTGTATTACAGTCCTTTAGGTCAGAAGTCTAAGTGAGTCTTTCAGGGCTAACATCAAGGTGTTGGCAGGGCTGTGTTCCTTGCAGGCTGTCTGGTAGAGAATCTATTTCTTGCCTTTTTTTAGCTTCTAGAGGCTACTTGCATTTCTTGGCTCAAACCCCCTTTTTCTATCCTCAAAGCAAGCAGTGTAGCATCACCAAATATCTCTGCCTCTGATGCCACTTCTGTCTCTTTCACTTTTAAGGACTCTTGCAATTACATTGAGACAACCCAGAATAAACTCTCAATTTTAAGGTCAGCTTATAAGTAATGCAATTCCTTTTGAAACCTTATTTCCCTTTTGCTTTGTAACATAGCACATTTTTAGGTTCCTGGGATAACCACAAAGATATCTTTGGGGGAACATTACTCTGACTGCTGCAGCTTAGAAATCAATGGTGGGATGAGATCAATCATTGTAATTTACTTCACCTGGGGAAGAAAAACATCTGCAGAATGAAGGAGACACTTTGTAGAATATCATGGGGTAAAGACTGCATGGGGACAATGATATAGCCAGGACCTAACAGAGACAAAGCTGAGGAGGCAAACAATCTGGAATGGAATAAGGATTATATTTTAAAGCCAAGGGCAAAGTAAAAGTGTGTACATAGTATTAGGTAAAAATGGCAGAATTTGAGAAATAAATTCATTGAAATAGCACCAACAACAAATTGAAAATTACTCAATGGAACTTTTCAAATTAGAGTTTTGAGGGCAAACATTGTACTTCCCTCTTATTTTCTAGTTACATTATTTCAGATGCTATTAATAGTTAATTTTATGATGACAGTCTTTATTAGGGACTCTTACCTGGATCATATGATGCATCTAACCAGTATTTTAATCTGGAACCTAAAAATTCAGCATTGAAGTTTTCATAGGAAACGTATACATTACCAGTGCCCTAAAAATCTGTTATATTATTCTTAAGAATTTTCATAATTTTTGAAAGCAGTTGACAGCAGCTCTAGTTCTTTCAAATGAGTCTCAGGTGAAAGAAAAAGCTCTACTTTCTATATTCGAGCTGGATCTCTGAGAATGAGTAAGGTTTCAAGTGAATATCTCAGCTCATAAAAAAAAATTGCTGGCTGGAAAATAGAATCTGGAAATAGCAACAGCAGTTAAAGTTGATATGCTCTGGAGAATGTACATCATTAAATTATTCAACATTTTATTTCCATTTTCTTTCTCTGTCCAAGTGCCGACTAGAAAATATCTTTTGACTGTCTTTACTGATTTATAATTATTAAAACTGTCCAAATAGATATTTTTCAGTGCTATATTTTATTTTTTTGTAATAATGAGACACATGAATGTAACATCAGCTGGGATACAAAATATAGAAAAGCTTTAGGTTCTGACGTACAAATATTTGACACCGAAATTCAAACCTGAGAAACTCCAAAATGTTTATTGTAAAATTTCTTTAAAGTTTGTAGAACAGCATATGCTCTTGTTTCTTTGATATTTTTAAACAAAGAAATAACCTTTGTGATTTTCTTTTCATAACCCTTTACTCTTCCTCTTCATCATCGCTTTGTGGTCATGAAATCTTCAACATGTGGCTAGCTTCTCAGCTCCTTGACCTCACTGCCAAAGGGTTTCTTTTCACTCTACCACCACATTTATTCCAATGAGCACCATACTGCCATGCCACCTGTAACTATTTCATCTTCAATCAGAATTAAAGCACACCCCACTCTGATCTCAAACTTCTCCCATTCCAACTGTTTTTGAACTTCATCGGTGTCTCAAGTCCGCTGACCACTTTTCTTACTTCCCTGCCTTCAGATGTCTCCAATTTCATTAGAGTCTACAATCCAAATTTCAATACACTCTTAATAAGACTACCAATTCCATACCTTCTCTTTATATTTTGTTATATCCTTCCAACAAAATTCCAGCTATAAATAAGTCCGACTGCTTGCTCTCTCTTGAATGCACTCAAGCAGGCATGCATTGTTGGGAGAAATTCTCATCATACAGCAAACTGTTCAGCAAATTAAAATAGGTCTGGGTGTTGTTCAACAATTTTACTACCAAACACATGCAAACTACTCACAAGTTTATAGTCTTCAAACTTTTGGACTCTACAAATGTATTCCCAACTAGGTTTCTAATATTCCTATTTGGATGTCTTGAAGGCACCTACCAGTAAACATTTTTGAACTCATTGTTGCCCCTGCTCATGTTATCTCTTCAGCGTTTCCAGCGTCAGCATTGATTGTCCTCACCTTTCCTCTGACGGAGAGTTCAGCACCATGAACAGATTTTATATCCCAAATATTTCTCAAGTGAATCTTTCCATCTCTGCTGTCAATGCCTAGTCCATACAGTCTTGTCTCTTTCCCAGTGCAATAGTCCCCGACTATTCTGCCCATATCCAATATTGTACCATTAAATTCCTTCTTCACACTGAAGCCACAATATTCTATGAAATGTAAATTTAGATGTGCATCTCTTACTTCAAAGTTTCTATTATTTGTAAGGCCAAAATATTTGACAAGGCTTTCAGGACCTTACCTTATTTACTCTTACAACTTTATTTTTTTTCTCCTTTCTTCCTTTGCCCTCAGTTCTTAGCCTTACTTGCCTTTGAATGAGGTTATATACTCTTCCTCTGGCTGAATGCTTCCTTCCTATTTTATCTTTCCCACCACTTAACTTTTTACTTCTTCATATTTCAATTCAAATTATTTTTTTCAGGGTAATTGCCCTGGCATGCACAAGTGAGTAAATGCCCAGTTTAGAAGCTTAATAGCATCATCAGCTTTTTGATATAGCTTATCACAGTTTTAATTTTATAACCTTGTGTAATTCTTGGATTAATTTCTTGATTAATAAATGGTAAACTTGCTCTTGCTAAAGAAATATGATGGGGTTGAATGAAACTCCTCTAACATGAGTAAGGGAGTCTGTTAATGCTGTCTTTGGTCTCATCCTGAAATATGTGCAAGAACCAGGTTAAATTTTGAGAGTGTGGCTGATGGGAGATTTTTATGGACATTGCTACATGACCAAATATCAAATCTGTCTTGTAGTTTTTGCAACCGAGATTTTGGTTATTTTATCAAGTACACTTTATTTCTTTAAAAAATATAATAAAGCAAGAAAACACTTCTCATTGATTAACTAATCATTCTAATAACTGGCCCTTTGCAGTCAACTCTCATTATTGTTTTTTATCATTGTCATGTTATCATGACTAGATTGAAAGTTTCCTGTGAGGTTCCATGAATACCAGCTGTCCATCTGCTTGCCTTAAATTTTACCAACTGCATTTCTCTTGGCTTTTTGCTGATTACTTTCTCCATTTCTTCATAGAGTCACATCATGAATTTTGGACACAGTTTGTTATCTGTCACTGCTCATTTGTCTATTTATCTTTTTTTTTCTTCTTCTTTTCCAAGTGAGAGAAGAAGAGATAGACAGACTCCCACATGTGCCTTGACTGGGATCTATCTGGCAACCGTTGTCTGGGGCCGATGCTCTTCCCATTTGGAGTCATGCTTAAATTGAACTATTTTTAACACCTGAGGCTGAGGCTCCATGGAACCATCTTCAGTGCCTGGGACCCATACACTCAAACTAACTGAGCCATCGCTGCTGGAGGAGAAGAGAGAGAAGGGAAGGAGGGAGGGGTGAAGTGTCTGGTGTGCCCTGACTGAGAATCGAACCTGGGATATCCACACACCAGGCCAATGCTCTACCACAAAGCCAACCAGCCAGTGCTCATTTGTCTATTGAATTCTTTATGATTTCACTAGGAGAAAGTCTGGAAACAGAGAATGTAAGACCTAATTTCTGCTCTTAAAAAAAATAACAATGAGGTTTTAGAAAGATACAAAATAGCTAAAAAAAAGTGTTTTTATATGTGGTTACAGTCCCAAGTTTGTGGTATAGGCATTAGGAATGCTATAGGAATTCAGAAAAAGGAGCAGTTAGTGATGACTGGAATAGTCTGGTATAAAGATCTCAATTAGTTTGTTGAGTTTGAGAGGAGTAGAGGCCTCAGAAGGATGTAAAAGAAGAGTATCTTGTACAGCAGGGCTGTATTTTGGCAAAAGTATAGTGAAATACAGAAAATCCAGTAAATATTTAGATATATGCATAGAATATAGAAAAAATGGGGAGGGAGGTTTTGAGACAAATATATAAACATAATGGATGATATGAGTGTTATTCCAAAAGATTGAATGGCAACAAATGTTCTTGAAAGTAGCCTTTGAGTCAAATGGCAACATCATTAAGGCATATAGCCTGACTTGTGCTGGTGCAGTGGATAAACCATTGACCTGGAACACTGAGGTCGCTGGTTTGAAACCCTGGACTTGCCTGGTCAAGGTAGAAATGGGAGTTGATGCTTCCTGCTCCACCCCTCTTCACTCTAGCTCTCTCTTCTCACTTTCCTCTCTATAATAAATAAATAAAATATTTTTAAAAAGGCATATATACTGCAGTGTTCATTTGGATAAGGGAAGGGAGTACCTGTGTTGCATGGCTTTTGTGAAACAAGTACAGGTACCATGTTTGATTAGAGTGTGTTAATATAACAAGAAGGGGAGAAATTGAGGAAGTGTAGCAAAAGGTCTTCTAATTCAAACATGAAATAAAGTATTAACAAAAATAATATATCTGTGGGCCATGATTAACTGAGTCTGCAATCCTTTCCAGAATGTAGATACCTTGAAATTAGGGGACGTGTTTTATGTACATCAGTATTTGAAATATTTCATTGCTGTTTGGATGTATGAATGAAACTCACCTACTTATCAGTCTTTCTTTCAAACATTGACACCAAAGCAATTCATTGTTTATGTGAAACTCTTGGCTTCTACTCATATATACAGGTAATTTCTAGGTTATATAATAGTAAATTTTTACATATTTAATTTACTTTTTCATAACCCTATGGTATAATCAGAGTTGAGATTATTCTCTTTACTTTATAGAAGAAAAGATGAAGCTCAGAAAAGATAAAGGAGATGACTAAGGTTATTTAGCTAAGATAAAAATCTTAAATTAAGTAGCAAAGATGAAATTTAAAATTTTGTGTATTTATGTGTAATCTTGCTAATTCCTTCTGGAAATACATTGATTACAAATTTAGTGAAACCTAAACTATGTCTTTAGTGCCTTAACATACAACAACATTATGTACTATCCAGCATTAGAATGTTCAGAAATTACTAGATGCTTTACTGGAATATTTTCCACTAGCTTCTAAAAGAGAAACTGTTCTATGGATAAAATGGAATGGATTTTTGTTTGAGGCTGCATGGCACTATTATACGTCATGTGCTTTTTGAGATCTGTGAAGACTTTCTTCTTCAAAAAACTCTATTTTATAGATGACGCAATTAATTTAATGCTCAGGATGACTGGCTTACTTTGAATGATTTGCTTAAGACCGATAAACTGGTAAGAGGCGAGGCTTATTTTAAAACCAGAATTCTCTGATTTTACATTTAGTGAAAACTCCATTGCATAGCCCCTTAAAGAGACACTGATTTCAGATCATAGTCTAGAATTCTCAAGAATTCAGAAGTCTGTCAAGAATGAAAGTGAGAATGTTTTAGGGTAAAGAAATCTCTTTTGTGCCCCATTTATTTCAAGAAGCATTTTAGGGATTTAAGCACTATTCATTTGCAGAAATACATTGCCTTTCTCCTTCAAATTTATGATCTATGTCCTCCCAGAATTCAGATCAATATGACAACCAAGTGATTTGTCTCCTTATGTCTTACTCACTTATAGCTGTCTCTTTACAAAACGTTTGCCTCATTCCACCTTCTGTATATATCCTGGCTACTCTGAGGAACAGATACTCCTAAAAAAATTTTTAAATAGCTTTAAATAGAATAGTATAAACATAAAAGCCAGTATATTTGGTTTTCCAAATACCAGGTTGTTTTAATTTATGTAAAAATAGCAAATTATAACAAGAAAACAAAGTAAATATAGCTCCAGAAAATGGAAGACTTTTTAGAAAAATCACATGTGTGTTTCTTATAATAATTTTTGTGAGAAAGGTCCTTTAAAAGATACCTCATTTTCAGAATTCATCAACTACAACTAAAATTTTTAAGTAGTCATTGACTGATTGCCTCAGAGATTGGGGAGACAAGGATAGTGAAGGCAGAGCCAAATTCAATAGAGAATAAGAAAACCTTGACTTTGTTGTATGTATTTGGTCAATTGATACCATATAAATTATTTTTTAAAAAGCAACAATAAAAGCAGCCATATAGAAACAAAATTAGGAAAAATATTTTAATGAAGATAGGTTGAATATTTTATTGTAACTACAAGCATTAAAAACACTTTATTATTTGAGGAGTTGAAAAAGATTTTACATAAAAGACATTTATTATATTAAATTTATTTGGAGCAGTTTGTATTAATTTAGCATAAGGGCATCATATGAAAATTACTCCAAAAACATTCCTCTTTAAGTGACAAGTTTCTTATAGATCATGAAAAATCATACATAAGTACTGCCAAGAAAAGTAATTTTCTACTTAAGAGCAGAAAAAAAAAAACTGAATAAGGAAGCAAAAACTATCACAGTAAACAACTTTATGACCTAGGAGGAGTTATCTAACTTTTCATGCCATCTAAGCTTTTCTTTAACATACTCATTTTAATACTCATAGTGAAATAGAATGTCTCGTACTATACTGCACCATCATGATTTTAATTTCCTTGTTTTAAGGATCTCTTCTCAGCTTGCAACATCAGAGGGACTCTTTATAAAGATCAATGCAAAAGAATCATGATATTGAAAACTGTAGATGAATTAAGCAGCATCACTTGAAATGTGCCACCAGAAACCTTAAACTATCTTCCTGTTTGTAGACAGGAAAACGTTTTGAAGCCAATCAAGAAACTGTGGCATTATGCATGTTAATTGCAGCTGGAGAAGATGCCAGATTAAACATCTGCAACTGCTATAAAATGAAAAGGGCAGTTTATACATGAAAGATACCAATAAATCTCAGTGATAAGATGATGATAGGGGATATCTCTGAAAAACTTCAGGATAGGTAGTAATGGACTCACATTGTAAGTAGATATTTAAGGTATTTATTTAAATAATAAAACTAGATGCTAGGATATTTACTGAAACTCTGTGCCTTTAAGAATAAGAAAAATAATACCTATGCTAGAATTTTAGCAACAGAGAAGAAAAGTTTGAAGTCATAAAATTAAACAACAAGGGCAACAGCTGGGACCTAGTGGAAAGATGATTGCATTGTTGTTAGTAGCCTTGGATTAGCGTCTTGACTTATTCAGTTACCCAGAGCCTTGTGCTCTTGGTGAACAATGCCATTTGACTTATGCACTCTTCTTCTCAGCAAACATCTCTGATGTTTCAGGTTTGGGAAGCCCTTTTCCATCAAGAGACAGAAAGTACTCATGACTATACAAAGCAGGTATGGACTGTCTCCAAATACAAAGAACTTATACTCCTGGATGCTAAATATTTATTAAAATTAAGAAACTTTTATTGAACACTGTGGGGAAAACAGCTGTGTTAGGCTTGCTTGCTGGTTTACCGGCTGTAAGCACTTTGCCTAATTAGTGCGTGAGCATGTGGCAACTTCACATGTGTATAGTCTATGTAAGGCTATCGGTGCTTGCCCTCGAGGTAGAAGGCAGATGGCAGATTGCCTGCCTGCCACTGTGTGAGGGGCCATTTTGCTTTTTGTTTGCTGAAGAAGCGGTTTTCCCTGCCTGCTTGCTCGTCTGTCCTTGCAAGAATCTATTAAATGGAAATGGCTCAACGTTTTCTGACTCCACAGTTTCTCTACTGTCTGCCCTAATCCAGTATGGACCTGCCTGGCAATGGCCATTGGCATTACAGCTGACACTGTGAGCAGGATTCGGATCAAATCGATATGGAGCCCATGACACCCTTGAAAGGTGGGATAGAGCAGTGGCTGTTCCCTGTGGCTGTCCTTTTGGGGGCCGTGGGCTGGGTGTTTTTTACAAACCTGTGATCAGAAACTGAAAACTCCATGCAAGAGACCACCTGAGCTCAAGTCCTCCGGGATGAGCTGCTGACTGAGCGCTGACAGCAGCAGGAGCTGCAGCAGATGCTGGAGAAGGAGGCCAACCTCTTTCGCGAGCTGCAGTTTTCTCTAGAAGCTGAACATTGGCAGTGACAGTTGTTGGAGAAACAACTTCAGGTTCATGAGCTCGAGTTCCAGCTTTAGGCTGAGAGCTGGCAGCCACAGGAGCCAAAGTGGGTGCTGAAGAATGAGCTGCACATCCATGCCAGCAGAGTGGCTCTGAGTTGGCAGTTGTAGATGTCTCTGACTCTTCTGAGGAGCAGAAGGTTTGGGATAAAACTGCCATTGGCAGACTCAGAGCCCAGTAGGTGGTCACCCAGAAGGTAAAAATCCAGCATCCAAGAGTCCTTCAGGGGCAGGCACAACCTGCACCACAGGTAGTGGAGCACTCTGTGGTCTGGCCCTATATCCAGGCAGAGCTGATGGAGTTGGGAGCCAATTCAGACAGAAACCCATCGAGCGCCTGGCAGCCTGTTTGCTGTGGTGGTGGGACTTTGGGGCAGGTGGCATCATTCTCTCTGGAACAGAGATGGAGAAATTGGTCACCATCACCATGCACTCCTCCTTGAGGCAGAGTCTTCAGAACTGCCATGACAACCTGGGAAACCATACCTTATTAGAATGGGTGATGGCTGCCATTCATACCATCTGGCAGAATGTTGAGGACTTGTTGGGGGCAGTGAGTTGGTTGCAATAGTATACAGAGCAGCCCCACATTGTTCAGGAACTAGGTATGAAGAATACCGCTTTCAACCTGAGGTCCCATGGGCCAGATGAGGAAGTGGTTATGGCAGGGCGAGGGACTCATTCATTCTCTATAGCTCCCTCCCTGTCAGCCCTTTTGGATTCATATAATGCCAGTGACTGGGGCCAGGAAAGTCCACATTGGATTCGGGCAGATGGGAGAAAAACTGTGTAGCCAGAAAATGTTGGGCCTTTCCTGTTTAATAGAGTCTCACAACTGCAAATGAGCAAACAGGCTGGGGAAAATCCACTTCTCAAGCAAATGAACAACACAATGGTCCCTCACAGTGGTGGGCAGGCAATTGGCAATCCGCCATCCACTACCCTGGGGGCAAGCACCCATAGCCTTACATAGGCTATGTGCACAGGTGGTGTGGCCATGTGCTCATGCTCTAATTGTGTTAAGTGTTTGCAGCCAGTAAACCAGCGAGCAAGCCTAACAGCCATTTTCCCAACATTCCACCCCTTTAGGGTTGCTTACTTCACAATCTACATGACAGATATCTTTTGTGATGGTTTTTCTGTGAGGAGTGAAGTACTTTAAATACTACAGCAACAGCACAATAATCACAACAATTACAAAGGAGCCCTTCACAATGTCTCCCTGAGCACTCTGTCCAGAAAGTTAACTGGAGGGCCACCACTGCCCCTCTACCCCACAGTAGATGGGAGGGCCTGTATAGTCCAGGGCTATGTCTACTGAAATCGTAAGTGTCCCTGGTGCACCTCTGCAACTAAATGGGAGCAGTTTCCCAGTGCAAGAGGGCACCCACCAGTACCACAGTCCCCCTACAAGGTCTCTTATAGTACTGTCCATAAGCAGTGTGTCCATCCAGCAAGGGAGCCAGTGCACCTGACTGGTCACAGTCCAAGGGTCCACTACACAGCTCAATGATCAGTCCACGATAGACAACCCAGATGCCTGTGCAAATCACCAAGGTAAAGGTCCATTACAGGCAACAAGCCACACAGCTCTTTATTAGCAGACCTCAGCACCTTTCCAAAGTGCTCTGTTGCCACAAGCCCCATCCAAACCCCTCAGAAGTCCAAGCTCACAGAATGTGGTGGAGTCCAACACATTCAAGAACACATTCAAGGTCTGGGCAGCCTTGACAGTTCTCTTAGTTGTTGCTTCTGCTGCTGCTGTAGAAAAGCACCTATTATCTTCTAATGCCAACAGCTGCTGCACATTAGGAGGGGACCAGTGGATTGCCAATTTCACATGGGCTCTCCAGCCTCCCGCCTGTCCCTGTTGGATTGGTCTCTCAGCCTTCCTTCTATTCAAACTGGGATAACAGGTCATGGGGGATCTTCCTTTCCCTCAGCTGTCTTCATCAAGTAATCCTGCAACAGTGCAAAATGAACACCAGCCATTTTCTTGGCAGCTGCTGGGGTTACCTGCTTTTCCTGCTTTTCCAGTGGCTGAAACTTCTTGTGGTTTAAGCTGCCACCAAAGCTCTAAAGGACTTTATTAGACCTGCCATCTAATTTCTCCCTTATTTTTCCTGGCCACAATCAAATCTACCCACATCTGTGATCGGGTAGCCTTTATAAACCTGTTTCTCTTGTTTGCCAGGGGGCAGCAGACAGAGGTAGATTTAATGGTGGGTACTCTGGGTGCATGCTCTGGGCCCCAACTTCTGAAGGGCCCTGAAAAACCCTAACTTTACACTTTTTTCTAATGACACCAAGTTTGGTTTCATACGTACAATTTTAACATTAATAGTATATAATATTTATTCATTTAAAAATATGGTTAACATGTATTTTTATTTTCCTTTTTTTTTAAGGGGCCCAATATTTTTTCTGTACCCAGGGCCTCAACCAACTTTAATCCACCTCTGGCAGCAGATTTCACAGCTTTATAATTCTGTATTGTCTCCAGCTCCCCCAAATCTGTAACCATTTGTGTAACTGTGTTGATGGGCTTCCCACATAGGAGCCCAAGATAGCTACTAGTGACCCAAAAGGGACTGACATGGTGCTACAGAGAATAAGATCCCTTATCCCTGCCATAAACACTTCCTCATCTGGCTCATGTGATGTCACGTTGAAAGCAGCATTTTTTGTACCTAGTTCCTGAAGGACCTGGGGAAACTCTGTATATTATTGCCACCAGCTCACTGACCCTGGCAAGCCCCAAGAATTCTGCCAGGCTGTATGAATGGCAGCCATCACCCATTCTAATAGGGTATGGTTTCCTGGGTTGTCATGGCAGTTCTGAAGATGCTTGCTCAAGGAGGAGTGCATGGTAATGGTGGTCAATTTCTTCTTCTGTGTTCCAGAGAGCATGATGCCAGCCATCTTCTATGTCCACAACCACAACAAGTAGGCGGCCAGGGGCTCAGTGGGTTTCTGCCTAAATTGTGTCCCCAATTCCATCAGCTCTGCCTGGGTATAGGGCCAGACCACAGGGTGCTCCACTACTTGTGGAGGGGGTTGTGCTGAACCTGAGGCACTTTTGGCTGCTGAGTTTTTACCTTCTGGATGACCACTGGCTGGGCTCTGAGTCTACAGACAGCAATTTCAGCCCAAACCTACTTCTCAAAAGACGAGGAATTGGAAATGCCTGCTTCTGCCAATTCAGAGCCACTCCACTGGCATGAATGTTGTTCCTTTTTTGGCAACTGTTTTGGCTCCTGTGGTTGCCAGCTCTTGGCCTGAAGCTGAATCTTGAGCTCTTAAACTGCAGTTGTTTCTCTAACAACTGTCACTGCCAATGTTGAACTTCAGGGCAAATTGCAACTTGAGAACCTGTAATTTCTTCTCCAGAGATTGTTCCAGTTTCAGGTGCTGCTGGTGCTCAGCCTGCACCTCACACTGCAGCTTGGGAACCTGGTTAGCCTCCTTCTCCAGCACCTGCTCTAGTTCACACTGTCACTGGTTCTCAGCCTATAGCCTGACCTGCAGTTCTCAAATCTGCAACTCTTTCTCCAGGGCTATAAACACCAAGCCCATTGCCTCTAAAAGGACAGTCATTGGGAACTATACACTGGAGAACAATGACCACTCCTCTCTCCCACCCTTCAAGAGTGTTGGCAGCTCCATAGAGATCAGATCTTAATCCTACCCACTACACCAGATGTAATGCTAGTGACTGAGGCCAGGGAGATCCACATTGGTTTCAGGAAGATGGTAGAGAAACTGCAGAATTAGAAGTATTGGGCCATTCCCATTTAATAGAGTCTCGTAACAGCAGATGAGCAAACAGGCAGGAGAAAAACTGCTTCTCAGGCAAATGAACAGAAAAATGACCTTCACAGTGGCAGGCAGGTAATCAGCAATCTGCCATCCACTGCCCTGAGGGCAAGCACCCATAGGCTTACATAGAGTATGCACACATGGTGTGGCCACGTGCTCACACACCCATTGTGCTAAGTGCTTGCATCCAGTAAACCAGCAAGCAATCCTAACATAGCTGTTTTCCCAACAGGTCAATAATGGCTATCTTGAGCCCCTATGTGGGGCAGCCCATCAACGTGGTTACACAGATTGTGGCAGATTTGGGAAGCTGAAGACTGCATAGAACCATAAGGCTGTGCAGGCTGCTGCCTATGCAGCCCCCTCCCCCCCGACTAACAAGAGAAATGGACCTGTAAAGGTTACCCAAACACAGATGTAGGTAGATATGATTGTGGCCAGGGCAGATAGAGAGAAATTCGATGGCAGGTCTAATAAAGTCCTGTTAGAGCTTTAGTGGCAGCTTGAGCTAGAACAGAGTTTCCAGCTTCTGAAAAAGTGGGGGAAGTGGGCTGCCCCAGAAGTTGCCAAAAAAATGGCTGGTGTTTAGGTTGCAGGATTACTTGTTGGAGACAGTTGAGGGAGAGGAAGATGCCCAAGACCTGTTGTCCCAGTTTGGATCATTCCCTCTATCATAGAGGGAAGGCTGAAAGACCATCTAACAGGGATGGGCAGAGGCTGGAGGCGTCATGTGAAATTGGCAATCCACTGTCCCCTTCTAATGTGCAGCAGATGTTGGCATTAGATAATAAATTAGATGATAATAGGCACTTTTTTCTTTCTTTCTTTCTTTCCTTTTTTTTTTTTTTTTTTTTGCATCTAAGAGAACTGTCAAGGCAGCACAGGCCTTGAAGTGTTTCACTGCACGAAGCCCTGTAAGCTTGCTAAGGGGTTTGGATGGGGCTTGTGGCAATGGACAGAGTGCTTGTGGAAAGGTGCTGAGGTCTGTTAATAAAGATCTGTATGGCTAGTTGCCTTAATGGACCTTTGCCTTGGTGATCTTCACAGACAGCTAGCTGTCGGTCACGGAATGATCATTGAATGGCATAATGGACTTTTGTGCTATGGTCAGAGAAGGGCAATGTCTTCCTTGTTGGATGGACATGCCATTTGTGGACAGTATAAGGGACCTTTTAGGGGGCCGCAGTACCTGTAGGGGTCCTTCTGCACCGGGAAGCTGCTTTCAGCCAGTTGCAGGGATGCACCAAAACAAACACTGTCTTCAGTAGACATAGCCCTGGACTATATAGGCCCTCCTACCTACGATAGGGTAGGGAGCTAGAGATGGGACTATAGTTAATTCTCTAGGCAGAGTGCTCGGGAAGACATTGAGAAGGGCACCTTTGTAATTATTGTATAAGTTGTGCTGTTGTTGTAGTGTTTGTTTATGTAATGTACCTCACTCCTTGCACAGGGACTATTGTGGAAGATACCTGTTACATAGATTATGAGGCGAGCAACCCTAAGGAGGTGGAATATGGGTAAAACAGCTGTTAGGCTTGCTTGCTGGTTTACCGACTGCAAGCACTTTGCCTGATCAATGCGTGAGCACATGGCAGGGGCACATGTGTATAATCTATGTAAGGCTATGGGTGCTTGCCCTCAGGGTGGATGGAAGATGGTGGATTGCCTGCCTGCCACTGTGTGAGGGGCCATTTTGCTGTTTGTTTGATTGTGAAGTGGTTTTCCCTGCCTATTTGTTTGTCCACAGTTATGAGATTCTATTAAACTGGAACTAATGGCCCAACACTTTCTGGCTCTGCAGTTTCTCTACCATTTTCCCAAATCCAGTTGGACCTGCCTGGCCCTGGCCACCAGCATTACAAACACCTATTTGTTAATAGGTAATATATCATTTTGGAAGGATACTACAAAACAAGTAGTATGAAATTCAGAAGGGAAAAAGGCAATCAAACAGGCAATTGCCACACACTGGGAACTATTAGAGGCATGTGTTTCTTGTTCAGCAGCACACAGATGGAGCATAGAAATATGCCTTGAGGGCAGTTAAAGAGAAAACTTAGCAGATAGACAGGCAGGCATTAGTCAGATGGACAGGAAAGAAATGTCCAGAAAAAAAGAACAGTATTTACAGACACAAAAAAGAAAAAGAATCCCATTTTAGAAATGGCAAATAGTTCAGTATGGCTGAATAGACTATTTGCTATTATTATGTTTAAAAGATAAATGTAGAGGTCAGTCATGAAAGATTCAGTATGGTGTGTGTGTGCGCGCATAGACTGCGATTTTATTCTGTAAGGCAGGTAGCATGTAACTGAATTGGAAGTGTGACTTGCAGCTGCTCTCCATTTCACCTCAATCCAGTGGTGCCCTGGTAAATGTGCAACACTGGCCTTTCAGGTTGGTTAAAGAACTTAGCTGATAACATTTGCAGATTCCTATTGTGTAAATAGTCTCACTATGACCAAATTCAAGCTACCAGCATGATGCCGCAGAACTTGCAATTAGAAAGAGATGTGCATATTATTTTGAACCAGTGCCAGCCATCTCCAGCACTACACTGCCTCAATCCTACCGTGATGTTCTGTATTAATAAAAAGTCCTGTCGTGACAATCATGTGATCGTTTAGGAGTGATGAACACTGTGGTAGATTGGAGGCCATTCCCCTCTGTCTAAAGGAAGTGGATACTAGGAAACCCCACTGTTATCACCCAGTGCGTTTCCAAACTTCCAGAAGTATAGAATTTTACATTTTGGTTGTGAAGTATCCCAAATTGTGATTGTTGATGAATCAACTATTAAAAACCCATGAGGCTAACAGTGAATAGACCTAAGAAAACATAAACATGTCAGTCAGATATATGCAGTTGAAGGTCATGAGTTGGTACTCAGTGCAACCTTCTCCAGATTTTAAGCTGAGATGTGTGTAATAAAATTGTTACATTGGGTGCAATTACCTCTCGCATCATCAGGAGTGGCCATATTTGCTCCATCTGGCTTTTCCCCACACCTTGGCATGATTCCAGATAAGCAGGTTCTTTGGCTCCCTCTGCAATACTAATCTCTTTGATGGGTTGAACAGCTTTGCTTTTGAATTGTTCTGTTGACTTAGAAATTTTACTTTTCTAGTAAGAATTCCCAAGATCCCTGTGCCGTAAGTAAGAATAAAACTTTGGGTTATAGCGATACTTAGAGAAGAGTCTGAATTAGTTTTTATTTGTTTTCCTGGAAGCCATCAAACTTTACTGTCTGGGACCACAATGAAACATCAGAAGGAACACTATGACCCAAATGTTAAGCTTTCCAGTCCCCTCTGGGCCACATGTTGTTCCATAGAATGATACAGAAAGAAAAAGTAATCTGTGAGGTACCTTATTAGCAATTTAGGGGTCTTTTGCCCTCCTACTTTGAAAAATTTCTCTGGAACACATTAGATTGTATTTGTGACATGATGCAAACTATATCAATTAGCATTATGATTCATAATTCAACATTGCATTTATGTCTTTTACCTATTTATCTGCTTGAGGTAAGTTTCTACAAATACTTATTGGTATCGATGATTCTTCATAATATTTTTCTCAATTATTTTTTCTATTTATTTTAGCTGATATACTTGCTTGTTTTTTCAGTTGATTTGCAACTGACAATATTCATTAACCAAATTGCCATGAAATAAGCATTATTTGTAGGGAAATTGTTCACTTAATTATTCAATGCCTATAATTTTGCCTTTGTTATTAGCTGCTTAAAGTTATTTTCTATAGATTATTGCCACAATAATTACTTCCTATTATTGAAGATCATCATTATTTTCAATTCTAATTACTAGAATTATGAACCACTTTTGAATGTATATTGAGAAGAGATCCTTAGTAAATATACTTTAAAAATATTTCAATATCTTAAAATTGCATATTTGAAGATATCTTTCAGAAATATATTTAAATAATGTCAGAGCACACCTGATCCATAAGGGATGATTTTAGTGGTGAGATCCTCAAGGTGAAAAAAGTCCGAGAAGCCCTGGCCGGTTGGCTCAGCGGTAGAGCGTCGGCCTGGCGTGCGGGGGACCGGGGTTCGATTCCCGGCCAGGGCACATAGGAGAAGCGCCCATTTGCTTTTCCACCCCCACCCCCCTCCTTCCTCTCTGTCTCTCTCTTCCCCTCCTGCAGCCAAGGCTCCATTGGAGCAAAGATGGCCCGGGCGCTGGGGATGGCTCCTTGGCCTATGCCCCAGGCGCTAGAGTGGCTCTGGTCGCAGCAGAGCAACGCCCCGGAGGGGCAGAGCATCGCCCCCTGGTGGGCAGAGCGTCATCCCTGGTGGGTGTGCCGGGTGGATCCGGGTCGGGCGCATGCGGGAGTCTGTCTGACGGTCTCTCCCCGTTTCCAGCTTCAGAAAAATACAAAAAAAAAAAAAGTCAGAGAAGCTGAGGGCAAGTGATGCATGATTCAAGTCTTTATTCTTTCTTCATTTTGCAGTTTCTAGGTTACCACTACAGACAATAGTGGCTGGGTACCAACATTACATCAAGTATTGCGTCAATGTTGTGATGTCAACTTGCTGTGTTAGCTAGCCCTTTCCATAAAAGGCAATCTTCCAGGCACCTGACTTAGAAGCGCCTGGGAACCAAGGCTAAGCTAGCCCAAATATGCGAGGGAGCTGGCATCAGGGCCAGCTGCTCAGCACAGAATGGCTGGTGCTGCTTGCAGTTTCTCATGAGAACCAGAGCTCACATCCTTGTTTTCTATATGAGGGTCCTCACAATGAGTATTTTCATAAGATGCATATATCTTTTAGATATTAACTCCATGTTCTTCAACATTTATAAAACCATTTTTAAAAAGCATTGGCAGTGGTTACAGTGCACATCTGTGACTTGAAGGTACCAAATGGAAGTTAGCAACATCTGCTCATTCTACTTTTTGTCATATGTTAATAAATTACATAACTTTTAATTTGGCCATTATATGCCCATTATAATAACATATAATTAACACATATATAGGTACAATCCCCCTCACACACAAATATAGATATATAAGTATACAAAAATGATAGTTGTGAATATTTTAACAACTTATTGACACTTACTCCAAATCATATGTTTAAAGAGCCAGATTGAGGCTGTGGCTTTTTTATATCAAACATCACTTTTACTGAGAAAGACTGCTCAATATTCTTTGGGGCTACATAGTACAAAAGCATTCCTGACATTTTTAGAGTAACTGAGACATTAATTAATGTGTTTATTGAATTTAATATACAAAATAAATGCTATCTGATTTAAAATAATTATTGTTTTTAACTCAGGATATAAATTTTCTTAATTATATACATAGGCAACATATGTTGGAAAACTTGATCTACTTGAAAAAAGTATAGTTCCTTGTTCAGGCATTCATAAAATTGCTTTTTGAGTTGTCAACAGCAATTTAAGGCATAATTTATTCAGGTTATCTCTAACTCTAACAACTCCAAATCAATTGCAGTTTTGTTCCTTTAAGAAAATAATATTTAGTAGTGTTTTGTTTTAGAATGATAGTTGTCTGTATTGAGCCAAAAATTATTTTGATTTATCCTTTTATACTCCCTTGAGTGTCCTATTTAAACTATTCTAAATCAAAATGATTAGAATTTCTACTTCAAATACTTATTAGCATCTTCCTTCACTTCTACCATTTTTCTTTTCTCCTTCCTCCCTCCATTTCTCTTTCTCCCTCCCTCTTTACCTTCCTTCCTTTTATTTCTTCCTTCCATCTCTTCCTTCCCCTTTCTTCCCTTCTCCTTCCCTTTCCTCCTTCCTCCCTCCCTCCCTCCCTCCCTCCCTCCCTCCCTTCCTTCCTTCCTTCCTTCCTTCCTTCCTTCCTTCCTTCCTTCCTTCCTTCCTTCCTTCCTTCCTTCCTTCTTTCCCTTATTCCTTTATCTTTTTTTACTTAATGATTTAACAACTTACTGATATAAACTGTTCAGTTGATATATATTTTTACCAATTAATTATATACAATATTTAGTGAGATAAGTATATATATATATTGTTATAGAATCAGGGGTTATTCTTATGTCTTTGTCCTTAGTATTTATCTGATTTTGATGGGTTTTATTTCATGATGCATGAAACAGAAATATTAGTACCTGTTTCTTTGGGTTGTGGTGAAGATTATTAATTTTCAAATAGTTTTATAAAGGTGCATAATAAGCATGCAGTATAGCTACTCTATTCCTTTTAGCTTGATGAGAGAGATGATAGTAGGCAAGCTTATAGCTAACCAATCAAAATGAGCTAAGTACATAAGGCATTCTATTTTTCTTCAATTCTTTATTACATATTGGGAAATAGTGACAAATAACTCTAGAAAGTTAGTTTGAGGTCATGTTGTGGAAAGTCTTGAATTTTGATTTTCAAAAATTTCATATTAATTCCCGTGTGTTAATTTTTTTTATCTTTCTTCCAATTGAAATATTCCTAACGGTGTCCATGAAGATAGATTTTGCTTAATGCTTCTGTATCTGAAGCTTGCATATTACAGACTAAACATTCTCTCCAATTTCCATTTAATGATAAACTTGTGTGGTAAATAGTCAAAATAACAAGTGTTTATTATTTTTTAAATAAATTCTAAAACAAAAAACAACAGTCTTACTTTTTTACCTACCTATACATATACCATTTTTGGCACTCTTTATGAATATCGGATTTAATATGTGGAATTATTTTCCTTCAGCAAGAATGTAGTACTTGTTGGTCAAATAGGTTTGTAAATATGATATATATGTTTGCTGGCTTATAGTTTGTATTGGGTGTGGGAGACAGGCTGTAAGCCAGCAAAGTCATTATAGCGTAAGGCTTAGTCTTAAACTTTTAATACTAAGATCCCGCCCTTTTAATACTAAGATCTTTTCAAAACTAAGCTTTTCCCCCCACCTTTGACTGTTGCATGATGTGGGGTGGTGCACTCTTATGAGGAATTCCATTTATGCCTCAGATAAGTGACTTTGTATCAGAGACTTCCTTATTTGTATATTGGCTTAAAGGTTTTGATTTCTACATTATAAAATGGGGCAGACTGGGCTCTCTCTCTCTCTCTCTCTCTCTCTCTCTCTCTCTCTCTCTCTCTCTCTCTCGGTTCCTGCTTGTTGGGGAGATAAAATATATTATGCTCACTTTGTTAAAGATGGTGCTGCCCACGTGGAAGCCCATCCCCCAGGTGATGATATTAGTTGCCCTATGCTTGGAATGGGCATAATTATATTAATGTGTGTTGGAGGCGGGCTGTGGGCAGGCAGGATTCTTGTAGCCTGGGGCTTGATTTTAGGGCTAAGCCTTTCCCACCCTTTTTGATGTAGGAGTGTACACTCTCATGAGGAATCTCATTATGCCTCAGATAAGTGACTTTTTATCAGAGACTTCCTTATTTGTATATCGGATTAAAGGTTTTGATTTCTACATTATAAAATGGGGGCAAGACCGGGAGCTAGCTCTCTCGGTTCTTGAGATTAGCATTAGAGGAGAGAGTAGAGAGAAGAGCAGAGAGCCCTGTGGAGGAGGCCAGGAGAAGCAGCCAAAATGGTGGAGTGCTGAGTGAGAAGCCAGTTTGTGCAGAGTTTGTGCAGGGAGAAGGAAGGAGATGAAGAACAGAGGTGATTAAGTCTGGTGAGCTAGAAACCTTTGATTCTAGGAATCTCAGATAAAGTCAGTAGCTTTGTGAGCACTGAATGCGTGGGTTTTGGAGCCCAGTGTGTGTTTTTACTTGCCCACTAGGTGCGAGCTAGGATTAAAGCTAATGGCCCACCAGTTTGTGGCTCTGTTGTTTCATTATCGACTGTCCGAATACAATGCGAACCTGTATGGGTCAGGCGGCTGTGATGGTGGCCGCAGCAACTGGCTTTACACTGCTATTAGTATTGCAGAGGAGAAGCAGTCAAGATGATGGAGTGCTCAAGGAGAAGCCAGTTTGTGCAGAAAGAAGGAGATAGGGAACAGAAGTGAATAAGGCTGGTGAAGTAGAAACCTTTGATTTTAGGAATACTTGGATAAGTCAGTGGCTTTGGGAACCCTGAATGGAAAGGGAAGTGTTTTCCCACTGTGTGTATTTCTTGCCCGTCGAATGCGAGCTAGGATTAAAAATAATGGCCCACCAGTTCTTGGCTCCACTGTTTCATTACTGTCTATCTAAATCAAATTCGAACCTGTGCAGGTCAGGTGGCTGTGATGGTGGGCCATGGCTACTGGCCTTACAATACTTCAGCCCACAGGTAACTACCAGTGTCACATGGAAAAAACCTACTTAAGACACAAACTTACATCAAGAGGGGGTAAGGGAGGTCTGCCAAGGAAGGCGAAGAAGCTCTCCAGAATCTCCTTCTCCCTTAGCTTTTATTATCAGAAGCAGAACAGAGGTAACAGGATTACAAGGGAGGGAGATCAGGTGACAAGGGGAAGAATGATTAATGGCCATTTTGCTGACATGGAGAAAGGGCTAATTTGGTCAGAACATTCTTTTTCTTTTGCTAATTAATAAGCACAAAGGAAGGGGCAATCTAGAACCTCTAGGCTAATTTTTAAAGCCTGTTCACAAGCATTCCTTTGTGTCTGCACAAAGGTCCACTTTCTTGGTGTTTGCATCCAAGAGACACTCAGGGCTTTTAAAGTTTCCCAATCCAAGGTATAGAGGGCTCAAGGTTAAATGGGTGATTCCTTACACAAGAAGACTTTCTTTAGCATATTTTGTAGTTAAAGTGTTCTAGCAATGAATTATCTCACCTTTTGTTTTTCTAAAACTTTCAGGTTGTTTTCTTTCAGTATCATAAATATATTTTATTTTCTTCCAGTCTGTATTGTTTCTGAAAAGAAGTCAATAGAATTCTGACCTTTGTTCCTCTGAATGTAAAACTTTCATTGTTTTCTCCTTCTGTAATTCCAAACATGTGTATTTTAAATGCTTGATATTATTCTATGTCACTTTGGTTCTGTTAATTTAATTTTAATTTTTCAATTACAGATAACTTTTATTATTATTTTGTATTAGTTTCAGGTGTACAGCATAGTGGTTACATAATCATATACTTTAGAAAGTGTTTCCCACCCCCCATATTTCCAGCTCCTACCTGGCAACATACATAGTTATCACAATATTGTAGACTCTATTCCTTATGCTGTATTTTACAGCCTCGTGAATATTTTGTAACTACCAATCCATATTTCTTAATTTCTTCACCTTTTTCATCCAGTTCCCCAAGGCTCCTCTTCTCTGGGAACCACCAGTTCCTCTCTGTGTCTATGAGTCTGCTTGAATTTTGTTTGTTCATTTATCTTGTTCTTTAGATTCCAAATATAAGTAAAATCATATGGCATTTATCTTTCTTTGACTGACTTATTTCATGGAGCATATTACTGTAAAGCCAGTTGCCGTGGCCACCATGACACCAGCCTGGCCCATGCAGGCTTGTATTGGATTCAGACAGACAGTAATGAAACAACTGAGCCACAAACTGGTGGGCCATCATCTTTAATCCTAGCTTGCACCCGGCGGGCAAGTAAAAACACACACTGGGCTCCAAAATCCACTCATTCAGTGCTGACAAAGCTACTAACTTATCTGAGTTTCCTAGAATCAAGGGTTTCTAGCTCACCAGACTTATTTACCTCTTTTCCCCATCTCCTTCCTTCTCCCTGCACAAACTTTGCACAAACTGGCTTTTCCTTCAGCACTCCACCATCTTGGCTGCTTCTCCTGGCCTCCTCCATGTGGCCTTTCTCTGCTCTCCTCTTTAATGCTAATCTCAGGTACTGAGAGAGCAAGTTCCCGGTCTGCCCCACTTTATAGTGCAGAAAATCCAAACCTTTAATCCAATATACAAAATAGGGAAGTCTCTGATACAAAGTCCACCCCACATCAAAAAGGGTGGAAAAGGCTTAGTTCTAAAACCTAGCCCCAGGCTACAAGGATCCTGCCTGCCCACAGCCCAACCCCCAAACACATTAATATAATTATGCCCATTCCAAGCATAAGGGCAACTAATATCATCACCTGGGAGATGGGCTTCCACGTGGGCAGCGCCATCTTTAACAAAGTGAGCATAATATATTTTATCTGCCCAACAATCCACCCCTATGCTCACTTTATACCCACAATCTACACCACCGTCATCCCTGTGCAAGGAAATTAGGCACACAAATTACAACAAAATGAGAAATCATACAATTTCAACAATTACAAAGCTACATTTTACAGTCTCTGAGCACTTTGCCAAAAGTGCAAAATATCCTCGGCCTTCTTTCTAGCCATGGGAAAAACTTCCCCAGGCAGGAGAGTGCTTCCAGCAAAGCTGCCCCCACCCCCATCAGGGTATTTCACATTATCCAATATCCTTAAGTCCATCCGACAAAGGAGCCAGTGCCCACTGTGGTCATAGTCCAGGAATCAGTCTATGCACATGGGGCATCAGCCATCCCCCTCATTCCTGCCATCCTGGCAGGTTTTACACTGTCCCAAGGAGGAGCACGTGGCAATGGCAGTCAGCATTTCCATCTCAGCTCCAGAGAACATGATGGCGTCCACCCCTATGTCCCAAAATCACAGACCTACCAGGAATATAGTAAGTATTCCTTGCTGCTGGGCTCTCACCTTCTGGAGACTGCAGATCGCCATTCCAACCCAATTTTCCTCATCCTCCAAAGAGGAACTGAAAACATCAGCTCCCGCTGCCGGCCTTGCAGCCCTGGGCCCAGCCTCAATCCCGGCCTCAGCCTCAGCCCCGGTCTTTCGCTGCTGCTGGCTCTCCACAACGTCCAGGGCAATCTCCAACTCATGAACCCGTGATTCCTTCTCCAGCATCTGCTCCATTTCCAAACAAATCTCATGAACCTGGTCGGCCTCCTTCGGTGCTTGCTTCAGCTCCAGGATCGGCATCTCTTTCTCCCATGTTTGCTCTAGCTCAGGGGTCCCCAAACTATGGCTCACGGGCCGCATGCAGCCCCCTGAGGCCATTTATCCATCCCCTGCTGCACTTCCAGAAGGGGCACCTCTTTCATTGGTGGTCAGTGAAAAGCAAAGTGCTGCGTCACTCACGTACAGTACTACTTCCGGTGATGCGGGAAGCACACCTCACGGCTCTGGAAGTGCGTCATATCACTTGTTATGGCTAACAGTGACAAATATGGAACCGGACATTGACCATCTCATTAGCCAAAAGCAGGCCCATAGTTCCCATTGAAATACTGGTCAGTTTGTTGATTTAAATTTACTTGTTCTTTATCTTAAATATTGTATTTGTTCCCGTTTTGTTTTTTTACTTTAAAATAAGATATATGCAGTGTGCATATATACACATTTGTTCATAGGGTTTTTTATAGTCTGGCCTCCAATGGTCTGAGGGACAGTGAACTGGCCCCCTGTTTAAAACGTTTGGGGACCCCTGCTCTAGCTCCTTCCATTGCTTGGTTTGCAGGTCCCGGGCAGCCTCTTCCACAGAGCTCTATATTTCCTCACGCATGGCTTACGGCCCCCAACAGGACAGCCATGGGGAACCATAACAGCAGCCAGTCCTCTACTCCACCGCTCAAACGTGGTGGAGGCATCATACCGAACTGTACGAAATCCTGCCACAGACTACACCAAATGTGAAGCCAGTTGCCACAGCCACCATCATACTAGCCTGGCCCATGCAGGTTCTCATTGGATTCGGGCAGTTGATAATGAAACAACAGAGCCACGAACTGGTGGGCCATCATCTTTAATCCTACCTTGCACCCAGCGGGCAAGTAAAAACACACACTGGGCTCCAAAACCCACTCATTCAGTGCTCACAAAGCTACTGACTTTATTCTAGTTTCCTAGAATCAAAGGTTTCTAGCTCACCAGACTTATTCACCTCTCTTCCCCATCTCCTTCTCTCTGCACAAACTCTGCACAAGCTAGCTTTCAATCCTTCAGCACTCTGCTATCTTAGCTGCCTCTCCTCTGCAATGCTGATGACAGGATCTGAGCGAGAGAGCCCCCAGTCTGCTTTATTTTATAGTGTAGATGTTAAAGCCCTTAAGGCAATATACAAATAAGGAAGTCTCTAATGCAAAGCAACTCATCTGAGGCATAAATGGGATTCCTCATAAGAGTGCACCACCCCACATCATGCAACAGTCAAGGGTGTGGGGAAAAGCTTAGGTTTTGAAAAGATCTTAGTATTAGAAGTATATTGAAAAGATCTTAGTATTAAAAGGGCAGAAAAGGCTTAGTCTTAAAACTAACCCTTAGTTTATAAGGACCTTGCCAGCTTACAGCCTTTCTTCCATACCCAATGCAAACTATAAGCAAGCAAGCATATACATCATATTTGCAGACTTATTTGACTAACAATAATATTTCATTGTATGTACCACACCTTGTTTCCTACTTGCTTATTGATGGGCACTTGGGTTGCTTTCATATCTTGGCTATTGTAAATAATGCTGCAATGAACATAAAGGCACATATATCTTTTTTTTTTTTTTTCTGAAGCTGGAAACGGGGAGAGACACTCAGACAGACTCCCGCATGCGCCCGACTGGGATCCACCCAGCACACCCACCAGGGGCGATGCTCTGCCCACCAAGGGGTGATGCTCTGCCCCTCCGGGGCATCGCTCTGCTGCGACCAGAGCCACTCCAGCGCCTGGGGAAGAGGCCAAGGAGCCATCCCCAGCGCCCGGGCCATCCCTGCTCCAATGGAGCCTTGGTTGTGGGAGGGGAAGAGAGAGACAGAGAGGAAGGAGGGGGGGTGGAGAAGCAAATGGGCGCTTCTCCTATGTGCCCTGGCCAGGAATCGAACCCAGGTCCCCCGCACGCCAGGCCGACGCTCTACCACTGAGCCAACCGGCCAGGGCCAAGGCACATATATCTTTTTGAATTAATGTTTTGAGGTTTTCCAGACAAATCTTCAGAATTAGAATCACTGGATCACATGGTATTTCCATTTTTAATTTTTTGGGGTAACTCCATACTGTTAATTTTTCACCATATTTTTTGCTACATAAGACACACCTGACCATAAGATACACTTAAGGTTTTAAGGAGGAAAATAAGAAAAAAAATATTCTGAAACAAATAGGATGTTAAAATATTTAATAAAATATACCACAATAATATTTCAACAATGTAAAATCAACAGCAGTATTAACAAACGTTAGCACTGTTATTCACAAATGAGAAGAGACTTTACTGTTCAAATACTTTTCTAGTTGTCCGCGAACCCCAGGAACTCATCATTGCTAATGACAGATTTTAAGAAGCTCAGTTGCTCACAATCACTGGTATCACTTTTTTTTGCTATTTTCATATATGATACCATTTTCAGTGCCATCTAAGGCATTGCTAGTGCCACATTTTTTGAATGACTGTACCACGGTTTCATTCTTCACTGACTGCCATGATGTTTTTCCCATTCACAAACTTGAGTGATAGTGGGTCTCTTCATTCGTCCAGTTGGTGTCAAATCATGATTACCAGCAGCCATCCATTTGTTCCATTCTTCTTGTATAAAGAGTTTAAACGGTTTGTTGATGAAGATGTCAAGAGGTTGCAACTGGCTGGTAAGACCCCCCCAGGAATTACAGCTAGTTGAGTCTTCACTTCTTTAAAGATTTTTTGTGTGTGTGTGGTTTTGCCAATATGTGCTCTAAACTGGTCAAGCACTAATAGGGCAGCAAGTGATGTCAGCACTTCACACAGAGCTCCAGCAGCTGCAGCACAGCCCTCCATAGCTGCAGCGCGCCTCTCACATCTGCCTCAATGATGCCAGATGAATGCACCCACATAACATCACTTGCCTTCCCTCCTGTACTCATGCAACTGTGGAAACCAGAACCAGGAGATCACTCAGCAGATGCTGGGGTCCCGTACGCTGCCATGGCGGGTATGATTATGCTCCTGCTGGCACTCATTCTACATGTGTTTACCGGCACAGCACCCCACTGCAGCTAAAAAAATGAACATTTGCTCCATAAGATGCACTGGTATTTTCTCCTTTACTTTTGGGGGGGAAAAAGTGTCTTATGGAGCAAAAAATACAGTATATAGTTTTCTCTATATTTAAATTTGGATAGTCTTTTATTTTTCTACAGTGTCTACTCTGATATTAAAAGCATCCAGTAAATTTTTTTCTAGATATTGAATATTTTATCTTTAGAAGTTTCATTTGGTTCTTTTTAATATATTCTGTTTCTCATTATATTATATTTTTATCTTATTTTATCTTAATTATATTATATCTTATTTTCTTTAAGTTTTGAAGTATATTTGCTACAATATTTTCTTTACTCCTATCTGTTACTTTTACCATCTTTGTTACTTCTGAGTTTGTTTCTATTGGTTAATTGTTCTCCTAGTTATTAATCTGTTTTCCTGTTTTCTGGAATGTCTATTATGGTTCTATAGGATGTGAGATACTATAAATATTAAATTGTCTAATGCCTGAATTTAGTTGTTTTTCTTTAAAGATTCTGGGCATTTAGTTAGTTTGTTTTTTTTACAATAATTTAAGCTATTGTGAATTAGCTTGCTTTTTTGAGGATTTTAACCTTTGTTAGGACACATGGACAGTAACTGAAACTCTTACCACCACCTCGGTCATTTTATTAAATTATGGCTTTTCAGGACTCTAATGAATGCTTGGGTACTCAGTGAAGTTCCTCCATTTTGGCCAGGTGGGATTTGAGTATCTCTCATCCTATGAAAGCTTTAGGAATTGTTTAGTTTATAACTCCATAATACTTCTTTGCTTAGCTTTGTTGAACTTAACTTTGGACCTGTACAACTTAGTGTTCATCCAGAGACCCAAGGCAAACCATGTTCAATTTTCAATTTTCTGAAGCTCATTCTGTATGTATTTATTTATTTATTTATTTATTTATTTATTTATTTATTTATTTATTTATCACTTCAGCATACTAGTAGCCTTAGCATCCCCAAACTTGATTCTCTATTTTCTAAATCAGTGCTTGGATTCCCTCTGCTTTCATCATGGTCTAGAACAGTGGTAGTCAACCTGGTCCCTACTGCCCACTAGTGGGCATTACAGCTTTCATGGTGGGCGGTAGCAGAGCAACCAAAGTTGCTAAATAAAAAGATAGATTTAACTATAGTAAGTTGTTTTATAAAGATTTATTCTGCCAAACTGAGCGAAAAGCTGACATAAAGTACTTGGTAATTAATTATTATTATATATTTTAACTTGCTATAACTCTGCTTTATAAATTTTATAAAGTAAAGTTACTTTCCTACTTTATAAATCACCATTACTGTGGAACTGGTGGGCAGTTAGAAAATTTTACTACTAACAGAGATAAAAAAGTGGGCGGTAGGTATAAAAAGGTTGACTACCCCTGGTCTAGAACGTGTTTCTAGGTAGAAAGACAGGGTGATCATGTTAGTCATCTCATTTGTATTTTTTTCTTTTTGTTTTTTCATTCTTTTTCTAAGTGAGAGGAGGGAAGATAGAGAGGACAGACTCCCACATGCGCCAGCAAGGATCCACCTGGAAACCCTTGTCTGGGGCTGATACTGTGCCCATCTGGGGCCATGTTTACAACTGAGCTATTTTTAACATCTGAGGTAGAGGCTCCATGGAGCCATCCTCAGCTCCCAGGGCCTGATGCGCTCAAACCAATTGAGCCATGGCTGCGGGAGGACTGCGGGAAGAGAGAGAGAAGAGGAAGGGGAAGGGTGGAGAAGTAGATGGTTGTTTCTACAGTATGCCCGGACCAAGAATTGAACCCAGGTCATCCACATGCCTGGTCGACACTTCTACTGAGCCAACCGGCCAAGGCCTCATTTGTATTTCTGATCTCGAGAATAAGAGCTGCATTTTTATCCAGTGTCTGAAGAGTTCATATGTTTTGTCCAGTTTCCTAGTCGTCAATGACAAAGGCAATTCTCTCATCATGGCAAGAATTACAAGATCTATTCTTTATTTTTAAAATTTTTTAATTAAAAAAAAATCTTTTTTCTCTTTCTGAAAGCAACCAGAAGTGACCTCTGAGAATAGTTTGCTATTTACTTGACCCAGGAATCCCCACAAAATCATGTAAATCAAATGGTTCAGATCTTTGTGTTCACTCTAAGAACCCTCATGAAACAGCGAGGCCATCATGGGTATGCATATTCAAAAAGTCACCAAGTACCTGAAGGATGTCACTTTATAGAAACAGTATGTGCCCTTCCATTATTACAACGGTGAAATTGGTAGGTGTGTCCAGGCCACACATTGAGGTTATACACAGAATTGGTGGCCCAAAAAGGTGCTAAATTTTTGCAGTACATGCTTAAAATTGCAAAGAGTTAATGCTCAACTTAAGAGTTTAGATATAGCCTGACCAGTCAGTGGTGCAGTGGTTAGAGTGTTGGACTGCGATGCAGAGGACCCAGGTTTGAAACCCCAAGGTCACCAGCTTGAATGTGGGCTCACCAGCTTGTGTGTGGGGTCTCTGTCTTGAGCATGCGATCATAGCCATGACTCCAAGTTCGCTTGCTTGAGCCCAATGTCCCTGGTTTGAGCAAGGGGTCACTTGCTCTGCTGTAGCCCCCTGGTCAAGGCACATACAAGAAAGCAATCAACGAACAACTAAGGTACTGCAATGAGGAATTAATGCTTCTCATCTCTCTCCCTTTCTGTTTGTCTGTCCTTATCTGTTCTTCTCTCTGTTTCTCTCTCGTCTCTGACACACACACAAAAAAGGAGAATTTAGATGTAGATTCTTTTGTCCTTGAGCACAGACAGGTGAACAAAGTCCCTAAGATGTGGCACAGAATTTATTGAACTCACAGATAGATTACCCCATATTTCTGCTCTCCCTGCCACATTGAGAGTATCCTTGAAAAAGAGCAGATTGTTTTTAAACCAGGTGAGGGGGCAGCACAGTTGAAAAAGATATCCAAGAAGAAACTGAAGAAACAAAAACTTATAGCCTGGAGTAAATTCAGCATAAAATACAGTTGATCTTAGCCAAAAGGCCAAGAAGTAATCAGCATAAAATAAATGCTAACAAAAGTAAAAGCCTTTGATTATGTACCAAAGCTTTTTAATCCACTCGTCCACTGACGGACACTTGGGCTATTTCCAGATCTTCGCTATTGTGAACAATGCTGCCATAAACATGGGGGTGCATTTCTTCTTTTTAAACAGTGCTATGGTGTTCTTGGGGTATATTCTTAAAAGTGGTATAGCTGGGTCAAAAGGCAGTTTGATTTTTAATTTTGTGAGGAATCTCCATACTATTTTTCACAGTGGCTGCACCAGTCTGCATTCCCACCAGCAGTGCAGGAGGGTTCCCTTTTCTCCACATCCTCACCAGCACTTATTCTGTGTTGTTTTGTTGATGACCGCCATTCTGACTGGTGTGAGGTGATATCTCATTGTGGTTTTAATTTGCATTTCTCTAATGATTAGTGATGTTGAGCATTTTTTCATATGCCTGTTGGCCATCTGTATGTCCTCTTTGGAGAAGTGTCTATTCATTTCTTCCGCCCATTTTTTGATTGGATTGTTTGTCTTCCTGGTATTGAGTTTTACAAGTTCTTTATAAATTTTGGTTATTAAACCCTTATCAGATGTATTGTCAAATATATTCTTGCATTGTGTAGTTTGTCTTTTTATAATGTTCTTGTTGTCTTTAGCTGTGCAGAAGCTTTTAAGTTTGATATAGTCCCATTTGTTTATCCAGTCTTTTATTTCACTTGCCCATGGAGATAAATGGGCAAATATATTGCTGCGAGAGATGTCAGAGAGCTTACTGCTTATGTTTTCTCCTAAGATGCTTATGGTTTTACAGCTTACATTTAAGTCTTTTATCCATTTTAAGTTTATTGTTGTGAATGGTGTAAGTTGGTGGTCTAGTTTCATTTTTTTTGCAGGTAGCTGTCCAATTTTCCCAACACCATTTGTTGAAGAGGCTGTCTTTACTCCAATGTATGCTCTTACCTCCTTTATCAAATATCAGTTGTCCATAAAAGTGTGGGTTTATTTCTGGGTTCTCAATTCTGTTCCATTGATCTATATGCCTGTTCTTATGCCAGTATCAGGCTGTTTTGAGTACAATGGCCTTGTAGTATAACTTGATATCTGGAAGTGTGATACCTCCCACTTTATTCTTCCTTTTCAAGATTGCTGAGGCTATTCGTGTTCTCTTTTGGTTCCATATAAAGTTTTGGAATATGTGTTCCATATCTTTGAAGTAAGTCATTGGTATTTTAATCGGTATTGCATTGAATTTATAAATTGCTTTGGGTAATATAGACATTTTAATGATGTTTATTCTTCCTAACCACAAGCACGGTATATGGCTCCACTTGTTTGTATCTTCCCTGATTTATTTTATCAGTGTTTTATAATTTTCCAAGTACAAGTCTATAATCTCCCTGGTTAAATTTATTCCTGGGTACTTTATTTTTTTGGTTGCAATGATAAAAGGGATTGCTTCCTTAATTTCTCTTTCTGACAGTTCATTGTTAGTGTATAAAAATGCCTCTGATTTCTGAGTATTAATTTTATATCCTGCCACCTTGCCGAATTCATTTATCAGGTCTAGTAGTTTTTTGACTGAGACTTTAGGGTTTTCTATATACAATATCATATCACCTGCAAATAATGATAGTTTTACTTCTTCTTTTCCAATTTGGATGCCTTTTATTTCTTCTTCTTGTCTGATTGCTGTGGCTAGGACTTCCAGAACTATGTTGAATAAGAGAGGTGAAAGGGGGCACCCCTGCCTTGTTCCTGATCTTAAGGGGATTGCTTTTAATTTTTGTCCATTGAGTATGATGTTGGCTGTGGGTTTGCCATAGATGGCCTTTATCATGTTGAGGTATGTTCCCTGTATTCCCACTTTGCTGAGAGTTTTGATCATGAATGGGTGCTGGATTTTCTCAAATGCTTTTTCTGCATCTATTGAAATTATCATGTGGTTTTTCTCCTTCCTTTTGTTTATGTGATGAATCACATTGATTGATTTGCAATTATTATACCAGCCTTGCCTCCCAAGAATAAATCCCACTTGATCATGGTGTATGATTTTTTCCATATATTGCTGGATCCAGTTTGCTAATATTTTGTTGAGGATTTTAGCATCTAAATTCATCAGGTATATTGGCCTATAATTTTCTTTCTTTGTGTTGTCTTTGCCTGGTTTTGTAATCAGAATTATACTCGCCTCATAAAAGGGGCTTGGAAGTCTTCCTTCCTCTTGAATTTTTTGAAATAGCTTGAGAAGGATAGGAATTAGTTCTTCTTTGAATATTTGGTAGAATTCACTTGTGAAGCCATCAGGCCCAGGACTTTTCTTTTCTGGGAGTTTTTTTGATAACTGTTTCAATCTCATTTGTTGTGATCAGTCTGTTTAGGTTTTCTGATTCTTCCAGATTAATTTTTGGAAGGTTATATGTTTCAAGGAATTTGTCCATTTCATCTAGGTTGTCTAGTTTTTGGCATACAGTTCTTCATAGTATTTTCTTACAATTTTGTATTTCTGCTGTGTCAGTTATTTCTTCACTCTCATTTCTAATTTTATTTATTTGAGTCCTCTCTCTTTTTTTCTTGGTGAGTCTGGTTAAAGATTCATAGATCTTGTTTACCTTTTCAAAGAATCAGCTCCTGGTTTCATTGATCCTCTGTATTGTTTCTTTAGCCTCTATGTCATTTATTTTTGCTCTGATCTTTATTATTTCCTTCCTTCTACTAGCTCTGGGCTTTACTTGCTGTTCTTTTTCTAGTTCTTTTAGATGCAGGGTCAAGTTGTTTATTTGAGCTGTTTCTAGTTTCTTGAGGTATGCCTGTAATGTTATGAACTTCCTATCAGGACTGATTTTGCTGTGTCCCATAAGCTTTGAGTTGATTTATACTCATTATAGTTTGTTTCTAGAAATTTTTAAATTTCTTCTTTGATCTTATTGTTAACCCATTTGTTATTGAATAACATGCTATTTAGTTTCCAAGTGTTTGAGTATTTTTCAGTTTATCTGCTGTGGTTGATTTTTAGTTTCATGCCATTGTGATCAGAGAAACTGGTCGCTATGATTTCAACTTTCTTAAATTTGTTGAGACTGCTTTTGTGCTCTAACACATGATCTATCCTAGAGAATGTACCATGAGCACTTGAAAAAATGTATATTCTGCTGCTTACTATGGAATACTACTCAGCCATGAGAAATGATGACATCGGATCACTTACAACAACATGGGTGGACCTTGATAACATTATACTGAATGAAATAAGGAAATCAGAAAAATCTAAGAACTATATGATTCCATACATAGATGGGACATAAAAATGAGACTCAGAGACATGGAGAAGAATGTGGGGGTTATGGGGTGGGGGGGAGAAGAGGGAGGGAGTTAGGGGAGGGGAGGGGCACAAAGAAAACCAGTTAGAAGGCGATGGAAGACAATTGGACTTTGGGTGATAGGAATGCAGCATAATCAAATGTCAAAAAAACCTAGAGATGTTTTCTCTGAACATATGTACCCTGATTTATCAATGTCACCCCATTAAAATTAATTTTTAAAAAAGCCTTTGATTAGTTGGAATGTTGTCCTGCTCTGCCAGCTTTGCTGGTTAGATCCCTGCAACTAAATGGAGCCAAAAGATTCGTTGATGTGGGTGTATCTCTTGCCCCCTTCCTCTGTCTCTCTGGAAATCAATTAAAAATATATTTTTTATATCACTGTATTTATGTAGTTAGATAAAAAGTGATACTTTATGAAAGTATTTATTTTTGAAAGATTCTTCATTTCGAAGCAGATCAGAGCAAAGTTCATACTATTGCACTGATATAAAATGTTTCAGAATCAAGACAATTTGATTTTCTCAAAATTATTGATGAGAAAACTATTGTACCTACTGAAATTCTTCCTCTGATAAGGATAGCATTTAATAAGGGAACTTATTTCCCTTATTAAAATACAACACATAAGGAAGTTATATTTCTGAAAATAAGAATTGGAGAATGGAGAATTTTGGGTTATCAGGACTGAAATATTAGAACTATTATTATTTTATCTTTGTTCATACAATGACACACTAAATACCTATAAAGACTGTTTATTTTGATTAAAACATGTTATTTTTACTAAGGATATTTAGAAGTAGGTGGTTACAAAATTTTCAAGTTTATCCATAGAAAAAATTTACCACACAAAGAGAGGAGAAGATAAATTTATCTTTTGTAGTAGCCTGAAGGGAATCATGTACTGGCATCTATTTCCTAGGAAGAACATAAAAATTGTGAAGGTCAATTAGAACGTATAACAAGTCTATGATAAATAATTACACAAAGGTGAAAAAAATGTTAGTGATTTTTTTTATTGATTAATTTTAGAGAGCAGGGAGAAGAAGGGAGAAAAAAAGAAAGGGGGGAGGAAGAGAGAGAGAAGCATTCATTTGTTGTTCTACTTGGTTGTGTATTCTCATATGTGCCCTGACTAGAGATCAAACCTGCAACGTTGGTTTTCAGGACAATGCTAACCAATGGAGCTAACTAAGCAGGACCTAGTTAAAATATAGCAAATAAAAATTGTCTGGGAAATTTCTGTGGGGTTTTTTTGTGGGTTTCCTTTATACTATGTACAAATAAATTATAAAGAACTTTTAAATGATATAGTAACAAGTTTATGTAATCATTTATTAAAAGGTGCAAGTTTAATCTAATGGTTAAACACAAGTTCTTGTGTCAGATTGTCTAAAATAAAACCTAAATTCTTTCATTAATTTATTACAGATTTTTTTCTGGTTTGAATATTAAATTTATACTGGGATTCTATTGCCATGGGAATCAAACATCTTAAAAGTGTTTCTTGTTTGGCCTAAACACCTGATACAGAATAATGATTCTTAATTGTTGAGTGAAGAGATATAGATTCTTCTTCCCAGTAATGATAGCCTTTTTCTTCCTTCCCTCTTACAAATAGAACATAGATAATGAAGAGCACTTCCATTTAGAATCTAAAGATTACTAAATCAATACATAATATGCAACAAAGAGTGACATTAGTGTCACATCTCTTTGGGGTAAGATTTTATTGAATAAAATTGTGCCAGGACTTTAGAATTGAGGTTTGTTAAACTTTAAAGAAAAGCATTACATAATGAAGCATGTTTTTTTGTTTTTTTATTAATAGTGACAGTTTCAGGTTTGTTGGAAAATAATAAAACTGATTCATAAAAAAAATCTAAGTCTAGTACTGATTCTTGGCTGTTAGTTTTTTGGGGGGAATTGCTTTTTGCCTTCCTGTGTTAGGTAACTGTCATTTTTATTTTTGCAAGAATGTTTGGAAGGTTGGCCTGAGTTGAGCCATTGCTAGAGGCTTCAGCACAGCTATAATTTATAGGACACTTGCCAAGCTTTCTGTTTGTGGCCTCGATCTGTCATAAACCGTGTGCCTGACAAAATATGACTATTTCTGACATGTCCAGCATAGATTTTAAGCAAACAGTCTTTTTTAGTTTGTTCTGAATAGAGACCAAATCATGCTTAAATAATACAATGAGACATTGCATTGTACAAGGCAGAAGGACCTGGACCCTGATCCAGGTGTATTTAAGATTTGTTGTAAAAGAATTCCCATAATACAAAGGTCCCTTGATTATGATCTTTCATAAATGCATACTTCATTGGCCTCTCTATGCTTTACCAAGTGTGTAATTCAACCTAGAATTCTTCACTACTTAGCAAAAAATATTTTAGTATGAAGTGCTTGAAATATTAAAAATGAGAACTTTGATCTTAAAGCAAACAAAAGTAATTTTATAAATTTATACAGAGTTACCCTATAACCACCTTTAGAAAATGCACTCTGCCTCTTTGTACTAGATAGTAAACTTTTTGAGGTAAAGGTTTATTTCTTATTTATTTTATAATTTAGTACTCAACAGTGTCTATCAAATGTTTCCAGGATTTTTTATAAATAAATTATACATGAAAAAAAACCTGAACCCTTTTGGTACTAAGAACTCTGTTTCACCATGAGATGAGATTCCTGGGATCATTATAAAATAATATTTGTTTTTGTGCTTTATCTGATGGTATTGGAACCTGATCAAGGATGATCATATCCTAGTCTCATAAACTCACTCTTTTGCACCTCTTAAACCTCCTTTACTACTCTCACCATTCGCAAGACCTCTTAAAGTGCCTCACGCATCTCTGTTCCTAGTGAAATTTGTTCCCTTCATTCTTCAGTTACATCACAAAACACATCACTGCTTCTTGCTATAAATAAAATGTGCTAGTTCACAAAGTACATGACCCCTAAGACCATATTAAGTCAAGGATACTTGTTCTACTAACACCCACTTAATGAAGAAATGGGAGGTAAGGTGGTATTCCTCTAACTCACATTTTTATATTTATAAATGGTCATATCAATGTAAATTGATACCACGCGATATCCACACATTGTTAATATATAGTATTATCCAATATTTATTTTGTTCAAGAAATTTCTTAAAATAAGTACCAAGCCGTACTTTTCATATATTTCACTGAGATGTGTTACTGCTATAGATATACTAGTATTCTTACTACATTATTTGAGGTTAAACACTACTTGTTTCATGAATGAAACATTAAAAATATCCAGATGATTGTTACAATTTTAATATTTTAAAAGTATGTATTTTTATTTGAATAAATGTTTAATTAGTATAATTAAATTTGAGGAGTATACTAGTCTGAGGAGAGTAGAAAACTTATATAACTGCCACATACCAGAAAGAATATTCAAGTGCCAAGAAGTTTTAAATAATCAAAAGTTCTATGAACATCAGATGATCACTTAGTTTCTTAACTTGAAGATTAAAAACAGAAGGAGGAATAAAATCTGTGTTTTTATGCAAACTGTGTGCATTGCTCACCAATAGAAAGAATCTGTATGTTAAAATGAACATGCTGGCTCTGTAGCACAATGGATAGTGCATTGGACTTCTAAAATGAACATGCTGATGCCAGAGCACCTGGATTTAAATCCTGGCTCTGACAATTATGACTGTGTAGCCTTAGGCACAGTACCCTGCAAAGCCACACTGGAGTATGAGATAAAAAAAAATGTGTCTTTGTATATATACTTACCTCCCATATTTTGAACCAAGTAGAGAAAGTTAATACAACATTTTCTATATAGTTATATATATACACATATAGATATATTTGTGTGTGTGTGTGTGTGTGTGTGTGTAGATAGATAGTAGATAAAGAGAGATCTCTGAACTGCCACGTCTGTTCACACACTTCTGTGAACCCTCATAAGCACGTGGGACAATGGGTCACAACAACTGCTTGTGCTCAGGAAAAGTGAGGTGATTGGAAACAACTCTTCCATTTGCACAAATAGGCTGATTATGAAGCAAATAAACAGCAGCTTGTCTTTATTTTAAATTTTGATACTTTGCTTATTATGAATTTGATTTTTATCTTCAACCGATTGCATGAAATATTATTAACCTTGATTATTGAGCTTTTGAATTAGTTCCATTTTTCATTGGGGTTAAGTTCCTCACTTCACTCATCCTCTTCTCTCTCCTATTTAAGCAAGTTACTTATCTGTTCTGTGCCTTATTTTCCTCATCTAAACGTGAGTTATTTCTCATAAAAAACACTGAGAACAGTATCTGCCAGCACACAATTAAGTACATAAAAATTGTGTTATTATGTTATTGTGTTATTATGTTATTACCAGTAACCTTTTTTTATTTTTTTATTTTTTATTTTTATTTTATTTATTCACTTTAGAAAGGAGAGAGAGAGGGAGAGAGAGAGAGTAAGAAACAGAGAGAGAGAAGGGGGAGGAGCAGGAAGCATCAACTCCCATATGTGCCTTGACCAGGCAAGCCCAGGTTTTCGAACCGGCGACCTCAGCATTCCAGGTCGACACTTTATCCACTGCGCCACCACAGGTCAGGCACCAGCAACCTTTTTATTGATTACTATCATTTTTAGAAAACTTGGTATTTTCCATGTAATATCCTTCTGAAATTCTGCATCCAATGGAATTGTGATGCAAGGGAAGACTGACCTCAGAGCCAAGATTAGGATCACACTGGTTATAAAGAGGCAGTACACTCATTCTTAACATGCCTTTATCAAATCTAAGAAACAGATGGTAAGGTACTAAATTTTCATTCTTCGAACAAGTACCTTTTTAATCTATATGGCGATTCAATAATTATTAATACTATGATGGAAGGATATTATGAGAAGAAGAGTAAAGGTAAGAAAATGACACATGCAAAGGTAGTCAAAGTCTGGCACTTCTATGTGCTAGCTACTTCCCCCTGTCCCTAAGTAAGTCCAGCCCAGTGATGTCAAGGCCTGGCTATGTATCAGTAGAGGAATTAAAACCCTCCCACTTAAGGAAAGCAGTTTCTGTGTATTTATGACATGACTATTAGGATGACAACAACACTTAGTATAATGTTAGTAAGATATTATTTTCTAATAGCTCCAACAGGGAAATAGATTCTAATAATTTTAATTTATTTTTTTGTACTTTCCTGAAATTGGAAGCGGGGAGGCAGAGATACAGACTCCCAAATGTGCCCCATCGGGATCCACCTGGCATGCCCACCAGTGGGCAATGCTCTTCCCATTTGGGGCCCTTGCTCCATTGCAACTGGAGCCATTCTAGTGCCTAAGATGAGGCCATGGAGCTATCCTTAGCGACCGAGCCAACTTTGCTCCAATGGAGTCTTGGCTACAGGAGGGGAAGAGACAGGTAGAAAGAAAGGAGAGGGGGAAGGGTGGAGAAGCAGATGTTTGCTTCTCTTGTGTGTCCTGGCCGGGAATTGAATCCAGGACTTCCACATACCGGGCCAACACTCTACCGTTAAGCCAACCAGCCAGGGCAATAATTTAGACAGAAATAAAAGTATTATTCATATTTTCTGGCATGTATCATTTCTTTATTTTTAGCACTCTGAATAGCACAGTTTCCTTTCATTAATATTATAATCATGTTGGAGATTTGAGACATAGCAGAGAGCTCCCACAAATGGGAATACCTGAGTAGACTAAAGCAACAAATATCTGCCTTTGGCAGCAGGAGAAACTTCTGTTTTTCACAAATAGTTCCAGTGCATCCTGGGTATTAATATCAAGAATGCTAGAGTATTTTAAAGAAAAACTGTCATGTTTTGCCTCCACATTTGCTATGATACCAGGCAGAGTGTTACTTTCTCTGGCCTTTCTCTCAATAATTAGCTCATTTAAATATATAAAAAATGTATGAACTAACCTTGTGAATGATTGAATAAATGAATGACCCAATGACAGAAAGATGCAAAATGTTTGACATCTTTTCTTATTCTTGACACCCCAATAAAACTTAGTCAGTGCAAAGACAATCTTAGGACTGGAATAATAAAATTACCCTAACATGTCACTGAAACTTTTTTTTTTTTAAATTTTATTTATTCATTTTTAGAGAGGAGAGAGAGGGAGAGAGAGAGACAGAGAGAGAGAGAGAGGAGAGGGAGACAGAGAAAGAGAAGGGGGGAGGAGCTGGAAGCATCAACTCCCATATGTGCCTTGACCAGGCAAGCCCAGGGTTTCGAACCGGCGACCTCAGCATTTCCAGGTCGACACTTTATCCACTGCGCCACCACAGGTCAGGCACTGAAACATTTTTGAACTGGGAAAAATATGCCAACTTGAGGAATCATTTTTTTTTGTCAAAATTTAGTGAAGAGCCAATTATAAAATATTCTACAATTTTAAATAATGGAATAAATGTTATGAATATACGAAAGAATACAGAAGAGAGTTACATAAAGCCAATTACTTTTAAATAATCATTTAAAAACAACCATTTATATTAGACTCATTCAATAAAGATTATAAAGGATACCTTAGTGATGATGTTTAATTTTGTTTCTTACTTTTTGTGTCAGGTAGTAAGTTGAAGTTTTTTAAAACATAGCATTACATTGCATTGATCATGATATCTCCTCGGTGGTTACTTTATGGACATTAACAAATCAAATATATTTTATTTTCTATACTCATTCAAAGTTTATACATACACACACATATATAAACTTTCCATGTGGCACACATATAATGGGAACAAATATAACATAAACAAATAATGGAGTAAATATAACCATCTCTGTCCTCAATTAGTTTATAGTCCAAAGAAGGAGACACCCAGGTAATTATAAGGCTACCTGACAGGTAATATGACAGCACCTAGTAAAAATCTAGTCTTGGAATGGGAGGGTAAGGAAAGCTTTCTTGGTGTATGTAGTAGCTAGAAGAATCTTAACAAATAAAAATCTAATTATAATACTAGTTAATAAATAAGATTACCCCTAAAGACCTCAGATTGCATTAAATATGCCAATTGTGGTGCCAGTTATAACTACAAATTCTTTTAATAGTAATTGCCTCAGCCCACCTCTCCAACCTACAGCTCATGGTCCAAGTGTAGCCATTCCCAGGACTCTACTGTGGCCTATGCTCTGGCTGTGCAGGATGAGCTCTAAAGTAACAATGAGACATCAGTCATATCAGTGCTCTTTAAAATTTAAAAGTGAGAGTGAAACAGTCAGCCAAATGGAAAGGCTGCCTAGAGGTAGACTAAAAGGTAGAAGAGAGAAGTAATCTGCGATTATAAGGAAATAGGCCTGGTAGTCAGTAGAATGTATAGATCAGCGGTTCTCAACCTGTGGGTCGTGACCCTGGCGGGGGTGGAACGACCAAAACACAGGGGTCATATGGCTTTAGGTGACCCCTGTGTTTTGGTCATTCGACCCCCGCCGGGGTCGTGACCCACAGGTTGAGAACCGCTGGTATAGATACTAGCTGAGGGTAAGGCATTAATAGTAGAAGGGTAAGAGAAACAGTACCAGAAAATTGCTAAGTTAAAGGGAGAATAAAAAAATATGACTTGGTCAGAGGTCTCAGCTTTGGATCTAGTTCAGTGATGGGATTCAATTAATTTAACAAACATTTCTCTGCCCTAATGACCATTTTAAGTATAAAAAAACCCCAGCATGCTGAAAGGTAGTTTATTATTTCATGCATTCAATACTTAAATAAGAATAATAAAAGAGGTGAACAAACTAGATTATGTCATAAGAGTTTTAAAATATTAATGAAAAAATATTTAATATGGTAATACCTGACAAAAAACAATAAAACTGTTATTTAAGATATTTCCATATGCTTCTTAATTGCTTTTATCCTAGCTTCCTATTGGTTTCACCATTCAGGGATGGAATGAACATTACTATAGGCACTTAGAATACTCTGTTGTGCAGATGAACATTAAAAAAGAGTAAGGAATGTAAATTTGTGATTTCCACATTGGGTGGCTGCCCAGGCACCCACCTTAGAGAGAACCTTGATTACAAGTGTCATTTTAACAACCAGTTCACTGAATTCAACAAAAAATTAGGTATTGGTTCTAACAAAATGGTGTGAACTGGCTGAATCCCACCATTGGTCTAGTGTCAGTCTTTCCATGACCCACTCACTATGAGTGTTCTCACATTTCCTCAACTCCCTGCTTTTCTTATTGATCATTGAAATAATTTTCCATTAGTTAAGGTAATGTATCTGTCCCTTGCAGCCAAATGGATCTAACTATAACAGAAGATTTCAGTCTTGTATGGCTAGCAGTCGCGGCCATCATGGCCATTCACATGCAGGTTCACATTGCATTCGGGGAGATGGTAAAGAAACAGTGGAGCCAAAAATTGTGGGCCATTTTTTTATTAAAGTCTTGCACTGGCCGACAAACAACACACATGGGGAAAACACTTTCTTCTTCATTCAGAGCTCACAAAGCCCTGGCATATTGGCATATTATTCGGTTCCACAACCAGGAGAATCGTCTTCGGTTCCAACTAGAATCAAAGGCCCCATCAGTCTCAGTGGAGCTCACAAAAAACCCCTCATCTGTGGTTCCCCATCTGCACACCTTCTTCTCTACCAACATGGCTTCCCTTTTAGCACTCTGCATTCTCTCTGCTCTCACTCTGCAAACATGGCTTCTCTCTCCTTCTTCTTCTCTCTCGTTTCAAAACTTTCTGGCAGAAAACTTCTCCTCCAGCAAACATTAGCAAAACAATGGCCCCTCCCAAGCAGGAATGCAATCCGCAATTTGCAATCAACTGTCCTGCTCTGAGAGCAAGCACACACATGGCCGCCCAGCGCCATTTTCTAACAATAAAAGTGAGCAAACTCAAAAAATATAAATTTTACAAACTCATTGGCTCAACAAGTTTTTATTATAATCTACAGAAATAAATTTTAAGATCCTAAAATCATTTAGCGAGAATACTTTTTAAAGAAAGGAAAAAATGGCTTAAAAAAATAATAATGTAAGACAAGGTCCCATAACTTAGACTAAGTGCTATTATTAAGGTGACCAATCATCCTCTTTTAAGGAGAACAGTCCTTCTTTTGTAAGTTTTGTCCTCCCTCAAAAAGTGTCCTCCTACATGTTCTTCTTTTTATATTAGAAGACTAATCTGTAAAGGTTTGTATTCAATCAATGCAAAGTCGATCCATTGCATGTGATGTGACGTATTTGTATTTGAAATGAAGATTTGTCAAGGATCAGTATCTAAATGAGTACTATTTTCTTACAGTTATTATTAAAAATTAATGGGCATGTAAGCATAATTACAATATAAAATATTACAAATGTTTTTATTATGCATTTATCATATTATAGTATATTATTGTTGCAATAAATAAAATGTTTATTTATAATATTGTTTTCTTCAATTTATTTTTGTCCTCCTTTTTACTATAAAAATGTTGGTCACTTTACTATTATATGTATTCAAACTTATTTGTAAAAGGGAAGAAGATGAAATACATCTCTTGCTAATAACCTGCTATACACACTAGCTTTTATATGGATGTAGAAAAGTCATGTGCTTATACAGGGTAGCTGCTCATTCCTCCAAATTACTCTGTATCCCCTCAGAAAAAGGTTCTGCAGGTGGTCTGGCTAATCTGCCTAACAATATCAATTATTATGGTGAGTGATTCCTAGAACACATCTTTCTCCAGACACATTAAAGTGTCTTTGAATCCCTCACTTAGGTAGAGCAAGACCACACTAGATGATTGTTTATTTTGCCTGAAAGGATAAAAGAAGGAAAATATACGGCTCACAAAAATTAGGGGATATTTCAAAATGAATATGAAACAATAAAGAAAAGAAGCATTTGCTTTTTTTTTTATTAACGAGAACATCAGAAAAGCAAATGACAAGTCAAAGAAAGTTGTCTGATTTTGCAAATGAGATGCAATACCAACTTTAATTTTATTGATGAAAATGCACTATAGAAAAGACTGAAAGTACTGGAGTGCCTGCATGTTCCCTGATCCCCTAATTTTGGTGAACAGTTTAGATGAACACTGAGCACTAACTACTTTATTATATGCTGAGTCCTTTCCTCTGGTCATTTTATTTAATCCTTAAAGTATTTCCGTGATTTAGATTATCCTTTCACTGCAGATGAGAAGACTTACATTAGAAATTTGCCCAAAGGTCACACCACCTTTTGGGGATGAATTCAAGGATGTCTACCTCCAGTCACCTAGACCAGGCTGCTTCCCCATCTCATGAACACTTTTTCCATTTTTGTTACAAGGGAAGCGACAAGATCTTGATTCTTGTCTTGCTTGAGAGAAAGAATCCAACTAAGAGGCAAAATGCAGCAAGTAAAGGCAGAATTTTTTGGCCACACAGAAAGAAAATTAGAGAAAAGTGGGCCTGGAGACAGGTTCAGGGGATTAGCCTGGGACAAGCTGCCACTGCCCACTGCTCCCCTGGTTGCAAGTCTCATCTAGTGGGGTCCCTTAGAGATTATGAGAAAAAGATGGGCAAGGAATACACAATTAGGGGAGGAAGAGGAGAAGGAGGAGGCGGAAGGGAAAGGTGTGGGCATGCTCCTGGAAGAGAGAGCTTGCTCTGTCCTAAGGGATTATAAGGGTGGGAAGGAGGATCTCAAAAGAATAGTCATCAGCTTTCCAAGTGTGAGCTTTTAGGGTCGTGTTCTCAACTAACTGGTTGGTGAGAAATTTCAAAATAGTCATGTGAAGACAATATACAAAAGGAACTTAATATACTGGTTAACTGCCAGTTGCTCTGCCATCCAAGTCTAGATATTATGAAGGTGAAAAAGCTTCCCTAATCATTTCAGACTCAGCAGCCACGACATGGAAAAGAACTGAAAGTCCAAGACACATGGCTGCTGTTAATCCTAATACGGAGGGACCCGAAACATTGAAACACGAACAAGATCCGTCGATTACACACCAAAGCTTTATTGTCTAACTTGGCTAAGTGGCGGGAGCTCCAACAGGAATCTGAGGGAGAGCGCGCTGGCCCTTTATTCTACTTAGTTTTTATAGTTTTGTAAGTGGGAAGTACAGAAGCAAAAATTGTAATTAGGAAACCCTTACCACTATTGGTTATAGTCATATGTCCTTTAACATGATAGGACCATGTTCAATTTGCAAGCCACACATCCTTTTGGAGAAAACAAAATTTACAAATCAACACATTGGTAGAAAGATGTCTCTTTACATATTAAAAGGCTTTCCTATATGTAAGGCCAGGAGCCGCCATCGTGGCCATTCACATGCAGGTTCCCATTGGATTCGGGCAGACGATAAAGAAATGGCGGAGTCAGAGGACGGGGGGCCATCCTATTTATTGGTGTCTCACCAAGACAGGCAAACCACAAAAGAAGACAAGGGAAAAGCAGAAAACCAGCTCTTCCCATGAAGGGCAAGGGATCAGGGAAGCCCCTGCAATTGTGATAGCAGGAACTGTGTGTCCAAGCTCCTGGTCTGTCCCACTTTATAGTGTAGAAAACCAAAATCCCTTAATCCAATATACAAACAAGGAAGTCTCCGATACAAAGTCACCCATCCAAGGCATAATTGGATTCCTCATGAGAGTGCACCACCCAGATAATACAATCATTCAAGGGTGTGGGGAAAAGCTTAGTCCCAAAACCAAACCCCAGGCTACAACGACCTGGCCTGCTTATAGCCTGTCCCCCACACCCAATATAAGTCACAAGCGAGCAAACATATATATCACATTTACAAACTTATTTGACCAACATTCCACCCCTTTTGCTCGCTTTACAATCTAAACCACAGGCATCTTCCATGATGGTCACTATGCAAGGAGTAGGATACATTGCATAAACAGAAATAGTACCAACTACAGCAATAGGATTAACAGATCAAAAACTATGGGCGAAATGAGAGAGCTGTCAGTGGCACCAAGAGAGGCAAATCTTTTCCCTCTGGCAGAATACAGGCCAGAGTTTTGTCTGCAGACAGCACCGTAGCTGGCACCAGAGGCCGCCCTGAGCGGGCATACCAAACCTTATTGGCCAATACACCAGCATCTGCTGGTTCTATGTGTAGTAAAATAGGGGAACTCATTATTGGCCATAAAGAAATTACAAAGGTGCCCTTCAAAATGCTGTCCCCTTGAGCACTCAAGGGATAATACACTTCTACCTTAGGTGGCCAGGTGCTGGTTGCCCAAGGAGTTAACTGGAGGTCCACCTCTAACTCCTTTCCCCATGGTGCCAACAAGGCCACCCATCTCAGATGGGGGGCCTGTACAGTCCAGGGCCAAGTCCATTGAAGCCGTTGTCCTTTAAGAAGGGCTGTTGGAGCAGGCAAGAGCACGTTGCCCTGCTGTCCGAAACCTGGCTTGAGTAAAATGTCCTTGGTGCGTATCTGCAACTGAATAGGGGCAGCTGTCCGATACAGGAGGGCCTCTACTGGAGCTGGGCTTCCCCGTCGAGGTCGCTCATTCAAAATCCGAAGTACTGTCCATAAGCGGCGTGTCCATCCAGTAAGAGAGCCGGTGCACCCCTCCTGTCGCAGTCCCTGCTTTAAGAGTCCATTATAACGCTCAATGATACCAGCAGCCTGGGGGTGGTAGGGAACATGGTACTTCCAGTCCACCCCCAGCCTTTGAGCCCATTGCCTCACCATTGAACCAGTGAAGTGGGTACCATTGTCACTTTCAAGGACCAGCGGTCGCCCGTATGCAGCACTCAGGCGGTCCAGAGCCTGTATGACTGCCCTCTGGTCAGGGTTACGAGCGGGGTAAGCAGCAAGCAGCCCGGTGGCAGTATCTACACAAGTGACTGCATACTGGTACCCTTCTGACTTTGGTAAGGGTCCAATGATGTCTATCTGCCATCGTGTCAGTGGGACATGACCCCTCTGGATCTGTCCAGGTGACACCAGTGGTCTCCGAGGGTGTTCCTTGGAACATACTGCACATTGCTCACAGGCTGCAAGTACCTCTGCATAGGACACAGGCAAGTTCCAAGCCTTAACCGTAGCCCACATAGTTTTCTGTCCTGCATGGAGCAGGCGCCGGTGGAGCCACTGTGCCACATCACCTGCAGGTGCAGTCTCCAACCATCGCACCCTTGCCAACGTATCTGCCTCATCATTCCCAGGATGGGCTAGAGGGGCATGCCCTGTGACATGATATACTGTCACCTGCTTCTGGTGTCCTATTTCCCATAAGTCCTGCCACATGGCCTGACCCCATAATGGACGGTGCATTACCATCCACTGGTTAATGTGCCAAGTAGCAATCCAAAGGGTCAGTCCACGATAGACAGCCCAACTGTCAGTAAAGATCACCAGAGGTGAAGGTTCATTATGGGCAACTAGCCAAACAGCTCTTAATTCTGCCCATTGGCTGCTTTGGCCTGTACCCGTGTCCATCCAAATAGTCTCAGTGGCCGGATGGAAGGCGATAGCCGTCCATTTGGCAGGTTGGCCCCTGCTGGAACCATCAGTATACCAGGCATCTTCGGGGATGGGCACCCGCCCCTCCTGGTAGGGACTGACCTCAGGTTCTGCCTCCTGAGCCCCAGTTGCACCTGACTCTAAAGTCGCATAGGTGACTGGACCCAAGACTTCCTGCAGTTCTGCCCTCAATGGGCTGGTGCTAAGAGCACAGCGTTGTTGCAGATAGGCACCCCACTTGGCCAGGGTAGACATTTGGGCCATACCACTACGTGGTTTAGTTGCCCAATCTCTCACCCATCCAGCTATAGGGTATGTTGTTTTGACTGTAACTGGTGTTGTGGTTGTAATACTCTCAGTTGCCAGGAGGGCAGCATACACAGCTGCCAGCTGCTTCTCTACTAATGAGTAACGAACTTCAGCACCTTTCCACAATTGGGACCAAAATCCAATAGGTTGCCGTAGGCGCTCTGTCCGCTGCCACAAGCCCCATCCAAACCCCTCCGAGGTTACATGAACATCCAGCTCACAGGGCCTGGCAGGATCAAACACATTCAAGGCCTGTGCCACCTTGACAGCTCTCTTAGCAGCTGCAAATGAACCTTGCGCCTGCTCAGTCCAATCCCAGCGAACCCCCTTTCGAATAAGGTTGTACAAGGGGCGTAGTAACTGAGCCAAATGCGGTATAAATGCTCGCCAATACCCCAACAAACCTAAGAATTCCTGTAACTGTTTTACCGTAGTGGGCACGGGGTAGGCTTGAATCTTATCTATAACTGCGTCAGGGATAACTTTTGTCTTACCCGACCAGACAACTCCCAAGAATTTAACAGATAACCCAGGTCCTTGTAATTTGTTCTCGTTAACTGCCCAGCCACATGCTTTCAAATGGGATAGCAGGGTAGGGACTGCTTGCTCCAATTCTGAAAGAGAATCACTAGTTAGCATAATATCATCAATATAATGGTACATGCGGACTACCTCTGGCTGTTTCCATTTAGCCAGGTCAGCAGCCACCAGCCCATGGCACAAGGTGGGGCTATGCAAATAGCCCTGGGGTAACACTATATTATCTAGTGTTTATCTGCCATCTCTCTGTCTAGAGTCACATGTATTAACCACACGCATTTACATAGGAGAGTGTAAAGCCAGAAGGCAAGGCCAGGGCCACTATCACAGCAGCCCGGACCATGCAGGTTCGCATCGGATTCGGACAGTCGGTAAAGAAACAGCGGAGCCAAAAACTGATGGGCCATAGTCTTTAATTCTAGCTTGCACCCGGCGGGCAAGTAAAAATACACACTGGGCTCCAAAACCCAGTCACATTCAGTGCTCACAAAGCCACTGACTTATCCGAGTTTCCTAGAATCAAAGGTTTCTAGCTCACCAGACTTATTCACCTCTGTTCCCCATCTCCTTCCTTATCCCAGATACAAACTCTACACAAACTGGCATCTCACTCAGCACTCCACCATCTTGGCTGCTTCTCCTGGCCTCCTCCACGTGGCCTTTCTCTGCTCTCCTCTGCTCTCTCTTCTAATGATAATCTCAGGAACCAAGAGCCAAGTCCCGCTCTGCCCCCATTTTATAGTGTAGCTTCACAACCTTTAATCCAATATACAAAATAGGGAAGTCTCCAATACAAAGTCACTTCTCTGAGGCATGATTGGATTGTACCACCCCACATCAAAAAGGGTGGGAAAGGCTTAATCCCAAAAGCAAGCCCCAGGCTACAAGGATTCTCAACACACATTAATATCACCTGGGCGACGGCCTCACATGGGCAGCGTTAACTTTAACAAAGTGAGCATAATACATTTTATCCGCCCAACAGAGAGGTAGTTTCTGTGGGGACAAATGTCCGCAAATGGCTCATTGCTATAAGAAAAGGTTTATTTTGGCTTTTCTCTTCCTGCACCTGGCTAGCCATTCACCCCTTTCCCCACAGGCGTGGTGGAATGTCTGGGGATCCATGTTTTCCTCCCCTTTGCATTTACAGTACAATGCCAATCACACAGTACAGAGACTATTCTCACAATTTCTCTGCACACCTTAACCCAAATTAATAAAACTTTCTCCAAGCCTCTTAAAATATTAATATTAATTCTGGAGCTTTTGGTACTTTATAACACCTGTGGCTGAAGTGGCTCAGTGGCTCCTCACTGCTTCAGTGGTATTTTGATATTGGAACAATCCCTGATGATTTCTACACATGGTAAGAGATAATCCACCCTTAGTGTATCTTGCCCAAAAATTAGACCCACAGAACTGTGAACCAGAGTTTTAAGGGATAGACTTGGGCATGAATGATTAACTCCCCATCTTCACCAGCACAGAAATTTTGTCAATGTAAAATAAGGAAAGTAAAAGAGAGAAACTATCTGATTCCCTTTCTCCTCCCTTTAAGGAAAGGAGATAAGGGCTAACTATTGAAGAAGTAAGATATGCATTCTTTAACTTGTGACTGGCCATTATTCAAATGTGTTTGTCTTGTATTAGATTATGAGTCTTCTTACACGAGAATTTCTGTACATAAATAAATATATTGCTCCCAGAAGAGTCTAACTAGAACAGCTAACCATTCTCTAGTCTTAAGCAATTCCTCCTTCATTCTAATGGCTATGCCTACCTGACCCACAGCAATAATTGCAATCCTATTGTCCTTTGTGGCTAGTGTTTTAGAGTAACAGAATCAGTTGTGGTGACTAAACAAAGCATGATAATGTGGTAGGCAGTTAGACAGACATGAGCAGAGTGAGCACTATAGGCCAGGCATAGAAGGTCATAAAGGCAGAAAGCCTCAGTGTAAAGCCAGGAGCCGCCATCGTGGCCATTCACATGCAGGTTCGCATTGGATTCGGACAGTCAGTAAAGAGACAGCGGAGCCAAAAACTGATGGGCCATAGTCTTTAATTCTAGCTTGCACCCGGCGGGCAAGTAAAAAATACACACTGGGCTCCAAAACTCAATCACATTCAGTGCTCACAAAGCCACTGACTTATCCGAGTTTCCTAGAATCAAAGGTTTCTAGCTCACCAGCCTTATTCTCCTCAGTTCCCCATCTCCTTCCTTATCCCAGATACAAACTCTACACAAACTGGCATCTCACTCAGCACTCCACCATCTTGGCTGCTTCTCCTGGCCTCCTCCACGTGGCCTTTCTCTGCTCTCCTCTGCTCTCTCTTCTAATGATAATCTCAGGAACCAAGAGCACAAACTCCCGTTTTGCCCCCACTTTATACTGTAGCTTCACAACCTCTAATCCAATATACAAAGTATGGAAGTCTCTAATACAAAGTCACCTCTGAGGCATGATTGGATTGTACCACCCTACATCAAAAAGGGTAGGAAAGGCTTAATCCCAAAACCAAGCCCCAGGCTACAAGGATTCTCAACACACATTAATATCACCTGGGCGACGGCATCTTTAACAAAGTGAGCATAATACATTTTATCTGCCCAACAATCCACCCCTATGCTCACTTTACTACCCACAATCTACATCACCCGCATCCCTGTACAAGGAAATTAGGCACATTACACAAATTAGAACATGGCAAATTATACAATTTCAACAATTACAAAGGTACATTTCACCAGTCTCTCAGCACTTAGCCCAAAGCGCAAAATGTCCTCGGCCTTCTTTCTAGCCATGGGAAAAACTTCCCGGGGCAGGGGAGTGCTTCCAGCAAAGCCACCCCCCACCCCCATCAGGGTATTTTACATTGTCCAAAATTCGTAATCCGTAAATCCATCCAACAAAGGAGCCAATGCCCACTCCGGTCGTAGTCCAGGAAACCAGTCCACGCACATGGGGCGTCAGCCACCCCCCTCATTCCTGCCATCCTGGCAGGTCTTACACTGTCCTAAAGAGGGCCACATGGCAATGGCAGTCAGCATTTCCATCTCTGCTCCGGAAAGCATGTGCAGCCCTATGTCCCAAAATCGCAGACCTACCAGGGCCGTAGTAGGTGATCCTTCCAGCTGGGCTCTCAATTTATGGAGACTGCGGATTGCAACTCCAGCCTGATTCTCCTCATCCTCCAAAGAGGAACTGAAAACACCAGCTCCGGCTGCCGGGCTCAAGCCTCCGTCCGCTGCCGCCTTCTGCTCCGCAGACCTTGCAGCTCCGGACTTGGCTTCAGCCTCAGCCTCAGCCTCGGCCCCGGCCTCCTGCTGCTGCTGGCTCTCTACAGCATCCAGGGCAAGCTGCAACTCACGAACCTCTGAAACCTCCTCCAGCGTTTGCTCCATTTCCAGGCGAATCTCGAACACCTGGTTGGCCTCCTCCTCCAGCATTTCCTTCAGCTCCAGGGTCAGCATCTCCTTCTCCCACGTTTGCTCCAGCTCCTTCCGCTGCTCGGTTTGCAGGTCCCGGGCAGCCTCTTCCACAGAGCTCTCAGTTTCCTCACGCATGGCTGTAAAAGTCAGCCAGCCTACAATCCCCAAAAGGACAGCCATGGGGAACCCTAACACTAGCCAGTCCTCTACTCTACCACTCAAAGGCTCCTTGCCTATCTGTATCGAATCCTGCCACAGACTACGCCAAATGTAAAGCCAGGAGCCGCCATCGTGGCCATTCACATGCAGGTTCGCATTGGATTCGGACAGTCGGTAAAGAAACAGCGGAGCCAAAAACTGATGGGCCATAGTCTTTAATTCTAGCTTGCACCCGGCGGGCAAGTAAAAAATACACACTGGGCTCCAAAACCCAATCACATTCAGTGCTCACAAAGCCACTGACTTATCCGAGTTTCCTAGAATCAAAGGTTTCTAGCTCACCAGCCTTATTCTCCTCAGTTCCCCATCTCCTTCCTTATCCCAGATACAAACTCTACACAAACTGGCATCTCACTCAGCACTCCACCATCTTGGCTGCTTCTCCTGGCCTCCTCCACGTGGCCTTTCTCTGCTCTCCTCTGCTCTCTCTTCTAATGATAATCTCAGGAACCAAGAGCACAAACTCCCGTTTTGCCCCCACTTTATACTGTAGCTTCACAACCTCTAATCCAATATACAAAGTATGGAAGTCTCTAATACAAAGTCACCTCTGAGGCATGATTGGATTGTACCACCCTACATCAAAAAGGGTAGGAAAGGCTTAATCCCAAAACCAAGCCCCAGGCTACAAGGATTCTCAACACACATTAATATCACCTGGGCGACGGCATCTTTAACAAAGTTAGCATAATACATTTTATCTGCCCAACACTCAGGTACCTAGCAACAAGCAAAACTGAGAAAGCAAGGACCTCACCCCCAGGATGACCTTTCCTCCCTTGGATGGTCTTAAGGTTTAGACCACCTGATTTCGTATCACTGGTCATGGAATTTGAACCTTCCCCTAGCATACAGCTAGTCATGTGATTTCAGACCCCCTTAGAGAAGGAACAAACAAGAAAGCTGGAGAATAGCGCTTAAGCATTAACCCCTAGAGATAACATCTAAGCCTCAGTTGTATTATAGCTCCAGGCCCAGAAAAGTAGAAAACCAGACAAAGGAAATTCACAGCTGACCTCCGGACCAGCTAATATGATAAGGAAATAACATGCATGATGATGGTTCTAGCTATTATTAACAAGATCTGTGTAACAAATCTACTAAGCCATTCTCCTTCCCTGATTCAGTTTTGTCACCTGTAATATTGTGTATCTCACTGGGATGTTTTGACAATTAAATGAAATAAAATAGATAAAGTGCCTAATGCCATACTTGAAACGTACTGGACTATAACACAGTCAATTTTCTCTCCCTAGATGAAAGATAATCGTGGTTAATTTGTTTAGTTGGGTATCATATGTGTGACTTGAAGGTGGAGAAAAAGGCAAAGTAAAATTTCACTCTGTCAATGACAGTATCATAACAGAAATAGTAATGAATGTGTTTATTTGGGGACATTGAGACCTAGCAAGTCTATCATCCTTTAATAAGGGCAAGAGAGAAGACACATGTGAAAACACTCATATACTAATAATTATTTAGATATGATACACTGTGTTGGCTTTTGTATAGTTCTTTTCTCTCTTATTGCTGTCTTCTTACATTAGAGTGATTTGGGGGTATAAATGAGTACAGATTTCTTTTTTTACTTTAATATCTACAGTTAAAGAATAAAGATCCTATAAATTCATTTTATTTAATATTTTACAGTATATATTATGATACTTTGCACATAGTAAGTACCCAATAATTGATTAGTCACACTCCTAAAGCTTTTTCCTTTTTTGGTAAATGGCAATAAGACATGAATAACATTAATCCAGACACTATATGACTGTAGAAACTAATATATTTCTGGATGACAAGCTACAGAGTTTCATAGGTTCAGTTAAAGTACTACAATTTCCACCAGATTGATATTGAAAAATTGCAATATTTTTCCACTAGAATGTATTCATCTTTATAAGAAGAGAATCTGATCATGTGTAAACAAGTCTGAACTGCATCCTTGCTTTTTACTTGCAAATTCAATAGTGTGGCTTCTTATCAGTTTAAATAGTGTATAACTAAAGAGATTTGCCTGCAAAGAATGTAACTTTCCAATGGACTTCCAGTTGTCTTATAAATTCAATACATACATTTTGTATCATAATAGGGCTCACTTGACAATTTCTTCTTTGTTATTAAATTTTTAATTATAAGATGTAGACTTTAGTAATGTGAATTATTTATTTCCAAACCATGAAAAACCCATTAATATAATCTAATTTTTATATTTCAAGAATATTTTAGTGTGTGCTCATAGTCTTCTATAAAAAAAGTCAGGATGCAGAAGAAAATAGAAATTTTTAAGTAAAAATAATGAAAAGAAAATTTATATTATCAAATATTCTTATATATGAGTAGGCTCTGACTCACTATCTTTCTTCAAAATGTTTTGGGGTTTTTTTTTTTTGTTTGTTTGTTTCTTTTCTGAAGCTGGAAACGGGGGAGGCAGTCAGACAGACTCTCGCATGCGCCGGACTGGGATCCACCCGGCACGCCCACCAGGGGGGCAATGCTCTGCCCATCCGGGGCGTCGCTGGCTCTGTCGAGACCAGAGCCACTCTAACGCCTGGGGCCAAGGAGCCATCCCCAGCGCCCTGGCCATCTTTTGCTCCAATGGAGCCTCGGCTGTGGGAGGGGAAGAGAAAGACAGAGAGGAAGGAGAGGGGGAGGGGTGGAGAAGCAGATGGGTGCCGCTCCTGTGTGCCCTGGCCGGGAATCGAACCCGGGACTTTCGCACGCCAGGCCGACGCTCTACCACTGAGCCAACCGGCCAGGGCCTGGGTTTTTAAAGTAATCCAATTCTATATGGGCTATATGAAAAATAAACCTGTCATTAGGATATTGAAATAGAGGAGTCTGCTATTTAAAAAATGAAAATGGACTATAATCCAGAGATTTTTCATTAGTGTATCTGTCGATTAGAATGCTTGCTCTTAGTAATATCTATGTAATCCTTTCAATTTGTATTTAAAAGCTTATGTTATGTATAAAATTCTTTCTTTAATAGAAAAAACCAGAGATTAAATATGGATACTATCAAACAGAGGCGAGAAGAAAATATGTTAGAAATAATACAATGAAATTCTTCCCATTACTAGATAGGAATTTCCTCTAATATTCACAATGCATTGAGTGCTGGATACTATGGAATTTAAATATAGTTCCTATCTATTAGATAGCTACAATAATTTATATAAAAAATAATCCTTTTATTTAACTAAATTTTAGTTAGTATGCCAGACACAAGATGGGTAATGTGCAGAAAGTTTCTAAACACGTTAAATGGCAATTACAATTATAAAAATAGTATTATGAGTCTAAAATATAAATAGAATTACACATTATCAAAGTGTTTTCTATTTGAAGTCAAAATTTTAGAAACCGGGTCAACTGTACTTACAAGCTTTTCTGTTGAGTCTAAAGGGACTTATTTTAGCAGAGTTTATCATTGTTAGTTTTCATAAGTAAAAACAGTGCCTTTAACAGTCCCCTTATTCCTGTTGTTCACTAGTGTTTGAAATAAACTATTCAAGTACTGCCAGTGTTACTGCTTTTCTATTCAAAAACAGAAATATCTGTAATCCTAAACGAATTCATCTGCACCCTTTTTCAAGCTTTATTGAGGTATTCCAAATACACAAAAATTGCATATATTTAATGTATATATTTTGATGAGCTTGGACATATGCATGCATCTCTTATACCATCACTAAAACCAAAGAAATAAATACATCCATCATTTCTAAAAGGTTAGGAACACTTAGCATGAGACTTACCCTCTTAAGTTATAGCAGGCACACCATTGTATTGGTAACTATAGACACTGTTTATATGCAAATATCTAGAATTTACTCATCTTGTATAACTGCAACTTCACACCCATTAAAAACAACTCTCTAGTTTTTTCCTCCACCCAAACCCTGGTAACCACTATTCTAATTTCTATTTCTCTGAGTTTGAATATTTTATATACCTTATCTAAGTCAAATCATGCAGTATTGTCCTTCTGCGACTGATATATTCCTTAGAATAATGTATTCATGCCCATTCATGTTGTCACAAATTATAGAATTTTATTCTTTTTTAAAGCTGAATAATATCCTATTACATGCATACACCACATTTTCTTTACCCATTCATCTGTCCATGGACACTCAGGTTGCTTCTATAGCTTAACTGTTGTGAATAATGCTGCAATGAAGTGACTGCAGAAATCTTTTTGTGATCCTGATACCAGTTGCTTTGGATAAATACTCAGAAGTGAGATGGCTATATTATATGGAAATTAAACTTTTAATTATTTTGAGGAAACTCTCTACTGTTCCATTGTGACTGTGCCGTTTTGCATTCCCATCAGCAGTGTGAAAGTGTTCCAGTTTCTCCCTATCTTCACCAACACTTCTTTATCTTTTGTTTTTTCAATCATAGTGTGAGGTGATATCTTGCTTTTCTCTGGGTTTTAGTGATGTGAAGCAAGATGAAATGATAACTGCAAAAATATATTTAAAATATCTTCTGTGGCCATGAGATATCACAAATACAATACTGTGATTAATTATTAATGTCAATTTCATTTTCTAGTACAAGGAAAGTGTTTCTTTTTCACTTTGCACACCATCAGTTTTCTTTGGCAATAGGAAACAAATACTCTCTCCTTGACACTGAGAAGAAAAATAGCGTGTTCTTGTAACTTATCACTGACAATCAAGAGAAAAATCAAATATCTGAGAACAAAATGGAAAGTATAGATGTATAAATGTATTTTAACAATGAGAGACTGAACCATGAGCAGCTTTCCAATTGCTAGTTAAAACCATTTGTAATAAATCTTCCTAAAATTCAGTCAATTCTTCCATTAAATTGAAAAATGCTTTAAAATAATCAAATAAAGTAAAAATAATAGTAAGTAAAACATTTGTTATGTTCTTGGAGAAACCAGACTAATATACATGAATCAACTAGGAAATTCAAGATTGTTTTCAGGTGCTGAGCTGTTTAGTACAAACTATAGGTTTCTAGGAGTTCTAGGAAAGGAAGAATTAATGTAGTATAACATTACTTTTCAAGTCTGCAGTGATTTGAACTCTGAGCCTTAAAAAATGACCATGGTTTAGAAAGAAAAAAATAGTAAGATATTTTATATATATGATATATATATATCTCATATATTTTATATATATGATATACATATCATATATATATTCTGGATGGAGAAGTTTATGAGAGAAAAAAAGGAAAAAGGTAACTAATTTTGTCCTCTATATAGTACCTTGGTATTCTTATCAATAATAAATAAATAATAATTTTATTAAATTATTGTGAAAAGTTAAGGTGACAATATTTGCAGAGTGTTTATATTCTACTTGAGACATTTAAGTCTAAGAACTTAGTAAAACAATTGGCTTAAAAGGAGTTCATCAGTTAGAAAGCAGTTTAAATGAGAAACCAGTGTTAACAAGTTGCCACATATAATAAGTAAAAAAATGAATATATTTGCTGTTACTACAAGTAACAGAAGCTATCTGGCTACTTATTAAGTAGGTGTGTGAAACAATTCATGTATTGAGTGGAGGTTGGATTGATTCATTCCCACCAGCTCTGCCTTTCATCTTGCATTCTTCAAGTTAGTATAGCTCTCTTATGAATTGGCCTGAGGTTTCTTAAGAATATAAACCATCGGCTCTGGCCAGTTCACTCAGTGGTTGAGAATGTTAGCCCATCGTGGGAATGTTCCTGGTTGGATTCCTGGTCAGGGCACACAGGAGAAGAAACTACCTGTTTCTCCACCCCTCCCCCTCTCGCTTCTCTCTCTCTTCTTTTCCCACAACCATGGCTCCTTTGGAGCAAGTTGGCCATGGGTGCTGAGGATGGCTCCATGGTCGTGCCTCAGAGATTAAAATAGTTCAGTTGCTCAACACCCTGATGGGCAGAGCATCTCCTAGTTGGGGGCTTGCCAGGTAGATCCCAGTCGGGGTGCTAATAGGAGTTTATCTCTGCCTCCCCTTCTCTCATTTAATAATAATAATAATAATAATAATAATAATAATAATAATAAAAAGAATAAAAACCATCCTTAAGGTCTGAATTATAGTGACAAAAATGATTTTTATTATTATAGACTGCCTCAAAAACTTATAGTATGTATCTTGCTGAACTCGTCTGTGTGTGTGTGTGTGTGTGTGTGTGTGTGTGTGTGTGTGTGTGTGGAGGTAGTTACTAAAAAGTACTGATTATCTGAATGGAATTAAGCTTCTCTCTTGAGAGGGAAATGGTTCAGTTCTGTATAAGCACTGCCTAAAATTTCCCTCTCTTATTCAAATTTAAGTTCATGATATTTAAAATGATTTTCTAGGTTCCATTTAGAGACAACTAGTGTAAGAAAAAGTCATGATCTGATTTGAAATGTTCAAATATAATGAACTCTTCTTAACTAAGTACAATGATTAAATGACCTGCTCACAATTTGAATTAATGTCTACATTTCACATATATTCTATGGAAAAATTTAAGGCACCAAATATTACTATTTATTTTATTGAGCATAGCCTATAGGGTTCTTGTTGTTGTGTTGTTTATTAGCAGTTTAGTGTTTTTTAAGGTTTACTTTATGGATTTTGGAGAAAGGAAGGTAGAGAGCAGGAGACAGACAGAAGCATCCCTGACCAGGGATCAAATGAGCAACCTCTGTGCTTCGGGACAACGCTCCAACCACCCGAGCTATCTGGCCAGGGCATTTTTTTAAAAATATTTTATTTATTAATTTTACAGGGAGGAAGGGGAGAGCAAGAAGTCTTCACTCATAGTTGCTTCACTTTATTTGTTCATTGCTTGTTTGTCATATGTGCTTTGACCAGGCAAACCCAGGGTTTTGGACCAGCAACCTCAGCTTTTCAGGTTGATGCTCTATCCCAGTGGTAGTCAACCTGGTCCCTACTGCCCACAAGTGGGCGTTCCAGCTTTCATGGTGGGTGGTAGTGGAGCAACCAAAGTATAAATAAAAAGATAGATTTAACTATAGTAAATTGTTTTATAAAGATTTATTCTGCCAAACTTAGCAAAAATACGACATAAAGTACTTGGTAAGTAATTATTATTAAATGCTTTAACTTGCTGTAACTCTGCTTTATCAATTTTATAAAGTAAAGTTACTTCCCTACTTTATAAATCACCATTACTGTGGAACCAGTGGGCGGTTAGAAAATTTTACTACTAACAGAAATACAAAAGTGGGTGGTTGACAGAAATACAAAAAGGTTGACTACTCTTGCTCTATCCCCTGCACCAACACAGGCCAGGCTGCTCATAGATCTCTAGATTCATATGACACCCATATAAAATAGTTATAACTAATTTCCAGATAAAACATGACTTTGGTTGTAATTTAAGACTGTGTCAATAAGAGATTTACTGAGAATGTGTCTAATGTGGATTATCATATTCAATAGAACATTAGAATATTAATACAAATAGAAGAAATTGTAGTTAGGAGATAATGAAGACTTAATTCACTGCTTTCTACTTACAAAAAAAGTAATTTTGCTAATAAAAGTTATTAGGTTTTATTATAGTGTCAAGTGATTATTAACAACAATACACCATGGAGATATTTTAAGCAATACTTTTGCTAAACCAATTTGAAATATATATGAAGAGTGCTTTAGGCTACGTAAGGGTCTATGAACTTATTTTTACAGGGCCAGATGGTAAATATTTATATGTTAGACTCTGCGGGCCATATAGCCTCTATTGAAACAACTAAATTTAACCATAGTTAACTGTAGAAAACCCATAGAGGAATGGGTGCAGCAATATTATAATAAAACCTTATTTCCAAAAGCAATGGTCCTGGAAATGCTGAGGTCGCCGGTTCGAAACCCTGGGCTTGCCCGGTCAAGGCACATATGGGAGTTGATGCTTCCAGCTCCTCCCCCCCTTCTCTCTCTCTATCTCTCCTCTCTCTCTCTCTCTCTCTCTCTGTCTCTCCCTCTCCTCTCTAAAATGAATAAAAAAAAAAAAAAGAAATAACTCAAAAGCAATGGTAAACCAGATGGACTAGGTCCACAGGCCTTAGTTCACCAGTTCTAAGTGAGCAGTTAAACATATTTTGAATACAAAATAATAAAATCCTCAGATCTGTAGTTTAAAAAGTGTCATATGCGCAATCCCAGAAATTTTACTTGGGAAGAAAAGTGTTCCTTCCACATACTTGCACACCAAGGCTTCAAGGGTATCTCTGCCATAAATGTCACTCCATTTTTAGATGTAAATACTTGGCTAAGTCTGCAGAAACCTCTTGGGAAACTTGAATCTCACAATTAGAAAACATGGAGGAAGGAAAACACAGCTGCATAGGATACTGGGGACTGGTAATCAGTGGAATTGCTGGGTATTAGCTGTGAGGACAATAGCTCTTAATTAAGTTCTGCTCTCTTCATTTTTATCCTATGATAGCATATACTGAATATACTGTTGGTACTTTATCAAAATTCCATGAGAAAGAAATTATATTTTTGGAGACTGATTTGGTTTTTATAATTTAAATGTTTCATGATGTCAAAAAAATTTTTTAACTCCTTTATCCTAGATTCTTTGTTATGAGGATCTATATCTTTTTCTGTGCCTTCTGAAACAGAACTGAAAGCTACCAGGAACTTAGTAAAGGATTACTCAGTTTGAAAAGCCAGGATTTTTATTTGAACTAAATATAAACTCTCATTGAAAGAATATATTTAACAGAATAAAAAAAATCTTTCCTTTACTTATGGACAAGAGAAAACATCATGGTGTATATACTTCTATTTTCATTTGAAATGACTCATTCCATTTTAGAAATATATTAACCAATTTTCTGCTATTGACACGTAGATCATTTCCAATTATTTATTATACTAAATAATGTTATGATAAATATTTGGACACAAATATTTGAATACTCAGAATAATTCCTAGAAGTAGAATACATTTGGACTAATATTCTGAGGCCTTTCTACACAACTTTGAATAAATACGGTATATTTTTGTTTTAATTTTTCCAATTTGATATATAATATTGGTAATTCAATGTTTTAATTTATATTTACTTGATTAAGAGTTTAGATTTTTTATGTTTATTTTCCATTTGCATTTCTTTGACGATTTTTTTCTTCTAACCAATATTTGTCATTGTTCACTTGTGCTGGAAAAACATAAAATTGCTATCCTCTAGGAGCTTAACTTGTGGTTTGTGTGTCTGTCCATGGCTTACTAAAACATTGCTCAAGGTCTTCATCAAAGCACTGAGTATATAGTAATAAATGAGGCAAAAAAGGCTCTTGCACTGAAAAGAGAAAGGAAATATATTAAAAACAAAGTTAATATATATTTTAAAAATATTAATCCTATGGAGAAATTAGAGTGACATGATAAAGTATAATCAGGGATAGTGAGGTTTGGAGTCAGAAAGCTGTTGCATTGACAGGGTCTGATGAGGCAGCATTTAAGTTGAGACCTCAGAGATAAAAGGAAAGTAGTCATATTAAAATATAACTGAAAGGTGTCTAGCTAAATGGGAAAACAGGAGGTTCTGAAATAGTAAATTTTTATATTGGAGGGCTAGAAATACAACCAATGAGGTTAGAGTATTAAGAACAAGGTCATGAACGAAGGGCGGAGGGGGGTGAAAATGGAACCAGGACATTAGGAAGTGACCAGATCATACAGGTTCTTGTTGGCCAATGTAAGAAATGATGTTTTTATTTTAAACATAACAGAAAGATTTCAGAAAATTCTAAGTAGGGAAATGATAACAAAGAGAGTGATAAATTGTTAGAAAATGGAGCAAAATGATTAGAAACCTTGATGAAGTAGCAGATCTGGTGAACAAAATAAAGACATAGAATTTAACATATAGGATTACACTAAATGCCTTGACAGGTCGTATATATGCAGTGTGCTCTTGTGTGGTTACTTAGAGTCAAGGTGGAATTCATTGTGTTTGAAGATGGCAAGGAAGTTTGGTGGGACATACAAAATGACATTGAAGTAAGAGATGATACTGGGCCTAGAGGGCAGAAAGGCTAGATGTATGCGAGTGATGTGATGACAGATGGTAATGAAAGGGGGTAATAAGTGTGCCACAGTTAGTGAGAATAAAGGTTCATTAAATAACGACCCTAATAAAAACCCTAAACTTGAGTCTTAACCCTGATTCTTAACCCTGAGTCTTTACCTTAACTCTCACTCTAACCCACATGTTAACCCCAGCCCCAGCTCAAAACCCTAAATCTAAAACCTAGCTCTAGCCTAGCCCTAGACCAGACTATAGTACTAACCCTCTGAACGTAACTCCAAGTTTTTCCCTAACGTCGAAACCTAGGCCTCCAACTTAACCTCTCAACCCTAACTACCTGATGTTACTATCCTACGCTTGACCAATACCTATCACCCAGGAAGAAACCATAAGATGGGCCAATGCCATTCCCCTGGCCCAGCTGCTAATTCCAAACATCCTACCCCTACGTTTCACCCAAACTCCTTTACGGGAAATAACTTCCTACCTAGAAGAGTGACGGAAAGACCAAGCATAGATAAATACATAAACACTAAATATGTAGCATACATACATTAATAGACTAACCCTAAAGTTGGTCCCTTACAGTTCCCTCCCATCTGTCACTTCAAACCTACTACATACTCCTGAAAGCCTCATGTCAGACAGCAGACGCAGAATCTTCCCGCGGACTCTGGATGGAAGGAGGACTTCAGACATCCGATGCTAGACGTAGGGCACCGGACCTAGAGGCTGAACGACCACGGGAACCCAGACTTGGCTGCGCCTCTGATACCGGGGACCAGGCAATGGATCCGGAGGCTGGACCCCTGATGCTGGACATCAGACAATGAAGTCAGATCCCGGGTGATAGTCCGCGAACTGCACACCTGATGCCGCACACCAGGCCATGAATCCAGACACTGAGGAACAGGCAGAAGCCACAGCTCGAGACCGAACACCAGGCGGCAGATTCAGAGCATAGCTGAGGGACCGAAGTCATGCCCAAGCCAGCACATCTGATACCGGACATCAGGCTGCGGACCTAGAGGCCGCATCCTGATGCTGGACCCAGACAACAAACCCCGATGCTGCATGCCTGATGACGCACATCAGGCAGAGGAGCCAGAGCTCGGACCACAGACGAAAGCGGGACCCTAAGACCAGACCCTTGATGCCTCACGCCAGACCCGGGGACCGGAGCCCAATCAGCAGACCGAAGAGGATCCCCAGCCCACGTACCAGATGCCGCACGGCACGTCGGGCGGAGGACCCAGAGCCCTGGGAATGATGGCATCAGGACCCCTGGTCCATGGGTCTCGTGCTGACATCAGGACGCGTGCCCAGAGGCCGAGCCCCTGAGGCCAGACACGAGGCAGTGCACGGGGAGCCCTGACAATGCCCGAAACCAATGCCCTTGATGCCAACAACGGGGGGATAGACTCGGAGCCCGGACGATGGTCTGAAGCCAGACCCCGACCCCAGAAGCCTGATGTGGGACATCAGACTCCAGCCCGGAGCACAGACTACAATTTGAAGCCAATTCGAACCCCAGATGTTTTCCGGTACACACCAGAGCTGGCGCCCAGTCCCAAATCAGAGCCTGTGGCAGACTTCAAATGCCTGCTGCTGGACACTGGACCCCAGAGCAGTGTCAACCTATCCTCTGACCCTAAAGCTGTCTTTCCTTCCACTCCAACCATCTAACCTGAATGAAATAAAGGTCATTAGGGTCAATAAAACACAAGAGAACGACACAGGATAGAATTAAAGAAGACTTTTTGTTCAAGATGTTTTATTGGTTTGAGAGTGAATAGAGAGACAGAGGAACGGGGAAGTAGTGATGATTAATCCTCACTTTTGTATGTGCCTTGACTGAGCAGGACAAGCCTGGACTTTTTTGAACACTTTATCCATTGCACACCCAAAGTTCACACTCAAAAGACATTTAACACAATACACACAGCAGTCAATTGTGGATACACAATAGCAACTCCAATGAAAGATAAAGGCCGTCATGATCCACCACTTGCATGCATCCAACACAGCCATCCAGATGGAATAGGGCCCATGGAACACCAGAGAAGAGTTGCAGTCACATTTCCAACACTGTTATAGCATCAACTGCTGGCAAAAGCCAAGGAAAAGACAAATGACTCCATTCCATCAACAAACTTCCCTACTCTCTTCTCCTGAGAGACTTAAAAATAGAGAAGAAGCAGTGGGAAGCATGATCCAGGTCGACATATCCATGGAACACCCCCTTCGCAGACACAGAAAACACTGAGTCTGATGAAGACACTGAAAAACACAAAACCAGCACATCCTGAAGGAAACTTATCCATATATCCATAGCAGTACAGTTCACAGTAAACAAATGATACAAAGTATTCTGATCTCCATCAACAACAATGTAACAGACATCTGTGTCCTACTACTGTTTAGAATGGATGTGTGGTAGCTAGAGTTTTTACAGGAAGACTGTCACAACACAAGAGTGAGTGATTGAAAGACAATGCTTAGGATAGGTTAAGAAAGGGAGACCGAAGAAAGGGTTTAGAGAGGAGAGGCAAGACTACAGCATTGGGAGAGAATCTAGGCAGAGCTGCAAGCTGGCTCACTGAAAAGTTCGATTTCAGAAGTGCCCTTGGAGACAGAGCTTCCACCTCCCTCCTCTCCCCTCTTAACTGGTCTGTGGGAACCTGAACAGCTTAATGGAAAGAAAGCAAACATGCATGCCTACCTGTGGAAAGGATGGGGACACAGAGGTGTGGCCATCCTCAAAGGAGAAGAAGCACTTTGTTGCCTCATGATGAAGGAGGAATCACATAGCAAACAAACAGAAGACTATATGACAAATAGAAAAAACAATGAACATCAGACATATTCACAGGCACTGCTGATGCAACCTACAATGACGGTTTCAAAGTCTCCTTGCAAAACAGTATCAGGAGATAGCAAGACAGTTTCTCTTCAGAGGTGCTATTCTCTACATGCCCACGAGAGGGAGGCAAAAATAAAAATTTCCCCCAAATGGCCTCAACTTTGTTGTTCCTTTCAAGATACACAACGCATGGCAGCACACACCAGGGTTTGAAAAGGGATCACACCCTGATTAACCAGAAGATCCTGTGACAACAGCTGTGGGTCATCTGACTAAATAAAGACAACTTCACACGCAACAGACAGCAGAGGCAATGTCAGGACCTCAGACACTCATCCTGAACCATGGACAACATGGCACATCAGAACTGAAGGCCAGTAGAGCTCAAACCCAAAGCCGGTAGCCAGACATGTTCCAAAACATAAACCCAAAAGGCCAGACAACAAATTTCAGACATCAGACCCTTCCTGCCAGATTTCATACATCACCATTGGAATCTGTAGCCACCCCAGGACCACCCACAGAAACCCAGGACACCAGACACACATATTCTGACAATGCATAGGACCAGAACCCACCTCTATACCCAAAAGGCAATTTCCACAATTGGGAGTTTGAGATAGATTGCAGACCCTAGATGCCAAAGGCAGGACCAAAAGCAGATCCTCACAGAGCAAAGTGACCTACCCTGCAACCCTAAATAAATAAAAGAATGAATGAACAAATGAATGAATGAATGAATGAACGAACAAACAAATAAACAACCAAACAAACAAATCCAAACACCAAGCCTCACAAATACTCTGTAATAACAAAATGAAGTCACAGGATGAAAATCTAACTGGCAAACCCTTACAACTTGTCCACACTCAGCACCAATAGTCAGAAGACACATACATAGTGAATAAACAACACTTACCTTACCTGGCAGATGTCCATGATCTCCCCCATGTACAACACCCTGAGAACTTAGCAGGATCCCAGCCATGAATTTCACGTTGCCAAATCATCCGATCTCTGCTGATGCAAGCAAGCAATTTCTTTCCTCAATACCTTGTGAATTATAATAACCTGACAGAATTCAAATGAATATGTTCGAAGCAACATAAGTCAGGAAGAATGAAACAGAGACAGCAAGTAATATTTCACGAGGCAATCTCAAAACCATAGCACACAGCAGAGGGGCCGAGTAAGCGAACAGACAGGTGCTGGGAGTGTTCATGCCTAAAGTGAACTTGATTGTGACAAAACTGTCTTTGCAAACCAGGCATTTCAAACAATGTGTGATATTAAAATGAGTAACAATCATAGGTTGTATGTCAGTTTTGGGTCCTTTAAAATCACCTTCAAATCAATGTGTCAGGTGCAAAACTGTGACTCTGATTATTCCTAACTGTAATCAAGTTTCCCATCCACAAAGTAGAAGATGTTTCCCATCTCACCGACCTACTCATGCAGTTGAGAATAAGTCAGCTCAAATGAATCAATCGCATGGCAAGACCTGGCAACATGCACATGCTCCCCATGTCCACCCTCTGTCAAATGTCTCATCCCTTCCTTCTGTGGGGAAGAAGCAAGCCTCTGTGAAACCTCTAGGATCTCCCTGCCAGAAATAGGACACAAATCAGCAACCGGAAATATCTAAGGCCTGTTATGATGGAAGCTGCTTTGGGGAGCTACAAAGTCTCCTCTTCCAAAGCAGTATCAGTATATTTGAATGTATTTTCTCTTCAAAGATGCCATCCCCAAGATTCCCACTAGAAGGCAGCAAAACAGAAAAAAAAAATTGGTTTTCTCCAGCAGCCTCTGCTCTGGCCTTCTTCCCGAGTGCACATTCTGTGGCAGTGTGCATCAGAGTGGGAAAACAGCTCTCACCCTAAGAAACTAGATTATTTTACTATAGCACCTGTGGGTCATGTCACTGAATGAAGAAGGCATGGCACACAACAGGCAGCTGTGACAAAGTCAGGACCCTAGACACATACCCGAAGCCCTGGAAAGCAATGCAAACAGAAACTGGAGGTCAGGAGCCTCCAACCCAAAGCTGTTACCCAGACAGGATGCAGCACATGAAGCCAAAAGGCTAGACAGAAGACAGTAAAGACAGACATCAGACCCCTTATACCAGGTTTCCTACATCAGAACCAAGATCCATAGCCCACACAGAGACACAGGACACGAAGCCGCTTCCAAACCCACCCAGGATGCCAGACATACATATTCCAAATACAGAATTGATGGGGAACCACAGATCGTCCTGACAGAAGCCATCTCTGTCACCATACCCAGACTGGAAAGTTGGAGCCACACAGCAGACCCCAGATGCCACCACATGTGGGAACTGAGGCAGATACTCACATTAGAAACAAATCCATCATTCTGAAATTAATGTATGAGTGATTGAATGAGCGACTGTATGATTGAATGACTTAATGAATGTATGAATAAATGAATGAATAAAAAATAAATAAATATTTAAATAAATACATATAGCTACGGCCCTGAATCCACATAGCAAGCCTCACAAAAACTTGCTAAAAAAAATAAAGTACTTAATTTTATTTTCTAAGTACAATTCAATTCCCTTACTTATCTCTACTAACACTGCCACTATCCTAGACCATGACTTAATCCTCTACTACAAAGTCTGTGAATAGCCCCTGTAATTCATTCTCTCTTAAAAAGCAAATTTGATCATAGTACTTACTCCCTTGTTTAAAATTCTGTCAATAGACTTTTATTTCACTAAAATAGAATCCAAAATTTTTTATCAAGCCTACAATATTTTTTGGCAGGGGTCCCCAAACTATCACCCGCTGGCCGCATGCGTATCCCTGAGGCCATTTATCCGGCCCCCGCCGCACTTCCGGAAGGGGCACCTCTTTCATTGGTGGTCAGTGAGAGGAGCATAGTTCCCATTGAAATATTGGTCAGTTTGTTGATTTAAATTTACTTGTTCTTTATTTTAAATATTGTATTTGTTCCCATTTTGTTTTTTTTACTTTGAAATAAGATATATGCAGTGTGCATAGGGATTTGTTCATAATTTTTTTATAGTCCAGCCCTCCAACAGTCTGAGGGACAGTGAACTGGCCCCCTGTGTAAAAAGTTTGGGGACCCCTGTTTTATGGGAGCTACTACTGTTTTTTTTTTTTTTTAAAGAGAGTTTATTTTATTTTATTTTTTGTGGCAGAGACAGAGAGAGTCAGAGAGAGGGACAGATAGGGACAGACAGACAGGAAGGGAGAAAGATGAGAAACATCAATTTTTCATTGCGGCTCCTTAGTTGTTCATTAATTGATTTTTCATATGTGCCTTGACCGGAGGGGCCACAGCAGACCGAGTGACCCCATCTTCAAGCCAGTGACCTTGGGCTCAAGCTGATGAGCCTTGATCAAACCCGATGAGCCCCGCGCTCAAGCTGGTGATCTTGGGGTCTCGAACCTGGGTCCTCCTCATCCCAGTCCGACGCTCTATCCACTGCACCAACGCCTGGTCAGGCAGGAGCTACTACTCTTTATCATGATCTCTCACTGCTTTTCAACCCCCATCTCTGCTCACAGTCATTTTTCAAATACCCTTAATATCTTAATCAGCATATTCCTCTATCCTTCTTCCTGTGTTACTCTCTGCGCTTCACTCACAACCTATTCCTCCTGCATTTACCCACTTAAATGTAACTTCTTCAGAGTACACTTTTCAACTCTCCAGACTAGGCAACATTCCTTTGTTGCTTGCTGCATTAGATAGTTTTTTCTCAGCACGGTTTATGATCATTTTAATCATTACTGTATTCTTGCAGTTATTAATTTTTTTTTAAGTGAGAAGAGGGGAAATAGTGAGATAGACTCCTGCATGTGCCCTGAGCTGAATCCATCTGGTGACCCCTGTCTTGGGTCAATGCTTGGATCAACCAAGCTATTTTTAACACCTGAGGCTAACATACTGGGACCAACTGAGCTATCCTCAGTGCCCAGAGTTGATGCTTGAACCAATCAAATCATTGCAGATATTAATTTAATACATTTTCCTTTCACAAGGGTACAGACCATGTCTGTACTTTCAACATCATATTCCAAGTCTGAAAAAAAAGAAAGAAAGCCTGACTTATCCTATGGATACAGTACTACTTGCCTCTGTGGTTCAGCTTTATTTTCCTAAGCATATTTCATAATTTTTGCATCTCAGACTATGCCCTATATTTCTTTATGTTCCTGATTGCAGAAAATAGTTCTGTAACACAGCAGACATTGAAAATATACCCATTGAGATAAATGTGCAGTTGAATAGTTACAACACTTGTTACAAAAGACTCAATGTCTTTTGAAAAGACATTGAGGAACAAAATCTGGTACTGACAGAAAACAAAAGAGAGAAGATAAAAACATCATTACTGGGAATTGATTAACAATCAAATTATATATATATTCCTTAAGTGAGATGCACATGGTGAGACAGACTCCCACATAACTAAATTGAATATTTAAGTATTTATTATTTCCCATTACTTATAATTTAACTAGCTAAAACAAACATATACTGATTAGTAAAATAAATGCCATTAAATAGTTCAATTTTCTTAATTTTAATAAATGACTAATAGGAAATGATATATGAGTAAGCAAGGTAAAATAAAAGCATTTCTCTAAGAGAATTTTGAATGACATTATTATTCCTCATAAATATAATTGAAAATTTTATTTTACCCTTATTTTAAATGTCCTTTTTGTTATATTTTGAGATAGATCTTTTGATTATACATAGAAACAAATAAATGTGCACATTTAAATAATATTTCAAATTTGTATGCTATTAGGTAATATTTTTATTTCAAAACTCAGCTAATACTGTTGTGATTAATTTCTGATTTCTGTTTTTTTTTTTTTCATTTTGATCTGATTGCATTTTTTCTGAATGGGCATGACCTCTGGTAAATTCATAAAACAGTAAGCTGGTACCTAACAATAACATATATTTATGTGAAAATGTATGATTTAAAAATATATTTACATGTAAATATTTTAAAGCCACATATTACTGTTTTTCTTGTTTTACATACATGTAAACTGAGACTCAGAGAGGTTAAGTTAGGTTCAATATCATATTATAATCAGTGGGGTAGAAGAAATTCAAATCCCGATTTTTGAGTTAAATCTGTCTTCTTTCAATTTCACCAAAAAAAAAAAAAAAAAAAAAAGAAAGACAGAAATAAAAGAAGAACACAGAGGAAACTGGGATATAGATAAATGTCACTCAAAAGCCAAAATCATTATTGTGTGCCCAAGTATTAAGACATTTCAGATAATTGTATTTTTAATAGCACTATTAATTCATATCTGCAATAGCACTATGAAAACCAAGTAACCCTTCAGTGAGTTAGATTAGGTACTGTACTCTATCGCTCTTACTTTAATTAGAATAACTGCTTCAACTTTTCAATTCTCTTTGTTTATAGCAGTGGTAGTCAACCTGGTCCTTACTGCCCACTAGTGGGCATTCCAGCTTTCATAGTGGGCGGTAGCAGAGCAACCAAAGTATAAATAAAAAGATAGATTTAACTATAGTAAGTTGTTTTATAAATATTTATTCTACAAAACAGCGAAAATTTGACATAAAGTACTTGGTAAGTATTATCATTATATGCTTTAACTTGCTGTAACTCTGCTTTATAAATTTTATAAAGTAAAGTTAATTCCCTACTTTATAAATCACCATTACTGTGGAACTGGTGGGTGGTTAGAAAATTTTACTACTAACAGAGATACAAAAGTGGGTGGTAGGTATAAAAAGGTTGACTACCCCTGGTCTATAGAGACAACTTAAGACTCAACTTCTGTTGCATGAAAATCACATTCAGATTTTTCCAGGATAATCTGTTCAACTTTACTCACCAAAAAGATTGACAGTTGTTCAGAAAGAAGAAAGTACAAACAAAGCCAAGCACTGAAAATTATTGGTCCATAAAAGAATGTTTTTAAACTCAAAAAAAGTATTTTAGCCTAACCAGATCATGGAACAATGGTTAGAGCATCGGCCTAGGATGCTGAGGACCCAGGTTTGAGACCCCGAGGTCACCAGCTTGAGTGTAGGCTCATCTGGTTTGAGTGCGGGCTCATCAGCTTGAGTGCGGGGTCGCTGGCTTGAGTGTGGGGTCATAGACATGACCCCATGGTTGCTGGTTTGAGCCCAAAGGTTATTGGCTTGAACCCAAGGTTGCTGTCTTGAGCAAGGGGTCACTGGCTCAGCTGGAGTCCCCTGGTCAAGGCACACATGAGAAAACAATTAATGAACAACTAAGGTGCTGCAACTATAAGTTGATGCATCTCATCTCTCCCCCTTCCTGTCTGTCTCTCCCTCTTTTTCTCTTTCTCTTTTCTCTCTCTCTTTCACTTAAATAAATATAATATATATATTCTACATTATTTTGTGTTTTTATATATGTGTATCATAAATTCATCCACCTAATTATATTTATATGTTTATATATCTATTTCTGGATTTTAAATAGTATTTTTAAATGATATGTGGGGGTCCCCAAATTTGAAACCCATTTACTTGAAAAAAATCAAGAGAAAGACAACAAGCACAAACGACTATGAAGAAATACAGAAATTAGAAATTCAAATGTAATGTAAACTTAATCATATAGTTTTACACATGACATTGTATTTAATCTATTTCTTAATATTTTTGAGATAAAAGACTATCATAAAGTCAATTGACTAATATTATAATAACAAAAAAATCATTTTATGTAACTGGATTCAACACAGTATTTAAAGGTCGTGTAATCACATGTCATATACATTCCTAACACTTAGTGGCAAAATTCCCTTGAATAGTTTAAGCTGTTTTAAGCCATCATGTGTTTGTGTATGTAACATGTGAAGTACACTAGCCAGTTTTTGCCATCAGTAGTGTTGCCCATAGCAACAGGAAAGCATGTAATAGTGCTCATATGACTTTGTTGGTTTGCAACAGTGTGTAGAAGGATTTAAGCAAATGAAACAGACAAAAATATTGGTCCAGATAACTGGAGTTTTCAAACGTGTTGTAATCATATTACAAATTATTAAGGGGATAAAAGTAAGAAGCAGAGAAAACTGAAGTGAGAGGCTATGGTAACATAAAGGTTTAAGTTTTCCAGAGGTTATTGTAAAGCTGAATTTAAATTATGTATAGGCAGAACAGATGTAATCATTCTATTCATTTGTCTCCATCATTTTATAATTTATATTTTGTAAATAACTCTAAACCTTATTTTTCTGCTTGATACAAAAGGAATGATTCTAGAATCACAGACACCTTCTGCTGGTACTCTCACAATTAAAAATAGATTGTGAATTTTATTAAATATTACCATGCTCATTTAAAGAAAGCTGAAAAAATACATTTTCAGAGGGATTCCTTTTCTGAAGTTCATAGAAAAACTTAAATTTAATAGAATTATAAGATCACATCTATAAAAATAACATATAATCATGCTGAATGCAAAACCATAAGCTTATTCAAATATAATCTTTTTTTAATTTGGGAAAAAATAATGAAACTATGATGGAGAAGATTCTATAGAACATATGTAAACAAATTCAATTTACTCATTCTGCTAAGACACTCTGGCTATTTACCTTCAATCAGAAAAAGAAAACTGCTGTGCAACATAAGGGTCCATGTTAGATGCATATCATGTAGACAAGCCTCTGTGCCTGTCATCTTCCATGTAAGTGTCAGTGCATTTCATAGTTTATTATGAAGAGAATGATATTGTGAAGAGAACTATGATGAAAAGAACAAATCTCAAACAGGAAAATATCTACACTTTTATTATTTCACATTTATTTTTGTAAAAAGGAGAAGAAATACATAAACTTGATACAAATAGTTCAATTAATAAGAGAACCAACAAATAATGAACCTTGTGATATTTAAGTTCCTTTATATGATCTCATTGCAAAAGCATGAATTGCATGGTGTTATCTTGTATTTTATTTGATTTAACGTACGAGAACCTTGAAACTTTAATAGCTTCAGTGAATCTCCCACGATTATTCCTTAAGAACTGAATTCATATCTACACCCAATCTTTCTACCAAACCCTTGCGTGCCATTAAGCCACTTAGAAGGAAGTCTGTGTGCATGCACATTCACTATCATACAATTGTAAGAGGTGGGCAGTACATTTAAACTCTGAACTTCCAAAAAGTGAAACAATATGATAAATATATGATGAGTTATAATTTCCTAATTTTTTTGTGTGTGTGGCAGAGACAGAGAGAGTCAGAGAGAGGGACAGATAAGGACGAGAAGACAGGAAGGGAGAGAGATGAGAAGCATCAATTCTTTGTTGTGGCTCCTTAGTTGTTCATTGATTGATTTCTCATATATGCCTTGACTGGGGGGCTACAGAAGACCGAGTGACCCCTTGCTCGAGCCAGCGACCTTGGGCTCAAGCTAGTGAGCCTTGCTCAAACCAGATTAGCCCATACTCAAGCTGGCGACCTCGGGATCTTAAACCTGGGTCCCTCCACATCCCAGTCCGAAGCTCTATCCACTGCGCCACTGCCTGGTCAGGCTAATTCCCTAATTTTTAACAGATATTTACTCAGTACCTCCTCTGTGTGTACAAAGCATTAGAAATATAAGGGAGGGAAAACAGACATACCTCTGTTATGAGGCAAAAAGATTCATACAGAATGTGAATAAAACTGGAGTTTAGTTCAGTGCTCAATTATTCCCCTTAGTATTACTCATTGCTGTTGCAGTATGAAACAGTGCTTACATAGGCAATTTCATCATTTCATTGCTTCCAAACAAACCTTAAAACACCAATTGGGGATTAAGTAATGCATGATAATATAAAGTCTAAGCTTTGTAACATGGAACTAAAAGGAACAGTTGCTTTAAAAGGCACTTTCTTTTCACTGGCACTCTGGGTTGGTCTTCAAGATTGGCATACTATCTCCACAGTGTTGGAGATTTGGGTATTTTCCTTTCCTTTCCTTTCCTTTTTTTTTTTTTTAATTAAGTGATAGGCAGGGAGGCATAAAGGCAGACTCCTTCATGTGCCCCAACCAGGATCCACCTTGCAGGCCCCTTGGTAGGGTGCTCTGCCCACCTGGAGCCACTGCATGGGGCTGACACTCTACCGCTGAGCCAACTGGCTAAGGCAATAGAAAAATTAAAATGAAAAAAATCACTAATTAAATGCACAGTTTCAGGTGCCTAATAATAGTCCAAACAGATTGGATTTAAAAGAAAACTTTTATACCAGAAAGTCAAACACCAATAGACACAAAAGTAAACACTGAAATTCAGTATCTTTAAATCATACAAACTTAAAAAATAACCTTCCCAATGTTGTGACTCCTTTGTTTATAATTTATTTTAAGGTTGTTGATAATGTTTGCCTAGTTTTATTGCAGAATTATTCTAGGCCTTTCAAAAACACTTTGCATTTTTTTGACACAGATAAATTCATATAATCTCAATTGGTTTAAATTTGTGGTCTGTGATATTCTAGCCATTTTTCATTTAGTAGTATTTAGAAACATTAGGTAGTGATATACTTTATACAATGTGAAAATTTCTGATTTTACTGTTAAATCTGATTTTGTTATTTAAAAGTTCCCTAATACTTTGTAATAAAATACATTTAAACATGAAAAAGTTAACATTTCCTCCTGAATAAAATAAAATATAAATAAATAAATAGTAAATAACTTACATTAGAATATGTTATAAAATTTGACTTACCCACACTTTATTGTTTTATTCTAGAAAATTAACTATAAAATGACATTTTCTTCATGTCTTCTTTCTAATTCCTCTATATATAATAATTTAAATGTCATTTATAGACATAAATTTACACACACAATAAATATACTTTTGTATTTCCTTTAAAAAACTGTAGGAATTCTTACGGTTATATTCTATTGTCTAGTACCTTTTACATTGTTCTCCTGAAATAAAATATGCAATAGCAATGAACATAAATTAGGGAAATCAGTAGTCCTGCATGTTTCTTTCCATCACTCTATTCTGGCATTAAGAACAATGTCTACTGTACATAAATGCAATTAGTAATAAGCTTTAATAATTTCAACAATAATTATACTTTTTGTTTTTGCATTACAAATTCACTTGCACAAAAATATTCCCTTTAACTTTCTCCCAAATATTCAGAATACTGACAAAGGCTTAATTTGCATAATTTAATTTATCAAGGAGTAGCTCTTGCTCTCCCTGGTTTTATCATTTTTAGTATGAAAATCCATTGCTGTTTAATAAATATTTATAGATTTACCAGAAATATGCTATTTTCCTTTTTCATCTAATGGGCGAATTTAAATATAAAAAGGACTAAAAAATAAAAAGACCCAACAATGAAACATTAAGGTAGTATAAAATGAAGAGGTTTTTTTTAGTTTCTTTTATTTTGCAGCCCTATATCATGGCAGTGAAAATATTAGATTATTGTTTTTCTTCTAGCAAGGAATTCTTATGTTTCTGAAGAATTAGCTCTCTAAGATCAAAAAGAGAAAATAAAAGTATACAAATATTCAACAAAATGACAAGCATTAAATAGTACTTGGAGTTCTCTGGCAGTATTTCTATTGTAGTATTTATTCTTTTAAAATCTTGTTTCGAGAGATTCCAAGATGGCAGCAGAGTAGGCAGACATACAAACTGCCACTTCCCAGGACCAAAATGGATTACAAATTAATTTAAGAACAATCATCATGAAAAAGCAACTTTGGACTAAAATAACAGAACTCAAAAATAAGGAATCACAAAAGAAATCACACTGAGACTAGCAGGAAGCGTGGGAAAGCAGTGGGGGCTCCCCTGCTCCCAGGAGTGAGAGGCAGCTGAGGTTCCAGAAGGATTCTCATTGTGGAGAGAGAGACCTTGAGAGGCAGGGGTCCGCAGTCCCATGACTGGAACCCCAGCCTAGAGACCCAGAGACTGGAGGAGACAGACTGACATCACTGAGTGGGGAGAAGAGCAGGATTTCTGTCTCCAGGAAAAGGCTTGCAAAGAAGCTGTAGCCTTAAAGGGCCAGTGCTGAAAACATCACTCACAGCAACTTACCTTGGGCTTTGGAGATGAGGAGAGCTAAAAGGACTGGTCTTGCATGAGGAGGGTGGCGGGATGAAGACACAGGGACATAAGTGGTGATGAGGAGAAGAATATCTTTGCTTAGTCATTCTCCAATACTAAGGCAGCCATAGGCAGGGGGAGGGTCACTCCCTCTGTCTAGCATAAGCCTAGTGTAAGGCCAATTAACCCATCTCCAAAAAGCTCTCCAGCTCCAATCAGCATGAAAGACCATTCAGAAAGGAAGAAGTAAAGGGGAGGGGCAGTGACTCGGGTTTCTAAGAAGATCTGAGCTACACTTCCCCCTTCTGATACAGAGAACATGTCCTGCCCCTGGAGAGTAACTGGGAAGACCACACCTTCTGGTTCTGAGAGGTCACACCCACTGCATTCCTGTGGACTTACCATACAGAATAAAAGAAAAAAGAAAAAAAGGCCTGGGCAGAGTTTCAACTGGGGCCAAAGAGCAAGATATGCCCACTACCCCAGTCCTAAATACAAAAGTTCCCTGCTGGACTTAACAAACAAACAGCAGGGAAATTAAGACTTTTAAATGGCTCAACTTGTCCAAGAGAATTAAAATCCAAGCAACCAGTAGAGGCTGAGGGATAAAGCCCTGGAGGAAGGGCTGCATTTCATATACGAACCTCAGCTGCACAACCCCAACAAGCTTGCAAACTGCACACAGAAAAAATGAGAAGACAGAGAAATGTAATCCAAATAAATCAACAAGAGAAATCCTCAGAAAAAGAACTGGATGAGATGAAAGTAACCAAATTACTGAATACAGAGTGTAAAATAATGATTGTTAGGATGTTTAAGGATCTTAGAGCTACAATGGATGGATGTAATGAGCACCTAAATAAAGAAATTGCAAGCATCAAAAAGACATTGAAGTTATAAAAAAGAATCAATCAGAAATGACAATAACAATATCAAAAATGAAAACTACACTAGAAGGAATCAACAGCAGGCTGGATGAAGTAGAAGATCGAATCAGCGTCTTAGAGGACAAGATAAATAAAAACACAGGAACAGAGCAGCAAAACGAAAGAGGCTCAAAAAGTCTGAGGAAACTATAAGAGAACTCTTTGACAATACAAAGAGAAATAACATCGACATCATAGGGGTTACTGATGAAGAAGAGAAAGAACAAGGAATTGAGAACCTGTTTGAAGAAATCATGGCTGAAAACTTTCCAAAATTGATGAAGGAAAATGTCATACAAGTTCAAGAATCACAGAGATTCCCGGTAAAGAGAAACCCAATGAGACCTACATCAAGACACATTATAATTAAAATATCAAAATTAAGAGATAAAGAAAAAATACTAAAAGCAGCAAAAGAAAACATCTCAGTTATCTATAGAGGAGCCCCCATAAGGATGACATTTGTCTTTTCAACAGAAACACTTGAGGCTAGAAGGGAATGACAAGAAATATTCAAAGTAATGCAAAACAAGAATCTACAACCAAGACTTCTTTATCCAGAAATATAATCATTTAAAATTGGCAGGGAAATTAAAAGCTTCCTAGACAAAACAAACAAACAAAAAACCCACAAAAACAACTCAAGGAATTCATTACAACCAAACCAGTACTGCAGGAAATGTTAAGGGGCTTGGTGTAAAAAGAGCAAAGGAAAAAAGAAATCGAGAAAAAGAGGATTATAGATTTAAAGAAGAAAATGGCAATAAACAACTACATACCAATAATAACTTTAAATGGAAATGGATTAAATGCTCCAATCAAAATACATAGGGTAGCTGCATGGATAAGAAAACAGGATCTATATATATGCTGTCTACAAGAGACCCACCTCAGAACAAAAGATACACATAGACTGAGAATAAAAGGTTGAAAAAAATACTTCACACGAATGGAAAAATAAAAAAGCTGGGGTAGCAATACTAATATCTGATAAAATAAACTTTAAAACAAAAGCTATAGTAAGGGATAAAGAAGGTCACTACATAGTGACAAAAGGAGCATTACAACAGGAAGATATAACTCATATAAATATATATGTGCCTAATATAGGAGCACCTAAATATATAAAACAGATTTTGATAGACAAAAAAGGCGAGATAAACAGCAATACTATAATAGTAGGGGATTTTAATATCCCACTAATATCAATGGATAGAACCTCCAGACAGAAAATTAACAAAAAAACAGCACCTTTAAATGACACACTAGATCAACTGGATTTAATAGATATCTTCAAAACCTTTCACCCTTAAGAGGCAGAATATATATTTTTTTCAAGTGCTCACAGTACATTCTCTAGAATAGACCACATGTTAGGACACAAAACAAGTCTTAATAAATTTAAGAAGATTGAAATTTTATCAAGGATCTTCTGTGATCACAATGGCATGAAACTAGAAATCAATTATAATAGAAAAACTGAAAAACATTCAAACATTTGGAGACTAAATAGCATGCTATTAAATAATGAATGGGTTAACAATGAGATCAAGGAAGAAATAAAAAACTTAATTGAAGCAAATGAAAATGAACATACAACAACTCAAAATTTATGGGACACAGCAAAAGCAGTCCTGAGAGGGAAGTTCATAGCATTACAGGCATACCTTAAGAAGCAAGAAAAAGCTCAAATTAACAACTTAAAACTGCACCTGAAAGAAAGAGAAAAAGAACAGCAAGTAAAGCCCAGAGGAAGTAGACGAAAGAAAATAATAAAGATCAGAGCAGAAATAAAAGACATAGAAGCAAACAAACAAACAAACAATACAGAGGATCAATGAAATCAAGAGCTGGTTCTTTGAAAAAGTAAACAAAATTGATGAACTTTTAAACAGACTCACCAAGAAAAAGGGAGAGGTCTCAAATAAATAAAATTAGAAATGAGAGCAGAGAAGTAACTGCTGACACAGCAGAAATTCAATGGATTGTAGGAAAGTACTATGAAAAACTGTATGCCAAAAAATTAGACAACCTAGATGAAATAGATAAATTCCTTGAAACATATAATTATTCAAAAATCTGGAAGAATCAGAAAACCTAAACAGACCGATTACAACAAATGAGATTTAAACAGTTGTCAAAAAACTCCCAACAAACAAAAGTCCTGGGCCCGATGGCTTCACAGGCAAATTCTACCAAATATTCAAAGAAGAACTAACTCCTATCCTTTTCAAGTTATTTCAAAAAATTCAAGAGTAGGGAAAACTTCCAAACTTCTTTTATGAGGCAAACATAATCCTCATTCCAAAACCAGGCAATGACAGTGCAAAGAAAGAAAATTATAGGCCAATATTCCTGATCAATTTAGATGCTAAAATTCTCAACAAAATATTAGCAAATTGGATCCAGCAATACATTAAAAAAAATCATACATCATGATCAAGTGGGATTTATTATTCACAAATCAATCAATGTGATTCATTACATAAACAAAAGGAAGGAGAAAACCACATGATAATATCAATAGATGCAGAAAAAGCATTTGATAAAATACAGGACCCATTTATGATTAAAACTCTCAGAAAAATGGGGATACAGGGAACATACCTCAACATGATAAAGGCCATATATGACAAACCCATAGCCAACATCATACTCAATGGGCAAAAGTTAAAAGCAATCCCCTTAAGAACAGGAACAAGGCAGGGGTGCCCCTATTCTCCACTGTAATTCATCATACTTTTGAAAATCCTAGCTATAGAAATCAGACAGGAAAAAGAAATAAAAGGCATCCAAATTGGAAAAGAAGATATATAACTTTCATTATTTGCTGATGACCTGGTACTGTACATAGAAAACCCTAAACTCTCAGTCAAAAAATGAATGGACCTGATAAATGAATTCAGCAAGGTGGCAGGATATAAAATCAATATTCAGAAATTAGTGGCATTTATATACAACAATAATGAACTGTCTGAAAGGAAAATTAAGGAAATAATCCCTTACACTATTGTAATAAAAAAAATGAAGTGCCTAGGAGTAAATTTAAGCAAGGAGGTTAAAGACCTGTACTTGGAAAATTATAAAACATTGATAAAAGAAATCAAGGAAGTTACAAACAGGTGGAAGCATATACCGTGTTCATGAGTGGGAAGAATAAACATCATTAAAATGTCTATACTACCAAAGCAATCTATAAATTCAATGCAATTTCTATTAAAATACTGGTGTCATACTTCAAAGATATAGAACAAATATTCCAAAAATTTATGTGGAACCAAAACAGAACACGAATAGCTTCAGCAACTGTGAAAGAGGAAAATAAAGCGGGGAGTATCACACTTCCTGAAATCAAATTACACTACAAGGCCATTGTACTCAAAACAGCTTGGTACTGGCATAAGAACAGGTATATAGATCAATGGAACAGAACAAAGAACCCAGAAATAAACCCAGACCTTTATGGCCAATTGATATTTGACAAAGGAGGTAAGAGCATACAATGAAGTAAAGACAGTTTCTTTAAAAAAGGTGCTGGAGCCCTGGCCGGTTGGCTCAGCGGTAGAGCGTCGGCCTAGCGTGCGGAGGACCCAGGTTCGATTCCCGGCCAGGGCACACAGGAGAAGCGCCCATTTGCTTCTCCACCCCTCCGCCGCGCTTTCCTCTCTGTCTCTCTCTTCCCCTCCCGCAGCCAAGGCTCCATTGGAGCAAAGATGGCCCGGGCGCTGGGGATGGCTCTGTGGCCTCTGCCTCATGCGCTAGAGTGGCTCTGGTCGCAAAATGGCGACGCCCAGGATGGGCAGAGCATCGCCCCCTGGTGGGCAGAGCATCGCCCCCTGGTGGGCGTGCCGGGTGGATCCCGGTCGGGCGCATGCAGGAGTCTGTCTGACTGTCTCTCCCTGTTTCCAGCTTCAGAAAAAGGAAAAAAAAAAAAAAAAAAAAAAGGTGCTGGAAAAATTGGATAAATACATGCAAAAAAATGAAACTAGACCACCAACTTACACCATTCACCAAAACAAACTCAAAATGGATAAAAGACTTAAATGTGAAACTATAAGCATTTTAGAAGAAAACATAGGCAGTAAGCTCTTTGACATCTCTTGCAGAAATATATTTGCTAATTTAACTCCATGGGCAAGTGAAAAAAGGACAGGATGAACAAATGGGATTATATCAAACTAAAAAGCTTTTGCACAGCTAACAACAATATGAACAGAATAAAAAGACAACCCACACAATGGGAGAACATACTCGCCAACACGTCTGATAAGGGGTTAATAACCAATATCTACAAAGAACTTGTAAAACTCAACACCAGGAAAGTAAACAATCCAATCAAAAATTGGGCAAAAGAACTGAATAGACACTTCTCCAAAGAGGGCATATAGATGGCCAATGGGCATATGAAAAGATGTTCAACATCACTAATCATTAGAGAAATGCAAATTAAAATCACAATGAGATACCACCTCACACCTGTCAGAATGGCACTTATCAACAAAACAACACATAACATGTGCCAGCAAGGGTGAGGAGAAAAGGGAACCCTCCTGCACTGCTGTTGGGAATGCAGACTGGTGCAGCCACTATGGAAAACAGTATGGAGATTCTTCAAAAAAATTAAAGATGGAGCTGTCTTTTGACCCAGCTATCACACTTCTAGGAATATATCCTAAGAATAACAAATCACTGATTCAAAAGAAGAAATGCATCCCCCTGTTTATTGCAGCATTGTTTACAATACCAAGATCTGGAAACAGCCCAAGTATCCGTCAGTGGACAAGTGGATAAAAAAAAGCTGTGGTACATATACACAATGGAATACTACACAGTTGTGAAAAAGAAGGAAATCTTACCCTATGCGACAACATGGATGGACCTGGAGTCTATCATGCTAAGCTAAATAAGCTAGGCAGAGAAAGAAAAATATCATATGACCTCACTGATATGAGGAATCCAATGAACAATGTGAACTGAGGAATGGATGTGAGGCAGAGAAGCTGTTAAAGAGTCCAGAGGGAAAGCGGTCTGAGGGAAAAGGGATGAGAAGAGAGGATCAAAGAAAGGAAAGACATTAGTGCAAGTATATACACATAACACAGAGAGATAGAGGGTAGGATAGTAAATCATGGAGGGAAGGAGGAAAAGAGGTGGGGGAGGGGACAAAGGGGGTATCAAGGAGAACAAGGGGGGAGAGAGGGAGATATATTTGGGGGAACACTTGTAACTATGTAAACACAACAAATTAATATTAATTAAAAAAAAGAGAGTATGTCTAGTTTTAGTAAATACATTGAAGGATGTTGGAATAAAGGGCCAGGTATGTAACTAATCCTCAAATTGTTTAGAAAAATAAACTACAATCCTTACAAAACAAAACAAACAAACATAAAAAACTTTGTTTCAATGAGATATTTTTTTTAAGAAGTTTTTATTTTACCAAAATCCCTCATTCAGTTTCCTGGAGAAAGAAGAAGTGGGTGGTGGTTACTAATTGACCTAGAAGCTACTATTACCAAACAAGTTTGGAGAGGTTATATTTAAGATTGACTAATGAAAACAAAACCATTGAGTGCATCAGGTCAGATAAACTAAGAAGGCAACTGCATTTTATCTGATGGTATAGTAAGTAATCTGGTTTCTTAAAGTTCATTAACCTTTTTTGGCCACCTACATTGCCAAGTACTGAGCAAAACTTTGGGATTGCAAAGATGACTTAAAATAGCCCTACCACTGAGCTTCTTGCAGACCAGCGGGAGACACAGACACATAACTACACTTTGGCAAGATATTTGAAGTGTTCACTTAAAATACCTTGCTTCTCTCCCAGTCTGTCCCATATCTGTAAGTGGTGACTCCAACCTTACAGGTACTCAAGTCATCTTTGACTTCTCTTTTCTTTTATATCTCTACACTCAAACTATGGGCAAATTCTGATGACTTCACCACAAAACATATAGAATCTGATCACTTTTCATCCAAGTCACTTCTACTCTCTGGCCAAACCTACTATCATTCTTAACTAGATTATTAAATAAAAACCATTCCGTTCTCCCTGCTTCTATACTTGTACCTTTCAAGTCAGTTTTCAACACGGCAGCAAGATTCCTCCTATGAGCCTAATCATGTCACTCATACAAAACCTGCCAATTGGTTCTCATTTCACTCAGTAAATACTAAAACATTGAGAGTGGCTGACAAATACCTACCAGACCTGTACCCCCTCTGAAGCTTCCATCTCAGCCTCCCCAACCCCACTTCATTCTAGGCACACCGACTTCCTCGCCCTTCCTTGAAGTCAGCTGATCACTTTCATCTCCATTCCTATCTTCATTCCTACTTGCTGTTTCTGCACTACTTGCAGAGTGCTCTCCTCTTATTCTCTCGTCTTTACTCAAAAGTATTTTCTCTGTGAGGCCTTCTTTCCACATCTTATTTAAAACTACAATACTTATAATACCACAACACTTTTTATCCTACATCCTAACTTTTTTTTTTTTTTCTATAGCTCTTCCCATCATCTGATACATTAGTTTTGTGGTTTGGTTCCCCTATCTTGAATGTAACCACCATGAAGGCAATTTTTCTTCAGCTTTGATTTTTTCACTATTGTTTCTCTAGCACCTGGAAAAGTCTAGCACCTGGAAAAGTGCTCAACACATAGAAGTCACTCATTAATTATTAAACGCATAGCTTCCTTTTTTGAAATACTCTCAGATCTTCTAAGGCAAACAGACATGCTCTTTATGAATGTCTATAAAAATATCATATACATAAAAATTATTTTTCACATCAGGTTGTGTGACTGACTGAGTTTAACTGTAGGGACATGGCCAGTAACCTAATTTATAGAGTCCAGTGCAAAATGTAAATGTGACATCTCTTATTCCAAAAGGATTAACATTTCACAGATGGCAACTGCCAAGTATTAAAACAAGTATGGAGCTTTTCTAAAGACAGGTTGCATGCCCCTGGAGCCAACCCAATAGAAGAACTAACTATACATGTGTCTCTTTACCTTCATATTTTATATCCCAGTAGTGAGCAATAATCTTGGCACAGAGTAGGTGCTCCATAAATGTTTGTTGACTGAATACACATATTGTACTGAGAAGAATTTGAAAGTATTCCACTTACATAGTACCTTCACAAATCTCCCTGAATTTTGAAAATATAATTAAGATGAGGAGTGCCTCAAGCAAGTTTAATACGTTTTTGTAAGTGATATAACAATTTGAAGGGGAAGTCGGATTTAATTGTTACCCTAAATTGTAACTAAATTGAATGATTTTCTTCTGCTCCAGACTGATTCTCAGAACTTATTATTTTGTATCAAAAATTAAAAATAAAAAGTTAGGAAGAGATAATCTTGATCTATTCTATTTTAGATTAGCTAACAAGTCTTTATTTTATTCAAGGTGTAAAGTAACATTGTTTAAGGCAATATTCCCTACAATCATAAAGGTGATAGAAAATGGTTATTCTACCTTTTTTTTTATTTTTTTGCTGATTTAAGAAAACTCTACAGGTCTCTAAAATCTACAATGTACTGAACAGACAGATGAAGAAATAAGATTGAATTAGTAAATGAGAATCAGCCTTCTACAGGAGTGGGAGCAATGCAGAATCTTCAGTTATTCTATTCTTTCTTCATTTTCTCAAGGTCAAAATAGCTTTTTACTGTAAAGGACAACAATGAGACAATAATACATCACACTTTTTAATTTTTCAAAGAACTTTTTCTGTTTTCACAATATTGTTAAGAAAATAGAACAGTTAGGTCATTTTCTTACTTTTCAAAGAATTGTGCATGCACACATTGAATAAAATTTAAGGAAAAAGAGAAGAAAATGAGGAGCAAGTTTGGTAATTCAGTGATCATTTAGAATAGATATTTTTTTCTGCCACAGTTAAAAATTCATTGCTATTTTAATACTGCCACCCAAGAATATCCAAATCTATAAAGTGTTTAATTTTTTATTCACTTGTAAGCATTATGAAAATAAAGATATAAATGAATAATTCAGTATAGAGGTATCATGATTATCAATGTTTTTTCTAAATCTCCTATAAATCAGTATCTTTTTTTAATTTGCAAATATAATACATGTTATAATTGCTTGATTGATTAATATTTTCTAAACATCATATAGATATTTTTAACATAAGAAACTCAAAACATATGGTGGTTCTTCACCACATTTTGAATACAATATATGCAGTGATATCTTTTAAATTCAGAAAGTAAGTCAAGGTAAAGTTCTAAATTAAAGAATATTTTGAAATTTTTGATATTTTGAAAAACAAAATTAATAAAAATTTCATGGAGTGATGTAATATAACTTTAATAATTTTATGTTGCATATAACTGATGACTGCAGTATGTCATTAATGTAATTTAGAACTTCTGTTGGAATAAAAAATCACAATGTGATTATTTTGAGAATTCCTTGATTTCTTCTGAAAAAATTAAAATCCAAAGATCACATTTCTGCACATATTTTATTCTTGATATGTCTGAAGAAAGATACAGTTAATGAGACTTGCAAAACCTGGAAGAAAAGAAAACAATAAGGAATCAAAACGTAATTTATAAGAATAATTTGTAATGTTAGCACTTACTATGTAGAGGAGACTAAGGACTCGACTGTTCACTTTTCATTACATGGGTTATCATTGGGCTAACTGCTTGATCTTTTTGTTTGTTTTTTAACATAATTCTAACCATATCATCAATCATACAAAACTGCCTCTTTTTGGCATAGGATCAAGTCAAGTGGTGTGTAAAAAGTACATAGTAAAATGGAGCACAGGTACTATGCACCTCAGTCTTGTCTTAAACTCTTCAGTATGAACATATAGCATTTCAAAATTACTATAGTATTAATGCTTATAAGAATGTCTTGGGCCCTGGCCGGTTAGCTCAGTGACAGAGCGTCAGCCTCGTGTGCGGGAGTCCCAGGTTCGATTCCTGGCCAGGGCACACAGGAGAGACGCCCATCTGCTTCTCCACCCCTCCCCCCCTCTCCTTCCTCTCTGTCTCTCTCTTCCCCTCTCACAGCCAAGGCTCCATTGGAGCAAAGTTTGCCTGGGCGCTGAGGATGGCTCTGTGGCCTCTGCCACAGGCACTGGAATGGCTCTGATTGGGGCAGAGCAATGCCCCGGATGGGCGGAGCATTGCCCCCTGGTGGGCGTGCTGGGTGGATCCTGGTCGGGCACATGCCAGAGTCTGTCTGGCTGCCTCCCCGTTTACAACTTCAGAAAAATACAAAAAAAAAAAAAAAAAAAAAAAAAGAATGTCTTGGTTTGTCATCATTCTGAGATTAAAACTGTCACCAGTTGAAGATTTATGGAACCTTAGGTCAGTGCCTTTGTGGATCAATATAAAATTAAACTCAGTATCCTATTTTGGCCAAACTATGTATCATATGTATTCATGCCAATGTTATAGTCTGCACTGTAATAATCTATCCACTCACAGTTTTCTTGAAACCATAGGCCTCATTTGCTTTTATCAACAGTCACTGAGACTATAAAATGAAGTCCTCCTTCTAAATCTCAGCTCTGCAGTCGGCACCCTGTGGGTCATTTTGCTTCCAATTTTATCTCTAACATTTAGTACTGTACCTGAACCACACTAGATGTTCTCCACCCTCCAAATTTACTAAATGAAGGAGTAAATGAATGAGACTGAGAGTGAATAAGTAGATTTACTAATGTCAAACATCTGCCTGGATTTTAGAAGTTTGCCAACTTGCCAATATTGTTTTCATTGCTGAGATAGGAAGGTTTTTTTTTTTTAAATATCACAAAGCAGGGAAATTATTTGATATCTCCCAGTATGACTAATTATTAATAGGCTACACCAACTAGGCTGACATGACCTCCAGCTGGACCTATACCTCTCTCGGTGCTAATAGTTTTAAGGTCCAGGCTCCCAATGGATTCACTTGTCTGATTAGGTCTTCAGCTAGTTGTTCCAATGTTTATTTTGTGTCATTTATACTTAATATCTTTTTTTTTTCTTTTTTCTTTTTTCTGAAGCTGGAAACAGGGAGAGACAGTCAGACAGACTCCCGCATGCGCCCGACCGGGATCCACCCGGCACACCCACCAGGGGGCGATGCTCTGCCCATCCTGGGCGTCGCCATGTTGCGACCAGAGCCACTCTAGCGCCTGGGGCAGAAGCCACAGAGCCATCCCCAGCGCCCGGGCCATCTTTGCTCCAATGGAGCCTCGGCTGTGGGAGGGGAAGAGAGAGACAGAGAGGAAAGCGCGGCAGAGGGGTGGAGAAGCAAATGGGTGCTTCTCCTGTGTGCCCTGGCCAGGAATCGAACCCGGGTCCTCCGCACGCTAGGTCGACGCTCTACTGCTGTGCCAACCGGCCAGGGTATACTTAATATCTTTTATCTTTAAAAATAAGAACAAGAGCTTACCTCTAAAACCAAAAGTCCAAAGTTAATTTCAATTAATGTTAAAACATTAGCTTGATACCATGTGTTGATTTTATTTTCACAACCCTAAGGAAAAAAAAAATGTCACTTGGATTGACTTCAAGATGGATATGGTTTTATACATAATTCTATTACCAAGAAGAGACATAGAATTTAGAAATATACCAGTCTAAAAAGCAAGTCAATGGCTAACTGGACACTGAAGTTTTTAGTCCAGGGAGCTTCATATAAAGTAGGACACTTTGGTTGCTACTTATAAAGTTGCTGAGATGTTGTATGCAATTGAAATTAGAAATTTATTCTTTTGATTGGATTTGTAATTCAGCAGGGTATACACTGGCCTCTAAAATGATTAGTACCCAGGTAGGAGAAGCTTTTAGAAAAACAATTCTCTATGAATAAATTATGTAATTAAAATATACATCATAAAATTAGCATATGAACAAAGTTTTAGAAGTTCTTGGGGTGGAAATCCTTAGTTCAACAATATTCCGTACCTGTAAATAGTAGTTGTTCCAGGTCAACCTGTACTCTTGCTTCTGCTCAATTTACCTAAATATCATTTTTCTCATTGCTGGGGTTCCCCTCCCTTGATTTTTTGCCAGTACTTCTACCTCTTTAATACTGGAATGGCAGCTCTACTACCAATCATTTACACCAGAGAGTTGCCAGTAGTGCCTCCTCTCTCTGCAAGGATTTGGGGAGGAGGTTTGGGGAAAAGGTTGATAAATATCTTAAATTCTAGGAGCACTTAGATCACATAATTTCAGAAAGTTTATTTACTTATTATACACCTAAGATAATACAGAATTCACCTAAATATGAATTTAATTTAGTGAAGTTGTCTAAGAATGTAATCTGTATAAATATCACTGTTTTTATATAAAAAATTGTTCAGAATACTTGATTGATTTGAAAAAAAAAAAGGCAGCAGCAGTTTTGACTTATTATTACCTCAAGGTAAGTTGCATTCATTGGCTCATCACAGAACCACTTTTTTAATGTAGAATTCGTGCAAGAACATGGTACCTGTTCTGAATTTTCTTTATTCTTATTCTTCGTCCAGTCTGTGTAATTGTGCAGGCCACAACACTGTAACTAGGAAAAAGATTCTATGAATTTTACCATAAAATATTCAAAGTGCAGTTAATTATACAATTCTCATGCACATTAAAGTGTTTTATGATGAATTTTATTAATTTATTCTACATTGTAATGTAATGAATTAAACAAGTATGTTGTTTATTTAATCTATTACTTTGTTTCTGCTATTGTTAATGTTAACAAGAGGTAAAGATCTCTACTTACATACGTGTGCTATGTTTGGCTGAAATTATTATATCTGAATTTATTTATAAGAGCCCAGGATGAAAGAGACACTTGATTAACTAAAGCTACAAACCATGTTTAGGGCCAAAACATAAAATAGAGAATAACCTTAGTCATATCTTTCTCCCAACTATGGCAATTATCTTTATATTTATCTTAAATATACTGCCATATGTGTTTAATATACAAAAAGAGTTTCAGGGTTATATTTACTTTCTTTAGGATTAATGTGAGTTGTTAACTTTCAATTTGTATTGTTTGAAAAATTACAACAAAAAATAAAAAAGGATGATAAAGAAATCAGTCATAGAGATGATCAAACATGTTAAAAATGTCTCATTTCCAATCTTATTAAGGTGAATTAGGAGGATGTGAAAAAAATCAGCTTATATATTTGACACATAGGAAATAAGAAAGTTGAAGTGAACATTTCATTTTGTGTGTGTGTGTGTGTGTGTGTGTGTTTCCGAAGTGAGAAGTAGGGGGTGGCAGACAGACTCCCACATGTGCCTGACTGGGATCCACCCAGCATGCCCACCAGGGGGCGATGCTCAGCCCATCTGGGGCATTGCTCTGCTGCAACCAGAGCCATTCTAGCACCTGAGGCAGAGACCATGGAGCCATCCTCAGTGCCTGGGCCAACCCTGCTCCCATGGAGCCTTGGCTGTGGGAGGAGAAGACAGAGATAAAGAGAAAGGAGAGGGGGAAAAGTGGAGAAGCAGATGGGCGCTTCTCCTGTGTGCCCTGGCCAGGAACTGAACCCGGGATTTCCACACACCTGGCTGACACTCTACCACTGAGCCAACTAGCCAGGGCCTGTTTTCTAAACTTGTTATTAAATTTATAAAATCAGTCTTGTCTATGTCACAATATGCACCAACAATCTTGGCACTATCTTAAAATGGTTGACTAAAATAATGCTTTAGAGTTTGGATATGCCTGACCTGTGGTGGCTCAGTGGATAAAGCATTGACCTGGAAATGCTGAGGTCGCCAGTTCGAAACCCTGGGCTTGCCTGGTCAAGGCACATATGGGAGTTGATGCTTCCTGCTCCTCCCCCTTCTCTCTCTCCCCCTCTCTCTCCCCTTTCTAAAATGAATGAATAAATTTAAAAAAAAAATTAAAAAAGAGTTTGGATATTAAAAGTTAGTTCAACCAATCAAACCTACATATACAATATCAATTATTTCATGGATAAGAACTGTAAGCTGGATTCTCATTAGTTGAAGTAATGTCCTATGTAGAACTATTTCGATATTCTATCAATTGGAATACAATCTGAAAATGAAATCCATACATATGGTTAAATATATCAGAGAAACCATATGCAGAATAAAAACATTGATAAGTACATTTCAGTTTTCCTAAAATGCATTTTTGTTAGTAAATGTACTAAAAATAAATATTTCTATGTGAGGTGTCTAGTGTAGCAATTAAGAATACAAAATCCAGTGCTAGATTGTCTGGGACTGAATCTTGGCTCTGCCACTAATTAGCTGGGTGACACTGGCTCAAGTACTAAATTTATCTTTCCTTTATCTATAAAATGAAAATGATAGTTTGACTTCATTGGTTGAGAGGATTACATGAGTAAATATAAGCAAAGCACTTAGAAAAGGGCCTGGTGCTACATAAATGTTTGCTATTTTCTTTATCAAGCACTGACTATGTTCCAGGTGCTGACCTATTCCTGCAAATTATTTGGCTGACCTACCAATTCCCTTCCCTGCCCAGAAAGATGTGAACTATTAAATAACAATTCTAACAATATTAGCTATTAAGTATTAGTTGCTTATTATGTCCTAGGTCCAAGACTTTCTAAGTATTCCATATAATATTACTCCATTTATTCCTGCCAACCAGAGGTAAGCGTTATTCTGCCCATTTTACTAACATGAAGTTAAGAAAATTACTAGTCCAGACACACAAAGCTACTGTGTGGCAATCCTAATATTCGGGACCAAATCAGAACCATCACATACTTGGCTGCCCGTAGGGACTGTGCTCAGACTTACCTCCCATGGGTGCAGGAGGAGAGATGACCAAAATTGGCAAAAGACCATCAACACTTTTATAGGGAAACCAGGGAAAAATGCACATCAATTAAACTAGAAGAGGAACTAAAGTTACAAAAGGAAGTTAAAACTAAGATCTGTAAGCGGAGACAATGCTATTACACCTTGTTTGAAAGATATTCGTAGAAGAACGTCTCATTCCTTTGTCCCTGTCTCCAAGTCTTCTCTGTATTTGCCCCTACCTTACAGTGTTCACCTTGGACATCTAATTTTTAGTTTTATTCTAATTTTGTCTTACTGTTTTCTGTAAAGCACTCAGAATCGTCCATTTAGGTTTGTCTTCAGGCACATCTTGAGATCCATACTGAGACATGACTAGATCAATTTCATCATGCCATACTTGGTGAACCTATTGAGAATTGTATTAAAAGTAAAATTTTGACAGAAACTTTCCTATGACTCCTCATAAAAGAGTATTCAGAGTCAGTTTGTTGTTTTCTGCTTATGCCTAAATGCTGTTTTTTTCTTCCTTTTAACTATTTTTAGCAGTCTCAGTGAGTGTTGATGCATTTCGTCTAACTTAAGCATTAAAAATTTCATATGATTTTCATAAATAATTCCTAATTTGGTCCTCAAAAATGCCAAACATTAGAAAGAACATATAATATACCCATTTTATGAGCCAGGAGACAGATACTCAGAGAATTTAATAATTTGCTTTGTGTACATAAATAAGAGGAGCTGAGACTTCTAACACTAGTTTATTTAAATCCCAGTCTAATGACATTTTATTCTATTATGCTGTCTTTCAATAACAAAAACTAAATAAATGGTGGGAATACTATAATAATTAAAACATTTGTACAAATTAAACCCTTATACATTTACTTATATGTTTATGCTTTAATATATTGAAGAAGCTTAGAATAATATGTAGTGTTATTTAGAGCGATAAGTTATCTAACTTATTCTAAAGTTATCTAACTTATTCTCTAACTTAATTTTGATTTAAAATAGAAAATGATGTTTCTCCATTTTATATTGCTGTGGGGAAAAGACAGTCTTATGTCCTCATTTTCCTTCTAAGCATTATTTGGTAAATACAAAGTGCTTCTGAAAAATATCTTAGTATAGAAGAGTAATGTAAGTTCCATAAATAATCTGTGTAACCACTACACAAACAAAATTCCCTCACACATATTCAATTTGACAAGCAGCTACTGAAGCCCTAGTGCATCTCCAACACCAAATTAAGCACTGTAAAGGGTATAAGAGTTACAGAGGCTCTGGACACCTTAATCAACTTTGAATGTAGAAGGACAAATCAATGTAAACAAAGCTGTTATCTCTGGGATGAACTAACAAGGGTTTGAGCCCAGGCTCTGTCATGTAGCCATGATATATTTCAGCAAGTATTTCTCCTCTCAAAGCCTCAGTTTCATGCTAGAAAGTCAGACTAACAATGCATCTCTAGGAGTTGTTGTGAGGACCAGTAATATAATGCCTAAGAAGTGCTAATGACAGTCTCTGGTATATGATAGTTATTATTTTATGATTCTTATTATTTTTAAAGTAGAAAGAGAGGAGTATGTGAATAATACTTAGTAAATATGGGTGCGTGATGCTGATAAACTATATTTACGTGTTAAGTGTCCTTCAGTATTATTATGTTCAGGTTTTATCACTAGTTCCAACAGTTACAAGCTGATGGGTTGGGCCCTGGCCGGGTACTCAATTGGTTGGAACAGCGACCAGTAAACCAAGGTTGTAGGTTCAATCCCGGTCAAGGAACACATAAGAATCAACCAATGAATGCATAAATAAATAAGTGAAACAACAAATCGATGTTTTTTTTCTCTCTCTCTCTCCTCCATCCTCTCTCTCAAATCAGCAATGAAATTAAAAAAAACAAAAAACATTGATGGATAGAGACCTGGTGTTTTGTCACCAAAGCAGCTTTACAAAACTTACCTGCTGCACACGCGCACGCGCGCACACACACACACACACACACACACAATTTGGTTGTAAGGGGAACAAGTTTTAGCTAAAAATGCCAGGACATTAACAATAACCCCTGGGTGGTTAGATCCAGGGTAGCTGCTACGTACAAGAGAGCAAATAAAGTTGGGGGGCAGTGGTCTTATGTAAGAAGCAGTGGTGGGATTCAGCTGGTTTGCACCGGTTCGGCAGAACCGATACCTAATTTTTTGTTGAATTTAGTGAACTGGTTGTAAAATGGCACTTTTAATCTGGGTTCTCTCTAAGGTGGATGCCTGGGCAGCCACCCAATATAGAAATCACAAATTTACATTCTTTTCTCTTTTTTAAAGCTCATCTGTGCAACAGCATATTCTAAGTGCCCATAGTAATGTTCATTCTGTCCGTAGGTGAAAAAAATTGGAAGTGAGGATGCCATTCAAGAAGCAATATGGAGCCTGACTAGGTTGTGACACAGTGGGTAGAGCATTGGACTGGGATACAGAGGACCCAGGTTTGAGACCCCGAGGTTGCCAGCTTGAGTGTGGGCTCAGCAGCTTGAGCTTGGGGTCTCTGGCTTGAGCACAGGATCACAGATATGACTCCATGGTTGCTGGCTTGAGCCTAAAGGTCACTGGCTTGAGCCCAAAGTCAATGACCTGAGCAAGAGGTCACTTGCTCTGCTGTAGGCCCCTGATTGAGGTCCATATAAGAAAGCAATCAATGAACTACTAAGGAACCGCAATGAAGAATCAATGCTTTTCATCTCTCTCTCTTTCTGTCTGTCTGTCCTTATCTGTCCCTCTCTCTGACTCTCTGTCTCTACCAAAAAATAAAATAAAATAAAATAAGCAATATGGAAATATCTTAAATAACAAGTTTTCTTGGGTTTTGTCAGGTATTTTTTAATATCTTTATTAACATTTTAAAACTTTCTTATAACATAATCTAGTTTTGTGCACCTCTTTTATTGTTCTTATTTAAGTATTTAATGCATGAAATAATAAACTACCTTTTGGTATATCCGGTCATTAGGGCAGAGAACCAGTTGTTAAATTATTTGAATCCCATCACTGATAGGAAGATTTTGTTGGAATTTGGACATTAATTAGGTGTTTACAAATAGAATTTGAAATTTACAAAGCAGAGGAATTAATTCAGGACTCATTTTAAATTAATAAAGGGAAGGTTGGAACTAATCTTAAATAGCCCCTCTATGACAGGAACTTTGAAGATTCTCAGTTAATAATAACTCTATAAGGTAAGCAGACACTAACCATACCATACAGATGAAGAGAAAGGCTTAAGGCTATTAAGTATCTTGCTGGTCTCTAGTCATATGGAATCTGTTCATGTCCATGCTCTCTCCACTATGGGGCACTCTCTCATGACACAAAGAGCCTGCCTGCACTGAAACACTGATATTTCTTTTCTTTTTCTTTAAGATAAACATTTTTAAAAAATTAAACTTATTGATTTTAGGCAGAGAGGAAGAGGGAGAGAGACAGACAGACAGATAGACAGACAGAAATATCAGTCTGTTCCTATATGTGTCCTGACCGGGGACTGAACTGGCAACCTCTGCGCTTATGGCTGATGCTCTTACCAATGGAGCTATCCAGCCAGGGTGAAACACTGACAGTTCTTAAAGAATTAAATGTAACTGTAGGGTGTAAGTAGATTTTGTTAGGAAAAGATTTTTTTATTTGGAACTTACCTAATTAATTTAACTATAATTATTGACCGTAACTGTGCAAAAAACATGAATGATTCAGTCCATCTTAATAAAATTGCTATATTCAAATTAGTACAAGTTGAAAGGTATTTCTTAATAAGAATAGAATACAGTAAGGTGACTGGGTCAGCAGTGGTAGCCTAGGTGGGCTGGGGGGGCAATTTTGGATTTCCCACACTCAGCATCGTCCCCTCTCCCACCCCACTCTTTGTAATTTGCAACATACTCAGTCTTCTGCAAACAGAGTAAAAGACAAGTTCTTGAGCTCACCCCTCCAGTCTGATATCTGGCTTCTTCCTGTATAGAATTGTAGAAATTTCACTGACACTTTTTTTCCTCAAAAATATTTACATTTAGCTTATAATATATAGGCTGATAGGTATCAATAATCTAAGTTATCCAACTTTCTCTAGATTTCAAGTGAAAGGATGATCTTTCTATACCTCCTCCTTCTTTGCGAAGATGAGTGATGAAAGTACAGCCTGAACACCAAAGGCCAACGTCAACAGTACTGCGTACTAAACCAAAACAAACAGATAAAAACAAGGCTTCTCATACATTTTTTAGATGCTTCAATGATGGGAAAGTATACATCATGTGAAATATTCAGTCTTAAAATATACATGTTGAAATGTCCCGTTCTCATATACATGGGTAAAAATTTTAAAACAAATAGCAAAGGAAAAAAATACCAATGAACATTTAGATAAGAGTAAGATGGAAAGAAGTAATAGTATTTCCTGAGACCCTTCACAGATAATGTGGCCTGATGAAGTTGTCGCTGATTCCACCTTCTTTCAGATCTAAAACTGTCACAGGAGGAAATTCAATGTTAATTCCCTTGACCACAATAGACTGAAAACCAGTATCCAGGGTGTCTACCTAGACTTTCACTGCTAAATAAAAGTAACTATCTATCTATTCTTCCCAGTAAGACACAATGACTCCAGTTAAATTTTCTATCTTCTTGGCAGAAGAATGCCTATAAATGAAAATTAATTATATTTAAAAAAAATATTAAAAACTATTCTATCTAAGTGTGTGAATTGTAATTCATGCCTATCACATGTATGGGGAAATGGTTCACATTAGGCCTATAGTCCTGATTATAAGTTATTTTTTTTTAATAATTTTATTTTTTTAATGGGGTGACATCAATAAATCAGGATACATATAAGTTATTTTTCATGTTACATGCATTGAGAAAGAGACAGTACTAGCCAGAGGCTAGGGTTGGCCTCTCTCAGCAGTTACATTCCTCTTTGTTAAGTAATAAATTGTAATCTCAGCTTAGAATTAGTTTCCTACATGCAGGCCCACAAGGAGAAAATACACTGACCACAGGACATGTTTGCTCTTGCTTGCTAAGCATATTTCCATTACTACTAAAGTAAATGCTCATTGACTTTAATATACTTTATTTTGATATTACTCTTCATAGTCTTAAATTTGATTACTTTGTAGCTCACCTTAGAAGACGGATCCTTATTAACTTTGTGCTAAAAATTAATATATAAATATGCTCGTGCTGAAGAACAGATTTGATCCATGGAAAACTCCTCAAGAAAATCCAACCTGGAACAGTTTCTTGGAAGGGGGTGCTTCGTTATGTGCTTGCCTTATGCTCAAGGGCTCACTGTACTGAAGTGTTATGGTAACATAAATTATTCAGCTCATATGTGTGACTTGGACACTCAAAAATGGAGATACACATTCAGGCTATCTTTTTTAAGTGAGAGGAGGGGAGATAGAGACAGACTCCTGCATGCATCCCAACCAGGATTTACCTGGCAACCCCCATCTAGGGCTGATCCTTGAATCAACTGAGCTATCCTCAGTGCCTGAGGCTCAGACCAATGGAATCACTGGCTTTGGGAAGGGAAGAGGGGGGGGGGAGAGGATGGGGGAGAGAAGCAGATGGTCACTTCTTATGTGTGTCCTGAGTGGGGATCAAACCTGGGATGTCAGTATGCCAGGATGAAGCTCTATTCACTGAGACAACAGGTCAGGGCCACATTCAGGCTATTGAAGTGAAATACATACCAAAATTAGGAGACATCTGATTTCATTGTGAATTCCTAAATAACCCAAGAGACAAAGAAGAACAATAGCTGATCCAGTTCCAGTCAAAATTCCAAAAATATAAACTGTCAAGTGATTATTTTCATCTGTGGAAATGATAAAAATAAGTTATTGTTAAGTAATAATTGCTTTTTATTTAGTAACAAATGCAGCAATCCAACTTTTCCCTAAGCAGCTGTTGCCAAACCACTAAGATTCTTTCTCTCTTTTTAAAACTTTATTCTAGATTCTCTTCCTTGTAGAAACAACGTTTCTTCCTTTAATGACATGATGAAGAATTTCTTTGGTTTCTAAAGTTCTCTTTACCTTTAGCTTACTTTCACTGTATTCTATAAAAGAGGACAATTTTTTTTCTGAAAAAAACTCTTCTACAACTAAGGTACACCATTTCTGTATTTATTTATTCATCAAATAATGTTTAAGTACCTAAAATATGTTGGCTAAGTTACCCTGAGTTTCTTGTTAATATGGCCCTATTAAAGCTATATTTTATTCTCTCTGCATCTAGATTCAGATCTCTGTGCTAGGAGAATATTTATATATTCAACAGACTAACTGTTAAATGCTTAATGGTATGGCATAGACTGTACAGCACTAAGTGCTCAGCAGATATTTGTTTAAAAGCAAGAAAAATAAATATATTAAACATGCCATAGGTTCTATGAGAGAGGCACCAGTGTGCTGGAGCGAGCTTGCTCTGGCTCATAAAAGGCAATTGTTAATTTTTCTCAAAATATAAAAGCCAACTTAATTCACATTGACACCTTAAAATTGGCCATGGTGGGAGTTAGTTGAATCATAGAAATAAAAAATACCATAAATCAAAACTCTCTATTCCAAAACCTATTAAATATTTACCAGCACACCTTTGGGTACAAGAGCACCTGGTCCAGTTAGGGGGTGGATTTTGGAGGGTTGTTGATAGTCAAGATTCCTACAGAAGTTAACATCTGAGCTTGAGCTTTAAATGATGATTAGAAATACCCACAGTGGAATAGTAGATGTATTTGGAGATTCAGAACAGTGCATTGTGTGTAGGAAGCTCTGCTTTGCTGATGCTCCCAGTTTGAGGCTGCTGAGACTGAAAAGGTTTGCAGGGGTTAAATTATAGGCATTTTGAATGTTTTTTTCTAGTCCTCCTCACTGGAATTAAACTCCTTGAGGACGGGACCTTTGTCTTTCTTGAATACTGTTGTATCCTCAGCTCACAGGATAGTGCCTTACATGTAGAAGATGCTGTACACTTGTCCTTTGGATATATAATGGCAGTGGGGAACCAGAGAAAAGCTTTTAATGTTTCATGGTTAAATTTGCCTTTTAAATTGATTACTCAGCCAGCCAATTTGGAGGATGGCTGAGAAAGGAGATCAGAGCACAGGCTCCTAGGGCTATTATAGTGGCAAAGGATAGATGGGAAATTTAGGTGGCATGATATTATTACAAATGGAGAGGTGAGGGCAGAATACTTTAAAATGAGGTAGATTAATTGAAAGATGGGATAAAAAGAGGGAAGATCCCAGTGTTTCTTTTCTCAAACTACTTATTTTCAGTTCCATGTCCTGAAACCTTAACTGAGATTTCACTAAGTGTTTTAAACATACAAGTAATGTGTGCCTTCCTTCATTAAAACAGAAAACCACTTGCCTTCCACTTCGCTTTTCCACAGCTCACAGCCTAGAAAGTAAACTTGGTTGAGCCAGTGACGGCCTAGCAATCAAAGACACTTAGGGAATAGCAGAGCACAGTATAGAAAGAACCTGGGTTCCATAATGACTCAGTAGTCTCCTTCTGGTTTGTTACATTAATATCCATTTTTTTGAAAAAAAAATCTTAAAAAATAAATTTCTACTGCATTTGTGGGTAGTTCTCACAAGCAAGAACATTAGGGTTAATGAGAATTCACTGGGGAACAATTTTTTTTTTTCATTTTCTGTTGCAAGAGTTTTTAGAACTGTTTCTATATATTTCTGCATTGTTAATTCCAAATATGAAATCTGTTTTTCTTGGTGCATGCTCTAGTTTTTATGCAATTTTAATTTCTTTTTGTTAGTTAATGGCATGCATTGGTTTTTAAATTGGAGTTAAAGGGCAACGACTCTTGGATTGAACATAACCACAAGGCAATTAATGTTTTACAAACACCACTTTTACATAATTGTAGTTATTTTTAAACGTAAAAAATTATTATCTGATAAAAACACCCTCTTATTTTGTTTTAAGATTGAATCATGGCTTCTTCAACAATTCCTCATGCATCTTATCAAAATACACTTGATCACCATGTTCACTTTCTTTGTCCTTAGAAGAAATAAAACCATTGAAAACTGGAACTGGGAGTGTCTCAGAGTGTGTGATAGGTCGTATTGCTGAAGGAATATTAGGATATGTGATCATATGCCATTTTTTCAAGTAGGCGTAAATGTAAGAATAGTCCTGATACCTTCTGTTATATATGTGGCTGCTACACACTTCAACTTCAAAGGGTCAATATTTCATCATTTGTAACACGTGCATCTATTGCCTATTTTCAAGTTCCGTTTGGCGATCAAGACAAGAATTGGGCTCCTCATATTGCATGTCATAATTGTGAGGAAATGCTTCGTGACTGGAAAAAGGAAAATGCAAAGGAATGCCTTTTGGTATTCCCATAGTTTGGCGTGAACCTAAGGACCACAGCAGTGACTGTTACTTCTGTCTGATCCATACAAAGGGCATCGGCAAGAAAAAATGGCATATGATCACATATCCTAATATTCCTTCAGCAATACGACCTATCACACACTCTGAGACACTCCCAGTTCCAGTTTTCAATGGTTTTATTTCTTCTAAGGACAAAGAAAGTGAACATGGTGATCAAGTGTATTTTGATAAGATGCATGAGGAAATTGTTGTAGAATCTGAATGGTCTTCTTCTGATGCCAAGCAGTCATTAACTCCTCAGCAGTTTAGCCAACCCAAATTGAAAGACTTAGTAAGAATGACATAAAAATTGTCCTTGACTTTCTGAAGTATGAGGAGCATAACTGGATCATTTGTGTGGATCTTAAAAAGGTAAATTTCCTGTTAGGACAACAGAGAGGTTTCACGAAGTATTCTTTTTTTTTTTTTTTTACTTCATTCACTCAAAAATTATTTTACTGGGTACCTACTGAGATACCATCCTCTGTGGTAGGCACCAGAAATGCAGCAAAAAGCAACAGAAACACAAGCATAGTGACTGCCGTTGTCAATCCTTCAGTTGAGTCAAAATATATATCGGCCCAGCATGTGGAAATCTTGGGTTCGATTCTTGGTCAGGGTACACAGGAAAGCATCCATCTGCTTCTCCACCCTTCCCCCCAGTCCTTCCTCTCTATCTCTCTCTTCCTCTCCTGCATCCAGGCTCCATTGGAGCAAAGTTGGCCTAGGCGCTAAGGACGGCTCCATGGCCTCTGCCCTAGGCACTAAAATGGCTCCAGTTGCAACAGAGCGACACCCCAGAGGACAGAGCATCGCCCCCTGGTGGGCATGCCGGGTGGATCCCGGTTAGGCACATGCGGGAGTCTGTCTGCTGCCACCCCCCTGCACACTGCTTCTCACTTTCGAAAATACAAAATAAATAAATAAATAAATAAATAAATAAATAAATAAATATCAAATAAATAATTATATATTTTGCTAATGTTATGGTAATAAGTCCATGAAAAAAAGAAGTACAGAGGGGTCTAAGTTATTCTAGAGTCTGGTAGGTCAGAGAAAACCCTGAGAAAAGCTCCTGCAAGCTGAGGCCTGAATAATGGGTAGGATGACTTGTTCAAGCAAAGAGAGCAGGAGGCAACTCAAGAGAAAACAGTGTGTGAGGGCCAGGAGACAAAAGCAGAATGCGCAGGGGCAAGAGGGTCATTGTTAAATATATAAATAGCAAAACACAGAAACGAAACCATAGAAGGAGTGCCCCCGGCAAGCATTCCCAAGTTTGAGATGCTCAGAGAACAAGGGAGCACACAGTCTTCACGACAGCGCAGTAGTCACAGGGGTTTGTTGGCACAGAAGTGAGCTGTAGGTGCTGAATGTCACAGCAATGCTGGGACAACAACTGCCTCCTGGAGAATTCCTGCCTTGCAAATATATCTCAGCCTATTTTAGAGACTCTTTAAGGTGGCACCTGACATCTAACTAATGTTCAGCCAGCGGACGTCAGTCAAACTCATCACATTCTAGCCACAAAATCTGTCCCCTCTCTGTGCTTCCTTAGAAACGTGTCTCTACACCTCTTTTAACATTTCACAACACTGACTCTAACTACCCACTTACTTAGGTATGTTCCCATGTACACTGAGACTGTTATGCCCAGTGCCTAGAACAGCTGGACACAGATTAAATGCTCACTAAAAACTGTATTCACAGTTTCTTCCAAGCCTAGAATATCCTTCCCCTCTCTTTCTTTCTTTTTTTTGTGACTAATAAATATGTAATATTTTAACATATACTAAGTCATTTTATTGTAAAAATCTTATTTGACTTGGAGCAAGATATTATGGAAATCTTATGGGTTTCTTCAAAATTCAGGCCCTGGCTGGTTGGCTCAGCGGTAGAGCGTCAGCCCGGCGTGTGGGAGACCCGGATTCGATTCCCAGCCAGGGCACATAGGAGAAGCACCCATTTGCTTCTCCACCCCCCCCCCCTCCTCCTTCCTCTCTGTCTCTCTCTTCCCCTCCCGCAGCCAAGGCTCCATTGGAGCAAAGATGGCCCGGGTGCTGGGGATGGCTCCTTGGCCTCTGCCTCAGGCGCTAGAGTGGCTCTGGTTGTGGCAGAGCAATGCCCTGGAGGGGCAGAGCATCGCCCCCTGGTGGACAGAGTGTCGCCCCTGGTGGGCGTGCCGGGTGGATCCTGGTCGGGTGCATGCGGGAGTCTGTCTGACTGTCCCTCCCCATTTTCAGCTTCAGAAAAATACAAAAAAAAAAAAAATTCAATGGGAAAAAATATTAGTCTTTGTTCCTCAAATTCCTTGAGATCAGGAAATATAGTTTGAAGTGTGACTTCCTACTTATGAAAAAAAAATTTTTTTTATGTGCCACATATTCTTTATCTAGTCTTCTATTTTTTTTTTTACAGTGGTTAAAGCCTTTAAGCAAACTCTTGGCCAATACAGCAAGAATCCATAAAAGAATAGTGTCCTTAACATGTTCACCAAGTCCAAGTTGGCCCCAACACCATACCAAATCCCTGAAAAATGCAACCCAACCCCAGTTCATTCTGATAGGAGCTGTTACAAGGAGCAGGAGTCCAGGAAAAGTCCACATCCAGGAAAAGTCCGCATGGCACTGGAATTATTGTCACAATTCTATACTTTGCAGGTCACGTCCAAGTCCCAATGACCATTGCTTCTAGCTGGTAATGATTCAGGTAGACTGGAAAAGCCATCTTCAGCATGTGTGGAGATGGAGTTTCTGTTCTCCTCTGCCTGGAGGGATGAGACCAAGTTGCTTTTCCCTGGAGCTCTGCGACTGTGGCTTGGTAAAGAGAACCTTGGGATACACAAAGCTGGTGGCAAAGGTAGATTCATAATAGAAGTTGGCAAAAGGGAGAAAAAGAGCTCTAAATTAGGAGTAGGTCCCAGCCTGAAATATGAGTGGGGCATTAAGGTAGGAGGAATAAAGGAAACACTATATATTAAGCAAAGCAGCAGAAAATAGGACTATCAACACCCACAACAGAGATCTTCAAGGGAAGAATAAAAAACCTGACTATTCAGGCAAGACATAGTTAAGTGGCCCTTGTGCAAATGAGATCAGTTTACCTGCTTCTTGGAAGAAATACCCTAGACTTTTCCACAGTGTCGTAGATGGGGCCGATGGTCAGAGGCATTTTTATATGCCAACAATGAACAGTCAGAAAGAGAAATTAAGGAAACAATCCCCTTCACAATTACAACCAAAAAAATAAAGTACCTAGGAGTAAACTTAACCAAGGAGACTAAAGACTTGTACTCGGAAAATTACAAAGCATTGATAGAAATCTAGGAAGATACAAACAAGTGGAAGCATATACCGTGCTCATGGTTAGAAAGAATAAACATCATTAAAATGTCTATATTATCCAAAGCAATCTATAAATTCAATGCAATACCTATTAAAATACCAATGAAATACTTCAAAGATATAGAACACATATTCCAAAAATTTATATGCAACCAAAAGAGAACACGAATAGCCTCAGCAATCTTGAAAAGGAAGAATAAAGTGGGAGGTATCACACTTCCTGATATCAAGTTATACTACAAGGCCATTGTACTCAAAACAGCCTGGTACTGGCATAAGAACAGGCATATAGATCAATGGAACAGAACAGAGAACCCAGAAATAAACCCACAGTTCTACGGACAACTGATATTTGACAAAGGAGGTAAGGAAATACAATGGAGTAAAGACAGCCTCTTTAACAAATGGTGTTGGGAAAATTGGACAGCTACCTTAAAAAAAATGAAACTAGATCACCAGCTTACACCACTCACAAAAATAAACTCAAAATGGATAAAAGACTTAAATGTAGGCCGTGAAACCATAAGCATCTTAGAAGAAAACATAGGCAGTAAGCTCTGTGACATCTCTCGGAGCAATGTATTTGCTGATTTATCTCCACAGGCAAGGGAAATAAAAGACAGGATAAACAAATGGGACTATATCAAACTAAAAAGCTTTTGCACAGCTAAAGACAACAAGAACAGAACAAAAAGACAAACTACACAATGGGAGAACATATTTTATTTGACAATACGTCTGATAAGGGGTTAATAACCAAAATTTATAAAGAACTTGTAAATCTCAACACCAGGAAGACAAACAATCCAATCTAAAAATGGGCAAAAGAGATGAATAGACACTTCTCCAAAGAGGACATACAGATGGACAATAGGCATATGAAAAAAATGCTCAACATCACTAATCATTAGAGAAATGCAAATTAAAACCACAATGAGATATCACCTCACACCAGCCAGAAATGCGCTTATCAACAAAACAACACAGAAAAGTGCTGGCGAGGATGTGGAGAAAAGGGAACCCTCCTGCACTGCTGGTGGGAATGCAGACTGGTGCAGCCACGGTGGAAAACAGTATGGAGATTCCTCAAAAAACTGAAAATCGAACTGCCTTTTGACCAAGCTATCCCACTTTTAGGAATATATCCCAAGAACACCATAGAACGGCTCCAAAAGGGGAAATGCACCCCCATGTTTGTGGCAGCATTGTTCACAATAGCGAAGATCTGGAAACAGCCCAAGTGTCCGTCAGAGGACGAGTGGATTAAAAAGCTTTGGTACATATATACTATGGAATACTACTCAGCCATAAGAAATGATGACATCGGATCATTTACAATAACATGGATGGACCTTGATAACATTATACGGAGTGAAATAAGTAAATCAGAAAAAAACTAAGAACTATATGAATCCATACATAGAAGGGACATAAAAATGAGACTCAGAGACATCAACAAGAATATGATGGCAACAGGGGTGGGGGATGGGGGGAGGGGGGATGAGGCGAAGAAGGAGAGAGGCGTTGGGGGAGGGGAGGGGCACAAAGAAAACCAGATAGAAGGTGACAGAAGACAATTTGACTTTCGGGGAGGGGCATACAGCACAATCAAATGTCAAAATAATCTAGAGATGTTTTCTCTCAACATATGTACCCTGATTTATCAATGTCACTGCATTAAATTTAATAAATAAATTAAAAAAAATGCCTCTGATTTTTGAGTATTGATTTTATATCCTGCCACCTTGCTGAATTCATTTATCAGGTCTAGTAGTTTTTTGACTGAGACTTTAGGGTTTTCTATATACAGTATCATATCATCTGCAAATAATGATAGTTTTACTTCTTCTTTTCCAATTTGGATGCCTTTTATTTCTTTTTCTTGTCTGATTGCTGTGGCTAGGACTTCCAGAACTATGTTGAATAAGAGTGATAAAAAGGGGCACCCCTGCCTTGTTCCTGATCTTAAGGGTATTGCTTTTCATTTTTTCCCATTGAGTATAATATTGGCTGTGGGTTTGTCATAGATGGCCTTTATCATGTTGAGGTATGTTTCTTGTATTCCCACTTTGCTGAGAGTTTTGATCATGAATGGGTGCTAGATTTTCTCAAATGCTTTTTCTGCATCTATTGAAATTATCATGTGGTTTTTCTCCTTCCTTTTGTTTATGTGATGAATCATATTGATTGATTTGCGAATACTGTACCAGCCTTGCCTCCCAAGAATAAATCCCACTTGATCATGGTGTATGATTTTTTTCATATATTGCTGGATCTGGTTTGCTAATATTTTGTTGAGGATTTTTGCATCTAAATTCATCAGGGATATTGGCCTATATGTTTCTTTCTTTGTGTTCTCTTTGCCTGGTTTTGGAATCAGAATTATGCTCACCTCATAAAAGGAGGTTGGAAGTATTCCTTCCTCTTGAATTTTTTGAAATAGCTTGAGAAGGATAGGAGTTAGTTCTTTTTTGAATATTTGGTAGAATTCACTTGTGAAGCCATCAAGTCCAGGACTTTTCTTTTTGGGGAGTTTTTTGATAGCTGTTTCAATCTCATTTGTTGTAATTGATCTGTTTACGTTTTCTGATTCTTCCAGATTAATTTTTGGAAGATTATGTGTTTCAAGGAATTTGTCCATTTCATCTAGGTTGTCTAGTTTTTTGGTGTACAGTTCTTCATAGTATTTTCTTTCAATATTTTGTATTTCTGTTGTGTCAGTTGTTATTTCTCCACTCTCATTTCTAATTTTATTTATTTGAATCCTCTCTCTTTTTTTCTTAGTGAGTCTGGTTAAAGGTTTATCGATCTTGTTTACCTTTTCAAAGAACCAGCTCCTGGTTTCATTGATCCTCTGTATTGTTTCTTTAGCCTCTATGTCATTTATTTCTGCTTTGATCTTTATTATTTCCTTCCTTCTACCAGTTCAATGCTTTACTTGCTGTTCTTTTTCTAGTTCTTTTAGATGCAGGGTCAAGTTGTTTACTTGAGCTTTTTCAGCTTCTTGAGGTATGCCTGTAATGCTATAAACTTCCCTCTCATGACTGCTTTTGTTGTGTCCCATAAATTTTGAGTTGATGTATGCTCATTATCGTTTGTTTCTAGAAAATTTTTAATTTCTTCTTTGATCTCATTGTTAACCCATTCATTATTTAATAACATGCTATTTAGTTTCCAAGTGTTTGAATGTTTTCAAGTTTTTCTTTGTGGTTGATTTCTAGTTTAATGCCACTGCGATCAGAGAAAGTGCTCGATATGATTTCAATCTTCTTAAATTTGTTGAGACCGCTTTTGTGCCCTAACATGTGGTCTATTCTAGAGAATGTGCCATGAGCGCTTGAAAAGAATGTATATTCTGCTGTTTTAGGGTGAAAGGTTCTGAAGATATCTATTAAATCGAGTTGATCTAATATGTCCTTTAAGTCTGCTTTTCTTTGTTAATTTTCTTTCTTGAGAATTTATCTAATGATGTTAATGGGGTATTGAAATCCCCTACTACTATAGTATTGCTGTTGATCTTGCCCTTTAAGTCCATCAAAGTTTGCTTTATATATTTAGGTGTTCCTATATTAGGTGAGTAAATATTTATAATGGTTATATCTTCCTTTTGGATTGCTCCCTTTATCATTATGTAGTGACCTTCTTTATCTCTAACTATGGTCTTTGTTTTAAAGTCCATTTTGTCTGATATAAGTATTGCTGCCCCAGCTTTTTTTTTTCATTTCCATTTGTGTGAAATATTTTTTCCATCCTTTTATCTTCAATTTGTGTGCATCTTTTGATTTAAGGTGTGTCTCTTGTAGACAACGTATTTATTGGTCCTGTTTTCTTATCTTTTGATCAGATCATTTAATCCATTTACATTTAAGGTTATTATCGATATGTAATTGTTTATTGCCATTTTATTCCTTAAAACTGTATTCCTCTTTTGCTATATTCTTTTTTCTCCTTTGATCTGTTTACAACAGGTCCCTTAGCATTTCTTGCAGCCTTGGTTCGGTTGCAGTGAATTCCTTGAGTTTTTTTTTTTTTTTTTTTGTCTGTAAAGCTTTTTATTTCTCCTTCAATTTTAAATGATAGCCTTGCTGGATAAAGCAGTCTTGATTGTAGGCTCTTGTTCTGCATTACTTTGAATATTTCTTGCCATTCCCTTCTGGCCTCAAGTGTTTCTGTTGAGAAGTCAGAAGTCATCCTTATGGGGGCTCCTTTGTAGGTGATAGTCTTTTTTTGTCTAGCAGTTTTTAATATTTTCTCTTTATCACTTAGCTTTGGTATTTTAATTATGATGTGTCTTGGTGTTGATTTCTTTGGGTTTCTCCTTAATGGAGTTCTCTGTGCTTCCTGAACATGTGAGATGTTTTCCTGCCTTAATTGAGGGAAGTTTGCAGCTATGATATGTTTGAACAAAGTCTCTATCCCTTGTTCTTTCTCTTTTTCTTCAGGAACCCCTGTGACGCGGATGTTATTTCTCTTCATGTTGTCACAGAGCTCTCTTAGAGTTTTCTCAGACTTTTTGAGTCTCTTTTCTTTTTTCTGCTCTGCTTCTGTGCCTTTATTTATTGGGTCCTCTAACTCACTGATTCGATTCTCCTCTTCATCCATCCTGCTTTTAATTCCTTCCATTGTGTTCTTTATTTCAGATATTGTATTTGTCATTTCTGACTGATTGTTTTTTATTATTTCAATGTCCTTTTTTATACTTGCTATTTCATTATATAGGTTTTTGTAATGACCATCTATTGTTCTAATATCTTTGAGCATCCTAACAATCGTTATTTTAAACTCTGCATCTGGTAATTTGGTTATATTTGATTCATTTAGGTCCTTTTCTGGGTATTTCTCTCAGTTCATTTGTGTTGCATTTCTCTGCCTCCGCATTTTCTCTTCATGGGAGTGGCTGTGATCACGTGCTCGGGTGCACAAGCCTTGGTGGCCTTGGCCTTTGCCCCGCCCCCATGGGTGACATTATGCTCGGTCCTGAGGGCACTGGCGAACACCTTTGCTCAGCTGCGGGTCTCCGCCTGTTTCTGGGCTTCCACCTCACCCTTGCAGGAGGAGCCTTGGCTCTACCTGCCGGGCAGGACTGCGTGCCCACGCTCAGCTCAGTAGCGGAATTCCGCCTGTTCTGTGCTTTTGGCTCCACCCCCATGGGAGGAGCCGGCTCCCAAGTCAGACCACAAGCCTCAGTTGCACGGGCAGGGCAAGGCTGTGCTCCTGTGCCCTTGCTCAGGGGCTGGTCTCCACCCTTTCTGGGGTTCCCGCCCTTGTCCCGCAGGCTGAATTATAGGCTGCCAGCAGCTGGGCTTGACCGTTTTTGCATGCCCCCTCCTCCCCAGCAGGGCAAGACTGAGCTCACACCTGAGCCCAGTGCTGGCCAGCCAGCTTCCTCCCCTGCCAACAGAACCGCGCTTCTGTCTCCCGCTGCTGCCCGCCCTCCGGCGAGCCCTCAGCCATGTGGGTGCAGGCACTGCAGCTCAGACCCTAAGACTCACTACTGTAGCCCCGAAAGCTCCCTCCTCCTAAGCAACTCTGCTCTGAGTGCTGTGGGAAAGCTTGTTTGGCTGCTCTCCTGCTTCCCTTTGCTGGTATTGCTGTTTCCAGGAGAAATATTCACTTCAGATTTGGGGAGTGACTCAACCCAGGGGTTAGGGTGGCTGTCTCCCAAAATGTTTCTCCCTGTGCCTCCTAGATTATACTCTCTTCCTGCTACTCTGGTATTCTCCTCTCTTCCCATTCCCCAGAGCCCCTGGTGAGTGGTTGTGAGAGAGGTGTTCTGCGTGGTCCCTTTAAGAAGAATCCTGGGTCTGAGAAATCAGACTTTTTCTCACAGACAGTATCCTGACTTGTTTCCAGCTAAATACTGTCCTTACACCTCTTCTGGGCTCTGGGGCTGCAGGCTGGGGCTTTGTTCCTGGGGCTTAGGACCCTTCCCTCTCTGCTAAACTCACTTCCCGCCACACGAGCGGCTGCCGTTCGCTCTGGGGAGCTGAGCAGCCCTCTCCGCATTTCTGCTTTTCCTACCAGTCTTGGTGTGGCTTCTTCAGTGTTCCTTGTTTGAAGAGTCCTCTTAGTTTAGTCCAAAGGTGGTTTTTCCAGATGATAGTTCTTAAAATTAGTTTGTAATCCACTTTGGTTCTGGGAGGTAGATCCCCTCTCTTTCTTTTTTAAATAACTTACCTTCCAGATAAATAGATAGCCCTTCTGTATATTTCCTCAAGACTTTGCTCATCACTGTCAGCTATCCACCTGTATTGTGTCTCCTGAAGTATTCTTGCTTTCTGTATTTGTGGGACAGCCAAGCTTGGGAGAAACACTGGACACAGAAAGAGTGGCTGAAACATGAGGCTCTGGAAGTAGGGATGCAAAATATTGTGAATGAACCTGTAGTTAATCAAGACAGGATCATTTTCCCCCCACTTCACATCAAACTTGGCTTAATAAAGCAGTTTGTTCAGCCTTTGAATAGAGAAAGTGAATGCTTTCAACATATTATTTCTGCTTTTCCTGCTTTGTCTTTTGAGAAGATAAAAGCGGGTGTATTCAATGGATCTCAAATTTGAACCCTCATATGTGACGAAGAATTTGCCAGGAAGATGAATAAGGAGGAGAAAGCAGCATGGCAGTCTTTTGTGGCAGTTACAAAGAACTTCCTTGGCAAAGTATGCTGTTGGCTTTCTGCAACGTTGGATGTAACATGAGCGTTAAGATTCACTTCCTGAACAGTCACCTTGATAAGTTTCCCAAAAATCTTGGAGCTGTTAGTGATGAGCAGACAACTGCTGGAGCATCAAACGAGATTGTCCTCAACAAGTATGCAAACTCAAGAGCTACAAACGCAAATTTTTGCCTGTAGAATTTAAATAAGTTTTGCATAAATTTTATGATTAAAATAAGCGTTTTAATATGTTCTATTTTGAAATTGTAGACAAATTCTGATGCAATCATATATTTTAGTGTATTAGTGTATTTACTGCATTATATAAATTATTATATTTTCACAAAGATGATGCCCAAGAAGACATTCTATTTCATTATGTTAAATTAAATGTTGAAAATTTTACAATAAGATGAAAACCTAAAATCTTGAATTGCAATAAAAATTGTAGCTTACAGAGAAAAACTAAAGTCATATTTGAGATCAGCACACTTGAATTAGGTAAGAACAAGTGTTTTTGTGGATGCAACAAAAGTTTTGTTCCCCAGTGTTATCTGTCAAGTCCAAAGTGGAACAGGAAAAGGAAAGGAAAATGATTTGCTACACACAAATTAATACATTATTATATTAGATTTGGATGGGAAGTGCTCAGACTAGTGTAGGTCATAGTCAACATTCTATAAGTGTAAGTTACTATTGTCATTATTGTGGGGAAGAGAAGGACAGAAATGTTTACATGCCATTTACTCTGAGCAAACCCCTAATGCCCTCAGATATCATGAATACTTCCCATAAGTAAAGTATACAAAGAGAAAAGAATCAAGATACTAAGCACTTAGAAATAGCTGAAGTTTAGCTAAACTATTTAATACTTTGTAGCACTTTTTATTAAACCTTTTTATTTAGCTTTATTTTTCCTATAAACATTTTTTTCCTACTTGATATCCACTAAGAAATAAATTGGCTTGATAGCACATGCTTTTGCCATGTATTTAATGATTAACGGTACTATTAAGTAGAACTTACTGAAAAAAAGGAAAAGTTCTATATCTGCTAAGTCCAATAAGGTAGTAGCCACATACAGACAGTGAGTATTCGATATGTGGTTCTTCCTTCCAGTCAAGAATATTTATATGAAAATAATCCTTAGGCTATTAAACTTCAGTCCACAGTGACCACAGCATGCCATGATATGGCAAAATAAGGACAATGTAAAGATCTACAGTTTTTTTTAAATAAAGTCAAATGTATTCAGTTATTTTATTCATATTTAGAAAATATAATATATTTTAAATATATATTTATATAAGTGTAGAAAATTTTAAACTATATATATATTAAATTTTATTTAATAGGCCCTGGCCGATTGGCTCAGTGGTAGAGCATCGGCCTGGCGTGCGGAAGTCCCGGGTTCGATTTCTGGCCAGGGCACACAGGAGAGGCACCCATCTGCTTCTCTGCCCCTCCCCCTCTCCTTCCTCTCTGTCTCTCTCTTCCCCTCCCACAGCCAAGGCTCCATTGGAGCAGGAAATGGCCCGGGCACTGGGGATGGCTCCTTTGCCTCTGCCCCAGGCGCTAGAGTGGCTCTGGTCGTGACAGAGCGATGCCCCGGATGGGCAGAGCATCGCCCCCTGGTGGGTGTGCCGGGTGGATCCCGGTCGGGCGCATGCGGGAGTCTGTCTGACTGCCTCCCCGTTTCCAGCTTCAGAAAAATATAAAAAATAAAAAATAAAAATAAAAAAATAAAATAAAAATTTATTTAATAAATACTTCAGACATGCAAAAAATATCTGGAAAACAACCAGGGAAAGTATGGAGATGCATTTGGGCCTTGTGAAAATGAGCAGTGGATGATATCTCTCTCTTATCTGTCTCTCTCTGGAATCTGAGTCTTCTCACTTTGTCCTCCAGGCCAGCTGCTGCTGTGCCTCAATTCATTAGGTAATATATGGTTGCTGACAGGTTCTGTGTTTAATAATCTTGGCTCCCAAGGGTGAGACTAATCCTAGAGTCTCACCCTCAAATTCAAAATTCTATGGGAAATATTTGTACTGAGATAAAATTGGCATAAAACATTGTGTAAGTTCAAAAGGTAGAGAGTGTTAGTACATTTATATACGTCAACATGGTTACTATAGTAGCATTAGCTAATGCTGTTAGCCTATCATATATTCACCATTTTTTGGTGTTGAGAATAGTTAAGAGTTAGTAACTTAGTAACCTTGAAGTTTATAAACAGTGTTGTTTACCATAATTACTATGTTGTGCATAAAATTGCCAGAAATTACTTATCTACTAATTATAGGTTTGTACCCATAAACAACACATCTCCAATTTCCCCATCCTCTAGCCTCTGATAACCACCATTCTACTCTGTTTTTACAAAGTTAGGTTCTTTAGATTATATCACATACAAGTGATATAAACCATTTTTTCTTCTCTATCCATGTTATATTACTTATCATCAAGGTCCATCCATGGTGTCACAAATTGCAGAATTTCCTTCTCTCTCATGGTTGAATAATATGTAGCTATATTCATATATATACTATAAGAATATTATTCATATATATGTATGTATATATGTATCTCATATCTTCTTTATGCTGATGGATACTTAGGTCATTTGCACAGGGAATATTATATTTTGTTTCTAATCACGTGATGGTAAGAATAGATAGTGCCTGACCTGTGGTGGCGCAGTACATAAAGCGTCGACCTGGAAATGCTGAGGTCGCTGGTTTGAAACCCTGGGCTTGCCTTGTCAAGGCACATATGGGAGTTGATGCTTCCAGCTCCTCCCCCCTTCTCTCTCTCTGTCTCTCTCTCCTTTCTCTTCCTCTCTGTCTCTCTCTCCTCTCTAAAAATAAATAATAAATAAATAAAAATGATATAAAAAAAAAAGAAAAAAAAAAAAGAATAGATAGTAACTGAGTTCTAAAAAAGAATATTTAGCCCTGGCCGGTTGGCTCAGCGGTAGAGTGTCGGCCTAGCGTGCGGAGGACCCGGGTTCGATTCCGGCCAGGGCACACAGGAGAAGCGCCCATTTGCTTCTCCACCCCTCCGCCGCGCTTTCCCTCTCTGTCTCTCTCTTCCCCTCCCGCAGCCAAGGCTCCATTGGAGCAAAGATGGCCCGGGCACTGGGGATGGCTCTGTGGCCTCTGCCCCAGGCGCTACAGTGGCTCTGGTCGCAACATGGCGACACCCAGGATGGGCAGAGCATCGCCCCCTGGTGGGCAGAGCGTCGCCCCTGGTGGGCATGCCGGGTGGATCCCGGTCGGGCGCATGCGGGAGTCTGTCTGACTGTCTCTCCCTGTTTCCAGTTTCAGAAAAATGAAAAAAAAAAAAAAAAAAAAAGTAAAAAAGAATATTTAACTTGGGCAGTGAATCTATGTAGATCTCCATTATCTTTTCAAGTCTACATATCTGTAAAGGTCCAGAGTTAGCAGAATAATCACAATCTTCCATTTCTCTCATTCTTCTTGTCCAACATTCCTAGCTTTCTCTCCCCAAATTCTCTTTCTTTCATGGTCTTGAATTTATGTCCTATGATTTCATAAGGTGTTTCTAAAACCAACTGCCAAAGATCTTCAGAGGAAAACTGAATTTTAGAGAAATACTGCCACCTGCTGAATAAATCATATATGCAATTATTTCATTCAGAAAGAAAAAGGAAAATAGATGCATACCTAGAACAGTGAAAATATTACTTCTGTCTAATAAAAGCCATGCACCAAATCCCATGAGTAAAAGTCCAAGAACCTACAAAAAAGAGTGAATGTGATTTTTGGTAATTGTCAATAAAATGCATTACATTTTTTAGACTAAATAATTTTGAAAATTCTTACCAAGAAAGCTCCATTCAAGAGATTGAGAAAGTATTTTAAAATTATTGATTTGTTTTTCCTTAACATTATTCTCTCCTCAGATACTAATGATTCTGAAAAGATAAGCACAATTTTTATTGTAAATACTAACCATAGTAACAAATTTAAATAATTCTGCCTACTAATGTCTTTATTTGTACATTTTATTTTTCATACCAGTGGTCAGTACAACATCCGTCACTGGACTTGTCTTTCTCCATCTAAATTCTTTTGGCTAGGCAGTTAAGACCAAGATGGCTTTTGTACAAAATGTCAATAGCTTCCTTACTCAACTTTTTGCAGTTTTCAGATAGTAAAGTATTTTACATAGTTTTCAGTCTTCACACAATTGTATCCTTGCTGAAAAGCTTTTTCCCCCCCACCTCTTCATGCTCCCACTGTTTCACACAATAAAGTCAACTTCTCCTTGAAGTCTCACCATTGCCTCACCTCAATCAACTTTTGCCTACTTTCTCTTTGACATGTCTTTCTTCCTACAGTCTCTGACGTCTTTATATGAAGAGAATAGGTTCTGAATACCATTATAACTCCAGAGTCAAGCCCATAGTAGGTACTCAACAGATATTTGTTGAATGAATAAATAGGTGAAATTATTTAACTAGTCTCTAATTTAAGGTATACAATATAAGGAAAGGAACTAACTTCAGGTGTTTAAATTAAAAATTATTTTCCATGGCCCTGGCTGGTTGGCTCAGCAGTGGAGCCTTGACCCAGCGTGTGAATATCCTGGGTTCTATTTCAGATCAGGGAACATAGGAAAAGTGGCCATCTGCTTCTCCACCCTGTGCCCTCCCTCTTCTCTCTCTTTCTTTTATTTATTTATTTATTTATTTATTTATTTATTTATTTATTTATTTTTGTATTTTTCTGAAGTTGGAAACAGGGAGGCAGTCAGACAAACTCCTGCCTGAACCCGACCAGGATCCACCCGGCATGCCTACCAGGGAGCGATGCTCTGCCCATCTGGGGCGTTGCTCTGTCGCAACCAAAGCCATTCTAGCACCTGAGGCAGAGGCCATGGAGCCAGCCTCAGCGCCCAGGTCAACTTTGTTCCAATGGAGCCTCGCTGCGGGAGGGGAAGAGAGAGACAGAGAGGAAGGAGAGGGGGAGGGGTGGAGAAGCAGATGGGTGCTTCTCCTGTGTGCTCTGGCAGGGAATTGAACCGGGGACTCTTGCACGCCAGGCCGACGCTCTACCACTGAGCCAACCGGCCAGGGCTCTTCTCTCTCTTTCTTTATCATCTCCTGCAGATTGGATTGAATGGTTGAGCAAATTGGCCACAGGCACTGAGAATGGCTCCATAGCCTCGCCTCAAGAGCTAAAATAGCACAGTGGATGAACAACAGAGCAGCAGCATAGATGGGCAGAGCATCGCCTGGTAGGGAGCTCTCTGGGTGGCTCCCAGTTGAGGTGTATGCGGGAGTCTGTGTCTTTGCCTCCCCTTCTCTCACTTAATAAAAAAAAAAATTTCAGAGAGCCAATTTTCCTAAAACTTCCATGGAAAAAACTAACACCCCCATTGGTTTTTGTGGAATTACTACATATCAATGTTTTAAATTTTTCTAGGTATGTTTCTGGTTTTCTGTCTTCATTGTTTTAATTCTAGCTAGCACCATAAAAAATATTATAGTTTACAACATTTTAATACACGCAGTGGTTATTTGATGTAATGGGATATTTAATAAAACTAATTCCAAGCTATTTTTTGCCTACTTAGGAAGAATCCAATCTATTTGTTAAAATTAATAATGTACTCTGATCAGATAGCTCAACTGGTTAGAGCATCCTCATGAAGCAGAGAGGTTGCTGGTTCGATCCCTGGTCAGGGCACATACAGGAATAGATTGATGTTCCTGTCTCTCTCTCATTCTCTCCCTTCCTCTCTCTAAAATCAATAAAACAAATATTAAAAATAAATAAATAAAATAAAGGATGCATTGAAAGTAGAAAAATAAGAGATTTTTTTTTATTTTAATGGGGTGACATTGATAAATCAGGGTACATATGTTCAGAGAAAACATCTCCAGGTTATTTTGACATTTGATTATGTTACATACCTATCACCCAAAGTCAAATTGTCTCCCGTCACCTTCTATCTGGTTTTCCTTGTGCCCCTCCTCTCCCTCCCTTACCCGCCCAACCACCACACTCTAGTCCATGTCTCTGAGTCTTGTTTTTATGTCCCAAGAGATTTCTAAGTTAGAGTACATACAGTTCCCTCCCTACTTTGACCCGAGGCCACATTCTTCCTAAAAACTACCAAGATTCTTCTTTCCAGTTGAAGTCCCACTAGACTTCATCTTCCATTCTCTGCTTTGAACTCTCATTGTCATATGGTTTCTCCAATTTCTGACCTCTTCTCTTATTTCTCCTAGATTCTTCCAGTGTCTTTTCCTCCCCAAGATGCTATATTTATTTGTCTTCAATTCTATTTATTTCAGCATATGAGAAGATTGGGATCCTCTCCTACTGTCTAAACAAGAGGTTCAGTCCAAAATCCTGGTCTCCATTTGCGAATAAGAAAGAGAAAGGAAATTAAAATTAGATAGCTCTGTGGTAACTTTGGTGTGTTGATTTGGTAATAATTAGCACATTAGAGTCAAAGCTAAAATATGGTATCAAAAGAATCAAATATAAGATGACGTCAGAGTAATGGCGGGGTAGGAAGCGATACCGATAAATCTCCCCCAAAACTCAACAAGATCTTCAACCAGAAACAGAAAAACCTATACTTGGAGCTTCCAGATGCTTCGCAATACACCCAAAGGTATGATTGAGTGAAAAATTGGCTAAATATATAACCAAACCCCGAAGGAAATAGGGAGTAAGAAATGCTCCGCCTTCCTCACTAACCTAAACAGGGCGGCTTTCTCTGGTAACTGTGAATATAGAAACTGAGGCGGGCAAAGGGGGTGAATACAAACGGCCGAACCAGGCTGTGGCACGGAGATCCAAGCCGAGGAAAATCTGATCCTGTGGCAACCCGGGCAATACAAGCTAACACTCGCGCCAAACCCAAACAAAGAAAGACAAGCGGCGCGGCCATTTTACCCGGTCTCCTGGTCGGTGCGCAGTTAGTGGGCGAGAGATTTCTTCCTAGGCCCCGGGAGTCAGTGCCCGTGTTGCCCCACGGAGAGGCAGGGTCAGAGGCCTTTCTGTGGGCCGAGGGCAGAGTCTCTGGGCAGCCCCAGCGCCCTGGGAAAGCCACGCACGGGAGGGAGTGAGAACTAATTCCAATGGTGGAGATTTTCCTTGCCGAGGGTGTTTCACTCAGAGGGAATCGCGGCCGGCCTCATATCCGGGTTTGCGCGCGCAGATAAGGAGTGAGCGATTCCTCCCAGTGCCTCGGCAGTGCGCACCCGTGTTATCGCACAGAGGGGCAGAGTCAGGGGCCTTTGTGTGGGCCAAAGCGGAATCTCGGGCCGCCCCAGCACCTTGCAAAAGCCGCGCACGGGGACGGAGCGAGACTCAATTCCAACGCTGCAACTTTTCCCTGCGGTCGGGGGTTTCACTCAGAGCGTGAGACTGCTGGCCGGATATCCTGGTCTGCGCGCGCAGCCAGTGAGTGAGAGTTTTCTCCAAGCGCCCCGGAAGTGGGCACCCGCTTGTGTTACCGGACAGAGTGGCAGAGCCAGAGATCTGTGAGTGGGTGGAAAGCCCGCCTGATTATGCTAGCAGCTCTGACTGACTGAGCCTTACCCAGAGCCCTGTGCTGAGTGGAAATAGAGTGGGGAGTTGCCAGCTCTTTGAGCCTCTTACTATCCAGGCAGAGGCAGCAGCAACCCCATAGCTGGATTATCAGGCTACTAATTGAGGAAGGAAAGACTAGAAGAAAGGCTCCAGGAACACGGACTCTCTCACTGTCGGAGCCTATAAATGCTAATAGCCTCGACTGCCAACGAGACTAAGCACAATACATGACATTGCCATAGAGACTTATCAACTGCAAACCTCCACCTGAGCGTGGCAAAGGGGCAAAACCCGGGGTACAGAGCCACCGACCAGGAAGAGGGAGAGAAAAGAAAAAGCAAGAAGATAACCTCTCAAAATCAAGAATAATCTGCAGACTTTATAACCTATTCAATTTTATTATATTTGTTCGTTTGTTTCTCTTATCTTCATTCTTGATACTTTTTTTTTTTTTCTCCTCCTCCAATTTGGCCGATTAACTCTCTACCGGTCTTACTCTCTCCTCTCCTTGAACTACACTACCCATAAGTGTTACATCTCCCATTATCTTTTCTCTTCTCTTCCTTTCTCTCTATGAGGGTTGCACTCCAAAACCCTTAACTCTCTCTCTCTCTCTCTCCTTTCTTTTTTCTTCTTTTAGTGGTTCCCTCTTTTTTTTTTCTCTCTCTCTCTCTTTCTTTTCTCCCTCTATATTAGTTTCTTCCTTTTTCCTTTACATCTCCTCTCATTCAAACCTCAATAACAAACAAATTATCTTATCTGGGACTCAAACTTATGTTTGTGGCATTTTGGGGGGTTTTTACTTCACCTTTTTAACTCACTAGCAGTGCTCCCATCCCTGGCTCTCCATATTATCTAGTTCTTGTTCCACTAAATACAATAGTAATTTTTTAATTTGTCCCCTCATTTTTCCATTTTCCTCTTAATCCTCTCATCATAACTCTTAGACAACCAACACCTAAAAGCAAATCATTTTATTCTTGACCCAAATTTTTTCCTTATTTGCTTTTTGTTGATCCATACGCTCTTTTTTTTCTTTTTTCTTTCTTTTTTTTTTCTTTTTTTTGCCCCTTTATTACTTTTCCCCAATTCAGGCCCTCCATCACAGGCATTGTTTGTTATAATTCACAGTCCACCACAAGATTTTATCAAGAAAGAGGGGAGAGGAGAGGAGAGGAAAAAAGGAGGGGGGGGAATAATTTCCTTTTTTTTTTTTTTTTTTTTTTTTTAATTTTTTATTTTATTTTATTTTTCTTTATTTCATTATTAATTTTTTTTTAAAAAAAACAACTCTTTTCGATTTTTTTTAAATTTTTTTAAACTTTTTATTCTTTATTAAATCTCATTAATACTATCAACAAAACCACCCTCAGATGCCATTAAGGAAGAGAAAATCAAATATCATGGATACAAAAGAAAGAGAGGTAACACAGCTAGATGAGGAAAAATCTATGGAGAAAAAATTTAATATATTGGAAACCTTGGAGCTAAATGACAGAGAATTCAAGATAGAAATCCTAAAAATCCTCCGAGATATACAAGAAAACACAGAAAGGCAATTTAGAGAGCTCAGAAAACAACTCAATGAACACAAAGAATATATGTCCAAGGAAATTGAAACTATAAAAACAAATCAAACAGAGATGAAAAACTCAATTCATGAGCTGAAAAACGAAGTAACAAGCTTAGCTAATAGAACAGGTCAGATAGAAGAGAGGATTAGTGAAATAGAAGACAAGCAACTTGAGGCACAACAGAGAGAAGAAGAAAGAGACTCAAAATTAAAAAAAATGAGATAGCCCTACAAGAATTATCTGACTCCATCAAAAAGAATAACATAAGAATAATAGGTATATCAGAGGGAGAAGAGAGAGAAAATGGAATGGAGAACATACTCAAACAAATAATAGATGAGAACTTCCCAAGCCTGTGGAAAGAACTAAAGCCTCAAGTTCAAGAAGCAAACAGAACTCCAAGTTTTCTTAACCCCAACAAACCTACTCCAAGGCATATCATAATGAAATTGACACAAACCAACAGCAAAGAAAAAATTCTCAAGGCAGCCAGGGAAAAGAAGAATACAACATATAAAGGAAGGCCCATTAGACTATCATCAGATTTCTCAGCAGAAACTCTACAAGCTAGAAGAGAATGGACCCCAATATTTAAAGTCCTGAAAGAGAGGAACTTTCAGCCACGAATACTATACCCATCAAAGCTATCCTTCAAATATGAAGGAGAAATAAAAACATTCACAGATACAGAAAAGATGAGGGAATTTATCATCAGAAAACCCCCACTCCAGAATTACTAAAGGGGGTTTCTCCAATCAGATACAAAGAACAAAAAAAAAAACAGAGCCACAAGTAAAAGCTCCAAGAAGAACACAATAAAACCAAATTTAAACTGTGACAACAACAAAAAGAAAGAGGGGGAGAAGATGGAGATTAACAGTAGCAAAGGACGATGGAGTGCAAAAGTACTCACAAAATAGTTCGCTACAATGAACAGGGTAGGGACCCTTTTCATTATTCAAAGGTAACCACCATTGAAAAAACCACCACAGAAGCACATGAGATAAAAAAGATAGCAACAGTGGAAAGATGTATGGAATACAACCAAATAAAAACAAAAGATAGAAAAACAAAAGAGAAGGATCAAACAAGACACAAAACTAACAGAAAGCAAGATATAAAATGGCAATAGGGAACCCACAAGTATCAATAATTACACTAAATGTAAACGGATTAAACTCACCAATAAAAAGGCACAGAGTAGCAGAATGGATTAAAAAAGAAAATCCAACTGTATGCTGCCTACAGGAAACTCATCTAAGTAACAAGGATAAAAACAAATTCAAAGTGAAAGGCTGGAAAACAATACTCCAAGCAAATAACATCCAAAAAAAAAGCAGGTGTAGCAATACTCATATCGGATAATGCTGACTACAAGACAGGAAAAGTACTCAGAGACAAAAATGGCCATTTCATAATGGCTAAGGGGACACTGAATCAAGAAGACATAACAATTCTTAATATATATGCACCAAACCAAGGAGCACCAAAATATATAAGACAGCTACTTATTGATCTTAAAACAAAAACTGACAAAAATACAATCATACTTGGAGACCTCAATACACCGCTGACGGCTCTAGATCGGTCATCCAAACAGAGAATCAACAAAGACATAGTGGCCTTAAACAAAACACTAGAGCACCTGGATATGATAGACATCTACAGGACATTTCATCCCAAAGTGACTGAGTATACATTTTCTCCAGTGTACATGGATCATTCTCAAGAATTGACCATATGTTGGGCCACAAAAACAACATCAGCAAATTCAGAAAAATTGAAGTTGTACCAAGCATATTTTCTGATCATAAAGCCTTGAAACTAGAATTCAACTGCAAAAAAGAGGAAAAAAATCCCAAAAAAATGTGGAAACTAAACAACATACTTTTAAAAAATGAATGGGTCAAAGAAGAAATAAGTGCAGAGATCAAAAGATATATACAGACTAATGAAAATGACAATACTACATATCAGAATCTATGGGATGCAGCAAAAGCAGTGATAAGAGGGAAATTCATATCACTTCAGGCATATATGAACAAACAAGAGAGAGCCCAAGTGAACCACTTAACTTCACACCTTAAGGAACTAGAAAAAGAAGAACAAAGACAACCCAAAACCAGCCGAAGAAAGGAGATAATAAAAATCAGAGCAGAAATAAATGAATTAGAGAACAGAAAAACTATAGAAAAAATTAATAGAACAAGGAGCTGGTTCTTTGAAAAGATCAACAAAATTGACAAACCCTTGGCAAGACTTACCAAGGAAAAAAGAGAAAGAACTCATATAAACAAAATCCAAAATGAAAGAGGAGAAATCACCACGGACACCGTAGATATACAAAGAATTATTGTAGAATACTATGAAAAACTTTATGCTACTAATTCAACAACCTAGAAGAAATGGATAAATTCCTAGAAAAATACAACCTTCCTAGACTGAGTCAAGAAGAAGCAGAAAGCCTAAACAGACCTATCAGTAGAGAAGAAATAGAAAAAACCATTAAAAACCTCCCCAAAAATAAAAGTCCAGGCCCTGACGGCTATACCAGCGAATTTTATCAAACATTCAAAGAAGACTTGGTTCCTATTCTACTCAAAGTCTTCCAAAAAATTGAAGAAGAAGCAATACTTCCAAACACATTTTACGAAGCCAACATAACCCTCATACCAAAACCAGGCAAGGATGGCACAAAAAAAGAAAACTACAGACCAATATCTCTAATGAATACAGATGCTAAAATACTAAACAAAATACTAGCAAATCGAATACAACAACATATTAAAAAAATAATACATCATGATCAAGTGGGATTCATCCCAGAATCTCAAGGATGGTTCAACATACGTAAAACGGTTAACGTAATACACCATATCAACAAAACAAAGAACAAAAACCACATGATCTTATCAATAGACGCAGAAAAGGCTTTCGATAAAATACAACACAATTTTATGTTTAAGACTCTCAACAAAATGGGTATAGAAGGAAAATATCTCAACATGATAAAGGCCATATATGATAAACCATCAGCTAACATCATATTAAATGGCACTAAACTGAAGGCTTTCCCCCTTAAATCAGGAACAAGACAGGGTTGTCCACTCTCTCCACTCTTATTTAATGTGGTACTAGAGGTTCTAGCCAGAGCAATCAGACAAGACAAAGAAATAAAAGGCATCCATATCGGAAAAGAAGAAGTAAAGGTATCACTTTTTGCAGATGATATGATACTATACATCGAAAACCCCAAAGAATCCACAAAAAGACTACTAGAAACAATAAGCCAATACAGTAAGGTCGCAGGATACAAAATTAACATACAGAAGTCAATAGCCTTTCTATATGCCAACAATGAAACAACTGAGAAGGAACTCAAAAGAATAATCCCCTTCACGATTGCAACAAAAAAAATAAAATACTTAGGAATAAACATAACAAAGAATGTAAAGGACTTATATAATGAAAACTATAAACCATTGTTAAGGGAAATCGAAAAAGATATAATTAGATGGAAGAATATACCTTGTTCTTGGCTAGGAAGAATAAATATAATCAAGATGGCTATATTACCCAAAGCAATATACAAATTTAATGCAATTCCCATCAAACTTCCAATGACATTTTTTAAAGAAATAGAGCAAAAAATCATCAGATTTATATGGAACTATAAAAAACCCCGAATAGCCAAAGCAATCCTAAAGAAAAAGAATGAAGCTGGGGGCATTTCAATACCTGACTTCAAACTCTATTATAGGGCCACGACAATCAAAACAGCATGGTATTGGCAGAAAAATAGACACTCAGACCAATGGAACAGAATAGAAAGTCCAGAAATAAAACCACATATATATAGTCAAATAATATTTGATAAAGGGGCCAACAACACACAATGGAGAAAAGAAAGCCTCTTCAACAAATGGTGTTGGGAAAACTGGAAAGCCACATGCAAAAGAATGAAACTGGACTACAGTCTCTCCCCCTGTACAAAAATTAACTCAAAATGGATCAAAGATCTAAACATAAGACCTGAAACAATTAAGTACATAGAAGAAGACATAGGTACTCAACTCAGGGACCTGGGTTTTAAAGAGCATTTTATGAATTTGACTCCAATGGCAAGAGAAGTGAAGGCAAAAATTAATGAATGGGACTACATCAGACTAAGAAGTTTTTGCTCAGCAAGAGAAACTGATAACAAAATAAACAGAAAGCCAACTAAATGGGAAATGATTTTTTCAAACGACAGCTCAGATAAGGGCCTAATATCCAAAATATACAAAGAACTCATAAAACTCAACAACAAACAAACAAACAATCCAATAAAAAAATGGGAAGAGGATATGAATAGACACTTCTCCCAGGAAGAAATACAAATGGCCAACAGATATATGAAAAGATGCTCATCTTCTTTAGCTATTAGAGAAATGCAAATCAAAACGGCAATGAGATACCACCTCACACCTGTTCGATTAGCTGTTATTAGCAAGTCAGGTAACAGCAAATGTTGGAGAGGCTGTGGAGAAAAAGGAACCCTCATACACTGTTGGTGGGAATGTAAAGTAGTACAACCATTATGGAAGAAAGTATGGTGGTTCCTCAAAAAACTGAAAATAGAACTACCTTATGACCCAGCAATCCCTCTACTGGGTATATATCCCAAAAACTCAGAAACATTGATACGTAAAGACACATGCAGCCCCATGTTTATTGCAGCATTGTTCACAGTGGCCAGGACATGGAAACAACCAAAAAGCCCATCAATAGATGACTGGATAAAGAAGATGTGGCACATATACACTATGGAATACTACTCAGCCATAAGAAATGATGACATCGGAACATTTACAGCAAAATGGTGGGATCTTGATAACATGATACGAAGCGAAATAAGTAAATCAGAAAAAAACAGGAACTGTATTATTCCATACGTAGGTGGGACATAATAGTGAAACTAAGAGACATTTATAAGAGTGTGGTGGTTACGGGGGGGAGGGGGGAATGGGAGAGGGATAGGGGGTGGGGAGGGGCACAAAGAAAACAAGATAGAAGGTGACAGAGGACAATCTGACTTTGGGTGGTGGGTATGCAACATAATTGAACGACAAGATAACCTGGACTTGTTATCTTTGAATATATGTATCCTGATTTATTGATGTCACCCCATTAAAAAAATAAAATTATATAATAATAAAAAAAAAAAAAAAAAAAAAAAAAAAAAAAAAGAATCAAATATAAAAATAAAAAAGTTTATCTTTTCCCAGTGCAAGGTGAGTAACTGAGTCTTTTCTAGGAAATCATCTTAGGAACCTAGGTCTTGCTCCCAAATTTGCTCAAGATATCATAGCCAGTAGAAAAGAAAAGAAGACGAATAAACTCAGGTGAGCATCTCTTGGACAGGTGTGGTGAAAGCTACACATTTCTTTTTTACTCATATTCTACTGGCACAGACTTAGTCATTTGGCCTTGCACAGCTGGGAGTGGAGGCAACTCTGTGCCCAAGATGAAAGAAAAAAGTGACTTGGGGTGAGAGAGCTAAATAAAAGGTACTATAAAAGAAATTAGAGAAAATGAGGGCTTGGAACTGTATGTGCATTTGCTTTACTGTGAAAAAGAATCAGAGATGATCAGAAGGATTTCTATAGGATGGGGGAAAAAAGAATGATAATCACTGGAAATAGGACAATTAGAAGAATAATCAAAAAAATTTGTAAGTCTCATAAATATAATATTTATAAATTGAGTTTGAACTGGTAGATGTCTTTGTGGTTAAGCACTGGAAATGGAGTGCAGGTCAATGGATAGCATAAGCTAAGCAGATATGGGGGTCATCCACAGAGAGGCAACGCCATGGGAATAAAGGAAAGAGAAGAGGAATTGATTAGAGATAAAAATTATCAGAAGTGTGAGGAAAGAGAACAATGTAATTAGGAATTTGAATTTTTTTTAAAGTAGACTTTAGAAAATGAGAAGATAATCAAAGCATGATCTCATAGAAACGAATAGAAGAAGAAATTTCTAAAATGGTGTTTACATGATACAGAGGTCAAAAAGAGTGAGGGTTTAGTACCCTCAAAGTCACCCCATTCATTAAGGAAGTTGTTTATAGTAACTTCAAAAGAGCAGTGATTTAGTCCATTTGATCTGCTATAATGTATAACTACTGACAGGGCAGCTGAACAATAAAAATTTATTTTTCATAGTTCTGGTGGCCGGAAGTTAAGATCAGGGTACCAGTACAGTTGGGTGAGACCCCTCTTCTAGGTTTTAAACTTCTGGTATCCCCAAATGTTGAAGGGGGCTGTATGGCCAGTGTTTGCCACTGATGTGGCCATGCAGGTTATCACTGAATTCGAACAGAGAGTAAAGAAAAAGTGGAGCCAAAAAGTGGTGGGCCACTCTGCTTATTAAACTCTCGCACTGGCCAATGAGCAAACACAGAGAAAACACTTCCCTCTCATTTCAAGGCTCCCAAAGCCCTGACATATTCTCTGGTTCCACAACCAGGAGAATCTTCTCTGGTTTTTCCTTGAATCAAAGGTCAAAGGCTCCCTGTCTCAGCGGAGCTTGCAAACAACCTGGGCCAACCAAGACCACTCCTCTAGAGCCTGACCTGTGGTGGCGCAGTGGATAAAGCGTCGACCTGGAAATGCTGAGGTTGCCGGTTCGAAACCCTGGGCTTGCCTGGTCAAGGCACATATGGGAGTTGATGCTTCCAGCTCCTCCCCTACTTCTCTCTCTCTCTCTCTCTCCCTCTCCTCTCTAAAATGAATAAATAAATAAACTTTAAAAAAAAAAAAAAAAAAAAAAAAAAAAGACCACTCCTCTAGCAAACAGCGAAACAGTGGCCCTTCCCAAGCAGGAATGCAATCGCAATTTGCGATCAACTGCCCTGTTCTGAGCGCGCGCGCGCACACACACACACACACACACACACACACACGGCTGCCTTGTGCCATTTTTTAACAATAAAAGTGAGAAAACTCAAAAAATACAAATTTTACAAACAAACTCATTTGCCCAACAGGGGCTACAGTGCAATGTGGGATCTCTTTTATAAGAGCACCAACCTCATTCATGAGGATCCATCTCATGAATCACCCCCTAAAGGTCCCATCTTCTAACACCATCACATTGGGTGTAAGGATTCCAAAGTGAATTTGGGGGTCCATAAACATTCAGACCATAGCAAGGAGTTCAAGTACACAGATAACAGGATGTTTAAGCAATGAGTCAAGGAAGCCCACAGCCATGTTTGCACAGAAAGTAAAGAGGAGATGGTCATGTGCTGGTCTTTTCAGCCACAAGCCCCACATACTGGAAACAATGTCAATGAAAATGTAGATGTGCAAACACAAAAACTCAGAGCAAGTCAGAGCAGTTCCTATATAAATATTGGTAGCGTGGACGATCTATATTTTCCTTTGCTGTAGACAAATAATTTGTTTTCTACTTAATCAAATAAAGTCTTAGTGTCATATTTCTTTTATTCCTTTCCTGATTAGTTCATTATTAGTCCAATAGCAGAGGTATTTTTATTAGTATAAATGCTATAGGGAAGGATAATTTATAATAATTAACCTATTGATAGTGTAATTTTTTACTAATTAACTAATTGCTTTCATTATTTTTAACTTCCTTGTAAGTACTAAGAAATGGAAATACAAAAATGACTGAATAACAAAAACAGCCAAGGGGTTAAATATGAAAACCCCTGGAAAATACTGAATTATGTGTTGGGGTTGGGGGACCAGAAATAAAGAGAACTGGAATACTTCAAAGAGGAAATGAATTTGAGATGATCCTTAAAAAATATTTAAGAGAGATTTTAAAAATGGGTAGAGGTAGTCAGTTTTCAAGACAGATAAAAAGACTATATTCACAAGCTTTACAGTGAAGTGCATAGGGGTATGGATCAGAGTGGCAGGAGATGAAAGATAAGGCTGGAGAAGTAAGGTCTGTGAAGAATTATGTATACTTTGCTAAAAATCCGCTTTTATTTTCTGAAGGTACGAGGGAGCCATAATTCTGTCATCAGTGCATAAGTCAAATATAAAAGAAACCTAAGACAGTAATTTTCAAAGCTAACACACTCATTCATAAGGAATGAATGTGTTCTAAACTGCAACATGGCTGTGGAACAATTCCAGAATATGAGTACTATAACAGAAGTAGAATCTCCAGCACTGGAGTGTCAGAAAGAGGCAAAGGCGAACCTTGAACTAAAGTTTGTAGAGCTTAAATATGTAAACTATGAGCATTATCTTATATCCTAGAATGTCATTTATATTGATTCCCTGGACCCTCAATATTTTGTAAATTCAGCACTAGTATGCTAGTACTCTCAGAATTACCAATGAGGAAAGAGACTCAGCTTTCGAACACCCAGTTAATATGTGGCAGAGCTGAGATTCAACCCAGAGATTAAAACCATCTAAGTCATCATCTGGAAATGCACAATATAATTGCACATACTTTAAACAGGTGTTGTGAAAATTAAATGAGATTATGTTCATAAAGCACTTAACCCAGTGCCTGGCTTTACCACATGTTAGTATAGAAATACTAAGGTTATACAAGGCAAGTGGGCATGAGGATGAAAAATGAGATGGCACCTGTGGCAAAGTGATGGACTCTGATGTCAGTGGTCGGTCATGACACCTGCAGGGAGAGAGGACCAAGAGGGTTAGAGAGGAAACCTGAAGCTTTGGAATAGATAGCCTTATAGTAGAAAAAGAGAAGCAGAGGTCTAATAATCTAACACTTGGAGTTGCATATTAAAAATATTATGGTTCAATAATCATTCTTTTAAAAAATATTTTATTTAAACAATTAATTTTAATGGGGTGACATTGATCAATTAGAGTACATAGATTCTCAATAATCACTTTTAAGAAAATGAAACAAAAAAGCAAATATTTACTATTTAGCTATTTGAGTACTACAATGATCTTCCAGAATATTTAAATTGTTTCATCTGTTGACTAAATCATCTGTTGGAGAATACTATTAATCTAAAGTTCACTATCAATAAACATTTTCAAACAACACTTATTCTAGTCAGATATCTGAAGAACAAATGGTTTTCTTTCATCTTTTCATTCCCTCAGTAAATATTTTATACTCTTTGGGGAAATAGGTTTAGGATATAAACTAAGTAGACATGTGGATAATTTTTAAATAAGAGCAAAATTTAATAAAAAGAACCCCTTGCTTTTATAACAGGAAAACACCTACTCAGGTTAAAAGGTTTTGGGCAATTTAATTAAAAAAAAAAAGGTTATAGGCATACTAACATACACAACTTTAGGCTATAATTTCTAAGAAGACTGCAATTAAATAGATTTCTGCCAAACTCTGCATCATTAAATAAAAATTTAAAGTGAAATTGATTCATAATCTATAACTATTTGAGATAATTGTTGTATTTTGTTCTTTATTAGTAATATTAATTAGTGATCACTAAAATAACACGAGAATATAAGAGATGTACTAACACCATGGATTAATTTAACTTCAGAAGAACTTTCAATGTTTTTTTTGCCCTCAATTTGTTTGACAAGGTAAGCTTTAAGAAGAAAAGCAATCTAGACATCATCTTCAAATTAGCTGTTTAATAAATTAGCCGTTTAAAATTAGTTTTAGAAAGTGTTTGATTAGTAATGCTTTTTATATATTTTTATGAAAAGCCTGAATAATTTTATACTTAAAATAAATTAAGCTTAAAATTTTTACATGTGAACTTCAACATAATATGGTAGCCTGACCATTTTAATTGAAGTGTGTGAATAGTCTATAAACCAGCAATAAAACTAAGCTAAAATAAAAGACATTTTAGCATGATTTTTCATAATGAAGATATTCTAAATTTAATTAGATATAAAAGCAGGAATAGTTTATTTTTCAAAATAATCTTTCTTAAACGAGGAACTAACTTGTTTTTTAAATATCAAAAGTCTAATGGTTTCTCACTTTGCATTAATAATTCTTATGTTGATCCAATACAAGTTTATTGTTACCAGGCAATAGAATCTACTTCCTTTCAGAAACTCAATGAAATGTTTGCTTTTAGCTTACTGTATGTCAGGTATCTTTTAGAATAATCATGCAGAGACACTTCCTCTTGGAATTTAATTCTTTGTTTAAAAATTTAAAAAAATTATAATCAGAAGTATTTGTTTGTAACTAAAATGAAATTTCACATTTGTACGCTATATATTTGCTCCACACACAAAGAAGACACTTTGATCAATTTTAAGTAACAATTAAATTGCATGATATATACTTAAACTTCAAATTTCATATTAAAACAGTGTGTATCACCGTCAATATTTTACAGTAAAATATATCTTACAGAAAATAATTTTTCTAATTTTTCATCCATTCATTAACAAGTTTTTTGATAGGCATTGAGTGAATGTTGATTTTTTTTAAAATAAATTGCTTTCATGAAGGAAAACAATTTATTGGCTTCTCTCTCATATTTCCAGATCCCACAAATCACTATTCAGGATTAAAGTTTTGTGGAATGAACAGTTTTATAAATAGGCAATATAGCATTCACTAGATGGAAGTGATAAATACAGATAGATCAGAAACATTTTAAAGGTCGGGCTATCTCTACTCGAGTAATTGTAACAAACTGTCATTTATTAATTACTTTCCAAAAGTATTGAAATATAAAATCTACCTAGGCTCCTTATCCAGCTCCCGAAATGCAACGTTCATTCCAATTCGAACGGAGATAGTTTGTCCTACTGGAGCACTTGTACGGGAAGCCAGTCCATCTTCCTTGGGATTGGCTGTTGCCGTGGTTACACTTTGTTTGGAGCCTCTGGGCGCTGTCTTCCAACTAAGACGAGGGATTTAGCTGCTGGTGGGTGAGCCTAGACCCCTGGTGGTCGGTGTTTGTGGTGAAGGAGGAGAAGCAGCGCAGTGGGAGCACAGACGGAGCCAGAGGTCTCCCCGCAAGACCGGGCTCCAGAGGAGAGGCGGGGAGAAAGGGCCGAGGGCAGAGCTGGCTTCGCAGGTCTGTGAAGCTCGAGGCTTCCTTCAATTTGGGAGGTTTTTGGTAGCTCACTCAAAACTTGAAGATACACTCTAACCGTCCCTAAGTGAGGATTTCCTTCTCCCTCCCTGCTTCCCTATTTTTTCTTCCTTCTTCTTTTATATACATATATACATATATATGTGAAATTATATACATATATATGAAATTATATATATATGATTCTGGTTATTTTAAAAAGTAGATTTTGCTCCCCTTTTATTATAGTTGAACTATGGTTGAAAGATGTAATTACTTAAGATTTCCCATTTTTGCCAGCTTCAGCCAATTCTAAGTGAGTTATTGTCAGTTTGAAATGTTTAGTCCGTGTACCAGTGGAATCAACCTAGGGCTGCCCTGACCTCTCCTGCACCCGCAACTAAAGGAAACTATTGAAGGCTTGAAATGCAGCCAGTCGGAACTGAAACGTGCTGTAGGCAGAAATGGCATTCAAATAATTTAACAATGGGTTCTTCCCTAATGACCATTTTAAGTATAAAAAAAGATATACTGAAAAATAATTTATTATTTCATGCATTTAATACTTAAATAAGAACAATAAGAGGTACACAAAACTAGATTCTGTTATGAGTTTTAAAATATTAATGAAAATATTAAATAATACCTGATAAAAACAATAAAACTGTTATTTTTTATTTTTTCATTTGCTTCTTGATTGGCATCCTCACTTGTAATTTCTTTTCCACTTATGGACAGAATGAACATTACTATGGGCGCTTAGAATATGCTGTTGCTCAAATGAACTTTAAAAAAAGTAAGGAATGTAAATTTGTGATTTCCACACTGGGCAGTTTCCCAGGTATCCATCTTAGAGAGAACCCTGATTACTAGTGCCATTTTAACAACTGGTTCGCCAAACTCAACAAAAAATTACATATCGCTTCTCTCTAACCTGTGTGAACTGGCTGAATGCCACTACTGGCTGTAGGTATAAAATAAGCATCAGATTTTGAATATTTAGTGTGCAAACAAGAATGTAACCTTTTTTACATTGATCTTAATAATTTTCTATGATGACATGTCGAAATATTTTGTATAAAATAAACTTACTTTATACAAAATATTTTATACAAAATATATTTTGTATTTTATAGAAAATATTTAAAAATAAGTTTATTTTATACAAAATGTTTCAACATGTCATCAGTAGAAAATTATATATAAAGAATCCACAAAGCTCAGCAACAAACAAGCAAACAATCCAGTTAAAAAATAAGGACCTGGCTTGACCAGGCGGTGGCGTAGTGGATAGAGCGTCAGACTGGGTTGTGGAGGACCCAGGTTTGAGACCCCGAGGTCGTCAGCTTGAGCGTGGCCTCATCTGGTTCGAGCAAGGCTCACCAGCTTGAGCCCAAAGTTGCTGGCTTGAGCAAGGTGTCACTCGGTCTGTTGTAGCCCCTCAGTCAAGGCACATATGAGAAATCAATCAATGAACAACTAAGGAGCTGCAACGAAGAGTTGATGTTTCTCGTCTCTCTCCCTTCCTGTCTGTCTGTCCCTCTCTCTGACTCTCTCTGTCTCTGCCATAATAAAATAAAATAAAATAAAATAAAATAAAATAAAATAAAATAAAATAATGAGAATCTGAACAGACACTTCTCCCAAAAAGACTTACAAATGGCCAACAGATACATGAAAAGATATTCATCTTCACTAGGTATTAGAGGAATGCAAATAAAAACTACAATGGGATACTACCTCACACCTGTTAGATTAGGTTAGATTAGCTATCATCAACAAGACAGTTAATAACAAGTATTGGAGAGGATGTGGAGAAAAAGGAACTCTCATTCACTGCTGGTGGGAATGTAAACTAGTTCAACCATTATGGAAGAAAGTATGGTGGTTCCTCAAAAAATTAAGGATACAACTGCCATATGACCCAGGAATTCCTCTACTGGGTATCTACCCCAAAACTTGAAAACATTGGAACATAAAGACTCTTGCACCCTCATGTTCATCATGGCATTATTCACAGTGGCCAAGACATAGAAACAACCAAAATGTCCTTTCATAGAGGATTGGATAAAGAAAGTGTGGTACATATATACAATGGATACTACTCAGCCCTAAGAAATGATGACATAGTGATGTTAACAACAACATGGATGGACCTTGAGAACATTATACTGAGTAAAATAAGTAGATCAGAAAAAGTTAACTATATGATTTTACACATAGGTGGGATATAAAACTGAGACTCATGGACATAGATAAAAGTGAAGTGGTGGCCCTGGCTGGTTGGCTTAGTGGTAGAGTGTCAGCTTGGCATGTAGATGTCCTGGGTTTGATTCCTGGTCAGGGCACATAAGAGAAGTGACCATCTGCTTCTCTACTTTCCCCCCTGTCACTTCTCTATTTCTCTTTTCACTTCCCACAGCCATAGCTTGAGTGGAGCAAGTTGGCCCTAGGCACTGAGTATGGCTCCATGGCCTTGCCTTAGGTGCAGAAATGGATTGGTTGCTGAGCATGGCCCCAGATGGGCAGAGTATTTCCCGGTAGGGGGATTTCCAGGTCAATCCCAGTCAGGGAACATGCGGGAGCCTGTCTCTCTGCCTCCCCACTCCTTACTTAAGAAAAATTTTTTAAAAATGAAGTGGTTACCAGGAGGAGGAGGATGTGGGGGAGAGAATGGAGAGAAGGGAGTCAAGAGGGGCAAATGTATAGTGACAGAAAGTGATTTAACTTTAAGTGATGGGTATACAACATAATCAACATTTCAAATGCTATAGAAAATGTTTACTTGAAAACTATGTAGTCTTATTGATCAACATTGCCCTGTTAAATTAAATTTTCTAAATAAAATTTGAAAAAAAAATATATTATTAAAATTCACTTGTTTCTCTTTACTTTTTAGAAATGTTGCTACTAGAAAATTTAAAATTACATATGTGCTTGAATATGTAATTGGACAGGGCTGATCTAAAGAGGCAGTGGATGAACTCATAAGGAAAATGACTCTTACCTTTACCTTATTCTCCTACTTTTCTTTCTACATAAAGTTTTGTGTATTTATGTATTCTACTTTGTAGCCACATTTAAACAAACACAACTAATATCTGCCTAAACTTTGAATTGCACTTTAGTTTTATTACAGGATGGCATTTTGCACTGGGAGATTTGTTTTGTTTTCTTTTAGATACAGTAGGTTGTGGATAAAATTCAATGTTTTAAAACTAGCTTTTAAAATTATGAAATTAGTACATATTTATTATTAAAATATTTTTCAACATAAAGGTATCAAATGAAAATTAAATATTTCTCAATGTCTTCCAGAAAGTTGTCTAAACAAAAAGAGTGTGTGTGTACTTACATAAAAGCGATACTACTTTGAGTTTGTTTCTACCACTTGCCTTTTTTCAATGATTTATTTATTCTTGGCTACATTTTCAAAGAAGTACAATGAGTGTGTGTGATTTTTTTTTGAAGGACTTGTATTTTATTTTATTCTATGGATTATAATTTATTTAACTGTTTTCTTAGTAAATAGTTAGGATATCTTTAACTTTTATTGATGTAATAAAAAAGAATACAGCACCTTGGCCAGTTGGCTCAATAGTGGAACATCAACCTGGTGTGTGGAAGTACCAGGTTTGATTCTGGGTCAGAGAACACAGGAGAAGCAACCATCCGTTTCTCCACACTTCCCCTTCCCTTTCTCTCTCTCCCCCCACAACCTGCAGCCATGGCTTGGTTGGAGCATGTTGGCCCCGGGCACTGATGATGGCTCCATGGCCTTGCCTCTGGTGCTAAAATAGCTCGATTGCTGAACAGTGGTGCACCATAGAAGATTTCCACCCAGTATGGGGCTTGCCAGGTGGATCCCAGTTGGGGTGCATGCAGAAGTCTGTCTCTCTGCCTCCCTGCCTCTCACTTAATAAAAAGTAACTAACTAAATAATACAGAAATATCTTTCATAACACTGTCCAGTGTCTCCCAATGGTAATATATTATAAACTATAGTATAATAATATGATCAGCATGTTGATATTGATACAATTTGCTTATCTTATTCAGATTTCCTCAATTTTACTTGTACTTATTTGGGTGTATATGTTATATACAATTTTTAGTATCTGAATATCTTCACTTATCTACTACCACAATCAAGATACTGAACAGTTCTGTCATTATAAGGATCTCTCATGTTGCCCTTTTATCACTGTAACCACCTTTCTCCATACCAGTCCATGCCCAACTCCTGCCAATCACTAATATGTTCTTCATTTATAACATTGTGATATTTGAAAATGTTATAGAAATGGAATCATAAAGTATTTCATGCTTTGGTTTCTCGGCATATTCCAAGTATATTCATGGAGATTCATCTCTATTGTGGCATGTATCAATAGTTCATTCTTTTTAGTGCTAAGTATTATTCCATGGTATGCATATAGTAGAGTTCACCTTTGAAGGACATTTTGGTTGTTTCTATCTTGGGACTAATTAGGAATAAAACTGTGGTGAACATTCATATAGCAGTTTTTGTGTGAACAGAAGTTTTGATTTTTGTGGGCTAAATGCCCAAGAATATAAGCAAAACATGTAGATAAGTCAAATTAAATCATTTATGTGTAAAATAAAGAAATGTAATATCTGTAGCTAGAGGAAAAGCAAGTACAGGAGTTTTTTGTTGTTGTTCTGTTTTCATCAACTCCTTGTTTTCATGAGAGGAGAGGGGGCTCAGTGAAATAAACATGTATGATGAGGCAGTAAACATAGAAACAGTAGATGGAGGACAGTTTAGTAGGAAAGCAGTTGTCAGAGTCAAAGTAGACAATTACACTTTATTATGAAGAGGGGCTCCTCTTCAGTAACATGGGTAAGGAGTGACTTCAGGAAAAAGATTTAAAAATGAGGGTGTTTAAAAAAAGAAAAATGAGTGTGTTTCAATTTCTTTGTTAAATAGACTACATACTCTATGACAGTGGTTCTCAAAGTGTGCGCCAGGGTGCACTGATGCACCATAGAAGATTTCCAGGTGTGCCCTATGGTATTCCAGAGAAATATGTGCCTGTTGGGGACCAAAAAACCAACAGGGATTTGGGGTTTTTGGAGTTTAGATTTTTGGGTGACAGAGGTGTGGGGAATTGGCTGTAAGCTGACAGTCTGCCCCAACCCTCCACCTCACTTGCCTGATTAGGTTACAAAAGGCTGTTAAGCTATGATGCTGGATTATTTACACTACCCACCACTTGCCTTTTTTCAACGATTTATTGTTTCATTTAATCAATTATTTGTAACACCTAACTCTGCTGTGAGTGCACCTGGTAGACCCACAAAATGTTAATTTTGAGATGAATGAGCAAAATAGAAAAAGAAAGAAAAGGAGAGATGGAGAGAGAGAAGGAAGAAAAGGAAGGAAGGAAGGAAGGAAGGAAGGAAGGAAGGAAGGAAGGAAGGAAGGAAGGAAGGAAGGAAGGAAGGAAGGAGGGAGGGAGGGAGGGAGGGAGGGAGGGAGGGAGGGAGGGAGGGAGGGAGGGAGGGAGGGAGGGAGGGAGGGAGGGAGGGAGAGAGGAAAAGCTATGAAGAAGACAGAAGTTGAAAAGCCAGGGACTTGAGGAAAGAATGGAAGTTTAGAATAGTTTGGAAAATAAAATCATGGCTGACTAGTGTAATCATTTTCAAAATTATTTTCACCAAGGCCCACAATAAAGAATTGGTTACATTGTAACTCTAGCACACATACATACATTCTTTAGAACTTAAAAAGAAATCTTTAGTATATATAGTGCAATTAAGTTTCTTTTCTGACCTATTTGACTTTTTCTATACTATTCTATCATTAAAAATTAATAATCAAGAGCTACTAAATTAATATTTTGATGAACTTATGGGTTATGATCTGCAACTAAAGGTTAGATGACATATTCAGAAGTATTGCTGGGCATATGAATAGCTTGACTGAACTTAGAGACCATTTGGTAGTGAAGAGCATAGGATTTGCATTCAGGATGTCTGAACTAGGATCCAGCCCCTGTTACTTACTAGCTTAATGACTATGGACAGTTAACTGACCTCTTCAAACCTAGATTTTCTCATTATACAATGGCTACAATGACCTTAAACCTGTTAAATTACTCTGAACATTATTCTAGAAGACAAATGTCTTCTAGTACCTGCCTTGTCACAGCCACTCAATACATGGAAGCTAATGATGGTGGTTATGAAGATTATGATGATGATGTAAAGATATACTGTAATATATCTTTATATTAACCCATATCTATTATAAACATTAGATATTTAAATGAAGTAAATATTGATTTTATATGCCATATATTACCATTCTGACATGTTATTATTGGAAAATGTGGCTCTCTCTGGTAAAATTAACTCGGAGTAATTGAGTAGAAACTAGCCATATGTTTCCCCATAATAGACTTAGATTATTCTCTTAAGAGTGTTTTAATCTCTGAATATTTAAGATGATCATAGACATCTTTCCATTACTCATTTTTAAGAGGATGAGTTTTACTGTGAAGTTGTTTTGTTCAGGAAGTTAAGTCAGTTCATTAATATAACTTTTCCCTTAGAGGAAATCTATTATTAGAGTTGACCATTTTATAATCAAACATTAAAGAAACAATGAATGATTGGAGAGAAAAATCAGTGTTCTTCAATATATGGTATGACCATAATAAGGTGTGATAAACGTTTGTTAAACTAAAACATATTTATATAGAACAATGCTGGATTATTATGACACATTAAAAAACATATAGCTTTTATTGGCATATTAGCATCTTTAATTTTCCCTCCTTCCTTCCTTCCTTCCTTCCTTCCTTCCTTCCTTCCTTCCTTCCTTCCTTCCTTCCTCCCTCCCTCCCTCCCTCCCTCCTTTCCTTTCCTTTCCTTTCCTTTCCTTTCCTTTCCTTTCCTTTCCTTTCCTTTCCTTTCCTTTCCTTTCCTTTCCTTTCCTTTCCTTTCCTTTCCTTTCCTTTCCTTTCCTTTCCTTTCCTTTCTTTTCTTTTCTTTTCTTTTCCTTTCTTTTCTTTTCTTTTTTCTTTCTGCCAGAGAGACAGAGAGACAGAAAGAGGGATAGATAGGGACAGACAGACAGGAAGGAGAGAGATAAGAACCACTAATACTTCACTGTGGCACCTTAGTTGTTTATTGATTGCTTTCTTATATGTGCCTTGACTGGAGGGGCTACAGCCAAGCCAGTGGCCCCTTGCTCAAGCCAGAGACCTTGGCCTCAAGCCAGAAACCATGGAGTCATGTCTATGATCCCACACTCAAGCCAGCAACCCCATGTTTGAAGCTGGTGAGCCCAAATTCTAGCCGAATAAGCCTGTGCTCAAGCTGGTCACCTGGGGATTTTGAACCCCTGGGTCCTCTGCATCTCAGTCTGACACTTTGTCTCCTGTGCCACTGCCTGATCAGGCACCTTTAAAATTTTTTTTAAATAGTTCTGTGTTTTATTATGAAGGATGATGGATGATGATGAAGATGATGCAAAGCTTAGAGAAGAAATAGAAGCAGAATTGGATAAAATTAGTATTTCTTCCTTGGAAAATGATGATGCTGACAGTGATTCAAAATCAGAAACCCAGAGTGATGATAGTGATACAGTAAGTGTCAAGTATTGGACTTTTGAGCCTTTTAATTGGAGTAATCTTTTCAGGAGATATATTACTTTCTCAATGTGTTTTGTATAGTTATTTCATGTTTAACTTTAGGATCACCTTTAAACAATATATATTGATATTTAAATATAAAAAGTATACTGAAGATAGACGTCACCTATAATTTTACATGTCTATATATTCATTTGGGGGTAAAATTGGAATTATAGTATATATATATTTATATTTGTATACTGCTTTTTTTTTTACTTAATCATGAACATTCTGATGTGATTACATATGGATGAAAGCAAAATTTATGTGAAAACTAAAGTCCCAGTGTTGGCCTCAGGCACTGAGGATAGCTTGGTTGATTCGAGTATTGTCCCCAGGTGGGGCTTGCCGGGTGGATCCCAGTCACGGCACTTATGGAAGTCTGTCTCACTCCCCTCCTCTCACTTAAAAAAAATCTACACTGTTTTTTTCCAAAAAAAAAACTAATTTTTCTGGTTTCAAAAAATAATTATACTTTAAGTTTTAATTAGAATTTCAATAACCTATATATAACTTTTGGGAAAAATAATACTTTTACATCATTATGTATTTTTATCTATAGCTAATTAAAGTGAAAAAATAAATCCTGAAAGTCTTCATTTGATTATAAAATTCAACAGAAACACAGATATGATTCATAACATCTGAAAATAAAAATCAAGTTTTCACCAAATGTATTTGTTTGCACTTTATATGCTTATTTTATTCCTCATTTAAATTTTTTTCTCAACTTTTTGATGTGGAATTAAAGAGGGAATATTTGATACATTGTTTTAATGAACAATTTTATAGTTTCTTTTATTACTGAAATTTTTAGGACTTTATTGAATTACCTGAGTCAGTTCTTCACTGTATTGACATCATACAGAATACGAGTAAAACTGCTGAAAAGCTCATTCTTCAAGACTTAGAAGATAATGATGTTTTAAGTAAGTACAGTTTTTATCTGCTTGGAAAATTTGTGTAAGTATAATTAACTTATGAGTTAGAAAATTAAACTGCTTCAAGTACTTATCTCTTATTTTATACATATGTATTTATCTATAATAATATCTGTAGCATATTGGATTGTTCTATTTAGTTCATACATTTGTTTTTCTTAATAACCTTTCTTATGTCTCCAGTAAATACCAGCCACCAACATTTGTTTCACCAGTCCTAATTAAAACCAGACATTCTATTAGTATACATTAAAGAAAATAAAACTAATCATGGGGCTATTTTAAAAGTATCAATTTTGACCCTGGCTGGTTGGCTCAGAGGATAGTGTCAGCCTGGCCTGTAAACATCTGGATTTGATCCCTGGTCTGGGCACAGATGAGAAGTAACCATCTTCTTCTCTTCCCTTCCCTCTCCCTCTTCTCTCTGTCTTTTCCTCTCTCTCTTCTCCTCTTGCAACCAGTGGCTTGATTGGTTCCATTGTCATCCTTGGGTGCTGAGGATAGTTCAATTGATTCAAGCATCAGCCCTAGACAAGGGTTGCTGGATGGATCCTGGTCAGGGTGCATGCGGGAGTCTGTCTCTCTGTCTCCCCTCCTCTCACTTAAAAGAATTATCAGTTTATACATCTGTTTGGAGAAAAATATAATTTATATAAAAGCCTAACAATCTTTATTTTCTCCAACTGAGCAAATTTACTTCTGAGAATTATTCTAAGCATAATAGAATGATCAAAGATTTAACTAGAAATATTTATGGCTTGGTTTTTAATGAAAAATTGCATTGCAACAATCTAGATGTTCAACAGGATCTTGGTGTGTTCAACAAAGTGAACTGTACTTACTTAAAAAAGGTAATTTAGACAGATTTTTAATGATATAAATATTCATGATACATTATTGAACTTTTTATAAAATTTAATGCCACTTATGCCAATACAGTATTAGCATAAATCATGATGTGATTAGTCACAGATATTCATTAAACAAATATTACTGCCTGAAAATACCTGTTCTAGCCATTGAGAATACAGCAGAGGACAAAATAGGCAAAAGTTCTCCCATATTATTCTAATGTTTCAGTGTGGATAGACAGACAATAAAGAAATAAATATGTAATATTTCAATAGAGATAGCTGCTGTAGAGGAAAAAAATCAAAATAAGAGGACAGAGTTTGGTGGTTGCTATTTTAGATAGGGTAGTCAAGGAAGGCCCTTCTGGGGAGGCAGTATTTGGAACTATGACAAAAGGTAAGCTATATGGATATCTTAACAAATGAGAAGATGAGCCATAAGGATATCTACAAAGCTGGTGTTCCAGAAAGAAAGAATAATAAAATCCAAGGCATTCAGAGTGGGCCTAATGTGCTTGAAGAACTAAGCCTTTGTGGCTGTACCTAAGAACACAAGGGGTCAGATCTATAAGGTTGTTATAAGCCATGTGGACTATTGCAATACTATGGTTAGTAATGAGAGCATTTGATTATAAATGAGGAAAACAGTCATATTCTAGAACCCAGTTTTTAAGGGAACCAGAAGGATTTATTGATGGATTGGTATAAATGAAAGACAAGAAGGTGGTTCCAAGATTTTTGTTCTTAGCATATGTATAAATAGATATGTAAAGAATTGCTGTATGTAGATGCTTCAAATTTCAGTAGTGATTATTTATAGTTGAGTTATGGGAAATTTTAGGGTATGTTCATTTATTTTTACTAAGGTTTACACAGTGAATATATAAATTTATTGGCAATTAGCCCTGGTTGCATAGCTTGGTTGGTTAAAGCGTTGTTCTGAGGCACAGATGGTGCCAGTTTGATCCCTGGTCAGGGCACATACAGAACAGATTGATGCTCCTTTTTATTTCTCTCTCTCTTCCTCTCTCTAATATAAATAAAATAAAAATATATAAATATTGGCAATTATATCGCTTAATTATGAAAAAAGTCAAAGGGTAACAATTATAAAAAAATAATTACTTAAAAGGTTATATAACTGCAATTATGGCAGTGGTTTAGAAAATTATAAAAAGATCCCTTATGTAGCTCTAGCCAAATAGGTTTAATAATCTCAATAATCAAAACAATTTTCTAAGAAAATTCAAATTATCAAAATTGATTGAAAAAAATGGAAAACATTATTAAATCAATAATCTGGCAAGAAGGTAGAAAGGGATTTCTTTTTAGATGTCTTTAGAAACTATGAATAATTTTCCCTGGCCAGGTAGCTCAGTTGGTTACAGCATTGCCCCACTACACCAACGTTGCAGATTTTATCCCCTTTTAGGGGTCAGGGCACATACAAGAGTCAACCAATGAGTGTATAAATAGGTAAAACTACAAGAGTCAGTGTTTCTCTCTCTCTCTCTTTAGATGTTAAAGAAATTAGGAACAATTTTGCAATTGAATTCTTACAGTCTGTAAAGACACAAAAAATCTGCACATAGTATAATAATTCATTTTTAAAAATATATTTCAATAATAAAACTGTATAAACATAACAAGAAGCCAGAGGCTAATATCATTTATGAATATAGATGTATTGATTAGGGCTCTCACTTATAGACATCAGAAGCCATTTAGCTACTTTAAGTAGAAAGGTTTTAGGGGGTATTTATTTGTTTGTTTTTATGGGTAGAGTAGATGTTCTGGTTATTTATTGCTGTAAAACAAACTTGGTGTTTTAAAATAACAATGTTATTATCTTTTATAGCTCTGTGGGATGACTGGGGTTAGCAAAGCAGTTTTTGCTTGGCTATCTTATGCTCTTGGAGTCAGATATTGATTAAGGCTTCAGAAATCTGAAGTCTTTAATGGATTGTAATTCCAAGATCAGATGTCTGGCAGTTGATGCTAAATGTTGGCTGGGAGTTTAATTGGTGCTGTCAACTGACGACGTCTACATGTAGTCTTTTCCTATGGATTGCATTGCACCTGCATAGTGAGAAGGAGCATCCCACAAACAAAATACCAAGAGACAGGTGGAAACTTGTGAGGCTTCTTATGATCTATTCTCAGATATAATTCAAGATCATTTCTACCACATTCTGATGGTTTTACAGGATTAGTGTAGGTTTTGTGCAGGAGGGAACTGTGCATAAGAAGAGGTGTGGGAGAGAAATCTTTGGAGATTAGTTACTACAATGAAGAACAGATTGATAATAGAACTGGAGAAACAGACTGCAAACTGACCAGCCAATGTGTACAAAACATACACACACATACATTGTAGAACATGTCTGCTACAGCAGCTGCTGTCTGATATAATTAAGAAATTCAGAAACATTTTTTTGCTATATAATCCCATCTCAAAACCAAACCTTCCTCTTTTTATCATGGTCTGGGCCAAAACAAACAAACAAACAAAAAAAACAAAAAAAACACAAGACATTAAAGTATAGCTGCCTGCCTCTCTTCATGCATAATATTTTTATAGAAATAAAGACTTAAGCAAATATATCAATTGGTAGAACCTAAGTCACCCTTAGAAAGCTAGCTTCAAAGGAATCTGGAGAAAGTTATTTTTCACATTACAATGGCCTCTCACACAGGAAAGCATGCCAGTGAGATTGTGAGTGGTTGTTGAAGAAAAAAATCTGTATCTGATAAAATAGTTGTGAATGGTCAGCTAACCAGAAAAATGTTTCTCTATAAAAATATTTTACTATTAGGAAACATTACTCTGGTATAACACATCAAATGAATAAGGAAAAGAAGCATAAGTGCATCTGCACAGATGATAGAAAGACCTAAGAAGATTCAACAAACACTCATAAAACCAAGAAAGAAAGCTTACTTTATTCACATGTTAGTAATTATAATCTCTTAAACTAGTGCTTTTATTAAAGTGGTTTCAATATTTTGTGTAAGATTATATTGCTAGTTTGTAGCAGGTAGATTTAGACCTTTGTTGGTTTCTAATCAGGATGTCATACAATATCAAACAAAACATTATTCTGTGTATGTAGAAAATATGCTTTATTTTTTATTTTTTATTTTATTTTTGTATTTTTCTGAAGCTGGAAACGGGGAGAGACAGTCAGACAGACTCCCTCATGCACCCGACCGGGATCCACCCGGCACGCCCACCAGGGGCGATGCTCTGCCCACCAGGGGGCGATACTCTGCCCCTCCGGGGCGTCGCTCTGCCGAGACCAGAGCCACTCTAGCGCCTGGGGCAGAGGCCAAGGAGCCATCCCCAGCGCCCAGGCCATCTTTGCTCCAATGGAGCCTTGGCTGTGGGAGGAGAAGAGAGAGACAGAGAGGAAGGAGGGGAGGGGGTGGAGAAGCAGATGGGCGCTTCTCCTATGTGCCCTGGCCGGGAATCGAACCCGGGTCCCCTGCACGCCAGGCCGACGCTCTACCACTGAGCCAACCAGCCAGCGGCTGGTTGAGAATATAAAAGGTGATAAAGAATTAGTCAAAAATTTTGTTACTTTTTTAGAATAAAAATTATAATTCTTTTGTACTTTTCTTCATTGTCTTTCTGTTGTTTTGAATTACTTATCAAGAATGTGCTATGATAGAATTTGAGGTTAAAGGATGATAAAAAGATTTGGAATTTAATATGTTGTTCCCTATAATAATATTTAAAGTTGTAATATTTTTTTTTCTAGGCTGTACTTATGGAACAATTCCTAATAGTCATACGCATTTAAGGATAGAATTATCAACTGAAAATAAAGAAAACTCACATCAATTAAGGAAGGTATAAGTTTAACATTTGACTAAAATACTCAATATAACAGAAATTTCCCTGTCCCAACAGTTTATTGATTTAATGTTCATTGACTTAAAATTTTTAAATTTAATTATTTTTAAGAAAATTATTCTTGGTTTTATATTTTGGTATATAAAATAAAACCAAATGTCAATTTTTAAAAATATTAGAAATAGCAATTTGAAGCATTGATATTTGGGAATTTAATGTGCATGTAGATAAAACAGAATTGTATTGTATGATTTTTCTCCCCTAACACTCTGACAGAAAAACAAACAAACAAAAACACCAATACACTGTTTATTACCTTGTTTAAGAATGTAACGTTCTAGCAGAGTACTATAAATATATCATACTATAGAAGCTTTAAACTTAGAACATCTTATGTTAGTTTTTTTTAAAGATATAATTACATACCCCTAGAAATAAGAGTAAGCATTTTTGGTTAAAAACCCCTATAGAACTCTTCTATAGGTTCAACATCTTAGATTCATTTTTAGCTCTTATTTTACTGAACTTTATTTTTACCTAACTCTATTCCTGTTCCCTAAGATGTCTAAAATAATGTATTACTTATATGTATGCCTCTTACTTGCTGTTTTGGTAACACTAAAACTTGAAATATTAATTTTAAATTATCATACTGGTATTTCCATCTAGAGTCTGGTAGAAATTTAATTATGGAAAAGTTTATTAATAAAAATTATGTTATGTATAATTCAGGTTAAAATAGATAATAGTTCTATTTTTAAAACAGATTGAATATATAAGCAATTTGTATATGTGAGCAATCACTACAGATAAGAAAGATCAAAATATATTAGGAGGAAAACAAATATTAGTAGCAATATTTTTACATGATTACCAAGCAGTTTAATTGTTTTCTGTGGATTAGAGTGCCAAAAATGATAAGATTAAAGTACAATTGGTTTGCGTGGGAAAATTATTAATATTCACCATAAAGACAATAATTATTAATATGCTATAGAATGGTATATGGGAGAGGTTTTAAGTAAATAAAGTTGTAGATACATGTATACAAATACTTTTATTATTTTGAGATAACTTTACACTTTATTTTGGTTTTCTTTAATCACTGGTACTCTTTTAACCATTTAGATATTATCTGAAATAGAGAAAGAGGAATTTTTAAGAAGTACAACCCGCTGTGGCATTCCCGATTCTGTCCCGGAGCCTGGACCTCATGAATATGTGGAAGGACACGTTTTGCCAGGTGGACTAACCTGTTCAGTTTTTATGTGATCATAGTTATCCGAGAAAATTTAGAGTTTTTTTCTCTTGACAATTAGAAAAATAAAATCAATATTTGAAATTATGCTTTCATTATTCTTAATTACTTATACTCAGAGTTTCTTTATGCCTCTTAACTTGACTTAAATATACTTATAATTTTTCTATATATATAATATAGCTGACTGCAATAGCGTCCTTGAATTTCTTAAGTACACCTTAACTACACATGAGTACACACAAACACATTAAATTTTTAGATTAAATTTTGTGGCCTACTCTAACGCAAGTTACGTGTTTTCTTTATTGCCTGCCGTGGTATTTCCATGTGTATTCGAGAATGTATTGGCCCTGGCTGGTTGGCTCAGCAGAAGAGCATTGGCCTGGCATGTGGAAGTCCTTGGTTCGATTCCCTGTCAGGGCACACAGAAGAAGTGACCATCTGCTTCTCCACCTTTCCCCTTACCCTTCTCTCTCTTTCTCTCTTCTTCTTTTTTGGCCATGACTCAAATGGTTCAAGCAAGTTGGTCCTGGGGGCTGAGGATGTGAGGATAGCTCCATGTTCTCTCCTCAGGCACTAAAATAGCTCAGTTGCCCTATGAGCAGAGCCTGTAGGGGGCTTGCTAGGTGGATTCCTGTTAGGGCGTATGCAGGAGTCTTTCTGTCTGCCTCCCTGCCTCTCACTTAATGACAGTAAAAAAGAATGTATTTATTTTTGTATTTTATTACTTTTTCTTTGGTAATATGTTGAAATTATTTCTTTTTTTAAAAATTAAAAATATTTTTCCACTGATTTGAGAGAGAAGGGAAGGAGGAAAGAACACATGTAAGAGAGAGAGAAAGAGAGAGAGAGAGAATATGGGAGAGAGAGAGGATGGGAAAGAGGGAGAAGCATCAACTTGTTTAAATTATTTTTTCCATTTAGTTGTGTACTCATTGATTGTTTCTCATACTGCCTTGATCGAGGGTCAGACTCATGACCTTTGGTGCACTGTGTCAGTGCTTTATCTGTTGAACCACACAGCCAGGGCCTATTTCTTCTTTTTAAAACTACTTTTATACTTTACATTGGATCACTTTTTATAGGTTTAAACTTAAAAATAACATTATTTCTCTTTACGACTACAGATGATGGTGAAATAAATTTTGAATACTGTAAAGTGGAAGAAAAATGTAGTCAATCTTTTGAGGCTTGGCAAGATAAACAGAAAGAATTAGAAGACCAAAAGAAAGAAATTCTCAAAGCTCAGAGGGATAGGGAAGAAAAACAATTTCAAGAAGAAGAAGAAAAAAGACATCGTTGGATGAAACAATTTGAAGTTGAAAAGAAGAAATTAGAGAATATTCAAAAGGTTTTATTTTTGTTTTTCATACTTTTTTTGGAATCAGTACTATTTCTGAATAGTATTGCTGTTTTGGATTATAGTACGATTGAGCTCCATTGCATGGCTTTTAATTACTCCTGATAATAGAAGCAATTGACCGTGGATTAACAATATTTAATATAATTTCATTGATTAGTTTTCATTGAAATTTCAGATACTACTTTAGACCATGTGAGAATCTAGAGTCTTTGAAGTTTCAAAGATAGTCCTAGAAATGTGGACATTTATAGCATAAACTGTTTCTTTTTTTATACCCTTCTAATCATAGAAAAAAAGGATCATAATTTTCTTGATCATGCAATGCCCTTGCCATGTGTTCTGATATATAGCAATTAAGTAAAACATATTTGGTTGAAGAGGTTCAACTATGTAGATATTGATTTGTGTTTCATCTCCATAACTGAGTTAATTCCTAGGACTAAACATTTTTTTGGTATATAAGACTTTTGTTATTATTTCAGCTTTTCCCCCAACCCCGCCTCAGGAGGTCTAACCCTCAGGCCATGGTAGTGGCATATTGAGAAACTGGTGTATTGTTAGGACCCTACTTGTGAACTGTCATGTTTCTTAGAATGTCTAGATATCAGGCTTGACTGCCTTGTGTGTTACATCAGCAAAGTTGACTTACATTTTGCCTAGAATTTGTTAGATTTGAATGTATCATATAGAAATATTATCATATGGTCATCTAGGCAGTTCAGCGTCTTCTAGCCCTCAATGTTGACTACAGTGCATTTCCTGTTATATAGAAAATAAACAAATTAAAAATAATTATAATATTGTAGGACCGCTTTGGCCATGGTTTTTTCTAACAAACTCTAAACCTTTAGCTTTCCTTTAGTTATATTTCCTTTTCATAAATCAGATTAATATGATCATTACAATCATAAAGTTATTATTTAGAAATGACATATGTGGGGATTAGTGAATTCCTAAAAAAGCTTTGTTATGTCTTGGGGCTTAAAAATAGTCTGGTGGAGCCAATGCATAATTTTATAATGATGGGTTCTAAACATGTGATTTACTTCTTTTAGTAGTTCTTTTCTGTGCCTCTTGTTGGTGTCCTCTTCATTCCTCAAAACTGCTGTTGTAGATCTCCTTCCATGAATTCTACCCAACTTTTATCTCCTAATTATTAGCATATAATCACTTAACATTTTTGCATCAATTACAGCTCCTGCTTTTTTCTAGTCCCATATCTAGTTAGCATCAACCTCTACAAAAACCCCCTCTTTCTCCTCTTCTCTCAAAACAAACACACACACATATACACAACACACAACACACACAGGAAAAGCCATGAGATTACCTTTTTTCATGTCTCACTTTATCAAGCTCTTTAGCTCTTATTATAGTCAGGCTTCTTAAAAGAGTGATATTTTTGCTACCTACATTTTCTTGTCTCTCATTAAATTGTAAACCCCCTACGAGTGAAATTGCTCTTGACAAAAGTAACCAATGACTTCTAATAAATTACCATACTCACAGGCTCTTTTTCAATTCTTCTTTTGGTCTCTAGAGTAATTTGTTGAACATTTCTCTTTCTCATGACTTCTGTGGGCCCACACTGCCTTAATTTTCTTACATGTTTTGGAGTTCCTATTTAATATTCATTTTAAGTTTCTTTTTCTTCCTCCTTGAATATGATACTACCAGGCTTTCATCCTTGTCTTTCTTTTCTTATTCCACATAGTTTTTCTCTTGATAATCTCACTCATAACCTGGGCTGTTTAGAACCAAATCTGTATTTGTAACAAAAAAGTGAACTACATAATGCTCCTACAGATACTTCACATACAGAATTTAATGCATCTAAACTGAGTGCATTGTTTTTCTTTCTGAATCATGCTCCTCCTCTGGTATTCCTTATTTTGATGAGCAACACTACCATCAAGGTCCGCTCTAGAAAGACAAGGACCATTTATGACTATTTTCTCTCTTGTTATTCTCTTCTTTTAAAAAAAAATAGTTGTATTATTCATCTTTTCATCTGTATATCTACTGCTAATCCATAGTTCAGTATGTGCTAATGTCTGGCTTTGGATATTTATTATATTCTCTAATTTATCTCCCTACTTTTTGTCTTTCACACACTCATTCATCTACCATAGTGCTGTCAGAAGAATATTTTTAAAAGTTACCTACCTTCTTAAATTCCATCAAAAGTTCCCATAGCTCATATAAGATAATGTCCAAAGAAAATTTTTTACTACCTATACATCCAATCAGTTAGCAGTCTGTGGCAGTTTCATGTTTACATTGTCTTTGTTCTCTTCTTGCTCCTGCCACACTATCCACAGAGGCCCCCCTGAACCTCACGTGGACTTCACTAACATCTTACTGATCATGTCGGTGTCTCCTTGGCTTTCTGTCTTAACTCTGTCTAATATGACATTATGACTTTTCTAAAAATGAGGTATAGTCATTTTTCTAGTTCAGAAACGTTAAATAAATGCCTAAAATATCTGTCTACCCTCCTGAAAGTCTAGTCACTTCAAATACAATCTTCTGCGTGGAACCATTCACAATCCTCCAATTATAACACCTATTCATCCTGTGATTCTTTATAGTCCTCTGTTGCAATAAACTTGTTCTGCTAAGTTTGAATAAAGTGTGAACTTTTGAGAATGTTCCCATATTAAAGGCAGAATTTTAGAGTAAAAGAATTCAATTTTACTGATTTTAACTTTTCCAGACCCTTAACAAAATATATACTAATAAATTGTGTTTAAAGAAACCATTAGCCACTGAACTGAGTTATTATGTGAATTAAATGGGTTGGTGTGCAGAGAAAAATATTGTAATGCAAAGCCTATCTTATAAACATTGTTATCTGAAATTTTTGCATTGCCCAACACTGTTTCTAGCTGATGCTCTTTATTGTGTATAAACATTCTCAAATAAATAAAATAACTTTTCCACATTGCAAACATCTTCATGTGTTCAAAATGGGAACTCTAGGTATTACCATATTTCCATGTGTATAAGATGCTCCCATGTATAAGACACACCTTAATATTGGGGCCTCAAATTTGAAAAAAAAAGACAAGCACAAAAAAGTGGGAAATGCAAATAAAAAAAATCTACAACCACTGTATAAAATGCACCCAGTTTTTAGACCCCAAATTTTTTGAAAAAGGATGTGTCTTATACATGGGGAAATATGGTATTTATATGACACTTTAGTTTGAGATTAAAGTTGTTATCCCAGTACTAGTACCTGAGCACCATTGGGTGAACTCTTTTAACTATTATTTATAAATATATGTTGTGAGACTCATGGATTAATATTTTTTGACATTCAAATATTTTAATATTACCACATGTTCAGCAAAAAGAGGCCAAGATGAATGAGGAACTCCGTAAAGAAGAGAAAATGTGGGAAGAGAAATTTAAACAACATGAGGTATTGGTTCTTTTTACTCAGTGTAATAATAATTCTTCATTTGAAATAAATTACTATGCTTGAAATGTACATATTAAAGTGACATTGTCTATCTGGTGTAGGATTTAACTTACTAAAGCTTAACATTTATTAAATATTAAAAATTCTTCTTGAAATAGAATTTCCTGATAGTGAAAATGAACTGGTTAGTGAGTGAATATTTTTATTTTGCTTTTAAAACAATGATTTATTTCCTTGGGTTTACAATCCAGATTTAGTACCATTTTGTTTTAACAACATAAAGATATGATTCTATTCCATATTTATTTAATTCTTAGTATTAGGATTTTTTTCTTTTACATTTATCCACGTATAATTTACTGGCTTTCTATTGCCTGCCAAGTACATATCTAAGAGCTCAAGATACAGCAGGGTATCAAATAGAAAAGAACTCCTGCCATCAGGGACCTTATATTTCTTAGGGTTCTGAGCTATTATTACCATTTATATGAATGTATATTATGTGTGTGTGTTACTTCAGCTCTTTAATCTGCCCTTTTCTTGGTTTAGAAAACATTCTTCAATTTCATTCCATTTTTCTCAGTTCTTTATTCTGGAACTTCTACTAGTCATGTGAGTTTCTGTGTTGATCCTCTTTACACCTAAATATCTCTGTCATATACTGCATTTCATGTCATTATTTTGTGTGTTGTTTTGGCAAAACACCTAATTTAGAAGTTTTTCTTTACATAATCAGCTGTTAAGCCATTCTGATTGTTGTTGGAGTCATATTTTTTAAAATTTGTGCACTTACGTTTTATTTTTAATGAGGTTATTTCTGTTTATACATGTATTTTTCTAAAATTTTTATTTAAATTTTAATTTAGTTTAATAACTCTCTCTTCTCAGAAATTGATTCTTCTACTTACTAAAATATTTTCATTGCCTCACATCATTTCTGTTAATTTTCCTCAAATAACAGCTGAATTTTGTTGACCTATTTACTTTTGTTTTAGGATTGTAGTGACAATGATATTTTCTTACCTAAACCCAAATTGTCACATTTAAAACAATATATGCTCACCAATTTTCTTAATAGTGACAAAAGAATAAAATTTGTGACTAGAGTAATTTTTCATATTGCTCATGTGATGTTTTACCTCACCTTCCTGGGATGGTAAGTCTCACAAAGTAATTCCCTGCTTCTGCAGTCCCTGTGCTAGCTCGGGAGTTTTCTCCAGCAGAACCCCATTTCAGGAAGTTGCAGTTCTTTTCACCTACACAAATTTCGACCTGTGGCTTCCCTTGCTTTTTCTCTGTGTCATTTGATTTTATATGCTATCTCTACTCAAGTAATTCTTCCGTTTAATCTAGGTTGCTTACTATAGCCATGTTACAGTATCAATTTACTAACTTGATAGAAGTTTCTAAATATTTAAATAATATCCTTTAAAATAAATGACTTTAGTTTTGTGAAAAGAATTTTATAGTAACTTTATTATTTCAGTTCTAGTATTTGTTTTAAATCTCTATTTCAGATTACATTTTAATAACATAGTACATTTAGTTTATATTGAATCCTATTGATCTTTATTTTAGGAGTTTATTAGAAACTTGCATTTACAAATGGAAGAAGAAAGAACAAGATTTAAAGACCAACAGGAAAAAGAAAGAGTGCGTTTATTAAAAATGCAGCATAATGCAGCTATAAAAATTCAAACCAAGTATAGAGCATTTATGGACTACCGAAAATATGGCCCAATCATAAAAGAACAAATAGAAACTAAGAAAAAACAAGCACTGGAGTGGAAAGAAAAGGAAGCAAAAATACGACAGATGGAGGAAGATAAACGAAAAAGATTAGAGGAAGAAAAAAGGCTAGTAGAAGACATACAGAGGCAGAAGCAAGAAGAAAGGAAAAGGAGAGAAAAGGAATATGAAGAAAAAAAGAACATTCTGAGACAAGAAAGAGAGCAACTATTAAACAAAGAAAATTTAAGATTCAAAGAAGATAGAAGAAAACAACTAATAATAAGTAAAGCATCAAAAAAGGGAGAACACAATGCCACACATTTAACTGTCGAAGATACATCAAAGAATAAGGGTGAAATAGACAAAACTCTGGGAGATGGAAAGTCAAAGAAGTGGGAAGATGTTCCCCTTTTGCTGGTTGAAAAATTGAATGAGAAAGAAAATATAAACAAACAGCTTATACTGCAAGAATCAATACATGTGAAATTAAAAGAAAATATAGCAAACCCAGCAATTTTGACAGAATTTAAAATGGAAGAAACAAAGGAAAACCTAGCAAAACAACCGTCTGGGGAAAAGTTGGTCAAGCAAGAAGGAAAATATGAAAATATAGACAAAATAACAGAATTAGAAAATGCAGATCTAGAAGCACACGTGAAAGAACAGTTTCAGCTGCAAGAATTAACCTGCCAAAAACAAAAGGAAAAAACCACGAAAGCTGCCATCAATGAAAATATAAAACAAGAAACCCAAATAATAGTATTAGGACACAATCATGAAATTAATGAGAAGAAAAACAATGAAGCACAGAAAATCATCAAAGATAATCAACAGAGTAAGATGCAAAATGTAGAAAAAGAACAGATATTAGAACAGAATGGAGCATTATATGACGACGATAATATTTCAGTGATGTCAATGCAACAACATGTACTACCACTAAAATTAGAAATTTCTGAATATATAGAGGGAAATGTAACACTACAAAGAAAAAAAATTGATTTAAAATCTAAAGAAACTGAGGAGAAATCAAAGTACAATGCTTTGAAGAGTGGCATAATTCTTAATATCAGCGATGCTGAGATAAATGTAGAAGACAAAAGAAACGAGCAAAATCATATTTTAGGTAAACATGCTCCTTGTGAAGATTTGGGTGGCTACAATACAAAAAACTCCTCTGTTTTTAAAGAGGCAAACTGTCTAAAGTCTCAGATGAAAGAAATTCCGGAAGAAAGTCATGGAAATAGAGTTGAAAGTGAGAATGTTGTGACATGCTCTGTACAGAAATCAACACTTCTATCGTCTATTGAACAAAAGAGGCTATCTTGGCTAAAATCATTTAAACCCTGGTTGGAAATTTTCAAGCAGAATCAACAAAAGAAGATTGTTAAGAGAAAGAGACTTGTGAAATGTCCAGACAACATGATGCCCCCTTTGAATACACTAGAAATTCTTCAGTGTGGCCCTTGGAGTACTTTACAACAGGTATTTTGTAATTTTATAATACATTGTTTTATTTCATTTCAAATGGTTCTTGAAATGTAACTTTTATAATCTTAGTTGAAAAGATATTTTATATTCAAGAATTCTGTCCCAGTGAAGTTGCTAATGAAATACTTACTGCGTTCATTTGAGAGGGGATGTGTTTAAAAGATCTCAATTTTAATTATTAAGCGCATCTTATGCCCCAGTAAATCATTATTAAAAGCTTTGATTTTATGTCTTGAAGCCTATGTTTAAGGGCAGGCCCTATAGTCATTATAAAGTATCTAAGAGTGGAAGCATCTGGGAATTCAAGTTGGGTTGAATTCAAGTAGGAAATTCCTGATATTTAGTTAGAAGTTTGCTTTAGCCTTGGGCCACAGCGCCACCTAGTGATGTTTTTTAGAATGAAGTGGATTTCCTGTACTTGACAAGTGCTGTACAAGAAGCGCTTCTAAAAATAGAATATTCTAGAATTTCTATTAAAATATAATTATTTAGCCATGTGCTTTGTAAGTATGGTGGATGTATGCCTAAAATTTAAAACAAATGTCACCAAATGATACTAATTTTTTATGTTTATGGAGCCCATGATTTCAAAATTAAGACAGAAACAAATATGTAGAAAAACAGGGAAGAGTATTTCAAATAGTGGGATACCAAAAAGAACTTACGATTTAAAAACATGGATTTATCTAGGGGCCTGAATCTCAAATGTATTTAATGAAATTTATTTAGTTTCTTCATATAAATGGATGCCTAGTCAAGGAAACATTCATATTATTATATATGCATTGTTTTATTATTCACTCAGCAAATATTCATCTGTCCAATATGATTGGTCAATATTTATTGTTGGAACAAAAGGAAAGATGCAAAACCCAGTCTTTGCCTTTATGAAGTTTACTGTGGTAGAAATAAAAGGTAGTAAATGAATAAATGTACTGATGAATACAGATCATGATAATTACTATAAATAAGACTTCAAGGTATTCTGAGAGAAGATAAGGTAGTGGGGTTTAAAGAAATCTCTGGGATGTAAAAGAAGAGTGTGAAAAAAAAAAAGAACTACTTTGAAGTATCCTCTTTCCCCTAGCCTAAGCAATGTATTTTCCATATCAGAACTCTACGGGTACATATCGTATCTCAAATTAGCTCTTCTGTTTTTTATCTTTGGCTATGTAATTTTCGGGAATCTAGTTTTCCAAAGATGTGTGGCAGGTGTCCTGAAGTAATGACATTAACTACGAATTATTTTTTTTAAATTAATTTTCCTCATGAATAACTGTTTGTACTAAGCTGAGTGACAGCTTCGTGCCTGCAGTATACTTGTTTCATCAGTAAAACGGAAGTTAGGGAGACAGCAGTGCCCTCCTTCATTGTGGCTTTCTGTTCTGTCTGACGAGAAGAGCTCTTTCCCCTTGCAATTTCTTCTCTTGCCCACTCAGTTCCTTCTGTGGAACTCTTATCAATTTATATAAAGTGAGAATTGACTCTTTCTTTTATTCTTAGAGTATAGCCTCCCAAACTGTCATGTGTACACAGATCACCTGGGGGTTGATTCTGATTGGTTAGGTCTGGTGACCAACCCTAATGCTCCGCGGTTTTACAGTGATGCTCGGTGATGCTGTTGGTGCTGATCCATCCACTAACTGGAGTAGCAGTATTCCAAAGAATCCTGTAATCCTCTGACCACCATTCAAAGCAATTATTTCAAACATTTTATTTTTCTTTGAGCCTCAGAATATACAGTACAGATTTGAAAAATATATATGAATGTGCAATATAAATATTGGAGTGTTGTAAAGTACCGTCTTGCAATGAGTCTGATAGATGGCAAAGTATGTCTCCATTCACCACTGCTGTGACCTATGTCTCACTTTATTGCTTTGATTTTCTAATCTCTTAGCTTTACATCTTTGTTCTTATCTTGGTCACCTTTGCCATTTTTGGAAGGTCCTTATGGAGAAGATCTTTAACAAAAAGTTTACAATTCTAGACTTTAACCCAGTAAAGAATTTATTTTGCTTATATTAATCTCCGACTTTGAACCTTTAGGACACAAATCATGTCTGCTTCTTGTCCATATTGCTTTATGTATTCATGCAAATAGTGGCTTTGATTAGTTGACTGTGGGATGGATGAATGGGAGGATGGATAATTGGATTGGTAAATAAATCTAGCTGAATATTCATCTTATCTTCATATTATTACTAGCTTCACAATTTCAAGAGAATTGATTAAAAAGTAAATTAATGTAAAATTATTTGATTGTAATTTAAGAAAGGACTAATAAGCCCTGTATCAAATAAGATCAGGGTTCTAATTTTATTTCTATTTCCTTGGGTGTGTTACCTTGTGCAAGTTCTTGATCTTCTGATTCATACTTTTGTCTTTTATTAACTGGGAAGAGCAATACCTATTTTATAGTGTTGTTGAGTTTAAAATTCTATATATGAAGAATACAGTCTAGGAGTCTAGGGCTCCTAATCTAGACAATAGTCATTGTCAGATGCAGATCTCAAGTATCTAAGGAAAAGGCAAATGAATATTTGAGAGTTGCTTAATAACCTGTTTCATCAAAGAAGTTCTTAAATTGAAAAAGCTGGACCATCCACTCTATGCAATAATACCACAAAAGAATGTGACAGAAGATCAGTGATTAATTATAACTAATAATTTTTTTCTAGTTTTACTGTCTTAACTACTATTTTTTGTTTTATTTTTGGTGATTTGCTCTTAGTGGTAACTTGCTTTAAATAACAACTTCCAAAAAAAGGTACTAAGCTTAAGGATTTTTTTATATGGCTTTATAACATGGCACAAATTACAACGTTTTAACTGCTCATTAACTTTGAGACCAGAATGTCTCAGTTTTCTTATACAAGGCAGACTGTAATAAAGTAATACTGTGATGGTACATGACTTTTTTTTTTTTTTTTTTCTGAAGCTGGAAACGGGGAGGCAGTCAGACAGACTCCCGCATGCGCCCGACCAGGATCCACCCGGCATGCCCACCAGGGGGTGATGCTCTGCCCATCTGGGTGTTGCTCTGTCGCGACCAGAGCCACTCTAGCGCCTGAGGCAGAGGCCAAGGAGCCATCCCCAGCGCCCAGGCCATCTTTTGCTCCAATGGAGCTTTGGCTGTGGGAGGGGAAGAGAGAGACAGATAGGAAGGAGAGGGGGAGGGGTGGAGAAGCAGATGGGCGCCTCTCCTGTGTGCCCTGGCCGGGAATCGAACCCGGGACTTCCGCACGCCAGGCCGACGCTCTACCACTGAGCCAACCGGCCAGGGCCACATGACTTTCTTGAAGTTTGATTTTCTCTTTCACGTAATCCACTAATCATACCTCACATTCAGCCTCTGCAGCTGTTTTTTTTTAAGCTATATTATTTTTTCAGATATAATAGGTTTGAAATGTAGCACTGAACAGATGTTCTGTGAAATGATAAAACATAGTCATTGCTTTTGTTACTTTTGTAACTTCAGTTTGCCATAAATAGCACTCCTTGGGTTGGACTCAAAAAAAATTAAAATTTAACTCTCTCACACACACACAATACATACATACAGTCACACTTTATGTACCACAAGCTGTCAAGGATTTGGAGAAATAGAGATGATTAAGTGGAAAACTGATTTGTGATTTTCTATTAAAATACAAATAAATAAATCATAGATTCTATAGATGGAACAGTGTATTTTAAAGTGATGAAAAATACTGATTTTTCAAATATTTTTATACTACCCTTTATAAGGGAAAGAAGCTATGAATGCTTTAAATATATACTTAGTTTTGCCACAGGGCTAGTGCAGTTTGTTCATTTGCTTATTTAGGAAACACGTAGTGGATATTCGCTATGCTTTCTGGCTCTTTTCCAAGGGGACCATATAGTAATGAGCACCTATGAGAACTAATTCTATGTTGACTTTACTTTTTGGAGCATTAAACCATTTTATTTATTTGAATCTTGTCATGCAGGTATCAATAATTAATGTTAAACAATATTTTGATTTCATATGTTTGGATAAATCTAGAGTGGAGGAGTGAATACATTGCTATATCATGAGGAAACTTAAAATTTTTAATAAAAGAGAGAATATTATAACTGCCTCATATTTGAAAGTAGTTACCATGAACAAGAATACTGCAGCAGTTGTCATTCCTGTACTTTAATTAAACTAGCAAATTACACATCATAATAACTAGAAGTTACTCACATTTATATATTTAATTGTGAATATCATGTTATTCAGTTAGGCAGAATAATACAAATTATAAGGAAGAGTAGCATTTGTTACTATAGAGCTGCAATTTTAGCGTTTTCCATTTTTAAGTGCTCAATTCTACCGAATGTGTTCATTTTTTAGTGTAGAACCAGATTTCCAATTACAGAATTTATAGTATTTCTTTGTGGACAAATTAAGTGGACATTGCACAGCAGTTATCTTGTCACAAATGGAAAATTTTTCTTTCTAAAAAATTATGAAATTGTTTGTTTCAAAAGTTGTTATAGGTTTATTTTTCAACTACAGTTGACATACAAGATTATATTAATTTCAGGTGTATAACATAGTAATTAGATATTTAAATACCTTAAATAAATGATCAGCCCACTAATGTAGTACCCATCTGACACCATATGTAGGTATTACAACCCTAGGGACTATATCCTCGAGGCTGTACTCTATCTCCCTGGGCCTATTTCAGTAACTAGCAATTTATACTTCCAATCCCTTTCACTCTTTTCACTCATCCCCCAACCTCTTCCTGTCTGGGCACCACCAATTTTTCTGTCACTATGAGTTTGTTTTTGTTTTGTTTGTTTTATTTCACACATAAGTGAAGATATTTGTCTTTCTTTATCTGACTTACTTGTTTTGGTCTTTCGTACTTTCATCATAGGTCTCACAGCTATGATCACTTTCATTCTGCCTACAATATATGCTGTAGGCACTGACATTTTCTCACTTTTGTTTGGGAATGGATGTAGTTTACCCTAATGGAAAGGGGGAGGGGGAGGGACACAAAGAAAACTAGATAGAAGGTGACAGAGGACAATCTGACTTTGGGTGATGGGTATGCAACATAATTGAACGACAAGATAACCTGGACTTGTTATCTTTGAATATATGTATCCTGATTTATTGATGTCGCCTCATTAAAAAAAATAAAATTATTTAAAAAAAAAAGAAAAATATTTTCACTAAAAACAAATGTTTAGATTATAAATAATTGAGAAATTACTAAAATAATTATGAAATGAAAAACTTCTATTCACCCCAAAGTTTTAAAATATTGGTTGTTGCTTTTTCTGCTTAAGCAAGAATTAGACTTAGTCACTTCCTTATATCTTTATGAACATATGGTCTTCCATTCACTCGTGTAAATTAAAACCTTTTAGTTTAATATCATGCACAGGAAATTTTGATATGAAGAGGAGTTACTGAACTTAAAAAATTTAAACTTTTTCTAGCTTTTTCTGAAACAATAATCCTTTCCATTTCAATCAAACAATTTTTGAATTTCTATTTTGAGTATGATAAATACTAGACTTTTCTTATAAAGCTAATAACTTTTAAATTGTTTTTCAGTACAGAGAAAACCTTGCCTTAGGATTTTTGATGTGGCAATATGAAAATATTCTAACTATAAGGTGTTTTATATAGTGATTCAGTATATAAACTCAATTATAGTGAAAAACCAACACATTATTATGTTATTCCTCTGACCTTTAATTTAGGTGAGAGTTTTTGAGTTAACTAAGTGGAGTGCTTTTCCATAATCCAAAAATATTTCTATCTGATACATTTTTGTAGAATAATAAATGTAGTCCTTAATATACATACCATAAAGTTGAATACATTCTTTGGTATTGAGTTTTCTTTAGTTAAAAGGGCTTGAACTAAAAAGAAAGTTCCTTAAGAATAAAGCTTTATAAAGTAATGAGTCTTTAGTAATATCTCAATAATATGCAATATTGTGAATGTATGCTCTTCAAATATTTGAAAAATACAGAAAATAATTATTATTCATAATTTGTTTTACCACAGATACTATCTGCTTAGGTATATTACATTATTCAGTAGTAAGGAATGATTTATACCTTTATAATATAGAAGACTTGTAAAAGAGTGTTTCTTGTATCCTGTGATTCAGGTCCCAAGGACCCCAAAGTCTCATCAACTATTGTATCAGATCCAGACTTGAAGCACAGATCATCTTATCTAAATAAGATCCAGGTGGAGCTGATCTGCTCAGAGTTCTCTGAACTCAGGGATCATGATTGTTAGATAATGTTATACACTCCAATTTTCTTGAATTCTCTAGGTCACAAGAGTAACATTTCAAGATTTGCCAGGCTGTAGTCTTTCCACACTGGCAGAGTGTACAAATCTTCGGTTTCTATCTCTTCGACGCTGTGGATTAACTTCTTTGCACAGCCTGAATAACTGCAAAGAACTGAAGTACATTGATGTACAGGTATGGCCTCTGTTCTCCTCATTATTTACCTTGTAATAGGTTCATCTTTACATGTCAGAAATGACTGTTTAAAAAACATTTACTAAAATAGCATGTAACTCGTTGTAAAGAAACCAAAAACTGAAATTTCTGAGAACCATAGAGTGAAAATGACTAGGCAGTATGACCTGGAAATAACTTATGTCTATTTGCAGCTGATCTTGTCACTTTTTGCTATACAACAAATGACTACATTACTTAGTAAATTAAAACAACGGTTATTTTATTTGCTCATGGTTCTGGGGACCATGAATTGAGGTCAGGATTGTTGGGCTTTCCTTCTGCTTTGTATAGTGTTGACTGAGTCTCCTAGGAAATTTGCAGCTGGAGCTGGAATGTCTAAAATGTCTTCTCCTTATAATTGGTACCTTGAGAGATTATCAGTTCCTTAATAAGCACTCCATTTTGCTCAAAGGTAATAATTTTTTGTGACTCTTGCTTCTGCTCACTGGGCTTTTGATTGCATTCTCAAGGCATATATTCTTGTCCCCAAGAAGTATCTTATTTTGCAGCTGAGAATTTTTGTCAGCTAGTTTCTTTCCCATAGAAGATAGTAGGTGGGGCAGCTAAAAGCTTCTTTTTATTTTGAATTATATTCTTTTCAGTTCAAATTGGTGTTGTTTTTACCAATATGATTTTCTTTTAAAACATGTATGGGCTTTCTCTGCTTCTTATGAAGTTCACTCCATTAGACAGAGGTTATACTCATAAATATTTTTGAAAGGTACTGTGGACTACACTTTTAAGATTCTTAAAATTCCATTTGTTTTTAGAGGTCTTAAAAAGAGAACTACTCTTACATCCTTGACACATGATCTCAACACAGACCAATATATATATGTTGCTGAGAAGTATATGTGTAGTAAAAGTAGAAACATATACATGAATGTATACTTAATTCATGATATTTATGTTCTTGAGAGAGGAAGGAACTGAGGAGGGGTAATGGGGAGATTTCAACTTTGAAGTGTTTGGTGTCTTTAAAATAATAGTTTTATATGGGAACTATGATCAAGTATTAACTTTTGTTCATTTAGATTGAAACATTTTGTTATATGATCCTCTGTATTTTCTATACTTTAAAAGATTATTAATAAATACAAAATCTTTTAATTATTATTAGTTTACTCAATGTTTTATCTAGATAATATAACATTCTGCATGGTTATCTTAAATGTTAGAAATTTAGATATTCATTAGGAGATTATACCTCATCCTTTCTCTTTTTGGCAAGCTTTAAGTTTTTTTAAGTAAGCCATAAAATAAAATGAGTTATATTTTTTCTTTGTTTTAGGAAAATAATATTGAGTCTATCAACTGTGAAAATTTGGAAAATCTCTGTGTTGTTCTTCTGAATAAAAATCAACTGACTTCTCTTCATGGTTTGGATGGCTGCGCTAATATCCAGAATCTTGAACTTTCACATAATAGAATCACTCGAATTGGTGAGAAAAATGCAATTTGCATATATAGACATTTATTTCTCATGATTATATATTTTTTAATTTACTCCTTTTAAAGAATAGGCCACCATTCATAATTTTATTTTATTCATGCTATACTTACTTAATCTCTTCTCCTAACTAAGGAAATAAAATTGCTTTTTAATGTAGATAAAGGGAATACACTCTTACTACTGATGAATAGATAGTTGTTAGTAGCTTCTGCTATTAATATATTCACTCCCCTGTTCCTTTTCCTAGTTATTTGAGCTCTACTGGTGAAATTCTGGGAGTAGAACACCCAGTTTGGTTTTTATAGATCCAGTGCTTTCTCGTGGGAACTGTCATACCTGTTCCCTGGTAAACCCTTTCATCACTGCTTTGCTTGCCCACATACATCATTTGTACTAACCTTTTCTTCTTTAGTTAAGGCTACTGACACCATCTAGCAGAAATAATTCATCTTTCTAATCTTCTCCATGTCTCCATTTGTATATCTGTATACCTATATATCTCTATGTTTCTACCTTGCTTTATAATTCGTCTAATTCATCAACAAAAAGTCTTTTCTTGTTTAAGGCCAGTCCTTCTATTTCTATAAATATACCTGTCAGTCACATCTGGTGCCTCACTCCATCATTTATCACCTGTCTTATGTCAAGCTCTCCCTATTGCCATTCACTTCTGCCATCACCTCATCTCTCTTACACTTTGCTGTCAAGTTTTGTGAGCGTGCTGTCCTTGCTCTCATTTGTTACTACCCAACTTCTCTCTTCTATCAACTGAAATTCAACTTACTACCATACTGTGTTCAGTATGATAATTCTAAAATAAAAATCTTATATATTTTTTATTACCTGCCTTAAACTTCTCTGTTTTTTTTTTATTATTACTTGTGAAATTCTCAAGGAACTTCATAGGGGCTTTAATAATGATGAATGAATAATCAAGGGCTATCAGAAAGTCAGGAACTAGATTAAGACTTTACTCTGGTACAATACTTAATGGCTTAAATTTTTGGAGCCCTCAAAAGTACCATGCTTTCCACCTCCTCTGCCCCACAGTCATTAACAAAGTGATCTGGAAGGCAATGTCAGGGAGGGCTATGGGGGTAGAGTGGGAGTAAAAAAAGTATGCCAACTTTCTATGCTTAGGCCTGGTTTACTTAGGCCTCATTGGTATTAGCTTTTTTTTTTGCTTGTGTTATATTTTTTCTTTCATTTTCTTTAGTATTGAGAATTCAAACATTTAAAAAAATAAATACACAAAGATTCCATGTAACTAGATTCAGCAGTTGCTTCATTGTTACTCTTTAATTTTTTGCTTTCTTAAAGAAAATCCCAAGATTACATAATTTCATCCTTTTATGTTTCAGGTAACGGTCTTTAATACTATGGTACATTCCTCCTTAACCACAATGCATAGTGATACCTTGTATCAACTGGTAATCCATAATCCAGTTTTTGTTTTTCCAAAATTATCTGAGTTGATTTGGATCATAATGCAAGCAGTGACCACATATTATATTTACATAGGTCTTTGAAGTCTTTTCAATCTGCAGCGATCCTCCCACTTCCCCTCCATGCCACTGACTTACTGTAGAACCTATATTAATTGTCCCACATTCCGAACTTGTCAATTTACTTCCTTTTAGCATCACTGCAGTTGTTTCCGAAGCCCTGCATTTACTGCGAATGGAAGTTAACTGGCCTGACTAGATTCAAATTTAGTCGCTTCAGCAGGACTTTTTCATAGGTGGTGCTCTGTGCATTATATTGCCTTTAGGAATTACATAGTGTTAGTTTGCTTTAGATGATGCGACAATTGACACCGGTTACAGCTAGTAATAGCCTAAACCCTCTATTATAAAGATCTTCACCAACCTTTTACATACTGCTTCTATCCATTGATTAATGTCGCCTGAATCAATTAATGCAATGGGGGATGCAAAAAGAGAGTTTTCTAATTTAGTCATTTCTCCCATATTTTTTAAAGCTGGAATCCTTTATTTAATAAGAATTATTTGGTTATCTTGAAATAGTTTAGAGGAAAGACAGGGATAAATGCCTATCTTTGTGCAGACAAATGTTTATATTAAAGTGTTAGTGGCCTTTGTTACTTTCAGTGGTGCTAAATGAATTTTTGTTTTATTTATTTTGCTTTGTTTTTGCACTTGTTCTCTCTCTCCCTCTCATTTTCTCCCATCTCTCTTTCTTAATGTTCTAATGAACTTATAGATGTTCTATAATACAGAATATGCCAGTCAATTGCCTTATAATATTTTTTGATACTCAAATTGTCTTGTCCTGTGAATTTGATTATAGATGCAGAATGTTGATATCTCCAATTCAAATTTACTTTTTAAACTTTACAGTATTCCCTTTCTCTTCCACTGTAATCCTCGGGTGATAACATTAAACAGCTATTTACTATCTTTATAATATTCAAAAATAGCTTTGAAACAACAATGCCAGTATTTATAAATATAAAACTACTAAATTAATTTTAAGATTACTTTGCATTTCTTTTTGTCATTGTACTTTGTTCTCCAAAGTGAAACCTGAAGATTTTTATCTTTGTGATTATGTTATAAATTTAAAATATAATTAGTTTACTTTTCCTATTTGACTTAATATTAGTACTGATATGTTAAACTGATGTTTCCAAAGTCAAACTACATTTGAAAAAGCATACTCAAAGAGATTATGCTTTCATGCCTGTCTTTTTCACTCTGTTCTCTCATCTATTTTTATATATGTATGATTTTGTATACATGCATATATAACATGTTTATATGTAATAAGAACATGTGTTTTGAATGCATATATAAATATACATACACAGATATCTAAGAAATATATGCTAATCTATCTTTCTTAAAATATAGAATATTTTAAATATAAAATACAAAATATAGAATATTTTAAGTACTATGCTTTATCTTGCCTTTTTAAACATAATACCATACATCAGGGGTCCCCAAACTTTTTACACAGGGGGCCAGTTCACTGTCCCTCAGACCATTGGAGGGCCGTACTATAAAAAAAACTATGAACAAATCCCTATGCACACTGCACATATCTTATTTTAAAGTAAAAAACAAAACGGGAACAAATACAATATTTAAAATAAAGAACAAGTAAATTTAAATCAACAAACTGACCAGTATTTCAATGGGAACTATGCTCCTCTCACTGACCACCAATGAAAGAGGTGCCCCTTCCAGAAGTGCAGCGGGGGCCGGATAAATGGCCTCAGGGGGCCGCATGCGGCCCGCGGGCCGTAGTTTGGGGACCCCTGCCATACATGGTATATGGAATTCATAGATAGCATTTTTTTCCTGTGGCTTCATAGTATTCGATTATATAGATGGACCAGTGTTTATTTCACCGATCTCTTGTTGAAATTTTCCACATTGTCATAATGACTACTCTGGTGTCTACATCATTTCACACTCTATCAGATAACATCTATACATCTTTAGGTCAATTTCCCACACTACATATTGTTGAAGCAAAGTACATCTGTGATTTACAAAGATAATGCCAGATGCATTTTTTATGAATTGTATCATTTTCTATTCCTGTCACTAATGCATGTTGATACCAGCTTCTGCTTTCTTCTGTATGTTGTTCTTTTTTTATTTTTCAGTTATTTAATTTTTATCTTTTTCAATGTTATTGACATAAATAGTTAAGTATATAAATTTTCTTCTGAGTACTGCTTTAGTCCATAACTTCTGATATATAGGTATCTTCATCAATTCTACAATTTTATGATTTATTTTGTCACTTAGCTAAGATTTTAAATTTTCATATGGAGAAATATGTTTTTGTTGTGTTATTTATTATGGTTTTATTACATTATAATCAGAGAATGATTTTGTGCCATTTATGCTTTTTGGAACTTACTGTGATTTTCTAGTATGTGGACAATTTTCAAGAATGTTTCATGTGTACTTAAAAAGGAAGTTATTTATTTTAATGGCAATGTAGACTTTTATTTTCATGTTTAAGATTTATTGTAGTGATCGCTTGTTTTAAGTATTTTGTATCTACTTGATCTACTTTGGACTGAGGAAGCTGAGCTAGTTTAAATTTGTCTGTTGTTTATTTTTTTTTCTTCTTTTCCAAGTGAGAAGAAGGGAGATAGAGAGACAGACTCCCACATGTACCCCTACCGGGATCCACCCAGTGAACCCTGTCTGGGGCTGATGCTCTGCCCACCTGGGGCCATGCTCCTAACTGAGCTATCTTTAGCCCCTGAGGCAGAAGCTTCATGGAGCCATCGTCAACACCTGGGCTGATGCACTTGAACCAATTGAGCCATGGCTTTGGGAGGGGAAAAGAGAGAGAGAGAGAGAAAGAGAGAGAGAGAGAGAGAAAGAGAGAAAGGGGAAAGGGAGGGGTGGAGAAGCAGATGGTCACTTCTCCTGCGTGCCCTGACTAGGAATAGAACCCCAGACATCCACATGCCGGGCCAGCACTCTACCACTGGCCAGGGTCTGTCCGTTGTTTATTAGCATATTTCTTTTTGTGTATCCTTTGGTTTCCACTTAATGAATGCTGCTCCATACTGTTTTATAGACATTCCCTTTTTCTTTTAAGTTTTAACTTCTTTTTAATTGTGGGAAAATACACATAGCATAACATTTACCATTTTAACCATTTTAAAGTGTACAGCTCAGTAGCATTAAGTATATTTACAGTGTTGTACAACCATCACCATTATCTACTTCCAGAATTTTTCTGTCACCCCAAAAGAAAAATCTGGACCCATTAGCAGTAGCTCCCCATTCCACCTCTCAAAGCCTCCATAGATTTGCTTATTTTTGGATGTTTCATATAGAGGAGATCATACAATACTTGATCTTTTGTATCTGGCTTCTTTCACTGAACGTCATGCTTTCAAAGTCCATCTGCACTGTAGTCTGTGTCAGAACTTCATGCCTTCTGTCAGCATAAGAAATGTCCAAACCTGTAAGAATTTTTATGAGGTTATGCAAGCCAAATTGATGACAATTGCCAGGAAGCAAAATGTCAACAGGTTGAGGAAATGCTCCAGGAACATGGCTGATTTACCACTTCTTTTATACATCAGAATCAAAGGGAAAGATGTAAGGTGTTACATGAAATCCATTGGTGATAGATTTGGGAAGTGGGAGAAATGAAAGTGGGGAAATCTCTGGGATTGGATAAAAAGTAAACAAATCCACACATACCTCTTTTACCTGGGCAGGTGTAGAATAGTTAACATTAACAATTAACATGATAATAGTAACAATGAAAGGATCTGTGGTCTGGAATAGATTACTCTTACATTTCAAAGGCGTGTTACTCATACATTTTAAAGGTATGTCAGTAGGTCTGTTATTGTAGCTGCAAAAAAGACAACAGACAGACTCAGTTAAGGTAAACATTGACCTTTGTTAGGGAACAATATTATCCTAGGACATGAATGACCGCCATGACCTGCTTTTAGTGAGAAAGTTTTAATTTCAGATCATCCTATATGTTTACTTTATGTCTCTGAGCTTGCCTCCCCTGAGCTTGTCAGGTTTGGTGTTGGGCCCCTCGTAGATATTTTTAATTGTGTTATCTTCATGGTGAATTTTAGCCTAGAAAATAACAAGTTCTTGTTTTTGTCTCTTTAATAATACTTTTGAGACTAGATTTTACCTTGTCTGATATAGTTTCATTTTGTTTGTATTTTCATTTTTGGCCATTTAAGAAACAATTTTCTTTAATCTTTCTGAATCACTTTATTTTAGGAATGTACTTGTAAACAGCATAGATTTGTGTTTTATTTTTTGATTCAAGCTTATATGTTTTTCTTTCATATAGACCATGGTCATTTGCATTTATTAACTCACCTTACATAATTGGTCCCAGTACTATTATTGTACTTGGGATAATGGTCTTTCTGGTGGGAGGCTTTGTTGATAATACGTGGGTTCTTCCACCAGTAGGGCACCCTCATTTCTTACTTATCCATTCAGCTACCTTAGAATTTCCTCTGTATAAGTGTGGATTTAGCCTAGATTGTGTTGGTCTTGGAAACTTAGTTATTGTCCCACTTAGAAAAAAATTCAGCTTGAGATTTCTTTATTTTCAATTTACACTGGAAAGATAGTGTGGATATTTTTATTTCTCTTTGCTCTTTATGAAATTCTAGAGGAGGTATGGGGAGAGTTAGGCAGTTAGAACCATCTCCAATTTTTTTGTGTGTGACAGAGACAGAGAGGGGGACAGATAGGGACAGACAGACAGGAAGGGAGAGAGATGAGAAGCATCTGTTCTTCATTGAGGCATCTTAGTTGTTTATTGATTGCTTAACTGGGGCTAGTTTATTGATTGTGCCTTGACTGGGGGGCTTCAGCAGACCGAGTTACTCCTTGCTCAAGCCAGCGACGTTAAACTCAATCTGGTGAGTCTTACTCAAGCCAGATGTGCCTGTGCTCAAGCTGGTGACCTCTGGGTTTCGAACCTGGGTCCTCCACATCCCAGTCCAGTGCTCTAAACACTGCGTCACCACCTGGTCAGGCACCGTCTTCCATTTTTTAAATTTGAGAAAAAAAATTGTTAGCCCTGGCCGGTTGGCTCAGTGGTAGAGCATCGGCCTGGCGTGCAGAAGTCCCGGGTTCGATTCCCGGCCAGGGCACACAGGAGAAGCGCCCATCTGCTTCTCCACCCCTCCTCCTCTCCTTCCTCTCTGTCTCTCTCTTCCCCTCCCGCAGCCGAGGCTCCACTGGAGCAAAGATGGCCCGGGCACTGGGGATGGCTCCTCGGCCTCTGCCCCAGGCGCTAGAGCGGCTCTGGTTGCAACAGAGCGACGCCCCGGAGGGGCAGAGCATCGCCCCCTGGTGGGCAGAGCGTCGCCCCCTGGTAGGCGTGCCTGGTGGATCCCGGTCGGGCGCATGCGGGAGTCTGTCTGACTGTCTCTCCCCGTTTCCGGCTTCAGAAAAATACAGAAAAAAAAAATTGTTCCTACAAAGCAAGCTTTTGTTTTGGAAACAGTTCTAAGCACCCTTTGAAAATATCTACATAGTCTAATGTATAATATACTTTAATCTGTTTATCTGCCTGTGTGTCTGGATTGCCTGCTTAGGACCAGTCAAGACTTCTGCCTTGTGAAGATACTGATACTGATGATACAAAAACTTTATTTTAAAATTTTCATATAATATACGTATAGAAATAATTTTGTTGTTGTTATTGGATGAAGGCAAGTGCATTGAAATGTATGTTAGTGTTTTGGCACACAGTAAGGCAAGCTTAAAAACATTAAAAGGCTGTTTGTAAGAAGAAATGCTTGAACTCTCATTCACTTCATTTTCATTGCCAGCAGTGCTGTTTGGGATTTTTTGTAGCCAGTGGATTTCCTGGGGTAGGATATCTGCAAGATTTATGTGAAAACTGCCATCATATTAATTGATGTACCTGAGGTATCTCTATGTAGTACAGAGCAAACACGGTAAAAGACATCTTTGCTGTCTGTTGGGTACAATGAAAACACTGTATTTATTGAGTGTGAGAAGAGTATACATGAGAAAGTAGATTTTCTTAAAACCAGTTGGAGTCTGTTTTTCATCTTCAGAAACTGCTTACAAAGATTCTGGTTAAGCTAAGTGAAAAGCATAGATTTTTGTCTTTCAATGATAAATTGATGCTGCGAACTCTTATGAAGGGGCATAAAGATAGATTTGTGTTTATAGGTTAATAAGTTACTATTCCATGCTATATTTCTTATGTAGGTGAAATAAATTTGGAAGCAATACCAGATATTTTACATTTATAGTTTCAAGTTTAATGTGTTTCTAACTCTTACTAAGCTATGGTTATTGCAATAGTTAATATGTAATATTAATGCTAAATATTCTTTTTATTTAAAATATTAACGCATAAATTTATTTGACCTTCTTTGCATTTAAGTGAATGAGAATAGCTGAATGTTTTCCATTCTAATTAAAATGTTTAATTGTACAAATAGAAATGCAATGTGTAATTTATTTTTTAAAATAAAATAAAATTTAATTCTATAAATGAAAATTACAAAGTGAATGTATTTTTGTTATTGCCTTTAATGTTTAAACCTATTGTGTGTTGTGGCTATAGAAAAAGATGGTATTTAATTATTATTATCATAACTAAAATATAAATTTAAGTGTTATTTCTAAGATATATATTGAGCGACAAATTATTCTCTGGCCAAAGGTATTAAAAAATGCTATTACATTGTATTATATAAGATATATACATTCTGTAGTAATTTGAAGAATACTGTGCACATTTTTATATAATTTTCTATGATTGGCTCTATATTGGTAACAACTTTTTGATTATAGAATATTTTTACTTAGTTTGGAGTTATTCTAGCATATTTTGAATACACCAAATAATTGCTTTAAATTCATTAAGTTCATTAGGTTGATGATTTTAAAGATGAATTTATTTTAATCAAATGAGATCTTATTATACTTTTATATTAATTAAAAATGTTTTATGATTTTTCTTTGAGTTAAATGACTATCTTTTCTAATTCAATTAATTTAAGTAGATTGCAGTTTAAGTGTTAAAGTTTGTTATATCATTATTATAATTTAATGCTTTCTTTTGCCTAAAATTTTCCATGAGTAAATTTCTTGAAAAACTGGTAAAATATTTTGTTTTATACAAGTAATGTGGAAAAATATTTCTTGAATGGATGCTGCTACAGTGATTACTAAAGTTTACAAAATCAATCTGTGGGAAGAAAACCTTTTGAATTTTGAGTTAGTATTTTTAATTTAGTTTCTAAGTGACAATCCAAAGCAAATGAAAAATCAGTATTGTGTCATTTATAATCTAGTTTTCTTTGTTTCTTTCATTTCTTTAATTTTTATGTCAAATTTTATTTCTTTCTAAAAGAACATTTTATATTAAATTAATTTTGAAAAAAATTGTGCAGTATGGCAAAAGTGCTTTATAAATTATATTTATAGAAAAACTAAAACTTAAACTAATAATTATGGTATTGGATAACTTTTTAACCACCTGACATTATTTTATATGTTTTATTCATGTTCACTTGCTTTTTATATAATTGCAATTAGTTAGATACTTTCAATTTTTTTTTCCATGTGATAACTGAACCACAGAGAGGTTAAGTAATTGTCTAAGATCAAACAGCTAATAAATAATAGAGCCAGGATTTGAAACTCAATTTACCCCTAGTACCTAATTTTTTAATTGCCTCCTTCCACAGCCTTTCTAATAAATATGCATTTAGTATTTAAGATTTTCACTTTTTTGTTATATTATAGTACAATTCTTTATGTTGAAAGAATGTAATGATTTTAAGACTTACTAATTAATGAATTTATTAGTGAGCAACTTTACTGAGCACTTATTATGTGCCAGCACTACTCTAGGCACTAGAACACAGCACTGGAATACACTGAAGATGCCACAATAAATGAAATAATTTAATATTCTGATTTTTACCAATATCCTAGTGATAAATATTATGTATAGGGAAAGAGATTAAAGGTAAATTCAATGGTGGGATTCAGCTAGTTTGCACCATTTTGGTAGAACCCATCGCTAAATTTTTTGTTGAGTTTGGGAACCCATTATAAAATGGCACTTGTAATCAGGGTTCTCTCTAAGGTGGGTGCCTGGGCAGCCGCCCAGTGTGGAAATTACAAATTTATATTTCTTACTTTTTTTAAATGTTCATCTGTACAACAGCATATTCTAAGCACCCATAGTGATGTTCATTTCGTCCATAGGTGAAAAGAATTGCAAGTGAGGTTGCCAATCAAGAAGCAATATGGAAATATCTTAAATAACAGTTTTATTGTTTTTTTGTCAGGGATTGATTAATATTTTTTTCATTAATATTTTAAAACTCATAATCTAGTTTTGTGTACCTCCTTTATTGTTCTTATTTAAGTATTAAATGCATAAAATAATAAACTACCTTATGGTATATTGTTTTTTTGTAATTAAAATAGTCATTAGGGCAGAGAACAGGTTGTTTAATTATTTGAATCCCACCACTGGGTAAATTCCTGTATTTCATTTATCAAATATTGGTAAACATGAAAAGTATGATTTTAATGTGTAAGAGCAAATAATTATTTTTCTTTTCTCATTCATGAAGCTTGTGAGCTGCTGTTTTATGAAGACTTTAATCTAGAAAAAATGTTTCTTTAATGCCAGCAATTAATTTGTTAATTTTTAAATTTCAGGTAATACATTCCAAGAATAAATTATTGTTATGAGATAGAGACATTAAAAGGTTTTTTGTTTTGTTTTGTTTCCTGGCTTTTATTTTTTCTGCCTTATTTTCAGATTATACTGCTTTCTGGGAAAGTGATACTACTTTATAGTAAGTATGAAAGATACTGAAAGTAATTAAACATTTTCATATAGCTTCATTACTATGTTGTGACTCATAGGGGGAATGTGCCTGGGTTAGTTCTTGCTAACAAATGTCTTTGGAACACTAGAAAAATAGCAAAGTAAAATAAACCTCTGGATATTTTGCTTGTAGAAATGTTTTTATTATACACTTAATGAATTCTTTTGAATCCACTAGATGGTGCTAGTTTTTAAGTTTTTTTATTTTTTAAATTTTTCAGTTAAATTTTTTGTGTGATATTGATTAATAATATTATATTGGTTTCAAGTGTACATTTCTATTATACATAACCTCTATATTGCATTGTATGCCCACCACCCAAAGTTAATCTTTTTCCATCACCATATATAATATTTAACCCTTTTTACTTTTACTGTCCCACAACCTCCTTCCCTCTGGTAACCACCTCATTATTGTCTGTATTTATACGTTACAGTTCTATATTCCACATATAAGTGAAATCATATGGTTCTTACCTTTTTAATTTTCTTTTTTTTAATTTAGAAATTAAATTTAAAGGGGTGACATTGGTCCTTAGAAACACATAGGTTTCAGGTGTACATCTCCATGGCACGTGAATTATTCACTGTTATATGTCCATCACCTAAAGTCAGACCACTTTCCATCACCATATGTTTGGCTCCCTTTCCCCCGTTCCCCCATGACCGCTTCACTTCTGTCTATGTCTATGAGACTCAGTTTTATATACCACATATGAATAATTCTCAGTTCATATAGTTCATATAGTTCTCAGTTCTTAGCTTTTTCTGATTGGCTTATTTCACTTAATATTCTCAAGTATATCCATGTTATCACAAATGCCAATATTTCATCTTTTCTTATGCCTGAGTAGTATTCCACAGTATATATATTCCACATCTTCTTTATCCAATCTTTTATTGAGGGACTCTGGTTGTTTTCATGTCTTGGCCACCGTGAATAATGCTGCGATGAACATAGGGGAACATGTGTCTTTGTAGACATGTTTTTGGATCAGATGTCCAGTAGAGGGATTTCTGGGTCATATGGTAACTCTATTCTTAATTTTTGAGGAATCTCCATACTATTTTCCACAGTGGCTATACAAGTTTACATTCCCACAGCAGTGCATGAGGGTTTCTTTTCTTCCTCAGCCTCTTCAATATTTGTTGTTACCTGTCTTGTTGATAACAGCCAAAATAACAGATGTGAGGTGGTATCTATTAGTAGTTTTGATTTGCATTTTTCTAATAGCTAGTGAGGAGGAACATCTTTTCATATACAGTGATACCTCAGTTTTCATCGATAATCTGCTTGAAAACAATTGGCGAAATCTGAAACTGATGAAAACCAAGGCAATTATTTCCATATGAATCAATGTAATTCCAATTAATTCATTCTAGATACTCCAAAATACATACCAAAAACACATTTTATAGAGAATAAATGTAATGTTTAATACTAAAGACAATAAGAAATTAATATAAAATGAATATAAAGGACTAATGTAAAGAATAAATGAACATTTAACATGGCATTTACCTTTCTGAAGACTCTTCTTGGCATATGGAAGACAGTGAGGAGGGGTGAGAGAGTTACAGATACTACTGTTTGGAAGGGGAATCCCCTCCATAAGGCCCTTAGGTATCAAGGCACTATCTGGGGTCACTTCCCTTCTTGGTCTTTTGGCACTAGAACCAGCTTCAAAGTCAGTGGACCCATGTCACACAACAAAGCTGTCCAAAGAGGTCTGTTTCTGCTGCCTCTTTAAGATTTGCCTAAAATGGGCAAGACATTATCATTAAACAAGTTGCAGGCATGGACTGCAACAGCTTTGTCTGGGTGATTTTTCTCCACAAACCCCTGTACCTTACTCCACATGGAGAAGATGTCCTTAATCTCTGAAGAAGGCACATTCTCCCCTGTCTCTTCCTCCTCTTCTGAAGCAACTTCTTCGTCTGCCATCTGCTGCACTTCTAGGTGAAGGTCTTGCAGCTCCTCAGTGGGGAGTTCCTCACTGTGGTCATCCACCAGCTCTTCTACATCCTCACCACTCACCTCCAGACCCATGGACTTCCCCAGATCAACAACTGACAGCACCACATGTGTAGGGTCATCAGGAAAAGGCTCAAACCCTTCAAAATCTCTCTCAGGCACACGTCCTGGCCATAATTTCTTCCAGGCAGAGTTCATCATCCTGGATATCAGTCCCTGCCAAGCCTTATCTATGAGGCAGTTGAGGATGTTGAAATATTTTTTTTCCAGAACTCTCTTAAGGACAATTCTGTATCTGATGTCACCTGAAAGCACCTTTGAAACATTGCTTTTGTGTACAGTTTCTTAAAATTTGAAATGACATTCTAGTCCACGGGCTGGATGAGTGGTGTGGTATTAGGGGGCAGGAACTTCACTGTGATAAAACTGAACGCCTCCAACAATGTGTCTTCCAAACCCGGAGAATGTGCAGGAGCACTGTCCATTACCAGGAGGCACTTAAAGGGCAACTGATTATCCTGGAGGTATTTTTTCACACTTGGGCCAAACACTTCATTCATCCACTCAATGAAAATTGGCCTCGTGACCCATGCTTTCTTTTTTGCCCTCCACATCACACACAATTTACTTTCAATCGCATTGTTTCTTCTAACCACTCTAGGAGTTTCTGAATGGTACACCAGTAAGGGCTTCACTTTACAATCACCACTAGCATTACCACACAACAAAAGAGTTAGCCTATCTTTCATAGGCTAAGGTCCTGACAGTGCCTTTTCCTCCGATGCAATAAACGTCCTCTTTGGCATTTTCTTCCAAAAGAGATCAGTTTCATCACAGTTGAAGACTTGTTGGGGGATGGATCCTTCAGCTTCTACATAATCTTTGCATTCGGACACAAATTTTTTGGAATTTTCCAAACTCACACCTTCGCCATGCTCAGTAACACTGTGTATGCCAAGTGCGCCTCTTGAATTTTTCAAACCATCCTCCGCTGGCCCTAAAATCACTAAGTACACTAGCACTTGTCCCAGGCATTTTCTTAATGAGATTGGCAAACAATAGTCTGGCCTTTTCACATATATCAGAACAGAATTGCTATCTAATTGTTTTTGATTGATCCAAATTAATAATAACTGTTTGACATCTTCAATTGTTTGCGACCTCTGTTTCATTAGCACATTTACACCTTTCGCTACATTAGACTCCTTTATTACTTCTTTTTTCGCCACAATGGAACTTATTGTGGATGGCGACTTCCCGTACATGTGGCCAATTTCAGCAGTCTTGAAGCCACTCCCGTATTTTTCTATGATTTTCTTCTTCAACTCGATCGTGTTCCTGGCCTTCTTCTTTGAAGGGCTGCTGGCTCTGGAAACTCTCTTTGGTCCCATGATGGAGCAAAAAGGAAGTGGTTAACTTATTAGCAAGGGAAACACTAAACAGGGATGAGATTTGAGCACGTGATTTTATCTTACGTGCGTTATGTACATTTTGAAACTGAAAAAGGCAAAATAAACTCATTACAGCGAATACTGTATATGCAGTAATCACTTACATGTAATTGTAGTATTAGCACTCATAATCAATAAAAAAAAGTACAAAAACACTGGAGAACAATGGAATTCTTTGGCTAGATGCACGGAGTGATGCTCACACAACAAGAAACAATGTCACACTGAGCAGAACATGTGGGTCGCCTTTTGTTTTTGCAAAATTAGCAGCGAGGTCATGTGGGCATGACAACAAAATCCGAGGCAACCAACAAAAACTGGGACAAATTTTTCATGGAAAATTTGAAGAAAACTGAAACTGATGATAACCGAAGTCAGCAAAAACCGAGGCATTACTGTATATGTTTTCTGTTTGTATTTCTTCATGGGAGAGTTGTCTATTCAAGTCCTCTCTCCATTTTTTTTAATTGGATTGCTCATTTGTTCAGTTTTATGAGTCCTTTATATATTTCGGATATTAACCCCTTGTCAGGGCCATTGTTTGTGAATATCATCTCCCATTTAGTTGGCTGCCTTTTTGTTTTGTTGTTAGTTTCTTTTGCTGTGCAGAAGCTTTTTAGTTTGATATAGTCCCATTCATTTATTTTTTACTTTACTTCCCTTACGTTTGAGGCCAAATTCATAAAACTTTCTCTATGGCCAAGGTCTATAAGTTTAGTACCTATGTTTTGTTCTATGTAATTTATTATTTCAGATCTCATATATAGATCTTTGATTCATTTTTAATTAATTTTTGTACAAGGAGACAAATAGTAATCAAGTTTAATTCTTTTGCATGTGGCTTTCCATTTTTCCCAGCACCACTTATTAGTGGGGCTTTTTTTTTCTCCATTGTGTGTTTTTGGCTCCTTTGTTGAAGATTATTTGTCCATATATGTGTGGTTTTCTAGGCTCTGGATTCTGTTTCATTGATCTGTGTGTTTGCTTTTCTGCCAATACCATGTTGTCTTTATTATTATGGCTATGATGTATAATTTGAAGTCAAGTAGTGTGATACCTCTGGCTTCATATTTTTTTCTCAAGATTGCTTTTGCTATTCGCGATCTTTTAAGGTTCCATACAAACCTTGTGATTTTTTTGTTCTTTTTGTTTAAAAAGTGACATTGGAATTTTAATGGGGATTGCATTAAATTTGTATATTGCTTTGGGTAATATGGCCATTTTAAGTATGTTGATTCTTCCAATCCATGAACATGGGATATTTTCTCAGTTCATTATGTCTTTTTCAATTTCTTTCAATAATGTTTGTAGTTTTCAATATATAGGTCCTTCACACCCATTGTTAAGTTTATCCCTAGGTTTTGTTGTTGTTGTTTCAATATAATGAATTTTTAAAATTTTATTTTCTGAGGTTTTATTGTTAGGTTATCATAAAGCAGTAAAATTTTGTATGTTAATTTTGTATCCTGGGACTTTACTGTATTTGTTTATTGTTTCTAAAAGTATTTTGGTGGAATCTTTGGGGTTTTCTGTGTACAGAACCATGTCATCTGCAAAAAGTGATACCTTTACTTTTTCCCAGTATGGATGTCTTTTAGTTTTTTCTCTTGCCTGGTTGCTCTGGCTAGGACTTCCAGAATTGTGTTGAATAAAAGTGGTAAGAGTGGGCATCCTTGTCCTGTTCCTGACTTTAGAGAAAAAACTTTCAGCTTTCCACCATTGTGTACAAGTATTGACTGAGGGTTGGTCATCTATGTATGACCTTTACTATATTGAGATTCTTTTCTTCTGTATCCATTTTGTTGAGTTTTGATCACAATTGGATGTTCTGCACCTATTAATCGGTTTATATGTTTTTTTTGTTTTTTTAATTTATTTATTAAATTTAATGCAGTGACATTGATAAATCAGGGTACATATGTTGAAAGAAAACATCTCTAGATTATTTTGACATTTGATTGTGCTGTGTACCCCTCCCCCAAAGTTAAATTGTCTTCTGTCACCTTCTATCTGGTTTTCTTGTGCCCTTCCCCTCCCCCAACCCCTCTCTCCTTCGCCCCATCCCCCCTCCCCCCACCCCCCACCCCTGTTGCCATCCCATTCTTGTTGATGTCTCTGAGTCTCATTTTTATGTCCCTTCTATGTATGGATTCATATAGTTCTTAGTTGTTTTCTGATTTACTTATTTCACTCCGTATAATGTTATCAAGGTCCATCCATGTTATTGTAAATGATCCGATGTCATCATTTCTTATGGCTGAGTAGTATTCCATAGTATATATGTACCAAAGCTTTTTAATCCACTCGTCCTCTGAAGGACACTTGGGCTGTTTCCAGATCTTTGCTATTGTGAACAATGCTGCCACAAACATGGGAGTGCATTTCTCCTTTTGGAGCCATTCTATGGTGTCCTTGGGGTATATTCCTAAAAGTGGGATAGCTGGGTCAAAAGGCAGTTCGATTTTCAGTTTTTTGAGGAATCTCCATACTGTTTTCCACAGTGGCTGCACCAGTCTGCATTCCCACCAGCAGTGCAGGAGGGTTCCCTTTTCTCCACATCCTCGCCAGCACTTATTCTGTGTTGTTTTGTTGATGAGCGCCATTCTGGCTGGTGTGAGGTGATATCTCATTGTGGTTTTAATTTGCATTTCTCTAATGATTAGTGATGTTGAGCATTTTTTCATATGCCTATTGTCCATCTGTATGTCCTCTTTGGAGAAGTGTCTATTCATCTCTTTTTCCCATTTTTTGATTGGATTTTTTGTCTTCCTGGTGTTGAGATTTACAAGTTCTTTATAAATTTTGGTTATTAACCCCTTATCAGACATATTGTCAAATATGTTCTCCCATTGTGTAGTTTGTCTTTTTATTCTGTTCTTGTTGTCTTTAGCTGTGCAAAAGCTTTTTAGTTTGACATAGTCCCATTTGTTTATCCTGTCTTTTATTTCACTTCCCTGTGGAGATAAATCAGCAAATATATTGCTCCGAGAGATGTCGGAGAGCTTATTGCCTATGTTTTCTTCTAAGATGCTTATGGTTTCACGGCCTACATTTAAGTCTTTTATCCATTTTGAGTTTATTTTTGTGAGTGGTGTAAGCTGGTGATCTAGTTTCATTTTTTTTTGCAGATAGCTGTCCAATTTTCCCAACACCATTTGTTAAAGAGGCTGTCTTTACTCCATTGTATTTCCTTACCTCCTTTGTCAAATATCAGTTGTCCATAGAGCTGTGGGTTTATTTCTGGGTTCTTTGTTCTGTTCCATTGATCTATATGCCTGTTCTTATGCCAGTACCAGGCTGTTTTGAGTACAATGGCCTTGTAATATAACTTGATATCAGGAAGTGTGATACCTCCCACTTTATTCTTCTTTTTTAAGATTGCTGAGGCTATTCGTGTTCTCTTTTGGTTCCATATAAATTTTTGGAATATGTGTTCTATATCTTTGAAGTATGTCATTGGTATTTTAATTGGTATTGCATTGAACTTATAGATTGCTTTGGGTAATATAGACATTTTAATGATGTTTATTCTTCCTAACCATGAGCACGATATATGCTTCCACTTGTTTGTATCTTCCTTGATTTCTTTTATCAATGCTTTGTAATATTCCGAGTACAAGTCTTTAGTCTCCTTGGTTAAGTTTACTCATAGTTACTTTATTTTTTTGGTTGTAATTGTGAAGGGGATTGTTTCCTTAATTTCTCTTTCTGACTGTTCAACTGTTCATTGTTGGTGTATAAAAATGCCTCTGATTTCTGAGTATTGATTTTATATCCTGCCACTTTGCCGAATTCATTTATCAGGTCCAGTAGCTTTTTGACTGAGACTTTAGGGTTTTCTATATACAATATCATATCATCTGCAAATAATGATAGTTTTACTTCTTTTCCAACTTGAATGCCTTTTATTTCTTCTTCTTGTCTTATTGCTGTGGCTAGGACTTCCAGGACTATGTTAAATAAGAGTGATGAAAGGGGGCACCCTGCCTTGTTCCTGATCTTAAGGGTATTGCTTTTAATTTTTTCCCATTGAGTATGATGTTGGCTGTGGGTTTCTCATAGATGGCTTTTATCATGTTGAGGTATGTTCCCTGTATTCCCACTTTGCTGAGAGTTTTGATCATGAATGGGTGCTGGATTTTCTCAAATGCTTTTTCTGCATCTATTGAAATTATCATATGGTTTTTCTCCTTCTTTTTGTTTATGTGATGAATCACATTGATCGATTTACGAATATTGTACCATCCTTGCCTCCCCAGAATAAATCCCACTTGATCATGGTGTATGATTTTTTTCATATATTGTTGGATCCGGTTTGCTAATATTTTGTTGAGGATTTTAGCATCTATATTCATCAGAGATATTGGCCTATAATTTTCTTTCTTTGTGTTGTCTTTGCCTGGTTTTGGAATCAGAATTATGCTCGCCTCATAAAAGGAGCTTGGAAGTCTTCCTTCCTCTTGAATTTTTTGAAATAGTTTGAGAAGGATAGGAGCTAGTTTTTCTTTGAATATTTGGTAGAATTCCATTGTGAAGCCATCGGGCCCCGGACTTTTCTTTGTTGGGAGTTTTTTGATAACTGTTTCAATCTCATTTGTTGTAATCGGTCTGTTTAGGTTTTCTGATTCTTCCAGATTGATTTTTGGAAGATTGTATGTTTCAAGGAATTTAATTTGTCCATTTCATCTAGGTTGTCTAGTTTTTTGGCATACAGTTCTTCATAGTATTTTCTTACAATGTTTTGTATTTCTGTTGTGTCAGTTATTTCTCCTCTCTCATTTCTAATTTTATTTATTTGAGTCCTCTCTCTCTTTTTCTTGGTGAGTCTAGTTAAAGGTTCATCAATCTTGTTTACCTTTTCAAAGAACCAGCTCCTAGTTTCATTGATCCTCTGTATTGTTTCTTTAGCCTCTATGTCATTTATTTCTGCTCTGACCTTTATTATTTCCTTCCTTCTACTACATTTGGGCTTTACTTGCTGTTCTTTTTCTAATTCTTTTAGATGCAGGGTTAAGTTGTTTATTTGAGCTTTTTCTAGCTTCTGAAAGTGTGCCTATAGCGCTATGAACTTCCTTCTCAGTACTGCTTTTGCTGTGTCCCATAAATTTTGAGTTGTTGTATGCTCATTGTTATTCGTTTCTAGGAATTTTTAAATTTCTTCTTTGATCTCATTGTTAACCCATTTGTTATTTAATAACATGCTATTTAGTTTCCATGTGTTTGAGAATTTTTGAGCTTTTCTGTTGTGGTTGATTTCTAGTTTCATGCCATTGTGATCGGAGAAAGTGCTTGATATGATTTCAGTCTTCTTAAATTTGTTGAGAGCATTTTCGTGCCCTAACATGTGGTCTATCCTAGAGAATGTACCATGAGCACTTGAAAAGAATGTATATTCTGCTGCTTTAGGGTGAAAGGTTCTGAAGATATCTATTAAATCGAGTTGATCTAGTGTTTCCAATAAGTCTGCTGTTTCTTTGTTAATTTTCTTTCTTGAGGACTATCTAGTGATGTTAGTGGGGTATTGAAATCCCCTACTATTATAGTATTGCTGTTGATCTTGCCCTTTAAATCCATCAGTTTGCTTTATATATTTGGGTGCTCCTATATTAGGTGCATAGATATTTATAATAGTTATATCTTCCTGTTGGATTACTCCCTTTATCATTATGTAGTGACCTTCTTTATCTCTTACTATATCCTTTGTTTTAAAGTCCAATTTGTCTGATATAAGTATTGCTACCCCAGCTTTTTTTTCATTTCCATATGCATGAAATGTTTTTTTCCATCCTTTTACCTTCAATCTATGTGTATCTTTTGTTCTAAGGTGTGTCTCTTGTAGACAGCATATGTATGGGTCTGTTTTCTTATCCACACAGCTACCCTATGTCTTTTGATTGGATCATTTAATCCATTTACGTTTAAGGTTATTATTGATATGAAGTTGTTTATTGCCATTTTCTTCTTTAAAGGTGTATTCCTTTTTTGCTATATTCTTTTTCTACTTTGATCTGTTTACAACAGGCCCCTTAACATTTCCTGCAGCATTGGTTTGGTTGTAATGAATTCCTTGAGTTGTTTTTTGTCTGAGAAGCTTTTTATTTCTCCTTCGATTTTAAATGATAGCCTTGCTGGATAAAGTAGTCTTGGTTGTAGGTTCTTGTTCTGCATTACTTTGAATATTTCTTGCCATTCCCTTCTGGCCTCAAGTGTTTCTGTTGAGAAGTCGGATGTCATCCTTATGGGGGTTCCTTTGTAGGTGATAACTTTTTTTTCTCTTGTAGCTTTTAATATTTTCTCTTTATTGCTTAGCTTTGGTATTTTAATTATGATGTGTCTTGGTGTAGGTTTCTTTGGGTTTATCTTTAATGGAGTCCTCTGTGCTTCTTGGACTTGTGAGAGTTTCTCCTGCATTAATTTAGGGAAGTTTTCAGCTATGATATGATTGAACAAAGTCTCTATCCCTTGTTATTTTTCCTCTTCTTCAGGAACCCCTATGATGCGGATGTTATTTCTCTTCATGTTGTCACAGAGCTCTATAAGGGTTTCCTCTGACTTTTTGAGTCTCTTTTCTCTTTTCTTCCCTGCTTTCATGCCTTCATTCCAGTTGTCCTCCAACTCGCTGATTCAATCCTCAGCTCTATCTATCCTGTTTTTAATTCCTTCCATTGTGGTCTTTATTTCTGATATTGTATTTGTCATCTCCAACTGATTCTTTTTTATACTTGCTATTTCTTTATTTAGGTTTTCATACTGACCATCTATTGTTGTTCTAAGATCCCTAAGCATCCTTACAATCATTATTTTGAACTCCGCATCTGGAAGTTTGATTATTTCCATATCACTCAGTTCATCTCTCGAAGGTGTCTCTTGTGGTTTCATTTGGATTGCACTCCTTTGTCTTCTCATCCTCTTTTTTGGATGTTTTATTTGTAGATTTGGTTGAGTCTAGGCTTGGTGTTGTCTGCCTCCAGTTTTCAGTTGTGTTATTTCTAGGTCTTCTTGGGTTGGTATCAGCTGTTATCTGTAATCCACTTTCGGATTTGGGCAGCTTTGAAGTCTTGATTTGTTTATTTTCTTAACGGGTGATAGTCTTTTTACTGATATCAGCAGGGGGCTTCCTTGAAACTGTATCCAGGAATGCAGTTGGTGTAACCTGAGACTCTGAAGGCCTCTTTAGCCAATTAATCTCTCTGGGGGCAGGGTGTTTTCTCAGCTTCAGTAGGGGGAGGTGTATCTCAGATATCCATGGAGACCTGAGTTACTGCCCCTCCTCCCCACTTCTTGTTTTCAGTTGTGTCTTTTTGCGCTGATTGGAGCTGGATAGATGTCCGGAGATCTCTGATCCGGAAGCAATTCAGCTCTGTTTTGTGAAAGGTTTAGTCCCTCCCCCAGCTATGGCCGCCTCCAGCATGGATGAGTCAGCTTTTTTAGTTCGTCTCCTGCATTCCTAGCCCCTCACAGTCTGTCCCTCTCCCTGTCCTTTCCACTTGGGAGATAAGCTGGTCTTTTCAACACACCTCGCTCTCTGGTCGCCAGGCAAGTGGCTGTGAGCAGTAGTTTCTGCCCTTTTCCCTTGTGTGAGATCCCCTCTGGGCTCTCAGCCTCACCACCCCCTCCCCCCAGTCCTGTAAGCAGGGGAGATTCAGGCGCTCCCAACCAGGTTTTTTGTGGCTTCTTCTTTGCTCCTTGGTTTTTGACAGCTGTTGTTGTAGTTCAGAGTTGGTTTTTCATGCTGATTTTTCCTAAATTGATTTGTATTCCAGTTTGGTGGTGAGAGCTGGGCATCCGTGCATCTGCCTACTCTGCTGCCATCTTTTCAGTCGGTTTATATGTTTTTTGTCCTTTGTTTTGTTAATGTGGTGTATTTGATTGATTTGTGTATGTCAAAGCATCCTTGTGCTTCTGGAATAAACCTGACTTGATTGTGATTTATTTTTTAAATGTATTGTTGTATTTGATTTGTTAGCATTTTTTTTTTTAGAATTTTGCATTTATATTCATTAGAAATACTCATCTGTATTTTTCTTTTTTGTGTGTTATCCTTGCCAGGTTTTGGTATCGGGGTTAAGTTGGACTCATAGCATGTATTAGCAAGTATTGCCTCTTCAATTTTTTTGGAAAAATTGGGGAAGGATAGGTACCAAGTCTTCTTTGAATGTTTGGTAGAATTCACTAGTAAAACCATCTGGTCCTGGAATTTGTTTTTGAGGTTTTTGATAGTTGTTTCAGTTTCCTCACTGTTTATTGGTTTGCTTAAGGTTTCCATTTTGTGATTCAGTCCAGAAAAAATTGTGCAGTTCTAGGAATTTATTCATTTCTTCTAGATTATTGAATTTGGTGGCATATAGTCTTTCATGGTATTCTAGTATGATCCTCTGTATATCTATGATGTTTTTAGTGACTTCTCTTTCACTGCTGATTTTGTTTATATGAGTCATTTCTCTTTTTTCCATAGTGAGTCTAACCAAGGATTTGTCAATTTTATTAATCTTTTGAAAGAACCTGCTCTTTATTGTATTAATTTTTTTGTACAGTATCCTTTTCTCTATTTTATTCCGTTTTTCTCTAATTTTTATTAGTTTCTTCTACTGACTTTGGATTACTTTTTTTCTTCTTTTTCTAGTTCTTTAACATAAAATATTCAGTTGTTTACTTTTGGGATCTCTCTTATTTCTTGAGATAAGCCTGTAATGTTACAAAATTTCCTTTTATACTGCTTTCAGTGCATTCCTGAAGTCTTGATATGTCATTCTCATTTGTCTCTCTATTTTTTTTTTATGACAGAAACAGAGAGAGGGACAGATAAGAACAGACAGTCAGGAAGGGAGAGAGATGAGAAGCATCAATTCTTTGTTGTGGCTCCTTAGTCTCCTTAGTTGTTCATTGACTGCTTCTTATATGTGCCTTGACGGGGGGGCTACAGTAAGTAAGTGATCCCTTGCTCAAGACAGCGACCTTGGGCTCAAGCCAGCAACCTTTGGGTTCAAGCCAGTGACCATACAGTCATGTCTATGATCCTATGCTTAAGTTGGCGACCCCGTGCTTAAGCTGGTGAACCTGCACTCAAGCCGGATGAGCTTGTACTCAAGCCAGTGACTTCGGAGTTTTAAGGCTGAGTCTTCTGTGTCCCAGTCTGATGCTCCATCTACTGTGCCACCACCTGGTCAGGCTCTCTATATGTTTTTTTTTTATCTCTTATATTACTTTTCCTTTGGCCCAGTCATTTTTTATTAGTATGTTGTTTAATTTTCACGTTTTTGTGGGTTTAACTTTTTTTTTCTTTTTTTTCAGTTCAATTCTAATTTCAGAGGATTATGGTCAGAGAATATGCTTGATATAATTTCAATCTTCTTGAAGTTGCTAAGACTAGTTTTGTGACTAAAAATATGGTCTATCCTTGAGAATGTTCTGTGCACACTGGAAAAGAATGTATAATCTAATATTCTGGGATGAAAGGTTCTGTTAATATAAATTATATCCATTTGGTCCAGTGTGGCCTTTAAGGCCAATATTTCTTTATTCATCCTCTGTTTTGTGATCTATATAGAGCTGTCAATGGAGTATTATGTTTTTGTCTGTTTCTCCTTTTAGTTCTATTAGTGGTTGTTTTATATATTTTGGTGCTTCTTGATTTGGTGCATATATAATTAGAAGTGTTATGACTTCTTGAGGTAGGATCTACTTTATTATTATTGTCTGTCTTTGTCTCTTGTTATCATTGTTTTGTGGTGGGTTTTTTTTGAAATCTCTATTGTATAAGTATGGGTTTTACTTGCTTTTCATAGGGTATTATTTACTTAGAGATCATTTTCCAACCTTTCACTTTGAATTTACTTTTGCTGTTGCTGCTTAGCTGTGTCTCCTGAAGGCAGTACATGGTTGAGATTTTTGTTTCAATCTGTTACTCTGTGCCCCTTCATTTGTGAGTTTGGTACATTTATATCTAGGGTAATTATTAATGCATGAGGATTTCCTATAACCATTTTATATTTTGTTTTCTGGTAGCTGTGTGCCTCTATTAGTTCTTTTCCTTTGTGTTTCTGACAATTTTTTTTTGTTTGGTGATATTCCATGCTCTTTCCTCTGCTTCTTCTTTTTCTAAGCTATGTATTTCAGTTTTTTATTTTTATGAGTGCTTAGCATTCAATTATTGGAAAAGAAAGTTTCATATATATAATAGTCCTTTTGTATTATGAATGTTTCTGTCCTCTATTCTCCTTTGATAATTCAGATCCTTACCCTCTCCACTTCTGTGTCTTTTTTTAAATCACAAATTATTGCAGTTTATGTTGAAAGTTTGCTGGCAATCTTACTCTCAGTTTTGTGATATTTTGTTCTTTGTATCAGGCAGAACAATTCCCTTGAGTACTACCAGTGGTGGAGGTTTTCTGGTGATAAATTCTCTCAGCTTCTGTATATCTGGAGAAGTCCTTGTTTCTCTTTTGTATTTAAAGGGTAACTTTTATGGACATATTATTCTTGGCTGGTAATTCCTCTCTTTTAGTACTTTGAGTGTTTTGGTCCATTCTCTTCTGGCTGTAGAGTTTCTGCTGAGAAGTCCAACGAAAATCTGATGGACTTTCTCATTATATGTTGTTTTCTTCTTTTACCTGGCTGCCTTGAAGATTATTCCTTTGTTATTAATTTTTAAGTTTTAATACAATGTGTCTTGGATAAGACCTCTTTGGATTGAAGTAACTAGGTGTTCTGTTTGCTTCATGAATTCAAGGTTCTAGCTCTGTCCATAGGATTGGGAATTCTCATCTATTAATTGTTTGAAGAAGTTCTTCATTTCCTTCTCCCTTTCTTCTTTTTCTGGTATACCTATTATTATTATATTTACTTTTTCTGATGAAATCAGATAATTCATGTAGAGCTCTCTTTTTTTTTTATTATTCTTGAGTCTCTTCTTTCCTCTGCATCATCTCTCAGTTCCTATCTTCAATATTACTTATTCTTTCCTTTATTTGGCCAAGTCTATTAGTTATGCTTATTAGTTCATTTTTTATTTCATTTATTGAGTAAATCATCTCCAGAGTTTCTGTTTGGTTCTTTTATGAAGTATCAATCTCTTTGGTAGGTATGCATTTTTTTTTATGAACTTTTCCTAGTGGATTAGTTTGCCTATCAGTGTTTTCTTACATCTTGTTGAGTATTTTCAGAACTTCAATTTTAATTCTCTGTTGTTTGTTTTCCTAGTTTTCATGACTTTAAGACTGCTTTCTGGAGATACTTCATTTTTTTTCTAAACTGCATCTTTTTCATGGTATTTAATGTACTTCTTGTCTAGGCATTTGTGAGTGGCTCTTTTTAGTAATTTACATTCAATAGGAATTTTTATTATTTTCCAGTGTATGGTGCTGGATTACAAGTTTTATTCCCATGAAATTCCTGGCCTGACTCCCCACCAAGATACTAGCTGACGTTGGGTGGTGGGTGGTCTGAGGGAACATAGTCACCTTCTTTGTTCTTCTCCTGGCAATGGCAATCTTGGGTTGTCCTCCACAAGTTCTCCCCTGTGCCCTAATGGACTGAGGACCAAACAAAGAGAACCCCCTTTGATCATGGGAAACAGTGGTTCAGTGGTTTTAGCTCCTTGGTAAGCCACAGATATATCCTGCACCCCAACACCAAGGTCAAAATGTGGGAAATTCTGGGAGGCTGGTTTTTTGCAGAACTTTGTATTTCCATTTCTCTGTTCAAAGTGTAGGCTGTGGGTAGACAGTAGGAGAACAGCAGTGTTCCAGAGTTGCATCCCCTGCTGTTTTTTCCACACTCAGTCCCTGCTCTAGTTTTCCCCTTCATGAGAGTGCCGCCCCACAGAAATCCCCACTCCTCTCAGCAGGAGGAAATCCAGATACAACTGGGTTCCTCCCTCTTCAGATTCCCATGGCCAGTGCTCAGATGTGGGGGCTGCATCCTTATCTTTTACTTCCTTGCTGCTTCCTGCCCATATTTAATTGCTTCAATATGCAGTCTTTCAGATGTGCCTATGCACACAACTAGGGTTCCTTCTCTGAGTTATACCTGTTAAAATTATTGAAATTTCAAAGAGGAGATCAAGGAGATCTCTCACTCCATCATTCCCCTGATGTCAGATTCTTAGCTTTTTTTTTTTTTTTCCATTTTTCCAAAGCTGGAAACGGGGAGGCAGTCAGACAGACTCCCACATACGCCCGACTGGGATCCACCCGGCATGCCCACCAGGGGGCAATGCTCTGGCCCTCTGGGGCATCGCTCTGTTGCATCCAGAGCCATTCTAGGGCCTGAGGCAGAGGCCACAGAGCCATCCTCAGTGCCCGGGCCATCTTTGCTCCAATGGAGCCTTGGCTGTGGGAGGGGAAGAGAAAGACAGAGAGGAAGGAGAGGGGGAGGGGTGGAGAAGCAGATGGGCGCTTCTCTTGTGTGCCCTGGCCAGGAATCAAACCGGGGACTCCTGCACGCCAGGCCGACACTCTACCGTTGAGCCAACCGGCCAGGACCTTCTTAGGTTTTTTTGACTGATTTATTTTGATTAGCATAATATCCTCAAGGTCCATCCATGTTGTCATAAATGGCAGTATTTCACCTTATCTTATGGCTGAGTAATATTCATTGTATATATGTACCACATCTTCTTTATCCATTTATCTATCAAAGGACACTTTGGTTGTTTTCATGTCTTTGCCACTGGGAACAATGATGCAATGAACATAGGGTTGCATATATCTTTGCAAATACATGTTTTTAAATTTTTCAGGTAGATACCCATAAGAGGGATTGCTGGGTCATATAGTAACTCTATTCTTAATTTTTTGAGAAACCTCCATACTGTTTTCCATAGTGATTATACCAGTTTACATTCCCACCAGCAGTTAATGAGGGTGTTCTTTTCCCTTACATCTTCTCTAACACTTGTTATTACTTGTCCAGAACCAATGACTTCATTACTGAATTCCAAACGTTCAAAGAAGATTTGATAATTATCCTTCTTAAACTCTTCAAAAAAATTGAAGAAGAGGCAAAACTTCCTAATATTTTATGAAGTCAACATAACCCTGATACCAAAACATGGAAATGTAATACACACAAGAAAAGAAAACTACAGACTAGTAGTTCAGATAAATCATGGTCAAGTGCGTTTCATTCCAGGAGCACAAGGATGATTCAACATGCACAAATTGATCAATATAACATACTGCATTAAGAAAACAAATTTAAAAATTATGGTCTTATCAGATGCAGAAAAAGCATTTGATATGATACATTCATTTATGATTAATATACTCAGTAAAATGAGCATAGAAGGAAAGTACCTCAACATAGTAAAGGCTATATATGACAAACCCTCAGCTAATATTATACTGAATGGTGCAAAACTGAGCATTTAGTCTAAAATCAGGGACAAGACAGCGTGCCCACTCTTACCTCTCTCTTCAACATAGTTCTGGAAGTCATAGCCATAACAGGCAGGCAACAGAAAAAAATGGAAGGCATCTAAATTGAAAATAAAGAAGAGTAAGTATCAGCTTTTTCAGATGACATGATTCTTTATATAGAACACCCTAAAGACCCCACCAAAAACTTGTATAAACAATAACAAATACAGTAATGTTGCAGGATACAAAATCAATGTACAAACATCTTCATTTTTATATACTAACAATGAAATTTCAGAAGAAGAAATGAGAAAAACAATTCCTTTTGCATTTACACCAAAAAAAAAAAATACCTAGGAATAAACTAAACAGAGGATTTGAAGGACCTATATACTAGAATCTACAAAGCATTATTAAAAGAGATTGAAAAAGATAATGAAATATAAAGATATTCCATGTTCATGGATTGGAAGAATCATCATAGTTTAAATGTTCACATTACCCACAGCAACATACATATTTAATGCAATCCCCATAAAAATCCCAATGTCATTTTTTAAAGAAGTAGAAAAAAATCATTAGATTTGTATGGAACAACAAAAGACTTTCAATAGCCAAAGCAATACTCTTTTGTTTTGAAACATAACATAATTCTTAGTACAAAACTAAAAAGGATTTCACAGATCTACCTGTCTAGGCTTCTTAGTTTACAGATGAAAAAACAGATGCACATATTTTCATTTAACTCCTGGCAGAGGTGGATAGAATCCAAGTTTCCTGATTCCTGGTTAAGCATTCTTGTTTTCATGTAACATGTATAATCCTGAAGGACTTTTGCAATAAAATTAAAAATCTCAAATGCAACTCAGTATCTTTATAAGTGACTGTCAAACATGTCATTTAGGAGCTAAGGAGATAGATGCTTACCAAAATACTGATTTGGTGAAAACATTCAGCCTAATACAACATTTTTAGTTTGGCTGTTTATTGTAGTCAAGTCCTTTTTTTTTTTTTTTTTTTTCCCTCTTGTGACTGGAGTGTTTTTGAGACCATTGGCTCATTTCTGTGGGATGAATTTTTTGAAATAGATATTTGTAGCAAGTATGTCTAAATGCTAATTTTGTCATGGTGAGGGCTCTTTGAGGGATAATCACACATGGCTTCAGTTTTATTTTGTGTGATGTAGGAAACTTGTAAAGAGCTAATAAAGACTATATTAAAGCAATAAACTCAAGAATATTTAGGCAATTCTTTATAGTTATATTTCAGTCCTTTGAAAAAAGTTCTTAAATATTTTTTTGGCTATTGTTTTGTCTTGCTGTGGAGTAGGAGAAATATCAGAAATTTTGACTGGGAGAAAATAATTTTTTTAGATATATTGAGGAGTAATGATATTCCAAGATAAGGATTGCTGTAAATCGATTTTGCTCAGTTCTTGTCCTTCATTTGACAGCAAAGAATTTGTAAGATTAAAAGAGGAAGAGTGCAACTTATTGTAACTGCCCTCCCTTCTAGATTTTCCCTTCTGACTCAAATGATTGACTGGATCAAATGACTGTTTAATCAGTTGCATATAGACTTTTTTTGAGTGTGTATTAATATCCTATTCTTCAAGGTTTAGCTCAAACATTTCTCTTTGAAGTTTTATTCAGTCACCATATTTATAGTTTTTAAACTTCTTGATTTCATTGAGGATAATTGTTAGGAAACAACAGTGCTATATCATTTTTAGTACCCAGCATGTGAAAATGTTATATAGGCTCTACTTTCAACTACTATTTTTAATCCTCTCAATTACATGAAATCACCTAAACTCTACAAATTAAGAAACAGACTCAGAAAAGTTAATTAACTTCTTTATATTCACATAGGTAGTTTTGGAATAAGCATGTTTATTGAAAGTCAGGATTGCCTACATCAGAGCCTATTCACTTTTTATAAACTATTAGATAGGATACTGACCATGTTAGCATAGTTATGGAGAAAATTAAATTTATGACTCCTAGGATGATTGTTGATGGTGTATCTTTAATGTTATAGCTAATATTTTTTGCTTTATAAATATTTTGAGGCCATGCTATTTGTTGCATACAAATGTGTAACTGTTACATATTTCTGTTGAATTGATCAATTTAATCATTTGTAAAGTCCCTTTTCATCTGTATTAAAGCTTTCTGCTTTAGTCTTCTGCATCTGATATAACCAAACTAACTCTTTTTTTTTTTTTTTTGGACTCAGGACTCTTTAACAATCTTATAAATGATTGAAGAACTCCCTCAAATAGCTTTTATTCATGTTGGTTATATTTATCAGTATATACTATATGGAAAGAAAATTAGAAAAATTTTGTTTTTAATTCATTCATTAGAGCTTAATATAATAAAGCTTTTGCACCACTGCATTTATAACAATTTTATAAATTATAACTTATTTTTTAAATAAAAAGATATAGTGAGAAGAGGATCATTCTTACACATATTTGCAAATCCCTTTAATGTTTTGCTTAACACAAGACAGCTAGATTTCCATAGTTTCTTCTCCATTCAGTTTGCTACAATATCATACCTCTTGTACCCTTTGAAAACTCTACTCTATGCTTTTGACCAATTGAGAGTAAAAAGGCAAATAATGCTTTAGAAATAGTATGAAGCCCTGGCCAGTTGGCTCAGCGGTAGAGCGTCGGCCTAGCGTGCGGAGGACCCGGGTTCGATTCCCGGCCAGGGCACACAGGAGAAGCACCCATTTGCTTCTCCACCCCTCCGCTGCACTTTCCTCTCTGTCTCTCTCTTCCCCTCCCGCAGCCAAGGCTCCATTGGAGCAAAGATGGCCCGGGCGCTGGGGATGGCTCTGTGGCCTCTGCCTCAGGCGCTAGAGTGGCTCTGGTTGCAACATGGCGACGCCCAGGATGGGCAGAGCATCGCCCCCTGGTGGGCAGAGCAACGCCCCTGGTGGGCGTGCTGGGTGGATCCCGGTCGGGCGCATGCGGGAGTCTGTCTGACTGTCTCTCCCTGTTTCCAGCTTCAGAAAAATGAAAAATGAAAAAAAAAAAAAAAAAAAAAAAAAAAAAAAAAAAAAAAAAAAAAGAAATAGTATGAAAATAGTTTTGACTCCATGGAATCTTTAAAAGCATCTCTAGATGTGAGAGGTTTCTCTGGACCAAACTTTGAGAATCACTGGTTTAATGTTTTCATAATATATCTTTTTCTATTCTTTTACTTACAGTATTTCTACAACTTTTATGTGATGTAAACATTTTTTGTTTTTGTTATTATTTTGTCAAGGCTGCCTGGAAAATTCTAATCTTGATTTGTAGCAGTTTATTCACTAATAATCAGTTAAGTATAGTTCAATAATTATATGCAATTGCCGACATACTTGAGTTTAAATTTACTATCTTACTATTTGATTCTATTTGTTTTTGTTTTTTCTCTTTTCTATGGTTTGCTTGAAATTTTAAATTATTCAGTTTTTCCTTCTTACTACATTGCCAGTTATATAGTATTATTTTACTATTCCTTTAGTTTACTCTAAATATTACATCATGCCTTAATTTACCAAATCTAAATTTATTTTGTACTTTCCTCTTTTTCCAAGACAATGTCAAGGTTGTAGAACACTTCAACTTCATTAACTCCCTTCCAATGTTATGTGCTATTGTTGTCATTAACCATGTGTGTGTGAGTGTGTGTGTGTGTGTGTGTGTGTGTGGACTGCTTTAAGACATTATTATTTTATAAAGTCATTATCATTTAGATTCATCCACTTTTTAAAACCTTTCCATTGTTCTTTATTTCATCTTCCATCTACCATATTTCTTCTGGTGCAGGTCTGCTAGAATGAATTCTTTCAGATCTTATTTAGTTGAGTATGCTTTTAACATAAATACAAACACATGCTTACATATTTGTGTATGTAATTTGAGATATACACTTATCATTTTACATGTATTTTGCATTGTGGATATATTCTATTTTATACTCACTTTCCCTGCTTACGTTGATATGCAACAACCTAATGGTTGATCCTTGGAAGATACTCTATACTCTTTTTAAGATCTTTCTTTTGGTCTATTGTTTTTATCAGTTACTCTAATATTCCTACTTGTGGTCACCCTAGAATTCATTCTGTTTCAATTCATTGTGCCCCTTAAATCTATGGGTTGACATATTTATTCAGTTTTGAAAAATTCTGTGTCATTTCTCTACACATGTACATATGTACCTGTAGATCTATAGACAGATAGATATAAATCCCCCTTATAGTATATAATCCTTTTAAATTTAGAATTATACTCTTATAACATTTTAAACTTTAATTTTTTTATTAATTTTTAGAGAGGAGAATGTGTGTGTGTGTGTGTGTGTGTGTGTGTGAGAGAGAGAGAGAGAGAGAGAGAGAGAGAGAGAGAGAGAGAAGGGGGAGGGAGGAGCAGGAAGCATCAACTCCCATATGTGCCTTGACCAGGCAAGCCCAGGGTTTTGAACTGGCGACCTCAGCATTTCCAGGTTCACGCTTTATCCACTGCACCACCACAGGTCAGGCAACTCTTATAACATTATATATATATAATGTTACATTTCTATGAATCACTCTGGATGTTTTCTTGTGGCTCAGTTAGTTTACTAAATTTCTCTTCATCTGTGTCTAATATGTCCAATCTATCCATGAAAGACTTGTTTGTAGTTACAGCTTTTCAGTTTTAGAATTTTTTGCTTTTTTATTTTGCATTCAACTAACATTTTATAATGTTTAATGTATAAGTTTTAATATTTAACTTCTATGTATTTAACAAAGTTTTGTTAATTTCTGTTAGATTACTTACTGATTCTCTGTGAATGGTTTCTATTTTCTGTTGATTTTTTTCATTTTCCTTCACACAGTGTTAACTTGTTTAAATTTTTATTATTTTGTAGTCAGAGATTACTAAGAAAAAATAAAACTGTATAATCCAATTGAGGTAATGATGTTGTTATTTTCTCCAGAGGTTTTTATTGTTTGGAGCTACAAGCATTAGCAATATCTGTGCAGCTAAATCCATATGTACATTGATATTGAGACTCTTTAAAGGTGGGCTCCTGGACCTTGGGAGTTGTTCTATATTTGGATTAATATGCAGCACATGCAGATCCCAACCAAAAGTTAAGGAGGGATTCGTTAGGCCTCCTTCTCTAAGGAGAGCCCTGGAGCCCACATTTTGACTCCCTAGTATTGCAAGCCATCCTTTCCTAGAATGAATGGATATACTAAATAATGTGCTCATTTCACTTTTTCTGAAATTTAACCCTCTTCTTTATTGTTTTAATTCTCTAATGCCTTGAGAAAATATGTTTATACTTTGTCATTGTTTTTCTAGTTATGAATAAATAATTGTTTCTCGTTACCTACCCACTTCGTCTTCACTGTAAACAGAAAGCCTTTGCCGCACTCCTGATTTCTCCCTCCCCCACGTCTTCTTCCGAGTTTAAGGGTGTGTTTTTATCCCCTCATTTCCTCTTTTTTCTCTTACTTCCTTTGATAGCTATATATTTATTTATTTAGTGGCTACCGTGGAAATGATAAAATGTGCTCAATTCCTCTCAAGTTACTTTATGTCACTACCTCAACTTTCCTAATTAATACGTGTTTTTTCTTGTTCAGGATTTTAACTACATTTCTATTTAACTCTTCATAGACTACCTTATGGTTGTTTTATACTTCCAAAGTTTGATTATATTTGCCCATATTTATTGTATTTCTATCCTTTATTCTTCTTTCACTTAAAATCTTAAATCACTTCTTTTTTTCCTGATATAGATCCTTTAAATTTTCTTGTAATAATGGTTGGTGGAAAATTCTACCAGATTTTGTTTGCAAATGTCTTTTATTTAGCATTTATATTTCAATCATTTAACTTACTGTATTTTTCTATATTGAAGTTTATTTTCTATCAGTAATTGTAGATATTATTCTGTTACTTCTCAACTTTCCCTGTTGCTATTAGAAGTCAGGTATCAGTTACACTTATGAAACTTCTGAGGTTATTTCCTACGCCGTTTACAAGTATTTTTCCTTTGTCATTGCTGCTATGCTTTTACTCTGCTGTGTGTAGGTTTAGGCGTGAATTTCTTTTTCATGCATCTTATTTTCAGTTTGATGAAATTAATGAATATGTGGCTTGTACTCTTTAATTTTTAAGCTATTAATATTTGTCAGCCATTATCTCTCCAAAGTTTTTTCTTACTCATTTTTCCCTCTCCTTCTGAAACACTAGATACATATTAGATCTTTTTATGTCTGCTTTTATATTTTTTATATCTATCTCTTTGTCTTTTTGTTGTCTCCAGATAATTTCTGTATATCTGTATTCCAGCTGACAAATTCTGACTTGCTATTAATCCTAGTTATTATGTTTTTAATTAATTTCAATTAGTTTGATTTAAGTATGGGTCTAGTTTTTCTAAAATTACTTGTTTCCCCTAACTCTTACTTATAGCACCTTATTTTATTGTGTATTTTATGTGATCTTTTTGGTCACCTGTTTAATTTCCTTAAAATTTAAGCTTTGTGATTATCCTTACATATGGGATGACAATTTGTTTTTTAGAGAGAATTTTTCAGATGCCAGGAAACACAACCAATCTATAGTCATTTGTGCTACATTTTGGGGGAAAGTTTTCTGATCACAATTAAAGTGAAATTGAGCTGCAAACCTATGAGAGAATCAGCTTGTGTTTATTAATTTAACAGGTAGATTTTCCTTCTTTTGCTTAATACTGAGATTTGAAACAGACAATTTAATTTCTTTTTCTCTGATTGGGTATAGGTGATCAGGCTTTATTTTTGTGAAGTTATCTGTTATACTTATCTACTATAGGTACCATAAATTATGAGTTTTGGCTCTTCAAACTGTGAGGCTATAGAAATTGATCTTCCGATACATCAGATTTAATACATTTTCTCACTCTAAAAACTGGCTTTACTGGCCTGACCTGTGGTGGCGCAGTGGATAAAAGCTTCGACCTGGAAATGCTGAGGTTGCCGGTTCAAAACCCTGGGCTTGCCTGGTCAAGGCACATGTGGGAGTTGATGCTTCCTGCTCCTCCCTCTCCCTTCGCTCTCTCTCTCTCTCTCTCCTCTCTAAAAATTAATAAAAAAAAACTTTAAAAAACTGGCTTTACTGTTCTTTTTATTCTCTTTACCTATAATATTTATTTATATTTTAGGTAAAGAATTGTTTACCTGCTAAATAACTCATTTGGGTACATTTTTAAAAATATAATGACTGTGTTAAATTATTTTCAGAGGTAAAGGTCATAAGGTCATATCTGACCTATAATTTCTGGATATGGGATTTTAATTTTTTTCTAAGTAACTTTTAACCTGAAGAATTACTATATGTTGTTATTGTCTAAACTTATAATGTAAAATAATAAAATAATGATCTATCATCCTACTATCCAGATATAGCCAGTATTGATGAATTTTTCAATTGTTTTCTATACATTTGAAAATCATCACTTTAATATTATTTTAAAATTTACTTCATTCACTTAATAAATTTTAAATATTTTTACATGTTATACTTTTTTAAAAAATATCCTACTTGAACTTATCATGTGAAAGATTCTTGAGCAGAAATTCCATATCCTTTTTTTATTTCCATGCAAGACATGGTGCTGGACTAGTAGAATGAGTCTCTGATGAGATTTATATTACAAGTAAATCCATTTTTGAAAAAAAAATTCATATTTGTGTAGAAATGTGGAGAATATAAATGATTTATATATTTTAACATATAATATACTTGCCTTGACTTGTTGGCTCAGCAGTAGAGCATTTGCTCTGAGTGTGGAAGTCCTGGGTTTGATTCTGGTCAGGGCACACAGGAGAAGCACCCATCTGATTTTTCACCATTCCCCTTTTCTCTCTCTCTCTCTCGCTCTCGCTCTCGCTCTCTCCTCTCCCGCTCCCTCAGCCATGGCTCATTCAAGCAAGTTGCCCCCCAGCACTGAGGAGAGCACCATGGCCTGCCGCAGGTGCTAAAAATAGCTTGATTGCTGAGCAACTAAGCAAAGGCCCCAGGTGGGCAGAGCATGGGACTTTCCAGGTAGATGCCAGTCTGGGTGCATGAAAGAGTCTGTTTGCCTCTCCGCCTGTCACTTAATAGTACTACTAATAATAAAACATATAATATACTTTATGCCTATTATTTAAAGAAATTGGAAAAAATATGACATAACAGTTTAGAAAATAAAACTGTAAAAAACATAACTCTTTAATAGAAATTCAAAACTCTTTGAAGAATAACTGTATTCTTCCTATATGAAGAAGGTATATTATAATGGAACAAAAAGTTGATCAAAATTAGAACTCACCTGGATGAATATTATAACTAGCTAATCATGCCTACTTTTTCTATGTAAATAAATGTACTAGGATAAAGTTTTGTTAGAGAATGTTTAGGTAAGTAAAATTGAATTCAAAATTAGAAAAAAGTTTTAATAATATCTGTGATTATTAGACTACACCACTACTGGTATAGAGCATCAACTTGAATTTAAGAAAAGTACAATGATTTATAAAGTAAGCAATTGTTGAAATATATTAAAATATTATAAATTAATTTAATGGTGAACAAAATTTATCCATATGTGAGTTACTGTCTGGATACATTTGTTTTCAATCAATTTCCTGTAAGCTGAGACATATTTTAAAACTCCCAAAAGTATTGTTAAATAGTAGATCAGAAAATCATATGAAAATATTTTGACTTCAATATTTTAGTCCATATCTTTTGGCTTCCTTATACTAGAAATGATAAAATTATCTTATTTCCACTTCCATTTTTCCCTTCTAGCTTTTTAGTTATAATTTTTATTGTTCATTAATTTATTAAAATTTGTGCTTTTGATTTCATATGTTTTAGAAAATACTCCTCTTTAAAAAAACTAAAATAAATTAGAATATTTATACTTTCTCCAATCATTTGTCCCTCACAATTTTTATTACATCACGATTCATGACTTTATATGTATTTCAGCAACATTAGATTTGTATGCAAATAGGTCAGTATTACTTCTTTTTACAACTGCTTCTTTTATATTTTTTCTGTCTGGATTACATGTTCATTGCTTGTTTTATATTTTGTTTTTCAAAATGGGTTAATGGATGTTATATTCCCTAAATTGTTTCACATATGAGAGTATATATAGGTCATTTTCTTCACACTTAAATGAGAATATATTTGTGCATCCTATTTTTAGGTCACACTTTTACTTGGCACTTTGCAGGCATTGGTCCATTGCGTGTAGGACACTGTGTGTTGCTGTGGTAAACCTAGAAGCTAAGCTGATTTTTGTCCCCTCAAAGCTGATTTGTGTCTATATTCCAGAATAGCATTTTCTTTATTCTTGATCAATAACTTAACCACAAATCATCTTATTGTCAATAAATCCACACAAATTTGTCTTGGAATGTAATGTCCTTTTCAAACTACAGATTAAGTTTTTCTTTCATTTCTGCAACACTTTGGTTTTTATGTATTTGAAAACATTTCTGGCTTAATTTTATTTTTCAGTAATAGATGATCCATATTTTTGTTGACTTTGTCTTTCATGTCTATTATTTTTTAATTAATTTAATCTATGTCTTGTTAGCTTTGCTCCTTTATATTTTATGCTCAGTGTGATTATCTCTGTTTTGTGGGCAATATAATCTTTAGCTCTCTGTTCTATAAATGTTACTTCTAAATTATTTATTAGTTTGTCATAGTTCATTTTGGTCCATTTGTTTACCTATATTTGTTGTTTTAATATTTTTGAATTCTTGTTACATTAAATTTTTAAAAAATATTCTCATATAGTCCAAAGCATTTTCAACATATTTTCTTTCTCATGTTTTCCTCAGACCAGAATACTTACTGTATTAGTTATATGTTATTGTGAAGCAATAACCCTAAAACTTAGATTTTAAAACCACAAGCTTTTATTACCTCGTATTTTCTGTGGCTCAGGAATTTGGGACTGGCTTAGCCGGGTGTTTTGGCCCAGGGTCTCATGAGGTTGCAGCCAAACTTTTACCCAGGACTGCCTTCATCCCACACACAGCTCCGTGAGGCTGGAGGACCTACTTCCAGGCTCACTCACATGGTTGTTGGAAGACCTCAGTTCCACATATATTTTAGATGACTTTGCTTTATCTCATTAAGCTAGTTGTTAGGTTTTATAATCATCATTTGCTGTATTTTTTAATGCATATTCTCTCTCACTGTTATACAGTGTGTCCATAAAGTCATGGTGCACTTTTGACTGGTCACAGGAAAGCAACAAAAGACGATTAAAATGTGAAATCTGCACCAAATAAAAAGAAAACTCTCTGTTTCATACCTATTCAGTGCAGTTCTATGTGGGCTCACGCACAGATTTTTTAGGGCTCCTTAGGTAGCTTTCCCGTATAGCCTCTACAGACTCGTCACTGACTGATGGCCTACCAGAACGGGGTTTCTCCACCAAACTGCCAGTTTCCTTCAACTGCTTATCCCACCGAGTAATGTTATTCCTATGTGGTGGTGCTTCATTATAAATGCACCAATACTCACGTTGCACTTTGGTCACGGATTAGAATTTAGCGAGCCACAGAACACACTGAACTTTTCTCTGTACCGTCCACAGCTGCTCCGCTGTATACACGGTGTTACATCATCATCTGCGCATGCACACATGCTGCCACATCATCCTACAGAAACTGGGAGGGTTTTCCTTTTATTTGGTGCTGATTTCACATTTCTATCGTCTTTTGTTGCTTTCCTGTGACCGGTCAAAAGTGCACCATGACTTTACAGACACACTGTATTTAGGCCTACCAAATTTTCTTTTTGCTATTTCACTGAATTTTTTTTAAATCTTTCATCTTAAAATCTGTGAAGTATGCCCTCCTATCTATGCATAGTTCCTCCATTTTAATTGTATAACAAATGCTTTTGAGAGGTGACAATCAGATATTCCTAAGTTTTTCTACAGTTCTACAACTGTTTGTTGTTGCTGGCTGTGGTCAGGATTAAATACGAAATAACAGTTCCATTCAATACTTATTCTAATCTTTTTCAATTATATTGTTTTTTAAAAATATTATATAAGAAATGCATTCTCATTTTAAAATTTCAAAAATAAAGAAATATACAAATTAAGCATTAAAATTTTGTCTCTCTATAACACCTTCTCTTTTTTATTTTTTAGGAGTAACCACTGTTCACAGTTGCTTATGAATTAGTTAAGACTTTGTCCTATGCAATGCAATTAAAGATAGGTAGATTTAGATTCAGGTATACTCAGGTGTTAAAAGTCTATGTAGGTAATACATCATAGACACTCTTCTATGTCAGGATACTTCATATTGAAAATCATATATATTCATTTTATAGATACTCCATAATTTATATAACTATTTATGTTCTAATAAACATTTAACTTACCTTCATTTCTTTGTTTTTCAATATGGCAAAGTTCATTTACATACCATTTTATAGTTTTGTGTGTATTACTATATAATGGATTCCAAGAAGTAGAAATGCTCAGATATACATCTTTATCTGAAGCTTGAATCATGGTAATTTCACCAGATGGGAATCTCGAACACTTTGTAGCGTACACCAATCGTACCCTCTCTGTGTACTGATTGAAAATTGTGTTGTCTTAATATCTGAAATTAGCTGATAGCTTTACTTTATTCTCCCTATCCAGACATATTGCTTCTCACGTGTACACACAACACAAAGGTAGAAACATATGGGGCATGTTTGAAGAAAAGCAAGGAGGTCAATATGTTAGATTGAACCAAGAGAAGGGGACAGTAGTACAACTTAGTAGTATGAATTCAGAGATAGGGTGTTGTGGGTCTTTTTAAGGACTTTGGAGAAAAATTCTCTCCATGATCAAATATTTAAAAAGTAGTCTACACTCAGGGTCTCCACTTCCACTGCACTGTGGCTTCTAATGGATTACTCTATTGATGCCTCTAGCAAATTGGCTTCTCGGCCATAGCAGTGGCCTCTTCATACTATTTTGTCCATGCTGACTCATACTGTAGATCATGTATAATTTAATGCAAATAAAAATGCCTTTGATAATTATAAATTATATAGTTTTATTTTTAGTTTTACTAATGACTGTCATCATCACAGAATTCAGTTTGCCTTGTCCTCTGTTTTTCCAGTTGTTCTGCTTTATCTGCTATTTCTTTTCAGTTTTTTATGCCAAATCTTTCACCTTTTTTTAGTGTGTAACCTTTCATTCATGGTTCTCTTTCTGGGAAAAGTTTCACAAATGTATCCTCCACTCTAAATGACAACAGAAAATTTTATTTCTGATTAGCTCGGAAAAACTTAAGAGTAATGTACATGGCTTTTAAAATATTTAGCTTGTAAAAGTGGCTTGTTTAACACATTTAAATATGTAAATAAAAGACATTTGAAGTTACGCAACTACAAATTTATATTAATTGGTATTTCCTTCATCTTAGAAAGCATTTATCTGCTTCTGTGGATTAACTGATGCTCATTAGATATGGTCATAAGGCATACTATACTCCAAAGTATTTGATTTTTTATTTCAGCAGATTTTATATTACATTGTGGCCTATACATGTTTACTCTTATATATAATATTCTATTTATAATCCCTTGGGTTAGTGATATTTAAATGTTCTATTATTTTAACTTAGTCAAATATGTGATAGGGCAGAAAATTTTACTACCTGAATGACATCAAGTAACAATTTTTTCTAAGTCATACTTACTATTTTAGATTATAGGAAAATACCAGTACATTGATTTTAGATAAAAATTTAAAAAATGTAAGATTACTGTGTAAATTTAAATTTCAGTCTCTCTTTTCTCCTTAAGGTCATCTATGCCTTTTCCTGCTTCTCTTAGATATTGTGTAATTTATTTCTCATTATAAAATATTTAAGTAATTATTCATAACATTAAGATGCTTTGACACAAACTGTTAGAGATGCTACAATTTTAAAATACAATTTTTCTTGAAATGTATCTCTATGAAATGTTTTATACTACACTTATAATACTATTACGTTATCTGAATTTTAAAAATATATATAGAATTAAGTATTCTTGTGAGATATTGATAATGCTTCTTTTATTTCTCCATTTTTTGGTACAAGCAGTTGTTTGCCTTTTCTTCCTGTTAATCTCAATATATAATAAAAGGAAAATATATTCAAATGTTTTAAATTTTTTCAGGATGAATTGATTACATAAATTCCAGATTATTAGGCTTTATGTATGATTATGTTTCTTTCAAGATTATCTTTAAACTTATTATCAAATAAATTTTTTGGTAGGAAAATTGATGTCGATTTCAACATTCAATTAAAAATATTTTGTGGACTTTGACAAAATAATCAGAATGGATTCACCAAGATTTAGCCTTGACTACTCCCAAATGTATAATACTCACTGAAGACATTCTGCTTACTAGTACTTACTCTAGACCAGTGGAAGTCAACCTGGTCCCTACCACCCACTAGTAGGCATTCCAGCTTTCATGGTGGGCGGTAGTGGAGCAACCAAAGTATAAATAAAAAGATAGATTTAACTATAGTAAGTTGTTTATAAAGGTTTATTCTGCCAAACTTAATGAAAATCTGACATAAAGTACTTGGTAAGTAATTATTATTATATGCTTTAACTTGCTGTAACTCTGCTTTATAAATTTTATAAAGTTAATTCTCTACTTTATAAATTACCATTACTGTGGAACTGATGGGTGGTTAGAAAATTTTACTACTAACAGATACAAAAGTGGGTAGTAGGTATAAAAAGGTTGACTACCCCTACTCTAGACCTTAAATCATATTTTCAGCTTTTCAGTATCACTTCCTTTAACTGGGCATTATAGAGAACATATACTGTTCTTTGTTTGATCTAAGCATTTTCTAGATTCAACATCTTTCATAAAACATTTTTTCCAGTTTTATCGAGAAATAGTTGACACACATCACTGCATACAGTGAAGATGTATGATGGTTTGATTTAATATATTGTGAGATGATTGCAGTAGGGTCAGCTAACCTGCATAGTCTTCATAGATGCAATAAAAAAGAGAAGAAAAACATTCTCCTTGGGATGAGAACTCATGTGTTTACTCTCTTAATAGTTTCCTTGTATTTTACACAGCAGTGTTAGCTACAGTCATTATGCTGTACAGTATATTTCTAGTACTTATTTACCTTATTAGTTTGTACCTTTTGATTACCTTCCTCCAAATTTTCTATCCCCTACACTCTGCTTCTGGTAGCCACAAGTCTGATCTCTTTTTTATGAGATTGTTGGTTTTATTTTGTTTGTTAGTTTTTAGATTGTATATATAAGTGAGATCATACAGAATATTTGTGTTTCTCTGTCTGACTTATTACACTTAGCATATGGCCTCAAGGTTCATATGTTATCATAAATGACAGTATTTCCTTGTGGGTTTTTTTTTAATGGCAGAATAGTTCTTAGATGAAACTTTTAAAGGCTTTCTCAGCATCTCTTTTCAATACTAACCTCTGATGGGCTTATTTAAACAACTGTTTTTTCCTTATGACCACTGAGCTGTATTCTAAGCCTCCTGTTTTTGTTATTTTGGATAGTGTCATATTGATTTTATGTTTATCTAATTAAAAAGGAGTCCATTTGTGACATCTTGAAATACCTAAAGAATATGATAATATTTCTTTGGTTTTATTTTTTTTTAAATTTATTTTCCAATTACAATTGACACACAATATTATATTAGTTTCGGGTATACAACATAGTGATTAGATATTTATATAAATTATGAAATAATCACTTTGTTAAGTCTCTTACCCACCTGATAGCATATGTAGTTATTATAAGATTATTGAGCATTTTCCCTATGCTATACTTTAAATCCCTGTAACTATATATTTTTAAAACTAGCAATTTGTACTTCTTACTTCTTTCCAATTTTTTTACCCATCCACCCAACCTTCCTCTGATGATGACTGTCAGTTTTTTCTCTATATCTGTTGGTTTATTTGTGCCTTTTCTGTTTGTTAATTTTGGGTTTTTGATTCCACTTATTAGTGAAATCCTATGGTAGCTGTCTTTCTTTGTCTGACTTACCACATTTAGCACATGACCCTTGAGGTCCATTCTTATCACAGATGGTAAGGTTTCATTCTTTTTTATAGCTGAGTAATATTCCATTGTATGTGTGTACAAGGGAATATTCTTTATTCATTTGTCTATCAATGAACATTTACCTTGCTTCATTGCTTTGTTGGTTATAATATGGCTGTGACTACTTCATTTGGGAATCTAAAGCAGTATCTCAGTAAAGTGGAATTAAAATGGCATCCTTTTAAAATTGTATATTTAAACTTAAGTGAGGATTCAAATTAAAAATGTCAAATCACTATTTTGTATACCTGAAACTAATATAACCAATATAAGCTTATACACCAATTATACTTAAATAAAAATAAATATTAAAAAATTAACCTCTTGAAACCAAGTTCAAAATTATTTTTTAAAAAGGAAATCTTCTACCTGTTGTTTCATTGTCATTTCAAAATAAAACATTCAGTGCCCAATGTATGCCTTTTAGCATTTTGTTTATTTTCAGTTGATACATGTTATTTAAATATGTATTTCTCCAGACAAGTTTAAATAATAACACATTTTACAGTTACACATTTTCATTAGGAATTTGGTCTAAGTCTTATCTTGTAATTAGAAATATTGGGAAATATAAATGTGCAATTATTTATAAACAGAAACTCTTTTTTAAATTCTGGAAGAATTATGGTAAAAATGATCTTGGAAATTTTTTCTTCCAGGTGGTTTAGAATCTTTGAAAAATCTTCAACAACTCATTGTGGACCACAATCAGCTAATTAGTACAAAAGGCCTTTGTGACTCTCCTGCCGTTATTTACCTGGATTGCTCACATAATCATCTTACTAAAGTTGAGGGTATTGAAAACTGTGGATTGCTCCAAATACTGAAATTACAGGGAAATTATCTAAGTGAGGTAATTTCTTTGAATTAATTGATTTCTGTGATTAATGCAACATTTTTATTTTAATGGAAATATCAACCACACATTTTAAAAGCAATTTTGATTATTTTTTCTTTGTTCTCTTTTACTTATCAACTGTATCTAATTTTCAGTTTATTTTAAATTATTGCACACTTTCCTCTATTTAAAATGTTTACCATCATTAGAATATTTTTAATTATATTTAATATTAGTTTATCTACTAATTTTATAATATCAAAATATAATCATTCAAAACTTTTCAGTTATATTTTAGTATGTAAGTGGGACCAAATTTTCTATCACAGAGTTCTAATTAAAATTTATCATGAAGTACCTTCTATAAAAAAATAAAATTCTAATTATGCAATTAATATTTAAAATTTTTGTTTAGACTAAAATTCTCATAACATTATACTTTGATTTAAGATATACATACAGTTTACCAGAACATATATGTTGTTAGTTTTAAAGGGTTTTATATTTTTAAAATAGATTAAATGACAAAAACATTTTGCTTAATATAAGCTAAAACCCAACTCTAAATATAGCTTCCATCATTGGAGAATCATGTTCTACTAAGAGAATTGTTCTTGGATGACAACAGCATTTCAACTGTTGAAGCATTTTCTTCATATTGGCTGCCTGTACTACAAAACCTGACTATGTCTCAAAACAGGTAAAAATGAACTTTATTTCAACAATAAGTGGAATGAATGATTGCTTAAATGTGTAATCTTCATAATAAGTAGAAAAGATGTTAGTTTTTTTCCCCAGTAATTCAATGAAAGTGAATCATAATAAATTTTTATGTAATTTATAAATTTAACTTTATAGAATTAAAAAAATAAAAGTGTACTGACTTATCATTGAATTTTATTTAGTAGACTTTTAATTGTCACTTATCCTACTCATTTTTTTTCTTTTTAAAAATGTACTTGGAGAATACTCTCAGGGCAGGTTTGTTTATATTTGTAAAAAATATAGTCCTTGGAAAATACAGGAGGTAGTTAATTTAATTCAGAAGGATGTCTCATTTTCTCAAATGGTACTTATTAAGTCCTAGAAGAATGATTTTTAATCTGCTCTCAACTTGCATGTCTTTTTGCAACTGTTAAGATTGATTTAAATTCGATTTCCCTTAGGATATAAAGTAACACTTAAAAAAATACCTTAACATTAAGTTGAGATGGGTATTTGTCATAGAATATCCCATTTGAAACCACCAAACATCTGGATCCTTGCAAAAATAACTGTTGAAACCAAAACAGGAGCACAATATGTGTGTCTCCCTCTGCTTAATATTTCATTGAGACCTATTCACTTTAATATGATTAATTTGTTCATGAAAGGCACATGGAATAGTGGAAAAGAATCACCTTTAGCATAAATTCCTTCTTTGAGTTGTATAGTTCTTGCAAAACAAGTGACCAAGGACAATCCAATGTTAATGTATGTATCTATTTTCCCCTTAAAATAAAGTTTTCTTTCAGTCTCTGCAACAATAGTGTTCATCCTTTGAGCATGTATGTCCAAAATGATCTAATATCTATTAAACTATTGCACTATTTGACAAATCAAAACTGAATGTGTATTCAAAAATTCCCTTAAGTTGTTTTAATCAGATTTAAAATGTGAAAGGTGATTTGACTGTAAAAGGACATTTATTCCAGAGCCAGCTCTATCAGATAAAAATGTTTAAGTAATTTGGGCATCCAAAAACCCATAGAGTCTTTTACATGTCCCAGGTAAGAGATATAATTTTACTAGAAATACTTAGGCATACTTTGGATATATGCAATAAGTCACTCAATTATTGACATATCTAGCATATACCATAGAAATGATTCTCAAGCTAAAATGATGAGCATAATATTTCAAAAGAAACAATGCCTTTAATTTTATTTAACAATTTAAATCATTATAGAAATATTCTACTTTTGCCCTAACAATCTCATGTACTAGGAGTTATATATACTAGAATATTAACATTTATTTTAGAGATGATAATAATTGGTATACTCAAACCAAATACTTTTTATAATATTGTTTGCATAGCCTTATACATTTGGATATTGAGGTGTTTTTTGCTATTTTGGGGGATACAAAATTAAGTAATATATGTCCTTTCCCTTATAATACCCTAAAGAATAAAAGGACTTAATCTTTGGCTTTAACTGTATTAGAAAAGAGATGAGAGTATTATATAATATGTTCTGTTTTGAACTTTTTAGTACTGCTTTCCTTTATATTTGAATGTCATTTTTGTGGGCCTCTCAAAGCTCTTTGCCCATGCAAGTGTCTCCCGTTTCTGAGAGGATGAAGGAAGAAAGTCTGTCGGAATCAGGAAAATGTGATTGATATGATTGGACATATATAGTAGTAAAATTATTTTTTAAAATCATAGTAAAAAGTATTTTTCAACCCTAAGACTGTTCAACATAAACAGTAAAGATTACTCATCTTACATGAAGCCTTTACATGCACATTGACTTTGTCAGAACTATGTCAGGTTTGATAAAACTCAGAATCAGCAGATTGAGATTTGAATTCTGAATCTATAATTTATCTGTCAGTTGATATTGAACAACTCTTTTCGCACCACCTGAACCTCACTCTTTGTTTATATATAAAAATGATAATTATACCTACCTTACCTATTTTATGGGATTTTAATGATAACTCAAAAGGAAAACATATGTGAATACATTTTACAAGCCTGAAAAGAATTTTATAAATGAGATATTTAAATTTGTGGCTAGCATGTCTTTTAAATTGTATATATTTTCCTTTTAATTTTTGATAAATATTTTCATCACAAGGAAGAAATTATGTCCATATGCTCTTTTTTTCAACAAATGAAATGCATATAAAGAATGATACTTAGTGTATATTGTTTGAAATACTCGTTTCATCCTGACTTCTGTTTTAAATTTTCATTAGGACATGTGACTGTTTTAAGTTTGACTCAGCGGAGTTCCAACTGGAAGACTCTCTGGCTTTGCAAGCCTTTCTACTTCCAGTGAGACTCTAAGTAGGAGCAGAAAGTGGAAACTATTACCCATTGGCTGCTCATTGTACAACTCTTTTGCTTTCTGTCGTCTTTGAAATTTATATCTTTTTTATGCCCAGGGCTAATGTGACAAGGTCAAATGGTATTAGGTTTTCACTAATGTCCTTTGTCTTTCTGGTTTGAATTTTCTTAGGAAAAATATACACAGAATGTCAGTAAAAGCAAAAGTTCTAGAGTTTTTGTGTTTTTTAAAAAAAATTCTACTATTATGTTTCTACTGTCCTAATGAATAGTCATAAAGGTGAATGAATAGCCACTTTTCTTGATTAAAATTTGCAAAAAAGAAAAAGAACATGGTTCTAAGAGCATGACTATGTGAAAAGATAAATTTCAATGTTATAAAAATATTTGGTCAAATCAAATAGTTCTTTCCTTGAATTGATATTTGCAAAGGGGATATTTGTTTTTAATTCTAAAACTTTATTAGTTACTCTTACTTGATGTCTTTATATAACTTATATTTTACCTACATGTTGCTCTGTAACTTATTGGTTGAAACTGATATACTCTAAAAAAAGAGAAAAACGTATTACTGATTAATCTTACCAAATCCTTTTAGTAGAACAGCAAAGACTTAGTAGTACAAACATATTAAAGCTAGATAACAAATATCATTTTTATTAATAAATACATTTATTAAAATTATATTTTAACTTTAATAACTTTAATTTCTTACTTGTAATAATAATGTAGAACATACCTGAATAAGATATGTCTTAATATTAGGGCTTAAATTCACTAAGTATACATTGACAAAGTTTTAAGCTTCTCTTTTCTTTCTTTCTTACTTTGTTTTTCTTTATTTTCCTATGTATATGTGACATTTTAGTAAATTTTACCATTAAGGAGTGTGTGTACAAATAATGAAACGTGTATAAATGTAATTGCTATTTTTTTTACTTTTTCTTTTACATTAGATTTTCCCCCTTTGAAATAGTTTTTAAGAAGTAGTGTTGTATAGTAATAGGATAAATAATAATATTGTATTTAGGATTGACAACATTCAAAGAGATCTTCCTCCAGCCTACTATTTAGTCTATTTTTCCTTTTTTATCAGTAGTGTCTTCTTTCTCTCTGCTAATACAGTACAGAGTAGTACAAGAGAGGAGTCAAGATCAATACAAAGGGCTACTTTTGTGTCAGCTCCATGAGGCCTCTATTCACACTATTACTCTGTAAGCCTCTGAACTTAGAACAATTGTATTTTTTATTTCCCATCATTGAGAATTGTTAAGATATGAAGATGTAGAAATCTGCCAGGCCAACTGGAGGAACAGTATTAGAGAAAAAAAAAACAATTTGAAATTACCGCATACTATATTTGTACCAAAAGTACTCCTCCAGTTGAAGCATATTTTGAACAGTTATGGAATTCCAACATTTATAGGGATATTAGTACAGAAGATTTTTGTATTTGTGAGAATATATTTTTATAAAGGAATTTTTGTTTTATTAAAAGATTTAGACAATTTGTCTTAATTTTTATTTTCAAGTATCTAGGGTAATGTGATACTGTGTTCAATGTAAGTGTAGACTTTTAGTTAGAAATGCAAATCAAACTAAAATTAATTTTTTCTTCATGGATTTTTTTTCAGTTATGTGACTTTTGAATATCACTGATATTCCATGTTTGAATATAAGCTCTTAATGACAGTTTTATCTTAAAAACTGGTAGAAACTTTTAAAAGTAGGAGAAAAGTTTATTATTATTAGAATTTGAACATGCTAATTTAATGAGTATTGATTTTAAATAAGTTTATTTTATTGATAGAAAAGATTTTCTATTTTATCCCTTTGATGCATATTTTCAATTTATAAATAACCCTGTAACTTTAGATACTTACAATACCTTTACTGCTTTCAATCTAGTAAAGAAAACATTTTTAATATTAAAAACAAACCTGATAACTAATCTGTTATCCTGTCAAAAAGTGATAATAAGTATTTTTATGACTGTTACCTTCTAATGGTTTAAGTTATGTTTTTGAACCAGGAAAAAACTATGTAAATAATATAAGTTCTCTGTAAATTGGTCTTATACAAAGAGAAAACAAAACAATAACAATAAAACATTCACTTGTTTTTATTTAAATACTGCCACATATACATACAAGGCCATGATGTTTGTGATTGAAAATGGCAATTTAATGATAATTTCTCCTTAGAAATGAATATAAATTTTCCATTATAGAATAAATATTTAAATTTTTATAATTATTGCATTTTAATAACTCATGTTAATATATGCTATTTTAGTGTACAAATACAATTCTGTATATAGTTATGTATAATTGCATATTATCTAATTTTGTTATATAATGTATAATTGCATCATTCAATAATGTTAATGATGTTTCACTTTAAAATTTTTATGAATTCTATTTTTTTGTTTTCAGCTTGACAAAAATCACACCACTTTTTCACTTTATTTCTCTGGAAAAACTGGATATCAGTAACAATTGTCTTTCTGGTATGTTTAGAGTATTACATAACTTTTTAAAAAGTAAAATTTTGAGTTTCTATTCCAAATATGGTGAATAGTTGCTTTAGATAAATTTGTTAATGCTATTTACAACGCTATGCATATACATATACATACACATCCAATAAGGTATAGACAAGGAAAATTTTCTTCCTCCTTAAGTTCTTAGGCTGGGACTAAAAATTAAACTGACACAAGACAAACACAAAAAGAATGTGAGTTTTAGTTGTTTTCTTTATTCACATGTACATAGGCAAGCTCATAAGAAAAATAAAGATCCAAAGAAGAAGCAGTTAGAATTGAACACTTATATAGAGCATTGAACAAGAGTAGTAAATTGTGAAAATATGACAAGGCAAAGGTGCTTGGGTTCAGGAATTTAATTAAATGAAAAGGTGACAAGAAAATCAGGGTTAATTTAACAAGTTTGTACACATTTCTCTTCGCCTCCATTCCTGTCCTTGTGATAAGAATCTCTCTTTCTTCCTGGTAAAGGGAGGCATCTTTCACATAGGTATTCCATCCTCTGCTTTAGAGAAAAAGAAGGAAGATCAGACTATTTATGCATCTGCTGTTTTTTAATTTCCTTCTGGCATATTGAAGTTGCTTGTTCACCAAGGCATGGTGAAAGAACTCAATTAAAATTTTCTTTCCACTTTTAAAACCATATTACTTTCACAACTTTCTTCTAGACTTGGGCACATGTCAGAATTATATTGTTATTTAAAACTCTTGTCTTTTACCTGTAGAATAAATAACCTAGTGAAGATGAGTAAATAAACTTGTCTAACTTGTTTACTCCTAACTAGATGCCCATTAAAAGTGTATTAAATTAAAGAATCATGAATTGAATTGGTTGACTAATTCCCCCAAGTTTGACCATTGCCACACACCCCCTTTAGTTCCCTCATAAAGACAACTGTAGTCCCAATTTGTCATCATAGGTTAATTTTGACTGTTACACATTTTTATATTAATGGGATCAAACAGTAAATTCTCTTTTGCTTCCAGTTTTCTTTACTGGATATTCAACTGATATTCCACCATGCCATTTATAAAAATTTATAACATAAGTCTGCTTTTTTGTTGTTTTCTTTTTTTGTTGTTGTTGAAGTGTAATCCATTGTATGAATATAGAATATATCACAATTTGTTATTCTCTTGTTGATTGATATTTTAATTGTTTGTGATTTAGAGCTACTATGGTTATAAAATTCCTGTGAAAAAATTTTATACAAATATGTGGATATATATATTATCTATATCCTTGGTAAACATATTAGAGTGTAATTGCTGGACAATAGAATTAGATGTATGTTTAACTTGGTAAGAAACTGAAAAAACAATTTCCAAAACAGTTGTAACATTTTACATCCCCACATGCAATATAAGAGAGTTCCAATTGCTTGATTCTACAAGAAATTTTGTATTTATTGTTATTTCATTATGATTTTAGTTTGCATTTTCCTGATGAAGAATGATATTGTGCTCCTTTGCATACATTTATTAATGATTTATGCATATTCTTTATTCTAAATAGTCTTACCTTTTTTGAAATTTGGTTACTGCTTTCTTATTGATTTGTACAAATTTTTATACATTCTGGATGAAGTTCTTTGTTAGATATATATTTTGTGAATATTTCTCCCAGTTTTCTTTTATTTATTAATTTTATTAATGCTTTCTGTAGGTGAGCAGTTTTAAATTGTGATGAAATTTAATTTATTTTTAATAATTTTTGTTTTATTTATCATATTTTCACATCTTCTGATTGAGGTGATTTTCCACTCTTTTTAGCTTTCTTATAGAAGTTTTGTATGTTTAGTTTTAATTTTAGGTCTTTAACCTACATCAGATTAATTTTTATGAATGGCATAAAGTGGGGGTGAATTCAGGTTTTAATACAGATATTTAGTTGTTCTAGCAACATTTGTTGAACAAATCTTTTCATCATCAAATTACTTTAGTATCTTTGTTGAAATTGATTTATATTTGACCACTTTGGATGTATTTCTATTAACTGTTTTTCTCTTATTGATAGGTCATATTTTTCTATTTTTTTCTATGTCTAGTGATTTTTAAGTGTTTGATAAATATTATACATATTAAGGTTTATTTACTGAGTCTGAACATTGTTTTCTTCCTTTTGAAGGGTGTTAAGTTTAATTCTTGCAGGCAGTTTAAGTATTGATGGATAATTTTGTTTCTGTAAGCCTTAATTTCATTCTCTCCTAGGACAAGTTATTTTAGTTTTCAACTCTGATTGCATGCCCCTATATAATTAAATAAAATACTTATTGATCTATGATTACTTTTCTTTATCGGAAATATCTTGTATAATGATTCTTATTGTTTATTTTTGTAGATCTTACAAGTGCCATAAAGTGGTTTGATGCATGCTATTCCCTCCGTGAATTGACTATCACTGGAAATCCACTTCTTCAAGAATTAAACTGGAGGTAAAGATGCGTGACTGACACTATGTACATACTTATTATAGTTGCAGCAAACATAAACTGATGAAATTTTTTTGTGTGTACAATTTGCATGGGAAAAAGTTACTAAGAATAAAGGTTATTCAAGATAAAATAGTTTTATAACAGTAATTTAAAAATATCTTTTGGTTTGAACTAATAATAGAAATTTGAAATAATAATTCTGGTCCATATCATTGATTATGACAATTTTAGTATGATGTTAACTTTTTTTTTTAATTTATAGAAAAACATTTGTTGGCAATTTTTATAAATCATCTTAATTACATAGCTTGTTCCTTAAAACTATTTTCTTTCTGTTAATAATTTGTGTTTTCATTTCTTAGATGAGAAAGTGGGTGTCCGTTATAAGTTTTATAAACATGTGTGATTTCATGTCTCTCTTTGAAACATTGCAGTGCCTATGTATAACTGAAGAAAACTATTTTGTAATTTCTTTAATTAATTTTCCTCTTTAATAAAGTTTTTCTAAATCTGAAATGCTTATGCTAACATCGTTTCCTCCAAATTGACTAGTATCTTTTTTTATCATCAACTTCATAAAGGATAATTTACATATAATAAACATCATCAACTTTGTTTTTGAATATGAATATTGTGTAAAATCTACCACAAGCAAGATATTCAACATTTCTATCACCCCAGAAAATGACCTCCTTCACCTTTGCAGTCAGCCCTCTCCCAGTGCTTTAGAAATGTCTCTCCACTGTCTTTATTTATGGCTTTCATTAATTTTTACCTCAAGTCAGCTGACATTCTTGTCTTTGTTGCTCTATCTCTGGATACTTTTAAGATTATCTCTTTATTAGTGGTTTTCAGTATTTTGATACTGATGTGCTTTGGTGTGATTTTATATAGATTTACTCTAATTAGAATTAATTGAAACTCTTGGAATTGATGGAGTGACAGATTCTTTAAATTATGGAAATTTTTGTCTTACTAGGACTCCAATTTCACCAATATTCTGAGATATTTCACCAGTTGATATATCCTAGAAGTCACAATTGTTCTGTTCTTACATTTATTATACTTTTCTTCTGTCTGTATTTCACTCTTAGTAGTTATTGCTATGTCTTTAGGTTTTCTGATATTTTCTTTTCATGTATCTACTATGTAATTAATTTCATCCAGACTTTTTTCAGTTCAAGTTTCAGATATTGTTGTTTTCATCTCTAGAAGTTTCATTTACATCTTTTATAACATTTGCATTTTCTCTCCTAATCATTCTCATGTTTTCCTGAATCATCTTAAACATACAGAGAATATTTATAATGCTGTTTTAACATTCTTGTCTGCTAGATTTATTCTCTTTTTAATTTTTAGTTTGATTTTTTTTCTGATTGGGTCATATTTTCCTGCTCCTTTTGTGACTGGTCTATTTTAGTAGTACGTATTTTAGACAATTTAAATTTTATATTGTTGATTTCTTAATTTTTAAATTTTAAATGGCATCTATTTTGTTTCTGATGTGCAGTAGCTAAATTACTTGTAATTACTTTCAAAGCTTACTTTTAAACTTTGAAGGAAATTGTAGACTAGCGCTAATTTTGCCTCACTACTGTGGTACTGATTTTCTGATTATTCCCCCTGACACCTCTTATATGTATTCTTTCATCTTTGGCTGACCAGAATTATTTTCAGTCCTATGTGAGTTCCTGTGATTCTTCTGCCCTTTGCTTTCCACTGGTTCACTTCCCTTATTTTTACATGGTTTTCTCTTACAGATCTCAGATATTTACTCATTTATTCAGGGCCTGGTGAACTGCATCCCAGTCTACTTTGTAATTTTCTGGTAATATTCTGGCCTAAACTCATGTTTCTTTTAACGTTTAGAAGCGTGCATGTGTGAACTGATTTAACATTACTTATTAGACATTTGACATTTGTATCCTGTCAGGGCATAGGTACATCATGGCAGAACAAGGCTAACAATAGACAGGTTGTAACTTAATATAGCAAAGTGAGTTGGCAACATGCAAGTGTAGGGAAAGGCAAACATTCACTAAAATTCAGGTGGAAGAATCTGTTTTAGGATCCTCAGAATTTGGAACAAGTCAGCTAGTCTTATCCATTTGATCAAGTAGTAGAAATTCAATATTTTTGAACAAAATATAGACAAGTCAGAATGAAAGATTTTTAAAAAGCATTCTTATAACGTGATTTTTAGGGCAGAAGCAGTTGACTCTGTCTTGACCTGGTATTCCCGTGATGACTTCATAAGGTATATAAGATATCATTCAGAGGAATCGATCTGGTTATATTTATAATTCTATATCTGATCTAATTTACCTGTAGAACAAGATAAGGGTGTCTAGGGAATATGCTTTGTCCCTCCCTTGTCTGAGGTCACTGCAAATATCTAATACACTTTTCAGATGTGCAAAGGTGGACAAAAGTATGTTTACCATTGGAAAAGAGTAGATAATACAATAATTAAAAAACTAATAATACAGGATAAAGTCTGTTGCATATATTTGCAACTGTAAACCTACTTTTGCCCTGCATTGGTTTTCTGTATTTCTTAATTGGTTTTTGGTTAAAGAAAACAGCATTTTTACACTGTATAATTTGTAAAATTTACACATTTTACAGCTGTATAATTTGCTACTCTTTGATAACTTGTGTATCACTATTGAGTTATTGCTTTTGCCAGAAGTCTTTTCTTTAAAGCTCAGTTTTTACATAAATTTCTAATGTTACATTTTTTTTAGGGAAACCTGTTATGTATCCACAAGTTTTAGAATGAAACTTGTCAACTTCTACTTCAGAAACATGTTTCCATGTACAATTAAACTATGTAGCATAGTGGAAAGAGCATAACCCAGTGCAGTGGTTCCCAGAGGTGTAGCCCCAGAGCAGCTACAGCTCCTTCATCATCACCCGGAAACCTATTAGTAATGGAAAATTTGGACACTGTCCAGACCGGCTTAATCAGAAACCAGGGGATGATGCCCAGTATGTATTTTAATAAGCTTTTTATGTGATTCAACACAACTAAGTTTGGAAATCACTGTGCTTTTAAACAAGTACATTCTAATCTGCTTCATAGTCTATGATTCTGAGCAAGTAACTTTTCTATGTCTCACGGGTAAAATGACGATAGTGATAGTACCTGTCTTAGTGGGTGGTGATGATAATTGAATAGGATAATGCCCATATGTTTTATAAACAGCTGCTACCATTTTCTATTTCTAGGGTAACCAGACTACATAAGGGTTCTCAATCTCCAAGTATTTTATATGGAATCTGTGTCCTAATATGCTGGACATTATAAAAGAAGTCAATGTAACCTAAGATTTCAAGAAATATTTATAATTGTGTTAGGAATAGAAAAAAATTATAACCAAGAAAACTAGTAATAGCAAAAAACATTTATACCACATCTACTTTGTGCCAGCGCAGTTCTCATTTAATTCTTATAGTATGTTTAATTAAATAATTAACTAATATGTTATAATTAAGGAAAACGAGTCACAAAAAAGCTAAATAACTTGCCTAAGTTCACAAAACTGACAATTGAAGAGCTGGAAACCCATGCAGTGTGGTTCCAGAGTCTGTGCTCTTAACTCTTCGATTTTAGTACCTAATACTGATAATTATTATAAGCATAAATATGCTTTAGAATTTTGGAAATACCACCTTAATTTAGTGCAACTAGAAAAAACGGCCTTTCCTATAGGAGCTAACTAGGAGTTAGATCTCTCTGGTAAGATTTAAAATTAAGTTAAAAGAAAAGAAAAAAGCACTTCTGAAGTAAGAAACATCGGAGAAAGGAAGGAGTGTGAAACGTGAGTCAGGCTCTGTTAGAAGGCCAGTCTACTCGGGTGTAAAGAAGCGGGCCATTGGGAAAGTATGAGAAATCGAATACTAACACGTAAGCAGTATGTCAGAGAGTGAGCTAAACATCTATGCACATTACTTCTCAGCGACTGTGAGTTGAGTTCTGTAATTATCATTCCCATTTTACAGATCGTTTACTGAAGCTTAGATACCTTGTGATATGTGCACTTATAAGTGTCAGGGAAGGGTTCTGAGTTCTGAAGCCTGGAATTTAAACACAGTGCTGTATTGTTTCACATGATGAATTACTACCAGATTGCTAATGTCCTGTATGCTAGAATAGAAAATCTCCTTTATCCTGTTGTCATGGAGAGGGACTATATACCATATTAGATACATGTATAAACTTTTTAAGTAAACTGTTTAGGTGTGTCTCTGGTTCACCCATTGTTGTCTGTCTTGCCCAAGTTACTTAATCTTGCTATCTCTGAGGTTTTTAATCTATAAAATGGGTATAATAATGGTTCCTTCCTCATAGGATGTATTCATTAGGTTATGCAATACAACAAACAAAAATCTATTCGGCTTAATACGATAGGAGTTTATTTTTGTTTACATTATATCTGATGGAAGTTCAGCTAAACTAATCTAAGGATACTCAGAAACTCATGCTTTTTTCCACTTTGAAACTCTGTGTAATGTAATTTCAATGTAAAATACTATTTTAAGTAGTAGATTGTGGTGGATGAGAGGGGACAAGACCACAGGGAAAGCACAGCTGACATTTAATCACACTGCCCTCAAAAGTGGCAGTGTTTGACCAGTGGGGGCACAGTGGATAGAGCATCAACCTGGGATGCTGAGGTCCCAGATTCAAAATCTCAAGGTCACCAGCTTGAGTGCAGATTTATTCGGATTGAGTTCAAGCTCACTAGTTTAAGCATGGGGTTGCTGGCTTGAGTGTGGGATCATTGACATGATTCCTGGTTGCTGGCTTGAGCTCAAAGGTCACTTGACTTAAAGCCCAAGGTTGCTTCCTTAAGCCCAAGGTTGCTGGCTTGAGCAAAGGGTCCCCTCCATCAATGTATACATGAGAAGCAATCAATGAACAACTAAAGTGCCACAACTACGAGTTGATGCTTCTCTCTCAGGCAAAAGAAAGAAAGAAGAAAGAAAGAAAGAAAGAAAGAAAGAAAGAAAGAAAGAAAGAAAGAAAGAAAGAAAGAAAGAAAGAAAGAAAGAAAGAAAGAAAGAAAGAGAGAGAAAGAGAGAGAGAGAGAGAGAGAAGGAAAGAATGAATGAAAGAAAGAAAGAGGGAAAGAGAGAAAGAGAGAGAAGGAAAGAATGAATGAAAGAAAGAAAGAAAAAGAAAGAAAGAAAGAAAGAAAGAAAGAACAAAAGAGAGAGAGAAAGAAGAAAAGAAGAAAGAAGAGAGAAGGAAGAGAAAAAAAGAAAAGAAAAAGTGGTAGTGGTCAGTGCTCTCATATTCTATTAGCTGTAACTAGTCACATAGCCAAACTAACTGCAGAAGATGGCTTATCATATTCTCTTAACAGTGTCTTTCTCAGAGGAAATATTGAATTTTAATGAAGTTTGGCTTATTAATTATTTCTCTCATGAACTGTGTCTTTGGTTGTATCTAAAAAGTTATTACGATATCTAAAGTCATCTAGACTTTTTCCTATTTTATCTTCTAGTTATTTTACATTTTACTTTTAGGTTTGTGATATTTTTTGTTAATTTTTTGTGAAGAGTTTAAGACCTGTGTTTAGATTCTCTCTCTCTCTCTCTTTTGCATGTGGTTGTCCAGCTGTTCCAGGATCATTTATCTTTTTTCCATCATATGCATTTTCTTCTTTGTCACTGATTAGTTGACTGTATTCATACTATATACGGCTATTTCTGGGCCCTCTATTTTGTTTCATTGATCTCCATATCTATTCTTTTCCCAATACTACCATGCTTTCTTGTTTACTATAGCTTAATAGTAAATATTGAAGTCAGGTAGTGTTAGTCTATAAACTTTGTTCTTTTCCTTCAATATTAAGTTAATTATTTGCAGTCATTTGCTTCTTCATGTAAACTTTAGAATCTGTTTATTAATATCCTCAAAATATCTTGTTGTTATTTTGATTATTATTGTTTTGAATCTATAGATCAAATCGGAAGAACTGACTTCTTGACAATATTGACTCTTCTTTTATATGAACATAATTTCCTGGGACATCTTTCCATTTATTTAATTAGTCTTCTTTGATACCTTTTGTCAGAGTTTTGTAATTTTCTTTATAAAAACTGTTAGTTTTTAATTAAGGAGTTTTTTATTCAAGATATCCATTTTGCCTGTGTGATCACCAGTAATAGCTTTGTGAAAAGAGGCCTATACTCTCCTTGTGAAAGGCTTTGGTAGTACTTTTAAGTAGTTGTCCTTGCTGGACAGTTCTCGCTGTCTGACCAGATTTTCCACAGCATTAGTTTGTTTGTTTTTTTAATTGATACAGACTTATGCTCATAACTTGAAGATGTTTTTATTGTAATCCTTAGCAATTTGGAATAAATAACACAATGTTGGATTTTTTAGATAATAAACAACAGGGTAATCCTCATCCCTCTTGTGTTAGCCCTACTCAGTATATTTCACTAAAAGAAACAGTCAAAACTCACTTCAATTTCTTTAAAAAATAGCAACTTTTAGTAAGATTATTTTCATTATCTTCTTTTTAAAAGAATGTTTCTGATATTATTATTCTTATAGTGCAAAATTTTATTTATTCCTAGCCCTTTATCAACTGCTTGAATTTCTCATTTGTGCTTTAGGAGAAAATAGTTAAATACAATATAATGAACTCTAAAACTTATTTTGTATGTAACATGAAACCATAACATTTTAAAACAAATTTAACAGTATCAATTTCTAAACAGAACAGTGACACTTTCTGAGATATACTTTATGCATATATTGTTTGAGTAATAAGCATATGGTTATTTTAGATATAAACTGTTTTTTTCAAGTCTTTCTATTTTAATAGGCATTCTTTGCTTAAAATGTTACCTGCTCTACGAATCCTCAATGGTGAAATGCTGAGCTTTTATTCAGAAAGCCACATTGAAGAATACTATCAACCAGAACTGGGACATTTCTTGATACTTTGTCAGTCCCAGATTAGAGAATTCAATCTACTAGTTGAAAAATATATTACTGGAAAAGGGTAAGACTGTTATCTTCACCTTGTCACAATTAAAAGATACAATGAATTTTATACATAAAATTAAGGGGTACTCTGATTAGTATAGCTGGGTTAGAACAATGTATTATTCTTTCTTTAAAAAATCTGGTATCATCTTTTTATTGTTTGAAATACATCAATATCTATTTTGAAATTAATTTAAAAGTTAAAATTTTAGATAAACTAAAGCATGAGAGTAATTTCCAGACAAGATTCAGTCATTCAATTCATGAATCATAAATGTATTCAATAATTATTGTAGACAAAACACACAATCAGATTAACATAAGAGAAAATGAGTTAAATGGTTGCAATGAAACAAGGCAAGTTTTATAATACAGATAATGTTTATATAAGGTATCTTACATATATTTCATATTTATTATTAAGATATAATGGGAGCATAGTGGAGGAGAGCAGTCCACATGTGTGCATATTCAGGAGACAGAAGCTGAGAATAAAGGACTAATCAAACATCAAAGAGAGAAAACTTCCCATTCTCATCCCAAATTTTGAATACATTATTATGAATGAATTGCATTGATTTTCTATAACATTTCCAAATTTGCATTGCTCCAGAAAACACAAAAAGGAAAAAGGTTTTATATTTCACTTACAGTGATACTCCATTATAATTGGAACAATAATGTGTTTCAAATGTCTTAATTATTAAATTATATTCTTAAAATATTGCTGTTTATAGTTTCATGCTCATCTATATGGTTTCTTTTTAAATATGTTTACAATTGTTTATTCATATTAAAAACAAACTTCACAGCTTTAAAAATAATCCCAATTTTTATAGATTGATAATGTTTACTTTTAACAAATATTTATACTTAGTTTATTTAGATTTATCTTTGTACAAATCTAAAGTTATATCTTCTTCTATATGTAGGATAGTGTATTGTTAGTGTATTGTTGTTTTTTTTTATGTAAAGGTGACCCTTGTCATCTCTCATGTTGAAATTTAGATTTTTCAAATTTTTTTGAATAATTATGATCATAAATGGTGGTAACTTTAACACCTTGACACAAACATTTGATATTCTGATTTGAATTGAACCTTTCTGCATTGTCAGCTGACAAAATTAATGAAATACAAAATATCAAAAATAGGTCTGAAGAGGCAATGCTAACATCTAATAATAACTTTGTGAACATTAGGAGTGTCTAATTACCTATATCTTAGGAAATGTAACTTTCATTTTGTATTGTATGAATAAAATTTTTATATATATTTATTTATATCCTACATTGTTTCAAAATAAGTTTAAGGCAGTTTGTGGCTATATATTAAATACAGTCAGAAAATATATATTTGAAATAAGTAAAATTAAAAATAATAAAACAGAAAGAAATAAAGGAAGATAAATAAAGTGTAGCCAAGAATAAGGCTCGTTTAAGTACCAAGTTCTTTACATTTGCTACTGAGAGCCCAAATCCGGCACACCAAAAGTTTGATTAATTATACAAGCTATAACCTCAATAATATAGAAACCCAACAATTGTTCCAAAGACTTGCAACCAGTTATGTCTTAAAATATTTGAATTTTCTTTGGAATGGATTCTTTTTCCAGAGAAAAATGGGAATATAAACTTTCCCATAATATAAGTTCTTTGTTTAAAAGTCCAATACAAATATTTTTCATGGCAAGTGTCAATATAGAAAATACTTTTAACTGTGTTTCATAAATAACTTCTCCAAATTTAGGCAGCCATGATTTCTTATGTTTATGGTAGTAAAAGCCTGGATTTTCTCATTCATTTGTACCAAAAATACCTTGAATAAAAATGATTCTAAAACTTCCAGACATTCTGTTTGGATTAACATATCTATATTAACTAAACAAATATTTTTAAATTTTATTAGAAATGATATTAATTTTTATCTAAACAACCAGAAATAAGTTTTAATGAATGTTATAGAAAAGTTTAATGTTCATGTCAGGCACACGGAAAATTTCTGAACGTTTACAAGTTTTAATATTTGCTGATATAATCTTATTAATTATCCTTATTATTTGTTCAGAAATATATTCACCGTTGATGCTGCAGAAAATCACTGCCATTATTTTAAGAAATTAATGACACTTAGTAATGAATACCGACATGCACATGAACGTGGGGATGTAAGTATCACCATAAGAGGTGAATCAGAAGCCCAGAAAAACCATGTCGCTCCTACAGACAGTGACAGCATACTGCAAAGTAGAACTCTTCACTCAAACAGACATAAACTGGAATCAGCAGATATTTCTGAAAAATGGCTGGAGTCTGGTTCTAGTCATTCCCTATTATCCAACTCCTTACGTGAAGATACAGAAGAAAGAAATCAGGGGGAAAAAGTCGTCCAGAAGAGAGATGACAGCAAGACAATTGATCTCCCCATCAAAAGAATCCCATTCATGGAAACAGTAATGACACAGCACCAGCCACGGAATCACCCAGATATCGAACATTATGAAAAAATGTAAGACTTATAGATCATTTTTCATTTACAGTTGTATATTTGTGTTTTCTTATAGATAATCTTAGTGTTATCAAATAAATTAGTAAAGGACTTATATCATTATATTTTATATCAATCCTCTTAATTATGTTCTTATGATATGAACATATTATTAATTAAAATCAAGATTAATTTGATTGAATTATGGCAGGTTTTGATTTAATTGACTCATTGTTCACTTAAAATGAGTAAATGTAAAATTACTTTTCTGCCTTCTCATCTCTAATTAAAATTTTAAGGAGAAATAACATACTACATTATTTTATAAGTCAGAGAAAGAAAAATATCACATAATTTTACTTATTTGTGGAATCTAAAGAACAATATAAAAGAGCAAACAAAAGAGAAACAGAGAACAGACTGGTAGTTGCTAGAAGGAAGGAATGTTGAGGCACTGGGTGATAAAGGTGCAGGGATTGAGAAGAACAAGTTGGTAGTTACAGAGTGGTGATGGGCATATAAAGTACAGCACAGGAAATATAGTCAATAATACTCTAATCACTATTTACAGTACCAGGTGGGTGTTGGAAATATCAAGGGGAACACTTTGTAAAAACTATGACTGTCTAACCACTATGCTGTATACCTGAAATTAATACAAAACTATGACTGTCTAACCACTATGCTGTACACCTGAAATTAATACAAAATATTATTGAATGTAAATTGTAATAAAAAATTTAAATACTACATTATTCTAAAAGTAATATAAAGAATACCTTCTAAATAATCAGATGATTTAATATTTAAAAATATACCTTTTCATGTGCTATTATTTGCTTATTGATCCAGTAAACATTTGGTAAGCATCTATGTAAGTATTTTAATACATATGCTGTAATCTCTTTTCTTTCTTTCTTTCTTTCTTTCTTTCTTTCTTTCTTTCTTTCTTTCTTTCTTTCTTTCTTTCTTTCTTTCTTTTTTTATCTCTTTTTCTTTCTCTCTATCTTTCTTCCCCCTCTCTTTCTTTCTTTCTCTCTTTCTTTCTTTCTCTCTTTCTTTCTTTCTTTCTTTCTTTCTTTCTTTCTTTCTTTCTTTCTTTCTTTCTTTCTTTCTTTCTTCTTTCTTCTTTTTATTCAGTGAGAGGAGGGGAGGCAGAGACATACTCCTGCATGCATCTGGACTGGATCCATCTGGAAAACCCACTAGAGGGTGATCCTCTGCCCATCTGGGGTGCCACTCAGTTGCTCAGTATCTGAGCTCTTCTTAGTGCCTGAGGTTGAGGCCACGGAGCCACCCTCAGTGCCCTGGGCCAACTCACTTCAAACCAGCCGTGAATGCTAGGGAAAGAGAGAGAGAGAAAAGCGAAAGGGGGAAGAGGTGGAGAAGCAGATGAGTGCTTCTCTGTGTGCCCTGACTGGGAATTGAACCCAGGACATCCACACACCAGGCCTACACTCTACCACCAGGCCAACCAGCCAGGGCCCATGTGCTAGAATGTTTTTGGCATAACAACTCTTTAAGGTTGGGCAGCATTCTTTCAGATTAATCACATAAACCCCCTCTATTAAAAACTTTAAAGAGAAAAATGATTGGCTTAAAAATTTTTTTCTTTTTTTTTTGAACTTGCAAAGATTGGTTTTTACTTTGTCGTGTCAGCTTTTTCTGTTCTTTTCACTTTTGGCCTCAATGTCAAACCAACAAAATTAAAAATGGCCAAATTCAGCTATTCCTATAATAACTAGGCTGAACTGTAAATGGTAATTTCTTTTCTGGGAGCTATATTAAAAAGTGTGATATGGTGAAATTAACATGTATTGCCTAATATTTTTTAAAATTTTACTGAAGAGGTCTTTAACATTTTCTAATTTATATTTTCTCTTAATTGATTACTTTGGCTCTAGGGAGGAAAAAATGTTTTTTCTTCTACCCTTGTAGGTTTTTAGTTGGGGTCCCTGTAACAAAAGATAGATTAATGAAAGAAATGCATACAAATTTATTTAATATAACTTTACACTACACAGGAACTTGCATATAAAAAAAGATGAAGACCCAAAGAAAGAGTTAAACTGTAGCATTTTTATATTAGGTTTGATGAAGAACCAAAAGTTTTAGAATAATATGATATAATAAAGGGTAAGAGCTAAGGATACTAAATGGGAATTTAGCAAGGGTTGTTCATTCATACCCCTCTTGTCCTACATGTTGGGATAAGAATGCTTCTTTTCTCTGAGTATTGGGAGAGCAACTCTCCCATGAGGATTTTATGACCTGCATCTCGGGAAGGTCAAAAAATCTTTCTTGAACATGCCTTTCCTAAAATTATTCAAATTAAAATATTTAACATGCCAATATACCAAATTTTGGAGTAGCATGTGAAGGAGACAAAAGTTTTGCCACCCCAAATTATTCCTTTTAGGGTATTAATTTTAAGTTGATTATTATGGAACAAAAGACTCAGAAAGAACCTTTGGCCCTCCCCATTTACCTCCTTAAAAGAATTTAGTTAAAGAACCTTCTCTAGGAAGGGAGATATCATCTCAGATAACTAGCTTGATATAATCTAATGTGTCACAGAGGAGCTAAGAAGGCTCATTTGTTCAAAGTCCTCCCTTTGCCTCATTGTTAAAGATGGCCCAGCAAACATTTATTTGCCAAACATTTGCTTTTCATTTCTTTGTAAATTGCCATCCTGACCTTTGAAGTCCTAAACCACAAACCCCTCCCTTTTTCCTTTGCTCCAGAATAGCATAGAAGCCTCAACTGCCCAGTGCCTCTTTCATATCTTAAGTCTCCACCAAATAGGCATTGTAATCAACTTGGACATTTTCTCCAGTTAAATTTGATTATTAGCCCAGCTAGCAGAACTTAGAAGATGAGAGGAAAATTATTTTTGTTACCAGACTAAAGGAGGAGTCCATTTGCCTGAGCACATCAAAGCCCAGTAACACAGGAACAGGAGTTTGCAGCAAAGAAAAGTAAGGTTTATTTTTAGGAAGTGGACTGTGCCTAGAGACACAAGTAAGCTAATGCTCAAAGACTTGGCTCCCTATGGCTTCTGGGAATGGGTTATATAGGGGGAAAATTATTAATCATGTGCTAACAGAGTTAGGGTCATGGTTGGGGTCATGGGCTCTACTGATTAGCTGGCACTAGGGTGTAGTTGATTAGTCCTTCTGTTCCTGATATCAGCCATGGCTTTTCTGGGCCTGAAGCTGAAACACAGCTGAGGCCTAGATATTATCTCTAGTCTGACGGAAACTCTGTCTCTAGTCAATAGACCTGAGCTTTTGTTTGTTAAGGTTATTTGGTGTGGACCAGAACCTCACTGTACTGAGAGCTTAATGATTAAGGGAGTGGAATACAAGGGAGAAGGAGGCAGGTGAGTCAGGGTGCTGGATGATGCCAGTTTAAATCAAAAGGAAAGAAAGGAGAAAAGTTCATATTAAAGAAAAGCTTTTGCACTATTAAATTTTTTATGCCATCCACATATGTCCTGAACCCCATTACCTCCAAACACACATAGACAATGTTTAGAACTTCTTAATTCAGGATAAATAAAATAGCCAAATGATGAAAATAAGGAAGGATGAAGAAAAACACTGAGAGACCAAAGAGCTAAAGAATAAAGGGAAAGATATATATATACCTACTTGCTGAACCTTGTCATTGAGTGACTCAGGAAGACACACCGTCAGTTGTTTACATGTGTTCTTATGCTAAGTACATTTTTTTAAAAATTTTATTTATTTATTTATTTATTTATTTATTTATTTATTTATTACAGAGACAGTGAGTCAGAGAGAGGGATAGACAGGGACAGACAGACGGGAACAGAGAGAGATGAGAAGCATCAATCATTAGTTTTTCGTTGCAATACCTTAGCTGTTCATTGATCGCTTTCTCATCTATGCCTTGACCGCGGGCCTTCAACAGATCGATAACCCCTTGCTGGAGCCAGTGATTTTGGATTCAAGCTGGTGGGCTTTTGCTCAAACCAGATGAGCCCGCGCTCAAGCTGGCGACCTCGGAGTCTCAAACCTGGGTCCTCCGCATCCCAGTCCAATGCTCTATCCACTGTGCCACCGCCTGGTCAAAGTACATTTTTATTATGATGATTTTTGCTAAAAAAGAAAATGATGGTGATGATGATGATGATGATGATGATGATGATGATGATGGTGATGATGATGTAGTAATAATAGGAGTTGTTTTTCTCAACATAGAGAGCACCATGTTCAGGCAGCTCAAAAGTAACCTTCTTTACCTGTCTTCACTGCTTTCAATATAGTGAAAGCTGTCCTACCTAGTGTTAGAATCACTGAAGAAAATATCCCTCATCTAAATTTTCCTCCCTTGAGAAATTTTGATAATATTGGGCTGAGGCATCCACACACTCAATGACTGGCCAGCTGTGGAAGAAATTCATAATTACAGTCAGTAAAATTGTACGTATCTGGTGAGAAATATAAAATATGAGATGCTGTCTCAGGTTAAATGTGTTATCTTAAAAGTCTTCATTGTTCACTAGTCATACATTGCAATTATTTTTTCATATTCTTTTATCATTCAAAGTTTCTATAATATATAGAGCTTTAAAATTCTAATTCATTTTTATTCAAAAGATAAAGAAATGAATTGATCGTTCAGGTTGACTTAAAGAAAAATTTACAAACTTCTGTTCACTCTGCGAGAAAGAAATGATTTGTTAGATGATGATGTTAAAAAATAAATCCAACCCAGTAAATTTGAAGATCTGTTTGGCTTTATTAAGTGATTCAGGAATCAATTGGTAGGGGTTGTATAAAATGGAAGGTTTTTATAAGAAGGAGGGTGGATGAAGGAGCTATTAAGAAAAGAAAAGAAGAACTATTTGTGAGCCTGTACATCTTTTCTTTGGGGGAAAAGGACCGGAAGGATTGTTATTATGCAGATTGTCTCTTCTTCATGTGGGGTTGGAGAGGGCAGACGTGACAGTTTACTTTATGGGTGCTTGACCAGAAAATCCAGATGGGTTGATTAAGGTTATATTTCTGGAAAAGTTAAATGTGCAGTTAGATCAGATATTAAATCTGGGTTTGGTATCATGGACTTTTAGGACTAGTGACGCCATTTTGGGCCTGTGGTTTGCTCTTTATCAAGGATTATTTTTTTTCAAGTACTAGGAGTATAAGTAGTTTATTTTAGGCCCAACAGTTATATCCATTAACTTGAATTATCTATCCATAGCAGAATAAATAGAAGGCTTCTTAGAGGCTTTAGGTGAAATGATGGTGATAATGACGGTGGTAGAGGGGGTGGTGGTATGGATGATAACAACTAATAATAATAATGCCAAAGAACAGGAGAAGATATTTACATCATTTCTTTCTAATTTTCCACAAATAAACAACTATGAAAAAAAAAAGTCATGTCTGGCAGAGTTTATAACTTAAATTTACTTTGTCTTTAACTTTTTTTTTTTACAAGGAAGAAGAAAATATCATTTGGTTTGGCAATTATTACATTTATTGAAAACTGTTTCAAGGGAGTACTGGAGAGGGAGATTATGCAGGAATCACCTTTCTGTCATATGACTTTCAGACTAAACTGAGGGATTTCAAGAGAGAGTAAAACAAGAGTTAGCACTTGCACTAAACTCTGTATTCTGATAACATTCCTGAAATAATCTGTGTAGGAAAGGAAGCACATTCATTTAGGGAAAGTTAAGTAATTAAGCACATGGAGAATCCACTTTTAATTAATGTACCTTGTTATTCAAATTGTGCTAATGTTTCTGGGCAGCTAATGTTTCCCCTGGGATCTGGAAAAAGTAGGGCATGGGTTGATCTAATGCCTGAAATTGACAAATGTGTAGGCTTGGAAAATGTTAGAATTAATTACTGGGCTTTGTAAGAGTATGGTTTAAGTATTTGTTTTTGGCAGGGAGGAAAGTAAAGCTAGTAAAGACATGTTGTGTCCTTCCTCTTTCAGGAAGGGGAGGCCCTTCTTCCTCTTTAATCTCTCCACTGTGAACAGGACCTGGTCCTCTCTTGCCAACTCAGCACTGGCTTCTGCATTTGTTCCCTCTCTCCTATATAGTCACTTTACCTTCTCTTTACTGGATCCTCCTCCTCGGTGTCATGCAAAATCTAGTCAATATCTCCCTTCTTAAAACAGTTAAAAATCCCTTGTACTCACATCCCTCTCTAAATTACTGCCCTATTTCTGTCCTTCTGATTTGAAAGCTTCCATACTATCTTTACTTCTATGACTATAAACAAAAGATGATGCCTTATTTTGAAATCATATTTAATGTATTCCAGGTTTACAAATACAGCTTATAAGAACTTCTTATCTACAACTGTGTATTTCTAGGAAGTAAGGAATGTTTTCTTTTCTCCTCACAGTAGCATGGCAGCTATGGTAATCCAGGCACACTGGCGTGGATACACTGTGCGTAGACAGATGCATTTCTCTGCAAAACTGCCTACTGCTGCTGCAGGACTCCTGAGAGCCCAGCAGAATTCCTGCATCAAAAATCAAACTGTTTTAAGGAAAGAAAAAAGAGAAAATATGGTGAATATCCAAGAACAGAGGGAAAAGGCTGCTACTGTTATTCAGGTTAGTTTTAATCTTTTGTTGAAATAGACGAGATGTATTAGTTATCTTTCACTGGCTTATTCTGTATAACAGGAGACACTCAAATCTTAGTGCTTTCCAAATACTGGATTTATTTCTGACTCATGTGACATGTAGGCTGCAGATTGGCTGTGCCTCTGCTTGGTATCTAGGCTGAAGGAGTTGTTTGTAATTTGGAAGTACTGTTCTCATGACTGAGAGCCAGGCTGAACTTCACAATCATATTTAAAGCTTCTGCTCATATGTGTCATCTGTCCCATATGCTAACATTTGAATAGCCAGACAAAATTCACTTGGCCTAAACTTTAGCTATTTTTAGATGCATTTTAAATTTTATTGATTAATTGATTTGAGAGAGAGAGGAAGGGAGAGAAAGAAACATCAATTTGCTATTTCACTTATTTATGTGTTCATTAATTGCTTCTTGTATGTGCTTTGACTGAAGTTTGAATCTGAAACCTTGGAGGACAAAGACGACATTAACCAACTGAGCTAACTGGCCAGAGTGAAGCATTTTAAAAATCTACTGAAATAATTGTCAAAGTCCTTCAAGTACACTTTATTTTTTTTATTTATTTATTGATTTGAGAGAGACAGAGAGAAAGAGACTTTAATTTGTTGTTTCATTCATTGGTTGATTCTTGTATGTGCTCTGACTGTGGATCGAACCTGTAACCTTGGCATATTGGGAAGAAGCTCTAACCAACTGAGAAACCTATTGGTCAAATAAGTTTGTAAATAATGATATATATGTTTGCTCGCTTATAGTTTGCATTGGATGTAGGGGGACAGGCTGTAAGCAGGAAGGCTTCTTATAGCCTAAGGCTTAGTTTTAAGACTAAGCCTTTCCCACCCTTTTTGATGTAGGGTGGTGCACTCTCATGAGGAATCCCATTATGCCTCAGGTAAGTGATTTTGTATCAGAGACTTCTTTATTTGTATATTGGATTAAAGGTTTTGATTTCTACACTATAAAATGGGGGCAGACTGGGAGCTTGCTCTCTCGGTTCCTGAGATTAGCATTAGAGAGGAGAGCAGAGAAAGGCCACGTGGAGGAGACTAGGAGAAGCAGCCAAGGTGGTGGAGTGCTGAGTGAGAGATCAGTTTATGCAGAGTTTGTGCAGGGAGAAGGAAGGAGATGGGGAACAGAGGTGAATAAGTCTGGTGAGCTAAAAACCTTTGATTCTAGGAAACTCGGATGAGTCAGTGGCTTTGTGAGCACTGAATGAGTGGGTTTTGGAGCCCAATGTGTGTTTTTACTTGCCCACCAGGTGCAAGCTAGGATTAAAGATGATGGCCCACCAGTTTTTGGCTCCGTTGTTTCTTTACCAATTGTCCGAATCCAATGTGAACCAGCATGTGAATGGCCACAATGTCGGCTACTGGCTTGACAGCACCCCGCCACAAATAGTGAATAACTTGACTCAACCTCACAAAATCTAGATTTCAAAATCAGGTTTGACCTGATCACATTCATCCTTTTATTTATTAATACTCATCAAATAGTTTTTAGAATCTACTACTTATCAAGCACTCTTCTAGGCTCAGGAAACATAACTATGAAAAAAACACATTTTAGCCCTCATTGAATTTATATCCTGTTGGGAAAGGCAGACAGAAATGAAATAAATTCATAAAATAAGGTCTGTGGAAATTTATGGTATTTCACATGAATTGAATGACCATAACTAAACAAAAATTTAGTGTTTCACTTTATTCATTTAATCAGCAAATATTTTTTGGCACAAAAATTACTAGCTTACATTTTGTTAAGATATGAGGTTAATAAGTATGATAGGTAGTAATAAGTATTACTGGAAAAATGAAGCAGGAAAAGTCAGTTATGAGTATCAAGGGAAATTTTATTATTTTAGATAAGATGCACATGGAAGACTAGAAAAGGTGACATTGCAGTAAGAGAGAAAGCTGTTGCATTTCTGGGAACAGTGTATTCCAGGCGAAGGGGTATCATGTTCCAGTGCATTAATTTAGGTGTTCAAAGTGCAGCAAGAAGCCAATATGGCAAGAGACTGAAGAAGGGGAGAAAAGTAGGCCTTATAAATCATAAGTCATTTAAAGACTTTGGCTTTTATTCTGAACAGCATGGGAAGCCATTACAGGAATCTGAGCAGTGGACTACATCATCAAATTTCTTTATGTTGAGATTATACAGAAGGAAGGCAGGAGTAGGAGCAGCAAAATCAATTAAGAGGCTATTGCAGAACTCCAGGGAAGAGAGAATGGAGGCATGAACCGTAGTGTTTCAGTAGAAGTGGTAAGACATATATTCACATTTTAGAATATATGTTGATTTACTTATAGGTATGTTTATTTATATACTTTGAAGGTAGAGCTGATACTATCAGTCCATGGAGGTGTGGTATATGAGAGAAAGAGGAGTCAGGGATGCCTCCAAGGTATTTGCATAAGCGACTGGAAGAATGGCCTTAAAGAATAGCCTTAAAATTAAGTTTCTGATTTTTCTATTTATTGAAGTGAGTTTTCAAGAGTATTATCTTTGCTGTGATTCTAATGAATACACTCAGTATTTCAGTTGACTTCATTTGTTCGGAGTATACTTTAAAAGGCAATGCAAGGCATAGACACAGCTATTACTGATGCCTGAATAGTGGTGGGAGTGGGGAGAGGAAAATGGATTAAGGAAAAATCTGAGGAAAAGAAAGGAACCTGTTATTATCTCAAAATATTATTTGGCTATATGAGTAATGAATATGTTATGCAGTCCAAACTCTGTCACCAGTCAGTGAGCAACACATTTTTTAACATCAATGATAAATGGATATTAAACTTTTACTTAATTTCATTCAATAAAGAGAAGTTGACTACTTATGGAACAGTTTAGTTCAGTGGCTGATACCTCTGTTGAATATTCTTTTGAACATTTTAAGCTTATTTTTATCTATAACAAAAGTACAGTAACCGTAATTTAGCCTTTGCAATTTAGAACAAGTCTCTTATTGTACATCAGGATACTTAAATCAATAAGGTTAATCAACTTTATTTTCTCTTCTCTTGAGTAGAATCACCTAGTTTTTAAAAACATTCACCTTGAAATACGAATTTTAGGTTATCTAATCATCCTGAGGGCAAAGCATGATGTAGTTGAAACATCCTGGGCTTTAGAGCAAAATGAAGATTTCATCATGAATGATGTGTTGAAGACTACTCTTGGGTAACCAAAACTCACATTCTCCTCTTCTTCTTAGCATAGAGCAAGCTTGCCTTGCAATATAACATGGCCCTTTTCTTTAGTTCTAGTCAGTAGAATGTGGGTGAAAGATATGTGCACCACTTCCATGTCTGGTTCATAAACCTCCCACAGACATTCCTCCATATTCTTTCCCCTCTCTCTTTGGTTGAAATGAAGGCAATGACGCATTCAAGGAACCTGTCTATTGATACTGCAGTCTGCAAAGCCAGGGAAACTGAATTACTCAACTCTATATTAAAGCACTGCCCTATTGTTTTGTTTACTCTTTCAATGTTTGTTATGTGGTCAAGAAATAAGGTAGTTTTCCTGAGTTATTAAAAATTTTTTGGATATTTTTGTTACAGCACTTAGCTTACCCTAATATAAAGGATGTAAGGTACATGTTGAGAAATAAATAATGTTCAATGTAAATGTGTAAGAGAATGGAATTCCAGTTATGAAGGACAGTGGAAAAGAAAGAACATTTAGGTTTTTATGTTACTGAATACTAAGAAGTTATAATGCAACTAAACTACAATAAGAATAAGAATATTAAGAAAATATGAGGGCCTGACCAGGCAGTGGTGCAGTGGATAGAGAGCCGTCTGGGATGCAGAGGTCCCAGGTTTGAAACCCTGGGGTTGCCAGCTTGAGCGGGGTTGCTGGCTTGAAACTCAAGGTCACTGAATTGAACGCAAGGTCTCTGGCTTGAGCTAGGGGTCACTGGCTCAGCTGGAGTCCTTTCCACGCAGTCAAGGCACATAAGAGAAAGCAATCAATGAACAACTAAGGTGCCGCAATGAAGAACTGATGCTTCTCATCTCTCTCCTTGTCTGTCCCTATCTGTCCCTCTCTCCAACTCTCTCTGTCTCTCTAGCTAAAAAAATGAAAGAGAGAAAATATAGGAGGAACATAGAGGTGTGTGAAGGACTTTATTAAGGAACAAGTGTATAGTATGTTCTAGGGTGGGAATTGATGGTAGTTGGGAGAAGAAAAGGTAGCATTATGTCTTACACAGATAGACTTGTCTAATCAGGGAATTGATTTGAATATATGAAAGGAAGATGAATCGATCATAGATGGACCACATAGAAAAATATTAAGCTTTGAATGAAATAAATAATAAAAAGAATTTGAATATTACTTATTAAGTGTTTATATTACCATTATTTCCCATAAACTAAATAGAGATGCCTGGGACATGAATTCTTGATGCAGATTCAAGGAATATATCTGCATATCTCATACCAGAAAAATGCCTGTTATGTATTATATTCTGGAGCTTTGTAGAGGTTCTATCCCTGATGAGTGGCTTGAATCCATTGTGAGCCACTATGAATCAATATTTGTCATTGAATGCCTAGATTAAACAATTTCCTTTATTCCTTTTCCCTGTTTGTACTTAATCTTTTTCTACACTGTAAAAAAGTCTTCTATAACCAACTCATTTCTTCCTCTTCATCACTAGATTATTTGAAAAATTCTCAGGTATCTTATCATTCCTTTTATAAATATATCAATATAAATATCTATAAGATCTATTATTTTAAATGTAACTGCAGTATATTACTAACCTAAATACTGGCAATTATTTTTCAATATCAGTCATTGACCAAATCTTGACCATTCTTGGCTAACTGCTGTAGAGGTTGTTGTAGAAACCTAAGGCTGGCTTCTTAGGCTGGCTGCTGCAGAGGTTGTGGGTAACTTCTGTGGTCATATATGGTGTATCCAGTGTCTGTTTGTATATTCCACTTCTCAATATATATATATATATTTCAGAATAGCAATATCAATATATGATTAACATTATTTTTACTGAAAATATATTTATGTCTGTTATAATAAATGTATCTTTTGAGTATATAGTCATCCCTTGCCATATTGCAGTTCACTTTTTGTGGTCTCACTGTATTGTGGATTTTTAAATTGTATATATCTAATTTTGTATCACAAATTTTTCACTATATCATGGGATTTTGCAGTATATAGATTTTTCTATATTATTTATTTTAATTATTTTTGCAATAAAATAAGCATTTTATAGCCCAAAACATTGAAAACAATATAAAAAATATTAAATAATGCATCATCATTCAAGTTGTAGTATATTCAGTGATGAGTACCCATATAGAATTTTATATGTTGTTAAAATTACATAGGTTTAAGAGTATAGAAAGTGTTTAAGAGTATAAGAAGTATTTATAAGAGTGTGGGAAAGATTTATAAAAATGTGGAGAGGGTTTATAAAGCCTTAAAATATATATAAATAATAAAATAATATAAGGTCACTACTTTGTGGATTTTCACCTGTCGTGGTGGGTTCTGGAACCTAACCCCTGCGATAGACGAGGGACCACTGTATATCACTAGGGATATAGTTAAATAAATCTATTTTGAAGTGACTTTAAATAACTTCAGTGTGCTAATTCATACCTCATAAAACATTTTTATATTTTTAGGATTTATTTTATATTTATTTGTTTATCAGTTATCTTAAGCATGTGCACAGTTCCAAAATCAAATCTTAGCAAGGTATAATCAGAGAAATATGGCATATATTGCTATAACTTCCACTCTGTTTTCAGCTTCTTTAGTTAATATTTTTGTAGCTAATTTTATAATATGTATTTTTAATTTTTAAATATTAGAAACCACATATACATATAAAGTATATGTTTATATAGTCTATATATTTAATAGTGTATGTGTTTATTAATATTTATATACAGTCTTTCATAGATAAATGGTCACATGTATTTACCTATTAAAAGGTAGTTTAAATAGGAAGGAACAATAACGTCTCAATTTTTCTACCTTGTCTTTTATTCTTAATATATACTGGCGCTTACTCCCTAGTAGTATATAAAGATATTCATTTTTAACAAAAAGCTGCAATGTTCTTAGGTTTATAGCTAGGAAGATTTGCCCTACTTGAAGGTTATCGAGTAATCTGAATGTTTTTAATTCTATTATTTTGTGCTTAATTTATTTAAAATTGAAATTAATTCATTGTTCTGGGCCAAGATACTGTTTCTCTAATATGGCCGTTTATGTATGGTAAAAATGTCCTAAATGTGTGTTAGTTTATTTTATACGTAATCATTTGAAAATTAGTAAAATTGGTTTTCTTTTGTATCTCTTTCTTCTTAGTTTAGAATGGGTCCTGGAGGAATTATCAGATAATTGATTGATTGACCTACAAGTGCAGTTGAGGGAGTTTTAAAGATTCTTTTCTGCTGACCACAAGGAAAATCTCCTGAGATTCAAAACTTTAGACACATGCAGTAGTTTAATTTATCTTGCAGTTTTAAGTGTCACATAAAGTTCAAAAACAGATTACTGAGCCATTAAACTAAGGTCTGAGATGTTTTATCATCCTAATGGGATAATACAGAGAATCTGGTTTGGAGTTTGATCTATAACCTTGTATAACATGCTTTAAATTTTTGTTTAGGCAGTTTGGAAGGGCTTTCTTTTGCGGAAGAAACTGACAACAGCTCTAGAGGCTATTAAGAATGAAGAATCTGAAGGAGAATATGAAGAAATAGATTTAGAAGATTTTACATTTGATGAAGTAAGTGTGAACTGTAACATATAAATATTGATCTTACAATATTTTTAGTATTCTGTTTTGGAACTAAACCAGTTTCTAAGGTTTCATCCTCTGAACAGTTACAGATTTTTCAAATAACATTTGAAAAAGAATTTTTCCAATTCTCTAACATATTTTTTTACCCTACAAGCTTGTACAATATGTAAACATGATCATTGAATATTTACAATAGCTCCTGGGTACTTTTCACCTAGATATACATATTGGTCAGTTATTCTTCATTAAATGTAACTATAATCTTATATATGCCCTGTTCAACAACCTTTAATAATTCTATTATTAACCAATGTCACCCCAATAAATTCAATTAAAAATTTAAAATAATAATAATAATTATTTGTTGCCTAGAAAAAATGAGAAAACCCTCCTTAAATTGTTATTTATGTATTCCATAAAAATGTAGTAAGCTATACAGACTGTGCTTCTAGATGCTTTAAACAAATTCAGCATACTTTTACTTATAGAACACTTGCCTTTTAATTCCTTAGTTTTGCTCATTCTGTTCTCTCTTCTCTAGTTAACACTCACACACACATACACACACATACAAAATCCATTCAGATTAAGATATAGAACATATAAGCATCCCCAGAAGACTTCCTCTTACCTCTGTATTATCCATACCTCCATTATCATAGATTAGTTTTGCCTATTTTTGAACTTTCAAAGAGTGAATCATATAGTGTTTACTTTTCTTTAACATGATATTATGTCTAAGATTTATCTATGTGGTTGAGTACAGCGGTATAAATGCTACTCATTTGAATATGCTACTTTTTTATTCATTATTTGAATATACCACTTTTTAAAAGTCTGCTTGACTATTGATAGATTATTTACTGTTGAATTATTTCTAGTATTACCTATTATGACTAAAGATGCTATGAACATTTTTGTCTAAGTGTTTTGATATATATATATTTACATTTCCTTTCAGAATGGAATTTCTGGATCATAATATTTACCTATGTGTAGTAGATAGTGCTCAACAGTTTTCCAAAATGATTGTATTTACAGCTGTATAAGCAGAATATGAGAGTTTTAGAGCGGCTCTAACCTTTCCCATACTTTGTATTTTCATCTCTTTTTTCCTATTCTAATAAGTTAGTTTTGATATTTTATTGTTTTAATTTGAATTTTTCTCATAACTAATAATGTTAAGTACCTTTTCATATGCTTACTAGCTGTTTAGATATCCACTTTTGTGACCTGATTAAGTGTTTGTGTATTTTTCAGTCGGGTTGTACACCTTTTTCCTTATTGATTTATAGAAGTCCTTTATATGTTCTGAATTCTCCTATATTTTCCCTTGCAAATAATCTCTCTAAATTTTAAGGCTTACTTTTTTATTCTCTTTATGGTTCATTTTGATTAACAGAATGCTTCTAATTTTAAATAAAAAACAAATGTTTTTAATTGTAACATACAAGAAATTTTTGTCTACACCTAGATTATATTTTCAAAAGTTTATGATTTAAACTTTCAGAATTTAAGCCTATGTTGCATCTGGAAGTAATTTTTGTGAGTAATATGAGGAAGGGTTCTAAATGTCCCCACCCTATATCCACACATTTGATTATCTCATTGACTTAAAGCCAGACCATACTTTTCATAATAGATTGCAGTTGAAGCTTTATTTAAACTCAGGTAACTGTGTATGTGGGTTCTCTTAATTTTTTTCATTGTTATATTGCTTATCTTTACATCATTACTTTAATTACTGTATAATTTATAATAAGTTTTGATATTTATTCTTGTAAGACCTCCAACTTTGTTCTTTCTCTTAGAGAAAGAACCACTACTGCTCTGTTGATCCTTTCTGTTTCTGTACAAATTTTAGCATCATCCTATCAATTTGAAAATAATAATTAGGATTTTGTCTGAGATTTCATTTAATCTATAAATTAACTTGGGAGACCTTATATATTTTTAGAATATTACGTTTTTAAATCTATGAACACAGAATATTCACCATTTATTTAAGTCACTTAAGATTTTTGTCCACAATGCTCTGTAGTGGTCTTGTACATTTTTGTTTAGGGCTTCTTCTTGGTACTTTATGTTTTCTGCTATTATATTTATTTCTTTTTCTAATTTTGTATTTTTGCATTTGATGATTTGTTAAAATCACTTATTAATTTTAGGTGTTTATTTCTCAAGCCTTTAGAATATTCTGAATACACAATCGTCATCTCAGAATGGCAGTTTTATTTTTTTATTTCAATTCTAATGCTTTATGTTTATTTTTCTTGCCTTATTTTCCTGACTACTACCTTTGGTAAAATGTTGAATATGAGCAGACATTTTTTTCTAGCTCCTCATCTCAAGGTGAAATCTTTCAATATACCACCAAAGAGTAAAGAGTTTATTAATATTGGTTCTTGTAGAAATTCTGTTTGAATAAGGAGGTTACCTTCCTTAGCATCTTCTTACCTTTCCAAAAATTTAATATGAAGATCATGGTCATGAAGATTTTATATATGATTTGGATTTTATTAAATACTTTTTATGCATATAACATTGATTTTTCAAACATTAAACCCTGTATTCCAGAATAAACAAACTTAGCTATAATATATTCTTTTATATATCTCTAATTTGATTTGCTAATTTTGTTGCAATGTTTACATTTATATTCAAGAAAAAATGGGCCTGTAAATTTTCTCTTATAAAACTTTCTTCAGATTTTCTTATCAAGTTTATGTTGGCTTTATACATTTGGTTGAAACGTGTTTTCTGTTTCTACAGTGTGTCTGTAAAGTCATGGTGCACTTTTTGTTTTTAATTTTTTAAAATTTATTCATATTAGAGAGGAGAGGGGAGAGAGAGAGAGAGAGAGAGAGAGAGAGAGAGAGAAGGGGGGAGGAGCAGGAAGCATCAACTCCCATATGTGCCTTGACCAGGCAAGCCCAGGGTTTCGAACCGGCGACCTCAGCATTTCCAGGTCGACACTTTATCCACTGCGCCACCACAGGTCAGGCATAGTCATGGTGCACTTTTGACCGGTCACAGGAAAGCAACAAAAGACGATAGAAATGTGAAATCTGCACCAAATAAAAGGAAAACTCGCCCATTTTCATACCTATTCAGTGCAGTTTGATGTGGGCTCACGCACAGAGTTTTTAGAGCTCCTTAGGTAGCTATCCCGTATAGCCTCTACAGACTCATCACTGACTGATGGCCTATCAGAACGAGGTTTTTCCACCAAACTGTCGATTTCCTTCAACTGCTTATCCCACCGAGTAATGTTATTCCTATGTGGTGGTGCTTCATTATAAACGTGCCGATATTCACATTGCACTTTGGTCATGGATTCGAATTTAGCGAGCCACAGAACACACTGAACTTTCCTCTGTACTGTCCACATCTCGACTGGCATGGCCGTGGGCTGCTCCACTGTGTTATGTCATCATCTGTTCATGCGCACATGCTTCCACATCATCCTACAGAAACTGGGAGGGTTTTCCTTTTATTTGGTGCAGATTTCACATTTCTATCATCTTTTGTTGCTTTCCTGTGACCAGTCAAAAGTGCACCATGACTTTATGGACACACTGTATATTCTGGAAGAGTTTGATGTAAGATTGATGTGTGCCAAGGTCGATGAATTTAGTACCTATGTTTTCTCTTATGCAATTTATAGTTTCAGATCTTATATTTAGGTTTTTGATTCATTTTGAATTAATTTTTGTGCAAGGAGACAAACTGTAGTCAAGTTTCATTCTTTTGCATGTGGCTTTCCAATTTTCCCAGTACCATTTATTGAAAAGGCTTTCTTTTCTCCATTGCATGTTTTTGGCTCCTTTATCAAAGATGATCTGACCCTATATATGTGGTTTTATTTCTTGGTTCTCTATTCTGTTCCATTGGTCTGGTTAAAATATTTTTTTCAATTACTATTTATATTCAATATTATTTTGTATTAGTTTCAAGTGTACAACATAGTGGTTAGACAGTCAAATACTTTACCAAGTTCCTCCCATATTTCCAGTACTCAACTGGCACCACACATAGTTATTACAATATTATTGACTATATTCCCTTTGTTGTACTTTACATCTCCATAACTGTTTTGTAACGACCAATATGTACTTCTCAATTTATTCACCTATTTTACCCTCTGGCTGTCTACCAACCCTACATCCGCTCTGGCATCAGTGTGTTGTTCTCTATATCTGAGTCTGTTTACTTTTTGTTTATTCATTTATATTCCTTAGATTCCATATATAAGTGAAATCATTTGGTATTTGTCTTCCTCTGAATTTAACTTAGCATAATACCCTCTAGGTGGATCACTGCTGATGCAAATTGTAAGATTTTGCTCTTTTTATGGCCAAGTAATAGTCCATTGCATATACAGGACGTCCTGGGGTTATGACAGTCTCAACATATGACATTTCGAGTTTACAACACTCACTCCCATAAAAACTTTAAAAAATTAAGTTGTGAATGTGTCTGCTTAAGCTGTAAGCATTGTGCTTACAGGCTATGTGGGTGTACTAGTTTGGTTGCATGCAGTGGAAGAATACACAGTAATGTGGAATATCAGTGAAGGAGATAGAAACCTCAGAACCCAAGAGATTTATTACCAATGGTTTGGCAGAAGGTTTTTCTATGGTAGAGAATGGGGTGGCAAAATTTCAGACTAATGACCCCAGTGATGACAGATTCAGTAAGACCTACAGAGCTTTTATGGATGCCTTGCAATGCTATAGGCAGATTTTGGAAGAGAGGAAGTCACCAACTTTCCAGACTAGCCTAGAATGATTCCTTAAGAAGGTAGAGAGGCCTGAAACAGATCCTGTACCCTCTACATCAGCTGCTTCTCAAGATGAAACACCTGTAGTACAGGTAGAATCATCTCCAGCATCTCCTACATGTTCCTTAGGACATCTTGATTCACCTGACCCAGTATCTCCAGCACCTTCTGCAGGTTCTCCTGCCTCTCCAGCTTCCTCCTCCCAATAGGTCACTCTCTCCCACCTTGCAATGCCCCTTCCAGTGTGCAAGCCAACCACAGGAATAAAGGTAAGAAAGTTTTTTACACTCATTTTTTTCTATTACTACAGTACAGTGTACAGTACAGTGTATTTAGGTCCTTTTCCTTTTTCTGTGGCTTTATTGTGTTTTTATGTTCTAGGTCAGTGGTAGTCAACCTGGTCCCTACCGCCCACTAGTGGGCATTCCAGCTTTCATGGTGGGCAGTAGTGGAGCAGTCCAAGTATAAATAAAAAGATAGATTTAACTCTAGTAAGTTGTTTTATAAAGATTTATTCTGCCAAACTTAGCGAAAATCCAACATAAAGTACTTGGTAAGTAATTATTATTATATGCTTTAACTTGCTGTAACTCTGCTTTATAAATTATATAAAGTAAAGTTACTTCCCTACTCTATAAATCACCATTACTGTGGAACCGGTGGGTGGTTAGACAATTTTACTACTAACAGAGATACAAAAGTGGGCGGTAGGCATAAAAAGGTTGACTACCCTAGATTTTGATTTTACAACTGTGTTAGGATAGGATAGTAAGTGACTTAGGCTAGGGTATGTTTCTATTTACACAAAATTTGGGTTATGTCACTGTGGTAGGAACAGAATTGTGTCGTAACCCAAGGACCCCTGTATGTATCACTGTTTTTCTATCCACATGTCTACTGATGGCACTTGAGTTGCTTCCATAGCTTAGCTACAGTAAATAATGCTGCCATGAACATCGGGGTACATATATTCTTTTGGAATTGTGTTTTGGGTTTCTTTGGATATATCCCCAGAAGTGGAATCCCTTTGTCATAAAGCAATTCCATTTTTAATTTTTTGAGAATCCCCCATCTTCTTTTTCACAGTGGCTCTACCAATCTGCACGTCCAACAGTACATGACAGTTTCCTTTTCTTCATATCCTTGCCAACAATTGCAACATTTATTTGTTGATATATTGATGATAGTTGTTCTGACCAGTGTGAGGCAATATTTCATTGTGGTTTTAATTTGCATTTTTCTGATGATTAGTGATGTTCAACATCTTTTCATTGTCTATTGGCTATCTGTATGTCCTCTTTGGAGAAGTATCTATTCAAGTTCTTAGCCCATATTAATTGAATTATTTGTTTTTATGGTAGGTATTGAGTTGTAGTTCTTTATAAACTTTGTATATTAACCCCTTATTTAATATATCCTTGGGGAGTATATTTTCCCATTCAATGGGTTGTTTTTCTATTTTGTTGATGGTTTTCTCTGCTGAGCAAAACTTTTGTTTGATATAGTCCCATTTGTTTATTGTTTTCTTTTGTTTCCCTTGACTGAATAGATAGATCAGAAAAAATTTTACTAAGAGATTTGTTTGAGATTCTACTTCCAGTGTTTTCTTCTAGGGTCTTTGGTATTCAGTCTTACATTTAAGTCTTTGATCCATTTTGTGTTTCTTGTATATGGTGTAAGAAGGTGGTCTAGTCTTATTTTTTTTGAAGTATCTGTCCAGTTTTCACAACATCATTTATTTATTTTTTTCTTTTTTTGTGACAGAGACAGTCAGAGAGAGGGACAGATAGGGACAGACAGACAGGAAGGGAGAGGGATGAGAAGCACCAGTTCTTTGTTGCGGCACCTTAGTTGTTCATAGATTGCTTTTTCATATGTGCCTTGACCAGAGGGCTACAGCAGACTGAGTGACCCCTTACTCAAGCCAGCGACCTTGGGCTCAAGCTGTTGAGCCTTGCTCATACCAGATGAGCCTGCGCTCAAGCCAGTGACCTAGGGGTTTCAAACCTGGGTCCTCCGTGTCCCAGTCCAATGCTCTATCCACTGCACCACCGCCTGGTCAGGCCACAACACCATTTATTGAATTGACTGTCTTTGTGTGTTTTTTCCTCCTTTGTCAAATATTTTATTTTATTTTATTTTTAATTTATTCATTTTTTTTTAGAAAGGAGAGAGAGAGGGAGAGGAGAGAAAGACAGAGAGAGAGAAGGGGGGAGGAGCAGGAAACATCAACTCCCGTATGTGCCTTGACCAGGCAACCCCAGGTTTTTGAACTGGCGACCTCAGCATTTCCAGGTCGATGCTTTATCCACTGCGCCACCACAGGTCAGGCCAATCAAATATTAATTGACCATATAGGCATATTTATACAGTGTTGAGTAAGGAAATTAAGTTTTTGTTTTATTTTATTTTTTTTATACAGGGACAGAGATAGAGTCAGAGAGAGGGATAGACAGGGACAGACAGACAGGAATGGAGAGAGATGAGAAGCATCAATCATCAGTTTTTCGTTTTTACACCTTAGTTGTTCATTGATTGCTTTCTCATATGTTTCTTGACCGTGGGCCTTCAGCAGACCAAGTAACCTCTTGCTCGAGCCAGCGACCTTGGGTCCAAGCTGGTGAGCTTTTCGTTTTGCTCAAGCCAGATGAGCCTGCGCTCAAGCTGGCGACCTCGGAGTCTCGAACCTGGGTCCTCTGCATCCCAGTCCGATGCTCTATCTACTGCGCCACCACCGGTCAGGCAAGTTTTTGTTTTAAATGGATGACTTTATTTGTAATGCAGTAATTATTATTTAGGGTAGCTAAGAATTTTAAAGCCAAATACCAATTAGGAAGGTATTGTTGTTTTGCCTCCCTTCAACAATTTTTTTTTACTCCTTTTCTATTGCTACCACTTTATTTAAAAAGTACCTTATAACTTCAGATAACAATATTAAATTATCAGAATGTCTCTGTACTTTTTCTTTCTCTATTTAACTTTCCTGTTTAAAAGTATAAGACTTATCTAACCAGGACTATTTTTTTATCACTTATTTAGATAATAAAAATAGTTGTCTTTGGTTTAAGTTCATATTTCTATTTTCTTTAAAACTTATCACAATGTAGTCTTATAACATCTATTCAAACATTTTTTTCCCTTTCAGTCAACAAAAATACTGAATGCTTACAATGTGATAGACACCATATTTGGGCATGTGATAAATATATACATAAACAGATATAACATGGACTGAAGTTTAGGGATGTCAGAAACATATTTTGATATTTGCAGTGAATTATAATTGCTAAAAAATATAAAATTGTCTTAATAAACAAGTCAAGATCAAAAGTTTGTATCAATCTGCCATGAAGTTTTTGTATTGGTTTGTTGCCTCTCTGAAATGTGATTGTATTTAACAAATGGTTAACAAGGGAGATACTAATAATGAGGAGTCAATTGGTTTTAGTTTTATTAAGCATAGTTTTAAGTGCCAAGAACTGTGAGGTTTTTATCCTGCATGGAATCAAACAAATTAAGCTGCCACACATTCATGTATGCTAGCAGAAGATAGGAGACATTCATTACTTGTCATCATGTCAGGCAGTCGGAGTTTCATGTTCATATCCATATTCATTCCCCTTGGCCCCCAAGTTATACAGGGAGGAATCTGAAGAATTTCTCCCCTGGAAATCCTGAGCCTAGGAAACTCTGTGTTTTATAAAAGGCTGCTAGCTAACTTGCCCATCTGATGCTCCAGAGGATGTCATTATCTTTATTATATCAAACAACAAATTTTGACTTCTACGCCAGATGGAAACACTAAAAGACTATCTCCATCTTTCAAGTTTGTTAGCTATATTAACATCTTTGAAAAGGTAGTCCAGCCTGACCAGGCGGTGGCGCAGTGGATAGAGTGTTGAACTGGGACACAGAGGACCCAGTTTCGAGACCCTGAGGTTGCCGGCTTGAGCATAGGCTCATCTGGTTTGAGCAAGGCTCACCAGCTGGAGCCCAAGGTCACTGGCTTGAGCAAGGGGTCACTTGGTCAGCTGTAGCTTCCCCCACCCACCTGTCAAGGCACATATGACAAAACAATCAATGAACAACTAAGGAGCTGCAACAAAAAAATTGATGCTTCTCATCTTTCTCTCTTCCTGTCTGTCTGTCCCTATCTCTCCCTCTTAATGTTTCTCTCTATCTCTGTCACACACACACAAAAAGGAAAAGGTAGTCCAGAACAAATGGTGCCATAAATCATACATAAATGTTAGAGACCAGTGGAAAACTGTTTCCCAGCCATATCTAACCCTTTTCTCTACATGGCAAATTTGCCTATAATTATGCACTCCAGTAGCCACTCTGAGTAACCTCGCAGAAGCTAGGACTAAAACCATTAGGTTATCCTCTTGATGCATTTAATTAAGGTTTCTATTAATAGCCAAGGCAGTTTTACCTTTAAGTTTCTGTATGTACCTTTCCACTAGACTTGAGGCTTCAATCCAGGGACAGCTGGAAGTATTTGATATTGCAGACTTCTTGGCTCTTGGGGGAAATTTTCAATGCAGTTCTGCCATCTAAAACAACCCTGGCTAGTGAACTGAGCATGACTTTAATACTTTCCAAGGCTATAGCATTGTTTCCTTAAACATTAAATTTATGAGCAGGACACCTTCCAAGTGACATGTGTCCAGTCCTTGGGATGACTGAGAATGAGGGTGAGAAAACATATAGAGATTATTACATGGGAATTGCAGGATTCGCACTCTGTTCCTGCTGTCAGGCTGTCCCCTGTTGTCATGATAGACTTCCCAGTGAACTTAAGGGAAATGACTATCTAATTGCATTCCTCAGCCTCCTGGAAAGGGAGGGCAGACCCAGCAATGAGTTAGATTGAAGGTGCTTGCAGCAGTTTAGGAGAGCCCTACAGTCATTTTTCTTGTGGATGTTAAAGGCTTTAGGGAGGTTCTGAAAAATAGAAAATCATTGATGGCTCTCTCTTCCCTATACCTCTCAGAACCTGAAGTATTCTTTGATGGAGAGGCCGTTCTCCATCCATTTCCTCAGCATTAGAGTGTTACCCTTCGTTTAGCTATAACATCACCTTATTTTCTAGTTATTCTCTACTCACACCTAGACCTTTTATCTGAAAGGGTAGAGAAAGAAGAGAAACAAGTGCATTTTTATAAAATGTAACCATAAAACTTAGCCTAAGTCCCCTTTGGACAGGCCTCATCATAAGAATGCATCAATCATGCTGGTCTGAACTTGCTGTTGGTAAAAATAAATGTGCATCTTGCACAGGAATGAACAGGATAGAATCCTGAGTTGTCAAAATAGGCCTGTATTAATGCCCATGTATTCTTTTCTAATCACTACTTAAGACGTAACTGTAATGGTTGATCCCTTTCTGATCCTCAGTTAACTGATCGAACTACTTTATTAAGTTTTGTGGACTAAAGGAAGTGAGAGTGTTAGAGTCAGATTATTAGCTCATTGAGTAACTTCTGTGTTAAAATACACATAACTGTCAGATTCCAATGGTCCAGAAAACTAAAAAGTTATGGTATGTAGGTAAGTTTCATGGGCCACAGTTGTATGGCCAGAGTCAGCTAATGGATAACCTGAAAACGTATACAGTAAACAATGGTAAGGTATTGATGGTTTAATGTATGAAGCCAATTTTCCAAGAGCAGATAGAGGCAAACATCCATGGAGTGGAGCCTCCACCATAAAACAGATAGGTACTTTTTGCAGGAGTCATGAGTATGGCATGCACTGGTAGCCTCACATCAGAAAGAGAATCAGGCCCAATTAGTGATATGATTCTAGTCATCTCATCTAGTCATCTCACTGTGGACATCCACAAGCAGTTGTGATTTGGTTCCCTGGTGTGAGGGCCCAAAGCAGAGTATCTTTAGTCAACAAGTCTGTAGTTTTCCACATGGCCGATCAAACTGTGAGGCCATTAGCTACAGCGCAAGGTTCAGCTTCACCAAATCACTTCTGATCTAGGCCCCAGCATTCAGGGGAACCAGAGAGAACTGACGTCCCTCCAAGCCAGCAACTTTAGATCAGGTCTTGAAGTGGAGGTGCAGTTCCCCTGAGATGTGTATCTTTCACGTTTTCATGTACAGCCAGATGCCACTGGAGCCAGACAAGCGTTGCTTTGGGGACCTTCATACTTTATTAGTGATTAAATCTGAGTTGTTCCACTCCAAACTGGGACTATCAGGCCAGACAGTCACTAAACCTCCATGGGCCAGTCATTTAGTTTCTAAAACAGTCCAGTAGGAAGGTAATAGCTAATTTCCAATAGAAATATACCTGGCATCTGTGTCAGAATGACCTTAAATTTAAAACCATAAGGATGCCTCAAGATGAAGGCCAGAGGTTCCAACTGGCCAAATCATCAGTCACAGAGACTTGTATCATATTACCTCCATTATTTAAAAGCTCTGATATGATGTTGGGCCTCCTTTTTTTGTGACAAAGTGTTGAAGAGACAAATATGTGTTTTTCCTTGATTACTGAAGTGATTGAGCACTGTTCATTTTCCCACATAGGCAAGCCCTAAGAAACTACTTGATAAACAGGTCTCAGAATGCAGGCCCCAGAATTTTGTTCAGTTCTGTCAGCCAACCCCTGAAGCAGATGTGTATGAAAATACGCACCACAATCAGGACCATTGAAACTAAGGATTTTTTTAAGTTGAGATATAATTTACATGCAACCAATAGAATATCATCAATATAGTGAAAGCTTTGGACATCAGGGGGCAGAGGTCCTCACACTAAATCCTGACCCACTGGTGGTTCTATTAATCACGACAGTTTATCACACTATCACTTCTCTACCTGCACTTTTTTTCCAATTCAGATAATCTCCTCTGGCACATATGGGATAAAAAGTGAAACATGTAACAGGTCAATTTCTATTCTACATTCAGTTATAGCAGCGAAACAGCGGTACTTGAACTGGCCTAAAGGTCCCCACCCAAGAGGCAACTTCACCTCCTTCCTTGACTGTGAACTGAGTCCAGACCCCATGAGTGGAGTCAGTGTGCCCCATACCCATGAGACTAGGTAACACTAAGAAAAGGCCCTCTAAGATAAGGTGAATACTGCCTCTTTTTCCCCCAGTCTGTTAGCTGTATACAAAGATACTTAAAAAGATAGCATGGAAAAAACTAAAAAGCTGTCACAAACTCTGCAGAAGTGTGGGCTATCCACGGAGAATTGTCTCCCAGCGTTAAGCATCAGTTACACACCCTCCTTATGAGCCTCTGAAGTGGTGATGCAGAAGACATTTTCTTGGTCCCTGAGTCCACAAAATATCACCTTTTAAAAGTATTATTTTAGCTCAAGTTTTAATGAGCCTAGGTCTTAATTTCCCTTGTGGGGAATTTCTGCCACTTTGTCATAAAAAATATATACATTTAAAAATAAAACAACATAATAAATATCTGAAAAAAATAACAGTGTTAGGGCTGATGTGGCACAGTGATCTACGTTGGCACTTTTATTTTGCGCTGTTTAAGTTGTAAAGTAAGTTTTAGTTGATACTTTTAGTTGTGACTTAATTTAACAGAGTTGATTTTTCTCTTTTACATATGCTCTTTAGAAGCTAACATATAAAGAACCAATAAAGTCGTCTTTAAATTTAAACAAGCAATCTTCTTATGAGTCCCTTAACTCAGAGAAGATGAGGAAAGCTAATAAATAATACAGAAAACCCAAACCACAACAGTCAAATTTGGTTTTATTTATTTATTTATTTATTTTTATTTTTTTTGTCTCAGACCAAAGTCAAATTCTGTAAGTGTTCAGGAATAATGTTTTAGAAAGAAGCAACATGCCTTAAGCCAGGCAACTTTCCTCTCTGGAGTTTATGTTTGATCTCTATCTCAAATTAACTTTGCCAAGTATTACATATTATAGTACATTGATGCAAAATAAACAAACAGACAGAACTTAAAGTGTAGGCAAAGGAAAATGGGAAAGAAAAGTGACATCTGAAGTAGTGAAAAGAGGCATCCATAGAACACGTAACTGTCATCTCCAACAATATGAGCAACTCTGCTTTACCAGTGATGATGAAGAAGAGGATTTAGAAAAGTGAAATTTAGGATTCAGAATGAACTAAGTTTCCATACTGTAAGAATTCTGAGGTGCTACAAAAGTTATCAAGAAGTATTAGAAATAATTTTTTGGGGGATAGCAAGAGTCAATCATTGGGGCAGGATAGGGGGTCGTGAATGGAATATGAAAAAATAATCAAGTGATAGCTTTTAGAATTTGTAGGACTTGTTCTATGCTAACTGACCTATCACTTAGGACAAGCCTGATCTTAGTGTCATGTGTCAAATGAAAGGATTACCCTGAATGGCATGGAAATTTTTGCATATTAATATACAAATAAATGTGTATTACTTATAGCTCCTCTTTCTGATAGCTTTATATTCTAGCAAAGTTGAATTGTAGAATAATGATTTCTTCTCTGATCAAAAGCCAAATATACATATATGTCATCAAATGCTCAGTTGTGAACATACAGTTTATATGAGTTCAAGCTTATTAATATCAAGTATCAGCTTTATCTAAATTCAAGTTTATTTTAGTATATAAATAAGTTTGATAATAGTATTCTAGCAATCAGAAATCTTTCTAGATCTTCAGTTATAAGTTAAAAAATATCTGAACCAGCCCTGGCTGGGTATCTCAGTGGATAAAGCATCAACTTGGCATGCCAGAGGTTGCATGTTCAACCCCAGGTCAGGGTGCACACAAGAAGCAGTCAATGATTACACAACTAAATGGACCGACTAAGTGAAACGAGCTGATGCTTCTCTCTCTCTCTTCTTCCTTTCTCTCTCAAATCAATAGAAAAGAAATCTTAAATAAAATAAAAAATATCTGAACAGAAGGTTATTCTTTTTTATTTATTTATTTTTAGATTTTATTTATTCATTTTAGAGAAAGGAGACAGAGAGAGAAAGGAGGGAGGAGCAGAAAGCATCAACTCCGTATGTGCCTTGACCAAGAAAGCCCGGGGTTTCAAATCGGCGACCTCAGTGTTCCAGGTCGATGCTTTTACCCACTGTGCCACCGCAGGTCAGGCCAGAATGTATTCTTAAAGAATAAATGGCATTTGAATAAATATTCAGTGGTAAGCAGCATGATATATTAATATACATTTTTAGAACTGGTATATTTTTAATATTGGCCAATTTCTCCTGACATTTTGAGGTTTTTTTCCTCAACAAACTAGGTACTGCCAAATATACTTGATATTAATAAGCTTGAACTCATATAAATCATTAATCTTGGTAACATTTGGTTATGATTATTCAATTACTTCAAGTTTCTTTAATATTTTCTATTAATGCTTTATGCTTCTAGAAAAATTTTAATGAATATCCTACTCTTGAATATCTGGCTCCCAAAAGTGGAAAAGGAGAAAAATGAAGGAGCAGGGAAAAGGACACTAGCCCTTTAAAAACCCCAGAAATCCTGACCAGGCAGTGGTGCAGTGGATAGAGCGTCGGACTGGGATGCGGATGACCCAGATTCGAGACCCCGAGGTCGCCAGCTTGAGCGCGGGCTCATTTGGTTTGAGCAAAAGCTCACCAGCTTAGACCCAAGGTCGCTGGCTCGAGCAAGGAGTTCCTTAGTCTGCTGAAGGCCCGCGGTCAAGGCACATATGAGAAAGCAATCAATGAACAACAAGGTGTTGCAATGCGCAAAGCAAAATTAATGATTGATGCTTCTCATCTTACCGTTCCTGTCTGTCTGTCCCTGTCTGTCCCTCTCTCTGACTCTCTCTCTGTCTCTGAAAAACAAACAAACAAACAAACAAAAAAACCCTGGAAATCAGCTGGTAGGGCAGTGGTTTACAATAATAGAGCAGGTGCAACAACAAAGGCTCTTTGCACCTCTGTGGTCAGAAGCAACAGTCAGGGATTACAGTTCAGATTCCGGCCTTTGGAGGGCAGCGTCCTCACTGTCTGTCCTGACTCCTACAGGCTATATGCTAGCTGCTCAAGAAACATGGCCAGCTGCCTGCCTCAGGGTTGAGGAGTGGAAGATGGATAGCTGCTACTGGAGAAAGAGCTGAAATTGACCAAAATTAACCTCAATTTACCATCCAGGTCTTCCCCTGGAAGTCAAAAGCCTTCAATAGACTCCTGACTTCCAAAATAGTGACTTCAGAGTCTGCCATTGCAATTGTTGTCTAGGCTGGGAGACAGGTCCTGGTGCTTTCTGCTCTTTCATCTTCTCAGAATCTCTGGCACGTTGCCTTTTATAATATAGTCTCCACATCTTCACATCCTCTCTTCACTAGCAGTTTTCACCAGACTGAGAATACTAATATGATTATAATTTATATGCTGTAGGCCTTGATCTTTCTCGAAATAGATCTGGATTTTCCTTTCTTTGTCACACAAAAGAAAAAATGAAAAAACCTGAGCCCTGAAATCTGTTTGCACTTTTACATCCAATAGCATTCTTAAACCAAATATAACTGGTATGTAACTGATATGTATGTTAATAATCTCTGCCTAGAAGGAATTGGGCAATGTACCTGTCTAACAAAGTAGAGGTGTCCCATTTACATAGATATTCAATATGAATTTGATTAGGTTTCCTAAGACTGAATGCTATGTAAGTAAAAGTCTATCATTGCACTGCTAGCCTATAGTCAGGATGTCGTAATCTTGCCTTCCCAATAGTCTTTCAAGGAATAGTCGAGAAACATTGTAATTGCATGAATGGAAAATAATCATACTAGTGTTTATTTTTTCTTTTCATTTTTATTTATTGATTTTAGAGACAGAGAGAAGAAGGGAGGGAGAGAGGCATTAACTTGTTATCTGCTTATTTATGTATTCATTGGTTGATTCTTGTATGTGCCCTGATGGAGGATCAAAGATGGTAAACTTGGCATAAAGGGATGACACTCTAACCAACTGAGCTACCTGGCCGGGGCCTCATGTTAGTTTTTAAATCATAAATATGTTTGATCATTTTTAAGAAACAAATTCATTGGTATTCTAATCATCTTTTTTTCATAATGATTCAAAAAGCTTTATAGACCACAGTTTATTCTAAGTCATTTTAAATCACCCAAGCAAATAAAATTTGGATAATTATGTCCTAAATTTTACAAACTAACATAAGTAGTATAGTCCTATTGTAGAAAGGTAAAATAAAGAGTAAAGGGATTAAAATGGGATCTTTTCAAAATTTAAATTTACCTTTTTCATTTAAACACTTAAATTAGAGAATACAATATCAAGAACCAAGTTCTTATATTGCCATAAATTTTTTTTTCTGAAATTCTGGAAAAATATTAAGAAAAAGCTATCTTAACAGTGGTTATAGAAAAATTGATACTAATGTGTTAAAATACATTTTCAATCATGAGCTTTAATGAACCATATTATAATTCACATTATAAAGAGCTAATAGATTATTTTACTCAGTTACATCTAGAGTTGTCACAGGGTCATAGTTATCAAACAGTTAAATACACTGAACAATCTGCACTTCTTATTTTTAGAGCGATTGAGTACTCGAGTTCTCACTTTGTTCCACTGGGGATAAAAAATGCTTATCCCATTTTTTAGAATGATTGCATCAAACAGATGCATAACATCTCACAATAACAAGTAGCAAATTTTTCCATAAATAAAAATTCTGATATGATTTCTCAACTGTTGTAGTAATATAAGACAATTTAAAGACTTTGTAAAGTTATGCAAACTAAGTTATGTACGTTAATGTTATTATTTGTGCAGGCTGCCTTAGAGGAAGAATGGCTAGCTTTAGACTCCTCCTGCTTCCCTTCACAAACACAGCTTCTCCCAAACCAGCTGCACTGGCCAAAGGTAACATGTCGTGGAAACCTCTAAGTGCTCGATCTTTGCTCATTTCTTAAGGTTGTGCTATTTTGCAATGATTAATAATACAATTTATTGACTTGAAAAACACGGTTACTTTTAGAAGCCTCAGACTTCCTCCTCATCCCCAGATGTAATTATTCATGTAGCTTTTCTTTCATTTGCTCCTAATTTTTTTCTTTATTTTGGATTTCTTTCAACACTTTATTTCACAGTAGCAAAAAAAATGATACAGTTCAGCTGCATATTTGGCAGTAGACTAAAATTACTAGTTGAAAGCACTTTAAAAATATAAAAATATGCATTAAGAGGGCAACAGCTGAAGATTCTCAGTCAGAGGTCAATGGACTGCAATATCTGTTATTTATTTGATAATCTTTGAAGTTTTTGTTTCCTGCGATTTTTAAAGATCTTTGCAATTAATCATTTTGTATATGCAAAATACACCAAAAACCATATTCCTCATCACTACAACAAAGGATATTTGTATCTGTATTCCATAAATTTCATTTTATTATACTTTTCAATATTTATATATTTCCCTTAGGAGGCTACTTGTTCTATGCATGTAAAGTAATGCAATATCAATACTAGGGTTTTTAAATTTATTTTATATTTACGTACATTTTTTTTTCTGATTAGTCCTCTGGAACCTTAAGCCACGATGATACTTCATTTACTATACAAAGTCATCCGGCTCAAGCATGGCTATGTAAAGAGAAAGAAAATTTGTTTTCATCGGAACACACACAGTTTAATGGCAGGTAAGCCAAACTGCTCTTTTAGAGGATCAACACTTGAATGACATACTTATGAAGAATATTACATTCTTTACAAAAGTAAGAAAATAATGAAAATAGGAGCCACTTGTTTAGAAGATAGAAGAACATTTAATGTTAAAATATAATGATTTATGCACTTTTCAGTGTAATAAAAATATGTAAGGTAGATTCATTTAGGCAACTACAAAACTTAAGTGTCAGTAAAATAAAGTAATTAACTGTTGTAAGCAAGTAGACTTTTAAATACTGCCATGTAGGTTGAGATAAGGATTAGAATAAAAATTCCAGTGCTGCATTTCTTTCGACAAAAGTATTGAAATATGATTCAAGTAATTGAAATGTAAACATTTTAAATTAACGGCAGACATTTATTGCTTTTAAAGATAAAGCTTTTCTGTAACTTAAATGGGTTTTATTTTCAAGTTTGAGACAACATAAATAGCTTGTAGTTTTAAAAAGTGCTGATATACTTGTGTTGATTCAGTTGTGTGGTTTTCTCTATTGCCAGATCAGAAAATAGAACTTTGTCCTGGACACCTGAATCAAAGACCAGTGGAAAGAGTTTGCAAAAGTCTGAAAAAGAGGAAAAAATTTCAGAAGAATGGTATGTGGTCTACATTACACTAAAATATTGAAAGACTTTGAGAATTGAAACACTTTTAAATGTCCAAGGCAGATATTTTTCAAGATTTTAAGAATAACTTTCTTTATTAGTTTTTAAGAACCATGTATCTTTTAAATTACAGATTCTGAAATGGAAATCTAAATTTGTTTTCATATAATTCAGATATGTGTGGTTATATGTATATCCATATATATGGTCTTGATATTTATTTTGCATTTATTGAATTTAATCTTTTAATAGGGGCTTTAAGGATATTTCGACTGCTCAGCAAATGCTGAAGAGAGCGCAGAAAATGAAATCAAAGAAGTTAAGGAAAAAATTAGGTGGGTAATCAGTGCTTTTTGAAAAATAACTCTGTGCTTGATGTGAAAAATAAATTTTCCTTTAAAATATTTTTTACCAAATTGTATTTTAATAAGAGTGGAAATAAAATACACAGATACAAGTATATCTAAGGTAATAATTCCAAAAAGAAAATGAGAAAATTATGTTATGACATTAAATGATTTGTTATACTTTTAAATGTTATTTTCACTTTCCCTGTCTCTGACTTACTTTGCTATTGATTCTTCTATCTATTGTGCACTGAAAATTATTCTGTATTTTATTACTAAGCTGGTTCATTTTGGCAAAGGTTAATTTTGAAGATAATCTGCTTCAAGTTCTTATTCCTTTGTGTTTTTTAAAATAGCATGTTTAGTCAATAAACTCTTTATATCAATTCATCAATTCCATAAATATTAGCTATGAACACTTCACAACTCGACACTTTGGAAAAGGAAAACAATGATATATATCTTCCATTATTATGCAGAACTTAGGAAATGTTCAAAAGCATCTTTTCTTCTATTCCACTTGCCAGGATATTCTTTAAATCATTTGTTGTTTTTGGATAGCTTTAATCATTTTAATATAATTATTTAATACGTGGAATAGTTTATAAGTGTCAGGGTAAGAAATAGCAGATTATTATGACTTTATATCAATAATTAAAACTATTTTAAATTATTTGCATATTGCATATAACTGCATTAACTAATAATTTTATAAATATTTACTCATAAATTCATAGACTTAAGCATACAAAGAAGCATTCAAAAGGTCAATTTTATCTTTATTACTTTTTATATTTATTTTTGATATTTAGTTCAATAGTAGAATTATAAGAGGCATATATGATATATATATATTTAATTTTAAAAAACAAATAAAAATTACCAAAATATTGATAGTTTCCAAGGAATAATTTGTATTTGTTGGCATGGTACTTACTAGCCATTGATAAAGTACTAAGGATGCATTTTTATATTCACAAATGTGTCAACTTTATTTTATTGGTGTTATATTAATGGTGTCTGAATTTTATTTTTTTATCTTTTGAGATAACTGATATTTTTATCATGTATTAGAAGTTTGTCAGGTTTAAAATATTGAAATATTAAGCATTTTTGAAGAAAATGTAAATAGACATTCTGTTTGCCCCTTGCTTCGTGCCTCCCACACTCTTGCTTTGTAAATTCCAATACAAGTTCATCCAGGGCTCCGTGGATGGAATATTATGAGGGGGTTGCCCAGAGAAATATTAACTCAAACCCTTAACAATAGTGAGACTCTGAATCCTAAGGAAGTAGAATCTAATACAGTAAATCAAGGTATTTGATAAACTTCTTTCATTTTGATGTGTATATATTTACTCATCTTCAACAATAATATCAAAACATTTCTTACATACCTGTTTTGATAATAATAAAAGTTTCTGAAACTCATGGGGGAAGTTCAAATATCAAAAGTGGCTTAAGAACTGATTCAGCCAAAGTTCACAAGTAATTATCACTAATTTATGCTCAATATTTAATTTATTTTAAAAATATATTTACAGTGTTTGCATATTCTCTGATAGTGAAACTAAAGAAAAGTTTATTCTGTTTGAATTAGTCTCTGGAAATATATATAGATCTTTTTTACTAACTCTTAAAACTTAGCATTTGTTTTTTAGGTTTGAGTGCATTTTGAATAAATGAGCATAGTTAATAATATGTTTTAGGAAAAGTTTGAATAAGGAATATATGCTCATACATAAAAACTATTGCTTTAATGGCCAAAAACTAGACATATTATTATCAGGCAAAAATTAACCTCATTTTATCGGTCACAAGGGGGCATGATCGGGTAACAAACGAAAAGGCACAGCTAAACATCCAGGTTAACAGTGACATCTTAAATTTAACATCCGACAGTGGCGATTAAGTATGACCTGTTTGGTAATAATCCAAAATGACAACTGTATAATTTTTATCAGGACCTTTGCTCTAATTACATAACTGTAAACCTAATTATATTCTTATCACTGTGTGAGGCTTTGTATCTCTCTGTTAAGTTTTGTTTTACTTTTATTTTATTGAAATAGTATTATATTGATGCATTTTTTTTAAAAAAAATTGAATTCGAAGATGTACAACTTAGTAACCTTAAATTCTCCTATTTCTCTACTCCCCTCTTCACAACAGATACACAGAGTTGAAACATTCAAAGTAAAATTAAAGATGAAAACCACAAAAAAGAGTACCAGTTGGATCTTCTCCAATAATGATGCTTTTACATTCTCCTAGGTTGATTAGGTAGCATTTGCATCATTTTGTATCTATGAGGAAATTATTTACTCTGTAACTCAGGTTTTATTTTTATAGAATAAAGCATGTTCGAGTACTTTCCAATTTTACAGTTTAACCAGTCTTTGATATGCTGTCAACTTATTTTTATATGCCTAAAATAATTAATAGCCATCACTTAAAATTTTATTCACTAATAAATTAAAATATTTTAAATATTTAAATTCTGTTGGAACTTAAAAATTTAGTAATTTTAAAATATAAATGGCAATATATCTTACAGGGAAAACTGGCCAAGTTAAAAATTTCAAACCACCAGAGGGCAGTATTGTCCATAAAACTATTGGTGACTGACTAGCTCTGGGGGGTAGGGAGGGTGGCAAGAAAAGAAACTTTTAATTAAATGGTACCAGTCACATCCTAAGTCTTCCAAAGCTATAATCGTCAAGGAAGTGAAGCATAAGTGCATGGAGTTTGGAAGCTTTCATTTAAATTTCTGCCATGAAAAACTTGAGATCAAGTGCTCTGTTGCGAACACTTAATATTTCCTTTTTGTATCTTGTACTTATATTTATTAGCCAAGGGATAGATGAGACAACAATACATATTTGATTTATGATGAGAGTGAATATAGGGAAAAAGGCATGGGGTCAATTATTTAAAGAAAGTTGCAGGTAGAGAAGTAGCACCACTGAGAAAGCTGATTAATGAAGAAGCAAGGGGTTGAAAAAACACACAGTGCGCAGGCGTCAGGGAGATTCACTACCGATGACTGCTTTGGGGTAAACGAGCCCATCTGCTTTAAACAGGAGAAGCAAAACGAGGAGCAGAGGGGCAGGGACAGAGAAACTGATTAAAAGCCACAGGAGTATATCTAAAATTGTAAGAAGTTACCATGGTTTATTTACTTAGTTTGGGCTTGAGGTTTGATTGTTATTCCTAGTAAGTTGTTCCCTCACAATGTACATAAGCACGATCGAGTTCTGACTGGTCTTGTTTTTGTGGGGTTTTGGTTTGTCTTTTTTGTTTTTACTGTTGCCTCATTCACAGAAGTAATTTCAGAATGTGGTGCTCTGCATTGGAAATTAGCAGATACCCAGGGAACCTTATAGTTGAGTACTGCAGTCCAACATATGTGCAGGGTGAGAGTTGCTGTTTTATTGAAAACATGAGGGTCAGTAACCTATAGGTAGTGAGCGTACTTGGTAGCAAGACTGAGATGAGCCAGGTAGGAAAAGAGTGAGTGACTGGTGTTGACGTGGAACATTCCTCAGAAAGGTTGAGTTCTGCACATAGGGATCTTGGTGAAGAGCAGATGGTAAAAAGTTTAAAGGCTAAGAATATAAGGCTGAAGATGTGCTGTTTTTCAACATTTATTATATTTATGCATTTTGAATTTCTTAATTAGAGAAAAGAAAGAGTAGACTAAAGGAAACAAGGTTAATTTAGTTGTAAATATAGAGCCACAGCTAGTGATAAGTATCCTCTTGCAGCTGTTAGTAACCCCTAGCAGTGTGAAGTAGATGTTAAACATCCAATATTCGCTGATTTTACTTTAAAGAGGAAAACAGCTTGAGACTGTCTTGATAGCATTTAGTTAGAGCCAAGAGTTAAGCTGACTAGAAAATAAGACAGGCAAACTTTTTGATATGAATTAAGCATTTTATGCGCTTTAGCAAAGAGATCAGGTTACAAAATGATAAGGCAGCTAAGGAAGGTTAAGATGATCCGTTTTGTTTACCTCAGTGAGTTCCAAAAGGGATTTATAAGAATTTTGATCAAATATTACTTTCTTGTACTCACAACAAAATAGTAATAAAACCCATTTGAATAGTAAGGTCTTTGAGACCAAGATTCTATTTGTTCCCTCTGAATTCCCATACCCTAACACCATGCCTGATATATGGTAGATGTTCTCTAAATAACTGTTCACTAAATAGAAATAAATTAAAGTCACTAAATATATTTTACTGCATGTATATATGATTGTATGTGTGTAGTATAGCATTTAAGTGCATGTTTATATAAGAAAAGCCAAATTTAAATTAGTAAATAATACTCCTTATGAGATGGTGAAATATAGCTAGTCATTTAGCCTTAACATTAAACTTATTTTAAAACACTGTTGTTGGCACATATAGAAAATGGGTAATGCCTGACCTGTGGTGGCGCAGTGGATAAAGCGTCGACCTGGGATGCTGAGATCACCAGTTCGAAACCCTGGGCTTGCCTGGTCAAGGCACATATGGGAGTTGATGCTTCCAGCTCCTCCCCCCTTCTCTCTCTCTCCCCTCTCTCTGTAATAAAAATGAATAAATAAAATCTAAAAAAGTAAATAAATAAGAAAATGGGTAATAACCAAATTTTTCTGTATGAAGGTAGTGAAAATAAGATAAACCAGTGAGCTAAGATTAGGGTTACAGAAACTAAAAAGGGATTCCACAAGGAAGGAAACAATTTTTGGGATATTTTAATGCCTAAATAGAATTACATTGTTTAAATGAAATAATAGAAATAAAGTGTAAAGTACAGAGCCACATGCATACTAGAAATTCAGTTTACTTATAGATTTCTTTAAATATTTTATAAAGATGCATTAAAACCTATTTCCCAGACACTGGGCAAGTTATGCTGGCAGATATAAAGACTTTAAAAAAGCAGCAGGATAGACATGCTATTGATTATCTCAGAGGAGTCAATTTAAATGTACATACCTGACTTTGCAATGCAAGAATAGATGTTACAAACTGTACTCCTTACAATATCTTTATTTCCATACTTTCTTACGTGATTGTGTAGTTTTTGAGGGTAGGAATAGTGTCTTGTGCATGGTGAAATTTCCAGGGGCTCTCAAAATCAAGTGATATTTTTTTCTGCATCCAGAAATACTGTTTCTTACTATCATTATCCCTTCAAAATTTGAATTGTTTTAAATCAATTTAAGGTGGTATATCAGCATATTTTAAAATAAAAGGATATTGAAAATATAGCACTCTTTATGTGCTCTTGATAAATGAAATTTTATTGAGTAAATTAAGCTAGATAACTGTTAAATATTTTATATATATTAGCTTATTTAATCTTGATAATAGTGTGAGGAAAGTGCTATTGTTACCCATGTTCTACATATTAAGAAATCAAGGTTCTGGCCAGTTAGCTCAGTCAATTAGAGTGTCATCACAAAACACCAAATTTTGAGGTTTGATCACCAGTCAGGGCACATATGGGAAGCAATCAATGAACAAACTAAGTGGAACAGCAAATGAATGCTTCTCTTTCTCTCTCTCCCCCTCTCTCCCTCCATCCCTTCTATCCTTTCTCTGTCTCTCCAAAATAAATAATTAAAAAGATAAAATAAAGTCACAGAGAGATTATTTGCCCAAGGGAGTGCCGAAGTATTTATAAAAGATCAATAGGTTTCATTCCATGTCCTGTGTTGAATAAAATGAAATCAATTATGGATTCATCAGTCTATTTTTAATAAATCCCACCTTATTCTATGAAGGACTCATGATTTTAAAAAAATATAATAAATGGTAAATGCTATTATTTATTTTGTAATTGTATGTCTGCTAGCTTCCATTAATGGAACACCCACACTTATGTAGGCATAGGTCTTCATGTTTTATATACATTATCTCAGTAGGCACAGGACTTCATGTTTTATATACATTACCTCAGTGTTTTCTGTTGGACAGAGGAGGAGGCAGAGAGCGAGAGCAATTTGTCCTGAGTCGTATAACTAGTTTAAGTTGGAGCTTGAATCTAACCTAGGTCTATCGAATGCAAATGTCCTTGCTCAGAAAATATATATGCAGATAGAAAGGCAAGAATATCAGGAGAATGTAAGAAAAGGTCAGCAGGTTATAATAAGATATCATTGCAGAATATGAGCCGATGGTAATCTGTCTTCCCTGAACAACTAATGCTCCTTTTGACATGTCAGTATAACTTTTTGTAAATAAGTTAGGTGATATATAATACTTATTCTATTAAATATATATACATATATACACACAAGGATTTTTATTATTCTTGTTGATAATTCATATTGAATACAGATAGGAACAACCAACTCTTATAATACTTTAGGTCACATATAATTATGAGATGTGCTCAATATTGGCCAATATTTTCCCTAATATTAAGAAACATGTAAGTCATGCTTAGTAAGAATAAATTATTACTAGAGGACTAATGAAATTCTTCAATTTGGTCATGCTTGAGAATAATTCTGCAAAGACTATTCTGCTTTTCTGATTCACAAATCTAAAGAATATGTTACCTTAGCATTTAATTAAAATGTATTTTAGGGTTTGTGATATTTAAAATCTTATTTTTATTTGGCATATTTAATTATATTACACTAGATATTAATCAAAGATTCTTAAAGTCTCTTTCTACAAGGTGATATGAGATACTAAGAAAATGTATACTGACCTTAATTGTGGTTTAATGGTAACCTATACTTTATTGTTTTTATTGGATATAATGGAAATACATTTTATTAGTTTCAGGTGTACAACTAAGTTAACCTACTTTGACGCATAATATTCTACTCTTTATTCTACTTTCTATTACTTACTTATATTTTTCTTATAGTTCATCGACAAGCAAAACCTTTTGGTCTTAATTGAACTGACCAAAATCCCAGTTTCATATTCTGTACAACCATTCATTATCCATAAAAAATATTATAGTGCCTTACATTTACATCCATCCTATTTATTTTGGAAAATTAATAGATTTATAATTCCCTTAGCTATAACAATATATAGGATTTATACATTCTTGCTATGTGTAATATATCAGGGCAAATAAAACTTAATTTCTTTGTAAACTGAATGAAGATGTAATTATTTTCTATCTGTTCTTCATCCCATTAGTTATTTTGCTTCCATCACATCTACCCCAGCTCCTCAGAGTTTAGAGGAGAAAAAATAGGGTTATTTGTTGTTTTCTGTACATAACTTTTATCTTTTATTATTCATTTATAGAAATTTTACTTTCTCTCTGTCTAAGTATCAGGGATTTAAGAAAGGAGCTAAAATAATGAACAGTTAAGCAAATCCCAAATAAAAGAATGATGCCATCACTAAAAAATTTAAGTGTAAATTTTTTATGCATTATTAGCGTTTCTGCTTTTTGTATGAAGTAGTGGCTGTGTGTGTAATCAAACTACCAAGGAAGTATGAGTGGTTAGTACCTTTTCATTTTATGAATCTTTAAAAATCATCAATATCACAGAGTTTTATAGAGTGGGCATATTTTTTAATATTAACATAAAAGATGTGTAGCCATTTCAGAGAAGGACTGATCCAGAGGGCTGAACATTGTTTCTTCTTGCTATTTTGTCTAGATGCTGCTGTGCGCCTAGCATTATTCAAAAAAAATGAAAATAAAGTTTCTGTTATACAATCACCAAAGAAGGTACAACCCAGAAGAGATGGTTATTTTGAAGGTATGGTTTAATCAAAGATACATAGAAAGGTAAAAGTTGTAGCAATGAAAAATTATATTTAAAACAAAATTTTTAAATCCTCAATAGTATACTAAGTACATATATGAAAACTTAGATATAACATATAACTAAATAAAAATCAAAATAAGGTTCTTAGAGCTAGAATACTAATTTAATGTATTGGTTAATTAGTATTTTAGTATTTGTGTCTATAAATTTAAGTTCCTTGTATTTCTGTGAAAGTTTTATAATGTACCATTTGTTTTACTAATTTTATTTAAATTTTACAAAGACATAATATTAGCCTATATCAATGAAAGTGATCAAGTGTTGAAATGGTATTCTACTATATTTACTTTACTGCCAATATATATCCATTGTATTAAACATTCAAAATTAAACTCCAAACTTTTAAGTAATTTACCATATTTGAAACTAGCCCAATTTGCATTTTGGGTAAAGTATTTTCACATCTAAGTGGCAGATGATATTTCTGGTTTCAGCATTCAGAAGACGTATGGACTTATTAAATAGAAATATTGAATGTAGTAGGGCAGCCGACGTAACTTAAAAACAAGTTTGCCTTTGCTTTCTCTTGATAGTTAAAATGTTTATAATTTTATCTATAGTTTTGGACTATAACTTTTAATAGGTAAAAATGGAGTCAAATATATTTGAATGAACATTTTAGAATTTTTAATAATTTGTTTATTATACATTTTAAATAAATCTGAAAATTATGCATCATCAGCATGATTTGAAAAAAATACACATTTTGATTTACAAAAATACACATTTTGTTCAGTGATGTCTCAAACTAAAGAAAAATTGATAACCATCACTTTTACACTTTTATAGGGAAGCATATTAAGTGTGAAGTGGTGAAAGACAAGGAATTTAGAATTTTCTTTAAGGTCTATAGTGATAAATATAGGTGAAGCAAGTGTTAGCAAATTATGGAAATTGTTAGATGAATAAATGATGGTATATGAAGATTTCTTTTACCATTTAATTTTATAAAAATACTTAAAATTTTCCATAGTATAGTATTTTGAAAACTTGGTGTCTATTGAAGGTGTTAAAAACATTATTATTTCAAAAAATATTTATGAATTACTCTTTTAATGGAATTAAAATGTGTTTTCAATATAAAATAAGGCTTCAGTTTTAAACAGGATTATTTTCTTATGACAATCTTAACTTCACTGCTTATTTTAAAAGGAAGAGTGAGAATTCTGCTAAAATCAATACTAACTTCACATATAGTACCTAGGAGTGTTGTTCCTTTAAAAAGATGCCTAAAGAGAAAGAAAATTACAGCATTTTGCCCTTTAAATTAGCACATACTTCAGAATCAGAAAGGAGAAATCTATCCTAACATATTCTATTACATTTTCTCTTTTCCAATGAAATGTGAAGATAAATAACTATCAAGAATAGTATAGCCTGACCTGGCAGTGGTGCAGTGGATAGAGCATCGGACTGGGACACAGAGGACCCAGGTTCGAGACCCCGAGGTTGCCAGCTTGACCGTAGGCTCATCTGGTTTGAGCAAGGCTCACCAGCTTGAGCCCAAGGTCACTGGCTTGACCCAAGGGGTCACTCAATCTGCTCTAGCCCCCCACCCTGGTCAAGACATATATGAGAAAACAATCAATGAACAACTAAGGTGCTGCAATGAAGAACTGATGCTTCTCATCTCTCTCCCTTCCTGTCTGTCTGTCTCTATCTATCCCTCTCTCTGTCACACACAAAACAAATAGTATAAATGTGTATATGGTATATTTATTAATTCATGTGCTAATATAAAATATATGTAATAACAGTAGTTCAAATAGTGATAAAGAAGACTATAGAACATAAAATATTTCTACATGTGATGTATATTTTTGTTTTCTTTCCCACGTGAAATGTATTAATTTTTTTTCTACAAGTACACTTTTATTTTATTTATTTCACTATTCACTGAATGGTCTTTAAGTATGTACCAAATATTCTAGTGACTAACAGTTATTTTAGGGCATTTTTTTAAGGAATGGCCTTGGCAAAAACAGTTGTACATTGCAGAACTTTACTTTCCCTTATTACTATGTTTATTTCTGCCCCCCCTTTTAAGGGGAGAAGAGTGAGACCCAGATAACTTGATCACTGCTGGCCATGTTATCCATAATTGCTGATTTGACCTCACCCACCTCCTAGACTAACACTTTTATTTGTATCTAGTCAACTAGCAAGTTAGCAGCCTGACTATAGCCAGCCTCCCTGTATAGGAAGCATTTTTAAACCAGGACTGTTGAGATAAAATTTGCATAATATAAAACATACCCATTTTGAGTACAATTCAATGAATTTTGATATATTTACAGTTACAGCACCATCATCACAATCTAATTTTAGAACATTGAAAGAGATTTTTTAAATTTTATTTAAAAATTTGAATAAAATTAATAGTTGGGCACCTTATCTTCCATAAATGAGGTAGATTAGAATTAAATTCTGCTGGAGGGTTAGATTGAACATGGAAACGTATCTCAGCACAATGTATACCAGCACTGTAATTTCTATGGTGTTGTTGAAATTAGGTTATAGTGTTTGATTACTTCTTTCTATAATGCTCATTTATTTTATAATCAGGTTTTCTAATTTTTTCAAAACCTATAATTAAAAATTTTTTTTTCACTTTGTGATGTTTTCAATGAGGGATTTTCATGATTCCTCTTATAAATTATACTAAAATATTCTGATTATTATTGTTGATGTTATCTGGATAAGACTAGCATGAGAGAAAAGATGGTGGACATAGTCTAATGGTCTAGGGTAAAATATATGTTTAAATTTGAGAAATATTTAATGTGAAATATTAAATTATATGAACTGCTATAAGGTTAATAATTATACTCTTCTGGAAAGATATGTTTTATAAAATATTCTTATGTTTTGTCATATGCAGAAGCTGTTGGCAATTCTTGTCTAGTTTTCAGATTTAGACCTCTAACCCATGAGGAGCCTTGACCATAACTGTTCCCAGGGAAACTGCATATATGGGCCGTATGTCACAGAGCAATTAGTTCTTCCTATAATATATGATTAAGAGACTGAGGAACCCCCAGATCCAAAATTGGTTTACTTGATTTCTTTGCCTAATTACAATATTAATATTTATTTAGTGTCAGGTACCTTCTTAGTTTATCCTTTGTCACCTGTAATCCCTACTTTGGTTTTAAATATCTAATTTTGCTTTTAGAATTTCATTCTTAATTTATCACTTTCTTGTTTATTACCTTGCAGATCTCCACCAAGTTTCCTTTTAAAATGTTCAATTTAGAGCACTGATAATTCTTCTATGGATATCACCAGTATAACAGAACACATAGCTTAATTGAAGTAAATGTATACTATAGAGTAAGTCTAACATAGTTTGAACTTGATTCCACCTTTTATTGACATTATTTAATCTCTATTTAGTATTATATTTTTGCCTGTGTGATTGGATGCTAACAGTACCTACTTATTAGGGAGCATAAGATTCTACTTGTGAACTGCTTTCAACTCACAGTATAAATACATAGTAAGTGCTTAAAACTTTTAATCATTAATAACAGTCATTTTAAAAATATAGCTTTTATTTTTTTCTATTTGCAATTGGTAGTGTTTATTATACTTTTGCTAAGTACAGTTGTAGTGTTTATTGTTTTGGGGTTGTTTTTTTTTTTTTTTTTTTTTTTTTTTTTTTGCTAAGAGTTTTATTTAACTCTCTGATTCAGTCTTCTTAGAAACTCTGAAAAATATGTTGTGACTGTCAACATTTTACAAACGAGAAAACTGTTTTCAGGAGTTTGATTAGTGACTTGTCCAAGGTCATACAGAGAATAAATGGCTAGAGGGAAATGGGGATAATTTTTTTGAAAATCAAAACAAAGCAAAAATTTTAAAAAATGCAGAATTGAAAAGCTAAGGTTCTTTGGTAATCTTGAAATGCATACAAACTTAGAATAAAAATATTTAAGAAAGAAATAAAGACTAATTATTAAATTAGGGAAAACTCTAGGAAGCTAATCAATTTTGTTCTTTTTTTCTGATAGCTTGCATTAATATAAATTAAAAAACAGTTTAGTGCCAATGTAATAAAGATCTGATTTGTGCCCTACATTAGCTGCTACCTAAGCTAGAGAGACAGAAACAGAGAGAGGGACAGACAGACAGCAAGAGAGAGAGATGAGTAGCATCAAATTTTCTCATTGCAACACCTTAGTTGTTCATTGATTGCTTTGTCATATGTGCGTTGATGTGGGAGGCTACCGCAGAGTGAGTGACCCCTTGCTCAAGCCAGCAACCTTGGACATAAGGCAGAGACCTTGGGCTTCAAGCCAGCAATCTTTCAGCTTAAGCTAGAGACCATGGGGTCATGTCTAGGATCACACACTCAAGCCAGTGACCCTGTGCTCAAGCTGGTGAGCCAGCGCTAACCCAGATGAGCCCATGCTCAAGCCATGACCTCAGGGTTTCTAACCTGGGTCCTCTGTGCCACTGCCTGGGAAGGCCTTAGCTAATATTATTATAATTATTATCATTGCCTAACATTATTAAATACCTATTAGACTGTAAATAAAGGACCCTATTTTCAACCACCTATTTTAATTTTCAGATAGATGAAATCTCCTCACTCAGCCCAAAAGTAAACACCATATTTTGGCTTATTTTGTTTCTCTTTATTTATACATAAATTAAATTACTTTTCTGTCCTAATCTGCTAAAATTTTTAAATTTTCAATTCCCAAAGCCAATGCCAAATTCAGACTTCTGGCTTTGGAGAAGGACAGAAGCTAGACAAGCCAGCAAAAATATTAGATCTGGCCCAACAATCTTCTTAGATAGGAAGGTTTAGTCTTAGCCATTTCATTCACTGGGACAATTTTACTTGATTTTAAAGTCAAGTTTTCTAAATTTTTAGTCTTGTACTGTCATCACCAACATGCTTCCCATTTCTCCTCTTATAAAACTTAAGACTGACACATACCATAGATGTTCAATTATTTTTGTATTAATTATTTGAGCATTGAAGGCATTAAAAGACCTTTAATTTCTATAATTTTACTTCAAAGCATTTCTAATGGAACCATCTTCTTTTGTATTTTTCACTATATAATATGTGCCTCTTTTCTCCACCTTTCTCTCTTTCAATACCAGCTTAGAACAAAGAATCATAGTACATGGATTGTTTTAAAATAGGTCTTACATTTTCGTAGCTGTATGGAGTACTTGCTAATTGCACCAACATGAGTAGGTATTAGAAGCTGGTAGAATAAATGGCACAGGGCATATGCAGGAAGCAGGAAATACCTGAAGGCATGCTCTTAAGAAGAGAGAGTATGCTGATGAGTGTGTGTGTGTGTGTGTGTGTGTGTGTGTGTGTGTTAGAGCCGGTAGCTGAGTAGGAGGCTGGTGGGATTGAGAAAATAAAAGACAGACAACAATTGTGGTGATTGCCTGGGAGAGGGTGTGGAGAAAGGTGGAGGAAGGTATGGGGAGGTAAATGATAATGAAAAGAGACTCGAATTGGGTTGGGGAACACACAATACAATGTAGAGATGGTGTGCTATGAAACTGTCCACCTGAAACCTGTATAATTTTGTTACCCACTGTCACCTCAATACATTCAGTAAAAAAATATGTTCATAATCATTTATACTGAGTAAGTCACAATATTAGACAAAGTAGACATGGATATGAATACTTATAAAATGTGATCTGTTCATCAGTATCTTAGTTTCCAACTATCACTACACTTTCAATTTCGTTTCCTATGATACTTTAAGTTCCTTGTATCTCCTTAGTGTCTACAGCCCTTAGCATAATGCCCAATGTATAACCAATGCTTAATAAATGTTTTGTAATGATTAAATAAAAACACAAAGGATCCCACCCTTAAATAGCTTCAAATATATATATATATATATATATATATATATATATATATATATATATAGAGAGAGAGAGAGAGAGAGAGAGAGAGATGCAACATGCTTTCAATGATGTCTTCGAACATGCTGCTTCCTTTGACAAATTGGAGTCACTGTTGTAGGCATTACACAAAATTTCTTCATGTGGCTAATTCTTGTCATCTCAGACATTAATCCCTTAGGAATACTTTTCTGATTCTAGTTTGGAACACCACTTACTGTGTTCTTACAGTATCCTGAATAAGCTTTTATCTTCCATATATTTAACATAATATGATATAATTTAATACCTTCTTTACTCTTCCCTATCATTTACCATTTGTACAAGGAATTGTTTCAAGTGCTTTATTTATGATAGCTTTTAAATTCTCACAACAACCTTTCGAGATGGAAGGCAAAACTTCATTATTTTTAGAAAAGTGAAAATCTACCTGCACTAACTAGGAATTAAAAATCAACTAGTGGCCCTGGCTGTTTGGCTCAGTGAATGGAGCATTAGCCTGGTGTGCAGACATCCCAGGTTCAATTCTGGTCAGGGCACACGTGAGAAGCAACCATCTGCTTGTCTTCCCCTCTGCCCCCCTCTTCACGTCTCACAGCCAGTGTCTTGGTTGGCCTGAGCATAGGCCTCAGGCACTGAGGAGAGCTCGGTTGGTTCAAGCTTTGAGCATCAGCCCCTGGCACTAATGATAGCTGGGTTGATTTGAGCATCAACCCTAAATGGGAGTTGCCGGGTGGATCCCGGTCCAGTTGCATGCAGGAGTCTGTCTCTCTGTCTCCACTCACTTAAAAAAGGAAAGAAGAAAAAAAATATCAACTAAAATCTTGTAGTCTGAATAATATTTTGTTGTTGTTTTTGTGTAAAATTATTCATCTTTTTTTTATTTTATTTAGACAATTAAATTTAACAGGGTGACATTGATCAATTATAGTATATAGATTCAGAGAAAACATCTCCAGGTCATTTTGACATTTGATTATGTTGCATACCCATCAGCCAAAGTCAAATTGTCCTCCATCACCTGTTATCTGGTTTCCTTTATGCCCCTCTCCTCCTTTACCCTCCCTCTGTTAGCCATGTTTATATAATTGCTTTTTATTTCTCAACTTGACTAATAGAGGAATAAGGACTGGAGGAGTCAGTAACAAACATAAATAAAATTTAAATGTATGTTGGAAGCCCAACTTAGAGATAATTGAAGATCAAGAGCCATATTTTAACTTCTCTTTTGAAAATATAATATGGTAGCCTTTTATATAACTATGTTAAGAATATTCACCTACTCTCTGGTTGAACGTAGAACAAAAACTAAACCCCGCATCATGGCCCCCCAACTGTAAATATCAGGCCTCCTTTCTGTTCCTTATGTCTGAGGAGCACTCTCTAACTTTGGAGCTTTTGAAATCCATCTTTCTGCCTAGAAACTCTGCACTCCACACTTTGCACAAGCTCCCTCACATTGTTTAGTTTGTACTTCAAGTCCTGTGAGAGGGATGTCCCTTGAAATAAATCCTAAAGTAGCCCTTTCTTCTCTGCACACTTTGTTATGACATCTGCTACATTCATTGCATTTATCTTCTATTGTCTTATTTATTAATTTAAACTGTTACTTATATATTATGTTTCCACCAATAGAGAATATAAGTACCATGAAAGGAGAACCATCAGTCTTACTCACTGTTAACCTCAGCACGTAGAATAAAGACAGGTCCATAGTTGGTATTCAATAAATATTTGAGTAAGGAAGAATATAAAGTTATATGATATGCTTATAATTAAAACTTCCTAAATATGGTCCAGGCGCTATCATACCATTTGTTAATTTAAGGTTCAAAGTCATTTAAATTTTCTACAGGAAAATAAATATTATTAGGGGATTTTGTCGAATAAAGCATAAAACTTATTTTAAAAAATCTTTATATATAAGGGGGATTCATGAATGACAATGTAGGGTCAAAGAGTAGGCTATCAAACTCATCTTTATCCACATTATTTATAACTTCTATTTTCTAATTTTCCCTCAATTTCTGTCATAATAGACTATATATACTCTGTTCCAAGGTGTATATGCATATATATCATATATATCATACATATGTATGATTTTAACATGTTATATATAAATATAATATGCAATTGACATATAGAATTTATATGCTTCATGTATATGTTTATGTATGTATATATATGTATATGCATATATATGTGTATATAATGCAGATATAAGTATATGATGTATATGTGGTTAAACTTTAGTTTTATAGAAAGGAATTTTAAATCTTTTAGATGTTTTTAAATGGACCATATGTAGCCAGTGAGATATTATTAGTGTATTTTTCATTAAAAAATAAAAGAGGACTTCTCCATATGATAATAGAACTATGTTATTTAGAACAACCCTCTCGCAGAGAACAACAAATATTTGAAATTTTATTTTATTTCTTTATATCTAACTGAAATCACTGAAGAATTAACAAGTAAATAAATAATTAGGAAATCCAGGGAGCTTAGAAGCTGAGGAAAGCTTTTAATAATGTTACCAATCTAGGCAAGATGGAAATAGACTTTCTATTAGTCTCTTGGCAGAAATAAATGTAAACCATATTCAGAAAAAGTGACAAGCTTCACATGACCTCTGTGATCCTTTCTATATCATATTTGGCACACAATAAAAAAATAGGCTTAGAAGGAGATGAGACAACATCATTGAACACTACAAAATAATAGACAATAGAAATAGAGCCAACAAGATTTTAGATACAGAGAATTTAAAGGAAATATACCAAAGGAAGGAAGGAAGGAAGGAAGGAAGGAAGGAAGGAAGGAAGGAAGGAAGGAAGGAAGGAAGGAAGGAGGGAGGGAGGGAGGGAGGGAGGGAGGGAGGGAGGGAGGGAGGGAGGGAGGGAGGGAGGGAGGGAGGGAGGGAGGGAAAGAAATATATCTACTAAACTTTGGGGACATAAAAGAGAAAATTAGGATTTCAACTAGATATTCTTTTTTATTCTTAGTCATTCTTTTTAATTTTTTTTTTACTTTAAGTAATTTAAAAAAATTTTCAATTATAGTTGACATACAATATCATATTAGGTTCAGATGTATAACCCAGTGATTAGACATTATATAACTTACTAATAATGATCACCCTGATAAATCTATACCCGTCTGACTCCATACATGGTTGTTACAGTACTGCTGACTGTATTCCCTAGGATGCACTTTATATCCCCTGACTATTCTGTAACTACAAATTTGTACTTCTTAATCCTTCACCTTTTTCACTCATTCCCCCAAGCCCTCGCCCATCTGGCAGCCCTCAAAATGGTCTCTGTATCTATGAGTCTGTTTTGGTTCTGTTTATTGTTTTTTAAGATTCAATTCTTGATAGTTGCATATTTATTTCCATTTTATTAATATTTTTAGTCTTTTTTTTTCTTCTCCTTGAAGAGGACCTTTTAATATTTCATGTAATACTTATTTGGTGGTGATAACTCCTTTTAGCTTTTTCTTGTCTGGGAAATAGATAAATATGGCCTTCAGTTCTAAATGATAGCTTTGCCCGGTAGAATATTCTTCATTATAGGTCCTTACTTTTCATCGTTTTGAATATTTCTTGCCACTCTCTTCTGGCTGCCAAGTTTCTGTTGAGAAATCAGCTGACAGTCTTAGGGGAGCTCCCTTGTAAACTGCTTTTAAGATTCTCTCTGTTTTTAACTTTTGGCATTTTAATTATGATATCTCTTGGTGTGGGCCACTTTAGTTCATCTTGTCTGAGACTCTGTGCTTCCTGGACTTGCTTGTCTATTTCCTTCACCAGGTTAGGGATATTTTCCATCATTATTTTTTCACAGAGATTTGCAATTCCTTGCTCTCTCTTCTCCTGCTGGCATCCCCGTGATGTGAATGTTGGTATGCCTGAATTTGTCCCAGAGGCTCATTGCACTATTCTCATTTTTTAATTATATTTCTTTTATTGTTGTTTTTTTGGAGGGGGCACTATTTTCTGCTTTCCTATCTTCCAAATCTCTGTCTCAGTCCTCTGCTTCATCTCTTCCACTGTTGGTTCACCGTAATATATTCAACTCAGTTACTGTATTATTCATTTCTAACTGGTTCTTTTTTATATTTTCTCTCTCCTTGGTGAAGTTCTCACCAAGTTCATCTGCTCTTCCCTGAGTTCATTGAGCATCCGTATTACCAGTGTTTTGAACTCTGCATCTAGTAGGTTGCTTGTCTCCATTTTGTTTAGTTCTTTTTCTGGATTTTTGTTCTTTTCTTTCATTTGGGACATGCTTCTTTGACTCCTCATTTTGGCAGCTTCTTTGTGTTGATTTCTATGTGTTCAGTGGAGCTGCTATGCCTACGGGCTTAGTAGAGTCGCTTTATGTAGTAGCTGTCCAGTAGTACAGCCTTCCCATCACGTGAGCTGGGACTCCAGGTGTACCTCTGTGTGTACTCCGTGTAGCCTTCTGTTGCACTTGAGCCTTGATTGCTGTTGGCATGTCAGTGGGAGAAATTTAGCCCCAGGCAAAAATGGACTGTGACTATGGTGGAGATCAGTGGTTCCTCCAGCGGGGCTCTTGTGCTTGCTGAGACTGCTCCTTGAGTGTGTCGCTTGTGGAGGTGGCTGGATATTGCTTCGATGTGTCCTCTGGGTGCACTGGCTCTTGGGTCTCCCAGGAGCTGGAGGCCAAGGTCAGCCACCACCTGTGTTCTGCCCAGGCCCACGCAGCATGAGGTACAAAGCGATCTGTAGATGGCTGCTACTCGTGCTGGACTTGGAGGTACCCAGGAGAGGCCACGCTGTGAACCAAGGCCAGCTGCTGCTAGTGCCAGGCCTGGGCCCACTTGATGAGAAGTAAAGGACATATTGGCTCCAGATGCTGCTTATTTGAGAGATTTTAGGAAAGTCTGAAGCATAAGCCAAAACAGGTTGTTTGTATGGAGAAGCCACTGGAAACAGCTCGGGCGGGCCTGAGAGCTGGATGGAGAAGGGTCTCAGGGAATCACCATGGCTGGGGAAATACTGTCACCCAGTGCCAGGCCGGTGGCTGAGGCCAGGCAGGTTCACATTGGATTTGGTCAGACGGTAGAGGAACTGTGGAGCCAGAAAGCACAGGGTTGTTCCTGTTTAGTAGAGTCTCAGAATGGCGGGCAGGCACACAGGTGGAAGAAAACCACTTCTCCCAACGGCGGGTGAGCAAAGAGCAGAATCACCCCTCATGGTGGCAGGCAAGTGAACAGGAAAATGAATCCTCACAGCCCCTCATGGTGGTGGGCAAGTAATACACACCAAGAGCAAGCACCCATAGCCTTACATATGCTATACACACACGCCTCTGCCATGTGCGCATGCACTAATCATGCAAAGTGCAAGAGAGCAAGCCTAACACAGCTGTTTCCCCAGCACTCCACTCCTTTAGAGTTGCTCGTCTCACAATCTACGTGACAGATATCTTCTGTGATGGACTGTGTGAGGAATGAGGTATATTACATAAACAGAGACTACAGCAACGGCACAAACTGTACCAAAAATGACAATACAGTAATTATAAAGGTGCTCTTCACAATATCTGAGCAATCTGCCCAGGGAGTTAACTGGAGGCCCACCTCTATCCCCCTACCCAACGGTGCTAACAAAGCCACCCATTATAGGTGGGGAGGGCTGTGCAGTCCAGGGCCATGTCCGTTGAAGAAAGCATCCTTGGTGCACCTCTGCAACTGGATACGAACAGCTGCCTGAAGCAGGAGGACCTCCACAGATGCTGCCCCCCACAGGGTCTCTCATTACTGTCCATAAGTGGTGTATCCATCGAGCAAGGGAGCCACTGCTCCCCTCTTGTTGCAGTCCCTTCTTCAAGGTCCATTACACCACTCAATGATCAGTTCATTACAGACAGCCCAGCTGTCTGTGCAAGTCACCAACATAAAGGTCCATTACAGGCACTTAGCCATACAGTTAGTTCTTTGATCGTGGATTTCAACACCTCTCCATAAGTGCTCTGTTGTCAAAAGCCCCATCCAAATGCCTCAGCAAGCTCACAGGGCCTGGCTGAGTCAAACACATTCAAGGCCTATGTTGCCTTGACAGTTCTTTTAGCAGCTTCAAAAATACCTATTATTTTCTAAGGCCAACACCTGCTGCACATAAGAAGGGGACCAGAGGATTGTCAATTTCATAGCCCCTGCCCATCCGCATTAGACAGATCCCTCAGCCTTCCCCGTATTCAAACTGGAATAACGGTTCTTGGGGATCCTCCTCTCCCTCAGTTGTCTGCTGTCTCCATCATTTGATCCTGCACACATGCAACCTGAACGTCAGTCATTTTCTTGTCAGCTGTTGGGCCACTCGCTTCTACCACTTTTTCAGTGGCTGGAACCTCTGTTCTGGTTTAAGCTGCCACCAAAACTCTAACAGGATTCTATTAGACCTGCCATCTAATTTCTCCTTATCTGTCCTGGCTGCAATCAAGACTACCCACATCTGTGTTTGGGTAATTTTTACAGGCTTGTTTCTCTTGTCAGTCGAAGGCAGTGGGGCAACATGGGAAGTAGCCCACACAGCCTTATGGTTCTGTGCTGCCTCCACCTCCCCCAAACCTGCCACTATCTGTGTAATAGTCTTGATGGGCTGCCCCACATAGGGGCTCAACAGAGCCACTAGTGACTCAAAAGGGTTGATGGTGCTACAGAGAATGTGGTCCCTCCTCCCTGCCATAAAGACTTCCTTAACTGGCCCACAGGACCTCAGTTTGAAAGTAACATTCCTCATACCTAGTCCCCAGAGGACCTGATGCAGCTCAGTATATGACTGCTACTAACTCAGAAACTCCAGCAAGTCCCCAGCATTCTGCTAGACTACACAAAGGGCAGCCATCACCCATTCTAATAGGGCAGTGATCCCCAACCTATTTTGGGCCACGGACCGGTTTAATGTCAGAAAATATTTTCACGGACCGGCCTTTAGGGTGGGATGGATAAATGTATCACGTGACCGAGACAAGCATCAAGAGTGAGTCTTAGACGGATGTAACAGAGGGAATCTGGACTTTTTTTTTTTTTTTTTTTGTATTTTTCTGAAGCTGGAAACAGGGAGAGACAGTCAGACAGACACCCGCATGCGCCCGACCGGGATCCACCCGGCACGCCCACCAGGGGCGACGCTCTGCCCACCAGGGGGCGATGCTCTGCCCCTCTGGGGCATCGCTCTGCCGCGACCAGAGCCACTCTAGTGCCTGGGGCAGAGGCCAAGGAGCCATCCCCAGCGCCCGGGCCATCTTTGCTCCAATGGAGCCTTGGCTGCGGGAGGGGAAGAGAGAGACAGAGAGGAAGGGGGGGGGTGGAGAAGCAAATGGACACTTCTCCTGTGTGCCCTGGCCGGGAATCAAACCCAGGTCCCCGCACGCCAGGCCGATGCTCTACTGCTGAGCCAACCGGCCAGGGCCTGGACATTTTTTAAAAAATTAAACATTGTTCAGACTTAAATATAAATAAAACAGAAATAATGTAAGTTACTTATTCTTTCTCTGCGGACTGGTACCAAATGGCCCACAGACCGGTACCATTCCGTGGCCCAGGGGTTGGGGACCATTGTAATAGGGTATGGCAGTTTTGAAGATGCTGTCTCAAGGAGGAGTGCATGGTAATGGTGGCTAATTTTTCCATCTTTGTTCCAGAGAGCATGATGCCATCCACCCCCTATGTCTCACAACTGCAACAACCAAGCTGCCAGGGACTTGGTGGGTTTCTGCCTGAATTTTGTCCCTAATTCTGTCAACTATCTGAGTGTAGGGCTGGACCGCAGAGTGCTCAACTCCTTTCAGAGGGGTTGTGCCTGCCCCTGAGGCACTTTTGGCTTCTGGGAGACCAACCACCAGCCAGGCTCTGAATCTGCTGATGGCAGTTTCAGCCCAAACCTATTCTCCTCAGAAAAGGAATTGTAAACTCCTGCTACCTCTGACTCCGAGTTCTTCTCCTAGCACAGATACAGCTCCTTTTTCAGCAACCTCTTCGGTTCTTGCAGCTGCTGGCTCTCAACCTGAAACTGAAACTGAAGCTCTTGAAGTCACAGCTCTTTCTCTAACAACTAGCAGTGCCAGTGTTCAACTTTAAGGGCAAACTGGATTTCTCAACCCAGCAATTCCTTCTCCATCAACTGTTTCAGCTCCTGCCGTTGTTGGTGCTCATTCTCAAGCTCACACTGGAGTTCTCAAACTCAGGTGGACTCTCTCATGGAGCTTTCAGTTTCTGCTCACCAGGCTGTAAGAAACACCCAGCCAGTGGCCCTCAACATGGTGGCCATAGAGAACCACATGCTCAAGAACAGCCACTCCTCTATTCCACCTGTCAAGGGTGTTGGTGGCTCTGAAAGGGTCTGATCTGAGTCATTCTAGATATAATGCTGGTGGCCGAGGCCAAGCAAGTTCACATTGGATTTGGGCAGGCAGTAGAGAAACTGTGGAACCAGAAAGTGTAGGGTCATTCTCGTTTATTAGAATCTCCCAACAGTGGGCAAGCACAAAGGCAGGAGGAAACCACTCCTCCCAGAAGTGGGTGAGCAAAGAGCAAAACTACTCCTTGTGGCAGCAGGCGAGTGAACAGGAAAACAGCTGCTCATGGTGGCAGGCAAGCGACCTGCCAAACGGCTCCTCACCGTGGTGGGCAAACGATCTGCACCAACGGAAAGCATTTGTAGCCTTACATAGGCTATGCACTTTTCACGCACTAATCATGCAAAGTGCAAGTGAGCAAGCCTAACACAGCTGTTTTCCCAACACCCAGGTTGTGAGAGACTCAGATATGGTATCTACTTGCTGACTCTGTGAAGGGGAGGTTAACAAAAAGAACAATGACCTCTGCCAGCACTTCTGTCTGGAAGAGACCCCTCCAGATCTTGCTCTGATGCCATACTTCAGTTCCTCTGCATATATCCCTCATGCCTTTTGAGCTGCTGCCCTGGCATGGGAGTTTAGGGAAATTCCAAGCAAGTTGGGGGGAGGGGGCTTTAAGAAGAATAGCTAGGACTCCAGCAGCCTTTGCCTCACTAACTCACAATCCCTGCTGGTTTTTATAGCCTGACATAATGGGTACTTCTCTTCCTGGCACTCAGCCTCTGGGAGCCCTGGACCAGGGGTCCTGGTGTGGGACTGGGATCCCTCACTCCTCAGGGGAAATCTCTGCAGCTTAGATATCCCTCCTGAGTTTTAACCCCCACACATGGGTGTGGGACCAGCCTGTGCTATGTCTCTGCCCCTCCTACCAGTCTTGATGTGGCTTCTTATTTATATTCTTAGATGTAGAACTTCTGTTCAGCTAAATTCCGGGCAGTTCTGAATGACGGTTATTCTGTAGTTTAGTTGTAATTTTGTTGTGGTTGTGGGTAGATGTGAGTACCATATTTGCCTATGCAGCCATCTTGACAGGGAGCCTCAATAAGATTTTAAACCTATAAAAATATTCAAATGAAAAGTCTGTAACTTAAAAGCACCACTGAAGTTAAGAACTCAGTGGATGCATTTAACTATAGAAGTGAAGAGAGAATTACTGGACTGAAAAATAGCTCTGAAAGAAATATCTAAAGTGAAACATGAAATGAAAGATAATATAATATATATACAAGAGTAGAAAAGAGATATAAACTACAACAAAATATCTAACAGACATGTAATTATAGACCAAGAAAAAGAGATGAAAGAATGGTTTAGAAGTAATACTTGAAGAATTAGCCTGACCAGGCGGTGGTGCAGTGGATAGAGTGTCAGACTGGGATGCAGAGGACCCAGGTTGGAGACTCTGAAGTTGCCAGCTTGAGGGTGGGCTCATCTGGTTTTAGCAAAGCTCACCAGCTTGCACCCAAGGTCACTGGCTTGAGCAAGGGATTACTCGGCCTGCTGAAGGCCCATGGTCAAGGCACATATGAAAAAGCAATCAATGAACAACTAAGGTGTCGCAACGAAAAACTGATGATTGATGCTTCTCATCTCTCTCCGATCCCATCTGTCTGTCCCTATCTATCCCTCTCTCTGACTCTCTCTCTCTGTCTCTATAATAAAAAAAAGAATATTTGAGAATTTACCAAAGTAAGAAAAACCTTTAAATTATGGATTTAAGAAACTTCATAAATCACAAAGAAAATATATACAAAGAAAACTACACTGTAACAGATCATAGAGAAAACACAAGAGAAAAATTTTAATTAGAGCCAGAGGGAAAAAATGCAAATTATTTTCAAAGGAGCAATAACAGTAAGTGACTTCTTAATGGCAAACCTGAAAGCCAGAATACAATTGTTATAGATCATGCTCTCCTCCCACAAAATTAACAGGTTGCATCCCTAAACCTAAATATGACTGTATTTGAGATAGGGTTTTTTCCTGCCCTGTGGTGATGCAGTGAATAAAGCGTCGACCTGGAATGCTGAGGTAGCTGGTTCAAAACCTTGGGCTTGCCAGGTTAAGGCACGTATGGGAGTTGATGCTTTCTGCTCCTCTCCCTTTTCTTGTTTCTTTCTTTCTCTTTTTCTCTTTTTTTATCTCTAAAAATGAATAAATAAATAAATAAATAAATATCTAAAAAACGCAAGTGTTTAAAAAAATAACAATAAATTTAAAAAGAAAGCGGGGAGCTTTTAAGGAGGTAATTTAGGTTAAATGAGATCAAGTGAGTGGGTCCTTGATCCACTAGAACAGGTATCTTTATAAAAGGAGAATGAGACACCAGAAATGCCTTTTCACAGAGGAAAGGCCATATGAAGATACGTGGACAAGGTAGCCATCTGCAAGCCAAGAAGAGGCCTCAGAAGAGACTAAACTTAGCACCTTGATCTCAGACTTTCAGCCTTCAGAGGTATGAGAAAAAAAATTCTGTTGTTTAATTCCCACTCTGTGGTATCTTGTTATGGCAGCCCAAGCTGACTAATACACAGTGTAATCATATCTTCAAAGCCCTAAAATAAAGTTTCATTATGGGAGTGTCCAACAAAATTTTCTCCTTTAAAAATGAAAGCAAGGCACTTCTATCACTCAGCTCTTCACCGGCTGCTTCTCTGTAGAGCTGCAAAGAAGAAGGAGGAGGATTCCTGGATTCCTGAATTAAAGTTTTGCAGAGAAAGCAGGGAAGGCTAGTGGTTCCAGAAGAAGACTTTGGCACCTTTTTGTTGTCTGTGTTGTTCCTTGCCTTTGAAAGCAACTTTTGTCCCCACCTGTATTAGGCACCCATGTAGTTGTTAAGTAGGACACTATTAATATATCTTGGATAGCCAATAATCCTATCAAGGTCTCAGAGAATTATTAAAAAAACATTATAAAGTTCATCATCACTGATATTACTCTTCTATCTAAAGAAGGCCAAATAAAATAACAAAGTAACAATGGTTCAGACTGAGAAGACTTAGATTTTATCTTGTACAGAGATACACTAACATAATAATGATAAAGCAAATGCTTAAGTTAGCAATGAAATATGGGAAGTATCTCAAACTGAAAGTTTCAGGAATTGACAGTATTAAGATCTCTGAAAGTGGAGTGACAAGGTTATTGAAATATGTAGGTCTAGGTTATCTCGAAAAATATTTGAACCTAATTCTTTAGATAGGATAAGACAGTCTTTGAACTCACACACAGCATATTTATTTGAGATTCTTAGCAGCTTGCTAAAATTAAGAAGAATAAGTATAGGTATACCCAATAAATACTAAGGCTTCAAGTTCTTCCCCTACTCAGCTCCCAGAATGCTGATAATCACGTCTTGTAGTAGTCAAGCGGAGGGCCCATAACACAATACCATACAATAGGTGGCTTAAAAAGAAGAAAATTACTTCTTATACTTCTGGAGGCTGGAAAATCCAAAATCAAAGTTTTAGTTGATTTGTTTCCTGGTGAGAGTTCTCCTACTGGCTTAGAGATGGCTACCGTCTTGCTGTAGACACATATGGCCTTTTCTTGGTACATGCACAAGGAGAGAGAGAGAGAGAGAGAGAGAGAGAGAGAGATCACTCTTTCTGTCTTATGGGACCACTAATCCAAGGGACCCATCTGTGTGACTTCATCTATGCATAGTTACTACCCAAACACCTCTACTCCAAAAACCATCACATTGGGAATTATGGTTTCAACATAGTAGTTTTAGGGAAGCACAAACATTCAGTTCATATCACCATGCATTAAACCTCCAGAAAGAGGATTAGAAGAGTCTTTCTGGAGATTCTTATCAGTTCATGAGGAAGCATCCAAATAATGACATCAGTTATTTTCTATATAGGACTCAGATAGGTCACAGTAAGGTGAACTTCTTTGATGATAGGTCGCACCCACTTGTGCAGTTTTCTATCAGTTTTATAGATCACCAGTCTAAAATGAAGCACATAAATGAGGATTCTTAAACATCTAAAAGAAACCTATAAAATGGAAGGTAGAGAAAGAAAACTTAACAAACGTAATAATCAATTTGAAAGAAACAGATGGTACCAAGTAAAAAGATCTTCAAAAATACCATGACCATTTTCATAAACATAAGAAAAGATTGCATTCATAAAATAAGAGAGAAATCAGAGAACAAAAAAATATCTCTTTGAAAATAAAAACATGATAACAGAAATGAAAACTTGGCAGAAGATCAAGTTAGAATTTGTATGAAGGAGATTTCCCAGAAATTTGAGCAAAAATACAAACTGATGGGAAACATGAGAGAAAACAAAGAGAAAAGACTTAGTCCAAGAGGTCCAACCCTTGATAAATAATAGGCAATCCAAAAAGAGAAAATATAGCAACAGCAAATAGATGGAAGGAAATTATCAAAAGAAAGCATTCTAAAAAAATGCCAAAACTAAGGGATACCAGTTTCCAGATCAAGAGGACCCATTAAATATTAGAAGAATGAATGAAAATTAACCCATATTTGTGGCATATCTTAGAAAAAAAATATCATAAAACCAGAGACAATGGAAAGAGCCTAAAAGTGCTCCAGAAAGAAAAACATATCACTTCCAATGGATCATTTATCTAGAAGTCATTGAATTTTCCAATATTAATCTTAGAACCTAGAAGATAATAAGACAGTATATTCAACATTCTTAGGAAAAGTTACTTTCAATGTTCAAGAGCATAAAGAGGCAAACTATTAATAAAACTTGCCCTGGCCGTTGGCTCAGTGGATAGAGTGCTGACCTGACATATACATCCTGGATTTGTTCCCTGTCAGGGCACACGGGAGAAGCAACCATCTGCTTCTTTTTTCCTCTTTATCTCCCTTTTCTCCCTCTTCCCCTGCCACATCCAGTGGCTCAATTGGTTAAAGCATGGCCCCCAGCTCTGAGGATAGCTCGGTTGGTCCAAGCACATCAGCCCTCAGTTACTAAAAATAGCTCAGTACTCGAGCATTAGCCTTAGATGGGATTGCTGAGTAGATCTCAGTCGGGCACATGTGGGAGTCTGTCTCATTATCTACCTTTCACTTACCTAAAAAAATATATTAATAAAAATAATAAAATAAAAATATAAAAGCATGCCAAGTCTTAATTTATTTCCATTGCAACCTTGCTTTGGAAGGTATTGGGGGACCTCTTCCACAAAAATGAAGTAAACTATGAAAAAGGAATACATGAGATCTAGCAAGAAAAATAGACAAAGGAATCTTTACAGTGATGGGAGATCCCAGGATGACAGCTCATGAAGGATTAGAGATTATACACTCCATGATGACAGAAAACATCATGAGTAATCTCTCTGATGCAAGAAAATCTTACTGATTGTCTGATGTGCAGGATTATAATTGATGGGAGTTACCCTCTTTAGGAAGAGTTTGCAATGAACTAAGATGTGTATAGAATCCTAATGCTTGAACATGTAGATGTACCCTGCTAACACAGATTGGTGACTAATGATTTTACATAGAAAACTAAATGTAAAAATGAGATAACTAAATGTGAGAAGACACAGTTATACAAGAAGAGAAATGTAACCTGTAGCTATTGTGCCATATTTTCTATTAGTAGCTGTGTGTTTTGAGTTCAAATCAACCCATTAAATTTGTGAAACACAATAGACCTTATACATTAAATTTACTGTACTTTAAAGAAGAACAAAGAAGAGGAGTCCACAATGCATGCTTAGTATAGTGAGGACATTGTGATGCCAGGACACAGCATCTGGTGTCCTAGCCATTCTGTGCTTAGGAAATATGTGGGCATGAGAGATGAGGTGTGACTGTGGACAATCTGTTAAAGAAAGCCATCAGCTCTGGAGATCCCAGCAGCTTTTATAATTATTTAGTCATGTAGTCTCCTCAGGTATCTGCCCAGCTAGTTACATAGGCCACTTAGGGCTGCAGCAAATCCCAGTCCTCTGGTTCAGTTGCACTTCATCAATATTGGTTACTTAGTGCTCTTGAACAATCTCAACAATGAGGTAAAAGTGCTTGGTCTGGTACGTCTGAATTCTCACTGAGCTTGGGTTGAGTATAGATTAAATTCTAACAATTTCTTGACTTGAGGATCAAATACTTATTCTTCCTTGCAACTGGAGGAAAATCATAGAACAAGCTATTAACTGTTCTCTCTGGTATCCTCCATGGCTCATCTGTAGATGATACGTACTAGTCATACATAGGTAAATTATGATCTAAACAAAAATTATAATTTGTCTAGGAATGGGAAGAGGAGGTATATGTGTGTATTGTAGAGGTGATATAAAAGGACTAAACCTTTGTCATTCATGTTGTGAAGTTATAGATAATATAAAATTTTTCAAAAATACAAAAAATATATGCAGGCTAATTGTAGAAGCAATGACTAATATGGCTGAATGTGACTGCCTTTAAGAGTATAATTGGGGATAGGGAGGGATAAATCTGGGATTGCCATTTTTCATTTTTAAAATGGTATACATATATAACCTTGATGAAATTTAATTTTTTAAATGGTTAAATGAGATTTAAAAATTTATTTTATTGGGGCAATACTGGTTAGCATAATTAGAAAGGTGTCCAATTCTAAAACACATCTCTGTTCATTATATTGTGTGTTCACCTACCCCCAAGTTGAGTCTCCATCCATTAACATTTAAACCCCTACACTCTTCTCCACCTCCTCCCCCCCCTTCTGGCAATTACCACACTGTTGTCTGTGACCCAGTTTTTTCTTTTATGCTCAATCTCTCCATCCCCTCACCAACCTAGCCCCAAAAGCTGTCAGCTTCTTAATACTAGACAGCTTATATGAGCCTGTCACTATTTTTCTAGTTAGTTCATTTTGGTCATTAGATTCCTCATATGAGTGAAATCATATGCTACTTGTCTTTCTCTGACTGGCTTATTTCACTTAACATAATGCTCTTCAGGTCCATCCACACTGTTGCAAAAGGTAAGATTTTCTTTTTTTATGGTTGTGCAGTACTCCATTGTGTAAGTGTACTACAACTTTTTTATTCACTCATCTACTGATTGGCAATTGGGGCATATCCAAATCTTGGCTATTGTAAATAATTCTACAATGAACATAGGAGTGCATATATTCTTTCAAATTAGTGTTTTGGGATTCTTAGGCTATATTACCAGAAGTGGAATCTCTGGGTCAAAAGACTGTTCCGTTTTTAATTTTTTGAAGTTACTCCATACTGCTTTCCACAGTGGCTGTACCAATCTGCATTCCCACCAACAGTGCAATAGGGTTCCCTTTTCTCCACACCCTTGCCAACACTTGTTTGTTGATTTATTGATGATAGTTACTCTGACATGTGTGAGGTGATATCTCATTGTGGTTTTAATTTGCATTTCTCTTATGATTAGTGATGTTGAGCATCTTTTTATATGTCTATTGGCCATTTTTATGTCCTCTTTAGAGAAGTATCTATTCAGGGTTTTGTTGTGGGTTTGGGTTTTTTTTGCATATTTTTAATTGGATTGCTTGCTTTTTTGTTATTAAATTTTATGAATCTTTATAAATTTTGAATATTAATCTCTTATCACAGTGGTCCCCAATCCCCGGGTCACGGACCGGTACTGGTCTGTGGGCCATTTGGTACTGGTCTGCAGAGAAAGAATAAATAACTTACATTATTTGTTTTATTTATATTTAAGTCTGAACAATGTTTTATTTTTTTTTAAATGACCATCTAAGACTCACTTTTGATGCTTGTCTCAGTCACGTGATACATTTATTTGTCCCACCCAAAAGGCCAGTCCGTGAAAATATTTTCTGACATTAAATCGGTCCGTGGCCCAAAAAAGGTTGGGGACCACTGTCTTATCAGATGTACTGGCAAATACGTTCTCTCATTTAGTGTATTATTTTTTCATTTTGTTGATGGTTTTCTTTGCTGTGAAAAAAAAACATTTTTAGTTTGATATAGTCCCATTTGTTTATTTTTTTTGTTTCTTTGCCTGAGGATATAGATCAGAAAAATTATTGCTACAAGAAATATCTGAGATTTTATTCCCTATGTTTTCTTCTAGGATTTTTATGATTGCAAGCCTAATACAGTGTGTCCATAAAGTCATGGTGCACTTTTGACCGGTCACAGGAAAGCAACAAAAGACGATAGAAATGTGAAATCACCAAATACAAGGAAAACCCTCCCAGTTTCTGTAGGATGAGTGGCAGCATGTGTGCATGCGCAGATGATGATGTAACACCGTGTATACAGCAGAGCAGCCCACGGCCATGCCAGTTGAGATGTGGACGGTACAGAGGAAAGTTCAGTGTGTTCTGTGGCTTGCTAAATTCGAATCCATAACCAAAGTGCAACGTGAATATCGGCGCATTTATAACAAAGCGCCACCACATAGGAATAACATTACTCAGTGGGATAAGCAGTTGAAGGAAACTGGCAGTTTGGAGGAGAAATCCCATTCCGGTAGGCCATCAGTCAGTGACGAGTCTGTAGAGGCTATATGGGATAGCTACCAAAGGAGCCCTAAAAAATCTGTGCATGAGCCCACATAGAACTGCACTGAATAGGTATGAAACTGAGAGAGTTTTCTTTTTATTTGGTGCAGATTTCACATTTCTATCGTCTTTTGTTGCTTTCCTGTGACTGGTCAAAAGTGCACCATGATTTTATGGACACACTGTATTTAAATCTTTAACACATTTTAATTTTATTCTTGTGTATGGCATAAGAAGGTGGTCTAGGTTCATTTTTTGTTCATTTATCTGTCCAATTACCCAACACTATTTGTTGAATAGACTGTTTTTACTCCATTATATGTTCTTGCCTCCTTTGTCAAGTATTAGTTGACCATTATAGGTGTAGGTTGATTTTTGAGATCCCTATTCTGTTCCACTGATCTATATGTCTGTTTTTATGTCAGTAGCATCTGTTTTGATTATTATGGCCTTTTAGTATAGTTTGATATCAAGTAGCATGATTCCTCCAACTTTGTTATTCTTTATAAAGACAGCTGTAGCTATTTGGGGTCTTTTGTGGCTCTGAATAAATTTTGGAAATAATTGTTCTAGTTCTGTGAAACACACCATTGGTATCTTAATAGGAATTGCATTGAATCTATGGCTTATTTTGGGTAGTATAGACATTTTAACAAGGTTAATTCTTCCTAGCCATAAACATGGTATATGCTTCCCCTTATTTGTGTTTTCTCTGACTTCTTTCTTCAGTGTTTTATACTTTTCTGAGTATAAGTCTTTTACTTCTTTGGTTAAACTTATTTCTCGGTGTTTTGCTTTTTGTAAGCAATTGTGAATGGTATTGTTTTCTTAGTTTCCCTTTCTGATCGTTTATTATCAGTGTATAAAGTACAACTGATTTCTGTATATTTATTTTGTGCCCTTCTAATTTAATAAATTCATCATCAATTCTAGTAGTTTTTTGGTAAATTCTTTAAGGTTTTCTGTATACAACATCATGCCATGTGCAAATAAGGATGGCTTTACATCTTCCTTTCAAATTTGAATGCCTTTTCTTTCTTCCTCTTATCTGATCACTATGGGTAGGAATTCCAGTAATATATTGAACAATAGTAGTGATAGCAGATATCTCTCTCTTGTTTCTGATCTTAAGGTTATGGGTTTGTCATATATGGGATTTGTTACATTGAACTATGTTCCCTTGATTTCTACTTTGCTGAACATTTTTAACATAAATGGGTCCTGAATTTTATCAAATTTTCTGTATATATTGATATGATCATATGATTTTTATCTTTAATTTTGTTTTTGTGGTATATCACGTTTATTGTTTTGCAGATGTTGTATCAGCCTTGTGTCCCTTGAATAATCACACTTGATCATAATATATGACCTTTGTAATGTATTTCTGGATTCAGTTTGCTAATATTTTGTTGAGGATTTTAGCATCCATGTTTCTCAGCAATATTGGCCTAAAATTTCTTTCGTTGTAGTGTCTTTATCTGGTTTTGGAATTAGGATAATGCTGGTCTCATAAAATGTGCTTGGAATTCTTCCCTCCTCCTGAATTTTTTGGAATAGTTGTAGAAGGATAGGTATTAATTCTTCTTTGAATGTTTGGTATAATTCACCAGTGAAGCCATCCAGCCCGGGACTATTGTTTGTTGGAAGTTTTTGATTACTGTTTCAATTTCACTATCTGTAATTTATTATTTTAGATTCTCTGATTCTTCCTGATTCAGTTTTGAAAGGTTGTATGTTTCTAGGAATTTATGCGTATTGTACAGATTGTCCAGGTTGTTGGCATATAGTTGTTCATAATATTTTCTTACAATTCTTTGTATTTCTTTGGTATTTATTGTTATTTCTCTTCTTTCATCTCTGATTTTATTTGTTTGAGTCCTCTCTCTTTTTTCTTAATTAGTCTGGATAAATGTTTGTCAATCTTGTTTATCTTTTCAAAGAACCATCTCTTGATTTCATTGATCTTTTATTTTTTTTAGACTCTCTTGTTTATTTCTGCTCTGATATTTATTGTTTCATTCTTCTATTCACTTTGGCCTTTGTTTGTTATTCTTTTCTTAAGTTCCTATAAGAGTAAAGATAGATTGTTCATTTGAGATTTTTCTTACTTCTTGAGATAGGCCTGTAATGCTATGTATTTTCCTCTTAGGACTGCTTTTGCTGTGTTTCATAGATTTTGGGTTGTTGTGTTCTTGTTTTCATTTGTCTCAAGGTATCTTTTGATCTATTGTGTTCTTATTGTTAATATTCATTGTTTAAAAATATGTTATTTAGACTCCATGTTTTTGTATGTTTTTGTTTTTTTTCTTGTGATTGAGTTTTAGTTTTATACAATTATGGTCAGAAAAGGTGCTTGATATGATTTCTATCTTCTTAAATTTATTGAGACTTCTTTTTTGTCTAAACATGTGGTCTATCCTAAAAAATGTTCCATGTGCACTTGATAAGAATGAATATTCTGCTCCTTTGAGGTGAAATGCTCTGAAGATTTTAAAACTAGCTGATCTAATGTGTCATTAAGGTTGCTCTTTCCTTGTTGATTTTCTGTTTGGGAGATCTTTCCATAGATGTCAATGGGGTGTTAAATTTTCCTACTATGACTGTATTGCTGTCAATCTCTTCCTTTATGTCCATCCAGATTTGCTTTACATATTTTTGTGCCCCCACATTGGGTGCGTAAATATTTACAAGGGTTATATCCTGTTGTTCAGTTTCTCCCTTTATCATTATGTAGTGTCTTTCTTTGCCTCTTACTATAGCCTTTGTTTTAAAGTCTGTTTTGTCAGATATAAGTTTTGTAATCACAGGGTTTTTTTTCACTTGTGTGAAATATGTTTTTCATCCCTTTACTTTTAGTCTATGTGTATCTTTCATTCTGAGGTGGGTCTCTTATAGATAGCATATATATGGGTCTTGATTTCTTAATCTGTTCAGCTATACTATGGTTCTTTTTGTTGTTGTTTTTAAGAAACATATATATATATATATATATATATATATATATATAGAGAGAGAGAGAGAGAGAGAGAGAGAGAGAGAGAGAGAGGAGGGAGAGAGATTGGAAGCATCAACTCATAGTTGCTTCATTTTAGTTGTTCATTGATTGCTTCTTGTATGTGCCTTGACCGGGGGGTTCAAGCTGAGCCAGTGACCCCTTGTGCATGACAGCAACTTTGGGGCTCAAGTGAGAGACATTGGGATTATGTCAATGATCTCTCACTCGATCCAGCAGCCCTGTGCTCAAGCTGGCATGCCCACGCTCAAACCAGTGACTTCGGGGTTTTGAACCTGGGACCTCAGCATTCTGGGTCCACACTCTATCCACTGTTCCATCTCCAGACTGACTACCCTATATCATTTAATTGGAGCATTAAAGCTATTTATATTTAAAACAATTATTTATAGATATGTATTTATTTATTGCCATTTTATTCTTTTAGCTATGTCCCTCTGTTCTTCTTTTTTCTCCTCTTCCTCCTTCACCTCTTCCTTCTCCTCCTGTTTCCTAGAGCAAGCCCTTTATTTTTTCTTGTATTACTAGTTCGGTGGTAACAAACTCCTTTAGCATTTTCTTGTCTGGGCTGCTCTTTATTTCTCTTTTAATTTTAAATGATAGCCTTATTGGGTTAAAGTAGTCTTGCTCTTAGAGTCTTGCTTTTCATTACTTTCATGTCAATCCCTCTGGCCTAAAATGTTTCTGTTGAGAAATCAGCAGACAGCTTTATGGGAGCTCCTTTGTAGATAACTAATTGCTTTCTTTCTTACTACTTTTAAGATTTTCTCTTTGTTTTTAACCTTTTGCCATTTTAATTATGATGTGTCTTGGTGTGGGCTTCTTTGGCCCATCTTGTTTGGGACTTTCTTTGCTTCCTGGACTTATGTGTCTTTTTCACTCATCAGGTTAGGAAAATTTCCCTCATTATTTTTTTAAATAGTTTTCCCATACCTTGCTCTCTCTCTTTTTTTTCTGGTACCTCTATGTTGTGGATGTTGTTACATTTCATGCTGCCCCAAAGTCCTTTAAACTATCCTTATTCTTTTTTAATTTTTTTTCTTTTTGCTGTTTTGATAGGTGTTTTTTTACCTGTCTTCCAAATTGTTGGTTTAATTCTCTTCTTCATTCACCCTTCCAGAGTATTCTTGATGTCAGATATTATATTGTTCAATACTAACTGGTTCTTTTTTATGGTTTCTGTGCTTTTTTTTTATGCTTGCTGTCTCTTTGTTGAAGTTCTCACTTTGTTTGTGGAGCATTCATATAACCATTCCTTTGAACTCTATATCTGATAAATTGCATATCTGCATTTCAGTTAGCTCTTTTTCTGGAGACATTTTTCTGTTCTGTAATTTGAGGCCTGTTTTTTGTTTGTTTGTTTTCATTTTAAATATTTTTATTTATTGATTTTTAGAGAGAGAGGAGTGAGAGCTAGAGAGAGAGAGAGAGAGAGAGAGAGAAGGGAGAGGAGCAGGAAACGTCAACTTCCATATATGCCTTGACCAGGCAAGCCCAAGGTTTCGAACCGGCAACCTCAGTGTTCCAGGTCGACGCTTTATCCCACTGCGCCACCACAAGTCAGGCCAAGGCCTGTTTTTTTTTTTCTCCCCATATTGGCTGCCTCTTTGTGTTTGTTTCTATGTATTAGATAGATCTGCTATGGTTCCCAGTCTTCATGGGGTGGCCTGTTGGGTCCAGTGGTGTAGACTTCTTGTCACCTGATCTGAGTGCTCCATTAATATCTCTTGTATGGGTCATGTGGGTCCTCCTAACATAACTGAATCATGATTGCTATTGGCCCATTGTGCATGGGATTGACCTTCAGGCTAGCTAACTATGGGGCTCGACCTCAACCAATGTGTGTGAGCTGCTGTGCAGGGGCTGACCACAGGAAGCAGAATTTGCCTCAACTGGGTTTGGTACCTGATGGGATCTCCCTTTGGATATGCTGCTTGTAAAACTAATTATATCCTGCTCTGATATGTCTGAAGCTGGCCACTGGTTGAGTTGGTTCTGGGTCTTTAGGGAGAGAACCCGGTGCAGGCCACTATAAGATGCTGCCCATGACTGGCCCTTGGCAACCTATTTGGAGCTACAAGTGATCCACAGTTTGTGGCTTCCTCTAGTTGGCTTAGGTATATATGTAAAGGACCAAGCTGCACATCAAGGCTGGCTTTTACCAGCACTGGGCCCAGGTGCAGGTCAGCAAAAGACCCAAGGCATCCTGAGATTTATCTTCAACTGCCTCTGTCTGCTAGCTGCTTCTTAGTTTTGGCCACTGAAAGAGCCTCTGGTATATTTGGGAGGATGGGACTAGTTGATCTCCCCTATGGGGTAAGTGCCCATCAGAATTCAGGAAAGGTGGTAGGTCTGGCCTCCACCCCAAAGCCACAAAGATGGCTTTTTCCCTTGACTTCAGCAGGGTGGAGCCACTAAGAGTCAGGTAGGTGGGGTCTCCGGAGTCCAGAGAGTTGCTCTTCTGGCCACCAGCAGAGTGGTGCTAGTGAGTCTCCCATGAGGGGAAAACACCAGTCAGATTCTCAGAAAAATTGGGAGAATAGCTCTTGCCTCAAAGGCAGTCAACCAAATCACTATCACCCCCTGAGTCTTTTTAAACCTCTACTCCCTGGCCAAGGCCACTAACTCCTTACTAGGGTTTAATCTCCACAGGGTGGGGCAAGAGAGATTCCTGAAGTTGGAGCAATTGCTTTCCCCAGGCTGATGCCACAGAGGGAGAAGTTCTCTACCCAAGAAAGATGGCAGCTATGGAAAATGACTCAGTACAGAGGTCCCGATGGCTGTTTCCCACCAGTCTTTCCTCAGAGCCACAAACTTCAGGGTCTCTTCACATGTCTAAAGTCCACTCAGCCCTCCCTCCACCTGTGCTCAGTGTAAGTGGCTAGAAATGAGGTTTTGTGCACTGGCCCTTTAAGAGGATGCCCACATCTCTGTGGCCTCCATCTTTTTCTGGCAGACAGACCCCTCACCACTTTTCATAGCTAAATGCTATATGGTCACCTTTTCTAAGCTCTGGTTCTCTAGGCTGAGGAGCCCCGCTTGGGAATTAGGCCCCACATTTCTCAGGGTTAACCAATCCTCTCCCCCCACAGCTGAGCTATCCTTCCAGAACCTCTTCAGCCCCTCATGGGAGCAGGGTCAGCTCTTTTCAGATCTTCACCCTTCCTACCTATCTCAGTGTGGCTTCTTCTGTGAATTCTTGGTTATAAGATTTCTCTTCATTTAGTCTTGAGTTGTTTTTTCAGGATGATTGTTCTTAAATTTAGTTATAACTCCAGTTTGGTCCTAGGAGGAGTTGAGTGTAACATCCATCTCTTCTGCCACCATATTTTTTCTTAAATGAGATGTCTTAAAACCGCTCATTAAAGAATCTTATCCAGTGATATTTTGCATGATTGGGCATCCCCTGTTTTTTGTTTCTTAAATTTCTAATTCTACTTCATGTCCACTAACTTCTCAAACTCAACATATGAACAAGTTATATCTCTGCCATTGAAAATGTGGTTTTATCTCATTTTCAGGCTACTCGCCCATCCATCTCTCTTTTGTCTTTATCAAGTTCCTCAGGCAGTCTGATCAGTGTCTTTATTCTACACCTTCTGTTCACTGTACATTTTTTATTCCTTCAAAAAGCATTGTGAATTTTGCTTTTCTTTCATTGTACTTGAGACGAGAATCACCAAAACACACACAGACACACAGACACAGACACAGACACACACACACACACACACACACACACCTCCTGCTTCAGAACTTCAGCTTGATGAGAGACAAACTAATAAAATGAAATTTATAATCTCATGTACAATGTTTATGTAGAGTTATGAAGTGTACACTCTGCTCACTTTCCTATCATTCTATTCAAACTACATTCATTACAATAATCACTGTTAACCTCTTAATTGCTAAACTCAAGAAAGTCTTTTCTGCCTTCATTCTACTTGTCCTTTCTTTGGGAATTTTTCTCCCTAGAATTGATCTTCTCCTTGTACATGTTCATTTTTACTCTCCTGTTCTCCTATTTATCTGACTACTCTATTCTAGTCTTCTCTGCCTATTACTGTTACCTAAATATCAATATTATATAGAATTTTGTCTCTGATCTTATTATTTATCCAATGCACATATTTATGTACTCATAGAGCAGATGTTTACTTTGTCAGACATTATGCTAGATGCCAGGATACAAAGACATATTCTCTGTCTTAAAAAACAAAACAAAAAACTACCTTTGAGTCCAGTTGAGCAATATAAATAGGCAAAAGAAAACATGGAAGTACAAATAAACTATATTCTTATGGCATGATAAAAAGATCAAGATATAGAACACCTAATTTCCTTGTCTAACTTATGTTTATAGGTAATGACAGCTAAATCTCTATCTCCATCTTTCCTGCTTTTATTTTTTTCTAGGCACTTTTAATCTAGCATGTCTAACATGAAGTATATTACATTTATTTCACTTTGAACATCTGTTTTTTTAAAATTTAATTTTCTCTTAATAGTATCATTAGCTATTCACTCACTTAACCTAGAAAAATCAGAATCATCTTTAATTCTGTTTTTTCATTCTCTGAATACAAGCACATGAATATTCCCATATGAGCCATTGACTGCAATGTCTCTTGCCTTGAAATATTATAATAGCTCCCTTTATAATATCCACATATCTCTTAATCTGTAAATGCTATCATCTATACTTGTACTGCAGTGTGTTTCTAAACTGTAACTATGCACACAGGACACCCTTTAAAATCTCACAGTGTTATTCTGTTTGCTCCAATGCAACATCCAAAAGACTTCAGCATAGAATACCCTTCACATTCTGTTCCCAGTCAACTGTTCCAGTGTCACATTGTGCCATTTCTTCCCCATCCCAAAGTATTCTGTAACGATATTGAACTTTATACATTTATCAATGTATTTCCAACCATAATAGACTGCTTGTTCTTTTCCACAAATGACAATGTTTTTGTAGAGTTATGAAGTGTACACTTTTATCGTTTCATGCTCTTTTCTTTTGTCTCTAGTGATTTTTACCCTCTTTTAATTTCAGACTTCTACTTCTTCTTCATGAGACAGATAGATATCATTTCATCTGTAAATCATTCCTAAAATTACTGACCCTCCCCTAGACTTTTGTCTGTCTCTTTAATACTGTCCTATCACTATATGTTCTTGTCTATTTCTTCCCCTGCCTGGAAATCTTTCCAAGGCCAGGATCAAATGTTAGTGATATTTCTGTTTCTTTCAATCCCCCAAACCTAGCCACAGTATTAGATTCATCTATAGTAGGCACTCAATAAGTATTTGTTGAATTAATAAACAGTTCTGACTGAAAAAAATACCTTTGGATTCTCAGAAACACTCCTCCTGCCAATTGCTATTACTCAAAGTCAGATATTGGCCTATTCCCAACTTAAACTTACAACTCATTCAGTGTTCACATTCAAGCTTTAGGTCCCACTGTCTCAGCCACCCCTTAGATCTATTTAGCAAACTTGGGAATTCATTTAATCATTTCCTACTTGAGCTCAACCAGCTGTGAGGTGTTGGATTTTGAAAAAATTCATCATTATAAACAGTGTCCCTTCACTTTAAGGTTTCAGATTTTTAAAGAACATCTTTGAAAGAATAAAGATGACTAATATATTAAAGTCAGAAAAATTTTTATATTTCTCAGAAAACAAAATGATTTCTATATTTTACTAACATTTTATAGTAGTTTAATAGAACTGTGGAATCCATGTGTTTTTCCTAAGGTTTCACTTACTTCTACAAGACTTTTCAAGATCACTATAACTAAAAACAAAAAAAACAATCCAAAAAAGATACTCAATCTAATGTTTAAGAGAATGAGCTATAGAGTAAGACTATCTAGGATTAAATCCCAACTCCACCCTTGCTAGGGGTATGCTTATGTTATACACTTAACCTTGCTGTGCTTGTTTCCTCATTAATAAAATTAGTATAATGAGGTAAAACAATATGTAGGTCTTAGAGCTGAGTAAATGACTCAGTACATGTAAAATGTTGGAAATAGTACATAATGCATAGTCTCTCAATATACGTTGTTTCCATTATCAGGAACAACTGATATTAGTACAAAAAATTAGTGCAACTTAGAATTTGATTATTATAGCTGGATAAATTTAGAAATATTGTATTTTGAACTATGGTCTATGTGTGTCAGAGAAATTTATTATTTGGTGCAGCCATTCATTTTTCCATGGAAAGGGATATTCCAGGTAAAGGTCAATTCATATACCTGAGTGAAAAGACAAGATTCAGGTTTTGGTCAGTATTCTTTCTACTCTAAATTTTAGCTAGATGAATTTTATAGGCAGCTTTAGTCCAGATTTCTAAAAGTGATGTCAATCAACCAATCAGTCACACTTCTGGCATTAACCTCCCACCCCCAGTGAATATGCTATCCCTTGTCATTTCTTTTCTTCCCTCTGTATAAGGTCTTGAACCTACGTAGCCCATTGAAGCATGAATTAAAAAGAAACTGATATCTTTAAACATTCCAGTAACAAATCTAATTATAGAAATGAACTTGGTTTTTATCCCCCACTTAGAAATAAAATACTTTAATTCATATATTGATATATTTTATAAGATAAAATTTATTTTGCAGTTTTATTCAAAAGTAGAAAAAAAACACACTATATTCCAGAATTGCTGAGTTGAAGCAGTGAATTGATTTTCTATAACTCTTGTGATTCTAGAATGTGTAACTTTTAACAGTTCTACAGTGTTTATCAAATATTACACAGAAATATTATCCCTTAAAATTTTCTAACATGTATTCTATGGTTCTTTGTACCAGTAACCCTAAATTGTATATGAGATTTTCCTCTTTAGAACAAAAAAAATTATATTAAATAGTATTTACAAATTAAATGAATATTATTATAACTAATATTTAGACTTAATTTTAAGAAATTAAGCCACTTACCATAGTGTCAACATTTTATCATCACCCAAATGTTAAAGTTCCAAGTTTCTCAGAATGGCCACTGATAAATGACAAGCTGATGCCCAGATGGAACTGTGCTTGTGGTGGTGCATACCTTGTATACCTTGAAGCAGCTTTTCAATCTCATGTTTTGCTCATTTCCATTCTTGTGGATTTGTACATGTACATATATACAACCTTCCTTTCAATGAAATGAGTTCTTATTCTTGCCATACAATATTAAATTGGAATATATACATTTTTCCTTAAATTGCTTGTTTTATCAGACACTATATTGAAACTCAGACTTTACATCTGAAGTATACTTTAAATTTAACTTTATGTTTTTTCTTTGGTGTATTTCTGTTAATTTTTGAAGAGTATATGTTCAAATATTAAGTAAGTTTTTCTATTGCTATATGTTGCTAATTTATATACTTAAGTATTTTAATATTTAAAATACTTTTTAAAATAGCTTGAATGTTCATAAATAAAAATCCTATTGCATTTGGAATGTTAGGTCCTAAGAAATTTGAATATATGATATATTCCAAAAATAATCTATAAAATTGATAACCTTTTACATTGTTCTTGCAAAGGAGAAAAAAAAAGTGTTCTTGTTCAAAAAACATTAATAATCATCTCCAAAAAAGTCATCTTAATCAGCTCTGAGTTTAAGCTATCTTACTTTGGGAAGGACATAAAAACACCTAAGTTTTTTTTCTACAACTCGCCTTGCCTATGATTAGAAGAAAATGTTGTAGAAGTAGGAACAATGGCAGGGGTTGGTATATAAGAAGGAGAATATTCCGTTTTATACATTTTTATTTGACTATTAACTAAAATTGTGTGTGCCAAGATTTAGGTTCGTTGAAACCCCCTACAAACTGGGCTTATGGAAACAGTAACTGATCCTTTTAACATTGTGATTTTTAATACATCCCAAGAATGCATTTCCCAAAAAGTGTAAGATCCCTATCTTGAGATGTGATTAAATGCTTTAAAATTTTTTTATAATAGAGGAGAAACATCTTTCTTAAAATTTTAAATCATATAGTTAATATGAGCTCACACAATAGAGCCTGGCACATTAAAATATTTTCTCGTTTTTTAAGGGAATTAATGGCTCTTCACCATCCCTTTAACATGTAAAATGAGTAAGTTACTTGTGTCCAGTACATCCAAAAAAGAGCCAGGATAAAATAAACATAAGGGGTTGGATATCTTGGAAAAAATCTGTCATGGGTTTGGGTTAATCATCTCCAGAAGAAATTCAACTTGATGCCTGAAATGTAAGACTTCTTGGAGAAAGCAGAAAAGCCCGAGGCAGTGTTGATCTGAAGGCGTGCTCTCCGTGGGTCAGAGCTGCTCTGCTGGCAGAGTGCAAACCCAGTTCACAACCGAGGCCGCTGAAAAGCTGTAAAAGACTGCAGGGGCCTTACAGTGCACGCACTCCAGCTTTGGTTACATAGTTTTAATGGCCCAGTTTCTTATTATAAAATAAAACTTAAAAATAAAAGCTGTGCCTAATTTTCCAACTTTCAGTCTATCAGTGATAGGGCTGCTTCCTTTAATATTTGTGGAATAAAACATCTATTTCTTAAGTTTTAGTGATCATATAGGAAAGTTATGTCAATATGGAATACCTTTATTTGGTGCATTTTTCATAACATCCTATTCTTAGGCTTGCGAACCTTGGAAAGTGAGTTATTTAAACATACTTTTGCTTAATTCTCTTCTATCACTTTTTATGCATTTTTAAAATGTTTTATTTCCCAAGCCATCCACTTCTCTTTGCATAAAATTTCTGGCATTATATGTCTTGGGAACTGTGCAAAATAATCATTTTAATTTCCAATAATAATCATAGACTCTAGAGAAACTGATCTAGTACTAAAGGACTCAAATCTAATATTTATTCATTCTTCCCTATTTTTACTATATCCATCATCAGAGATGAATATCAGGTGAATATATATAAAAACAGGAAAAATATCTAACATGGGCTTGGGTTAATCATTATTATACAGAAGTAATTATGTGATTAATCTGATATAATAGTAAAATGGGCTGTTAAATTATCATGGCAAGTTTCAAGTCTAATTTAGAAGAGAAAAGCATAGAGAAGTAACTTTTAAGTTCCATTTACTCTTACCCATAGTTTTATTGCACCCACCCGTCAAAGGAGTTATATTAGCCTTGGACTCAGATAAGTTGTTAATTAAAATATCTGTGCATATCCTAAAGACCAGTCCTTTTTGTAGAAAGCTGTTGATTTAGACTATTATTGTCTGTTTATACTCTGAAGATATTTTTAAATTGCTGTAATCATATAGGCAGATGCTGACGTATACCAGTAAAGAAAGTTCAACCTTTAAACATAGCAGTCAATCATTTCAATGAATAGGGTCCTAAGTGCTGAAGCATTTCAAATCCTTTTTCATTTGACCACTCAGTGACCTGATAACTATTTCCTGTCCCTAAATAAGGTTGTGACCCAGGTCTTAGAGTGCGAAACTCAGATAATTTTAGAAACAAGTCAGAAGCTATAGAATTAAAGAAGTAGATGACAGTTTGACTAACATTCTTCCTTTTAAAGTGGAATAATTTATCTTAAATATGAAAGAATCAGAATGAAATGTATTCTCTTCTATCTGTTCGTAATGTTTAGAACTGCCCAAATCATTGATTATTGCCCCTTATAATGGATAATTACCAGGTGTCTCCAAAAGATTAACTTGCAGTAAAATTCCTCATTTCTATTCCTTTAAGGTAACTCAGATCATAAAATAAATACTTAAATAAATAAATCACAAATAATACTATTTTAATAATTCACCAGAATAACTTGAGAACAATGATTTAAAAAATTAACTTTAATTACATATAAACATGTATAAGTGAATATTCATATGTGAATATTTATACGTGTGTGAGTGTAATCTTGTCTTTATTGATATATATAGCTACAGAAAGGCTAAAATCATGAAATAATACCTCCAACAACAAGAAAAAACACCGATACATTTCAGGAAGTATGAAAGGAATGTTTCTAACCACCTATTTGAGCTGCTAAGATGCCTTTGGCAATTGGATTAAGGGAAAGAAGACTCTTCTTACAAGTGCATTTTACTGATCTGAAAATGTAATTGATTTATAGTTTGTTTTGATAATTTTTTTGGCTTTTCCATAATTTGGGTGTGAAATATAATGTTATGAAATATTAATTAGTTAATGAAGTCAAGAAGTATTTTCTTAAACTAACAGTTTGATACTTCTTTCTTGTATAACTAATAAACTTATGAATGGAAAATATATTAGCACTAAACTTAAAAATATGATTTAAAAAAATATTGAGAAAAGTCTCTGAAATTGACAGTCTGAGCTGTTTAAACTAAGCTGAAATTTACACTTCCACAAGGATCATATAATTTATCAAACAACATAAATTCTCAAATTTGATCTCACACACTGTAAAGAGTTATCACAAAGTAAGCAACAAAGGCTATAGGGTTGCTTACAGTGAGCAAAGTTCTATCTTTGATTCCATGTTAGAAAGTGATGTGTCATCTTACTCATAGGACAACTCTTTTCTGTTGATAATATACTAACTCTGCAGCCATGGAAAAAGAGAGTGTCATTCTTATTCAGTTGAATGTTGAACTGTTGCCAGTTTTAGCCTTACAGTTTTACACCTTGGCTTATTGTGTGTTTCACTTGGAGCCGTCATGGACTTGTGTGTGTGTGTGTGTTTGTTGTATGGGTACGTATAATTTAAATATTAGCTATAAGAATTTTTAAGACTGAAATATAGATTAATATAAACTAAAAACCAAGCATCAAATTCTTGATTTTCTTACTTCTTAGAATTTATGTGAATAAAAAGAGAACCCTAGAATGAACAGTTTTTAAACATGATTTGTGGAAAGTATGTTAAGAAGTAAAATTTATAGTAAGAGTAATCTCAAGGATTTTTACTTAAATTAAGCAATACAAAAATAGTAACATAACTAAGATGTTTTAAACATTTACCATTACATTAAAAACTTGGACTAAAATTAAAAATAAATGTTTAAATGTGGTCTGAGGTTTCTTAAAAGGTGGCAGTAATAATTCATAAATTCCAAATTGCTGTGAGGAAAATGTGAACTAATTAGTATATGTTATGTATCATATATAAACTTGATTGCTACTCTATTTCATTTATTTTTTATTTACCATACTATATTTAAATGCATGTTTTAGCTAATAAATGTGGCTATTGTTTCATATTAATTAATAATTGTAAATTTTGTATCATGTATCCAAAATTATTGTTATGAATTTGATTTCTGTTATATAAGGTGCATTCAGTGCTACATAAATAGTAATTAATTGACAAAATTTATAATTTTAATTTGAATACAAGGTTACTTTTCTTCTTTTAATCTCAATTTACTTTAAACATTAAAGATATAAAGTTTAAATTGTATTATCACAATAGTCAAACATTTTAAATTATATTTGACAACATATAATAAAATAGAATTTAATGAAAAATGCATAAATTTAAATAAAGATTTGTTGTTAAGTCAGAAAACAAAAAAATATTGAGCATTTACCTGCTCATAAGAAAATTGTAGTTATAAATTTAAGAACTGTAAGGGATTAAGACTAGAAAGTAAGCTCTAATACCAGAAAGAAGAACTCAGATTTAACCTACAGATGACCTGGGCTTGTTTGTTCAGATGACAGTTCTAAAAGTGTACAGGGAATATTTCTGTTTAATACAATTATTTGCCGCAAGCCTTGACCTCAGTGACTGTCAGGGACCAGATCTGAATTGGCCCATTCTCTGATATGGTGACATTGCTTCTGTTGCCTCGATTGTGACCTCTGATTGCATGGTACCCTTGAGAGTTCTATGTAACAAGCGTAACTCCTGGTTCTTAGCCAGGAAGGTAGGTCTGCCTGCATAGATTTGTCAGCCCCCTCAGTCTGAGTTACACATGCCGTCTATCCTGCCATGGTATAAAACTATTATTTTGTGTCTATACTTCTGTCTGAGTACTTCAATAGTAGCATTTTGCAAGTAGTGAAATATATAAAAATGTCTTTTTTCAAATAAGGAGAAACCTGTGATTCATTAGTTTTTGAAACAAATGTTCATTTATTTTCAAGCAGTTTTATTGGTTTAGTACATCTTTAAAGTTTATGTATGTAAAAATTATTTACCTGCATACCTTTTCCTGCCTCAAAGAATGCCTGCTTTCTGCCCGTGTCCCACCGCAGCCCGAGCTAACCCTGTCCAGGATGCAGGAGGTTGATGTAGACAGGCAGCAGGGCGTAGTGTAGTGGGGGAAAGGACTAGACCAGGAAGCCTACGGGCTTTAAATCACTGCTCACCGCTGTCACCAGGGCAAACTACTGCCTAATTCTTTGAACCTCCTTTTTCTCACCTTAGAAAAGGGAGAGCATCACTCAGAGATTTTTAAGAATTAATATAATGTGAAGAGCATGTCACAATTTCCAGCACATATTATAATCATTATTATTATGATAGTTTTCTTGTTTCACATGCCTCCCAAAGGAGGGAAAAATACAGATATCCTTACACATATGGGTACAGGATAGTTCCAGAATTCTTATAATCACCGTGTGGGATAAAGGCTGTCCCATGCACAGCAGCCCAAATAGAACAATTTACATAGCCTTCTTCACAGTTTCACTGAAAGCTAGGATCAGAATCATTTGGAATCACTTGTTTGTCAGTCATGTGTTTAGACATGGTTTGGGTATTTGAAGTCAAATTATAAATGGGCGGTAGAATTGGAAATTTAATTTAAAAATTTTCATGCTGAGATTATGCTTTCTCCACCAGATGAATGATTTCCCAACTTTATATTTTAGCAGAAAAATCTCTTTCTTTGAATGAAATATTGCACAAAATTCAGTACAGTGTGTAAAGCAGCTAGGAGTACATCTGCACTGGTTTAGGAAGTCTGTTCTCCTTGCTATTCCCCAGAGCAGCCAATAGGTGCATGTGCAAATCCTCCAAGGGCTTGACAAAGCACAGTGGAAGAACAGGGTACCTGAGTATGTTAGCAAAGGATAATTCCCTTCTGAGTGACTCCCACTGAACCGAAAACTGACTGACTTGTCCTTAGTGCTCATTACATTCAGAAGTACTTATTTAACACCTAGATCTAATATATCTTTATTTTGTATGTTGCAGAAGTTCAGGACTCTGTTGGTTCACAGGTAGAGCCTCAGCTCTTAGAATGGCAGGCACTAAAAACAATGAAGCAATTCACATAAAATGTTTCAAATTTATATTAAAGTAATTATACAAATTATGTAAATCTTATTTTGGGTAGGCTAATTTAATGATCCTAGATTGACTGTTTTGGATAATTACACTTTATATTATAGAATATTAATACATTATTTAGTATTTCATTGTTTCCAAAATATGCATTTTTTTCACATGTTAACCTCTGTGCACTCAGACAACATCTCCTAATAGATGGAAGCTTAGAAGTTGCTGTCAGCCAAGTGGTAATTGACACATTGTATGGAAATCTTATATAGTCATTTTCCAGTGAGATCAAGATCATAGATACTATGAAATAGGATAGTGGTCTAAAGTGTGGAGAGCATTTAAATAGAGCTGATATAAGACTGGCATATCCAAGTATGACTAGATTCAGTTGTTCTTTGATTAGTAAATAGCTACTTCCTGAGCCCGTCCCCACCAAAGCTACCCCACTCACTACTGGCTGCTTTATACTGCTGGAAATCTCCTCTCAACTCTGTGACATTCAGTAACTAAAGGATTAATGTCCTGCACAGTAGGGGCCCTGCAGAATTCTGCTCCAGTTCAAATCCAGGGTCCTTTTTGATTGGTCAGTACTGTAACATAAATTTTAGTATCACCCCCTTTCAAATCAGTTTTTTTTTATAAATGATTCAACCCTGGGAATAAGGCAAAGGAATTGTGATCCTCAGACTTTATAGATGAAGAGCTAAGACCCAGCAAGGCAACTTTATCTCTCCATTTCTGCAAATCTCATTCTAAACTGATACTTTAATAAATAGAGACAGAACAAGGTAGAGAATCTCCAATCCAATCAAGTACAGACACAAACTTTGTGAGACTGAAAGATCAAGTTAAAATAAGCAAAACATTTCTTCAGCCAGGGAAAGCCAGAGTATGCTACCTGCTAGTGAAGTAGTACATATCCAAGAATGGCTACCTTGGGTCCCACCAATGAAGCTAAGAAAATGAAAATAGCTAGATTCAATGGTAAGGGTACACAGTGAATGTCAGCACTGTCCTGACAGCCCTGACATAACTTTGAATGGAATGACCCCACCATGAAGTGCGTCTATAGACTGCACCTAAGCTTCTTTCGCTATTGTCAGAAATGTGTGTGTGCTTGCTATAATATGAGCACTGAGAGAAATGTAGAAGGGAAAAGAGACAGTGCAAGTAAAGGTAGGGAACCATAGTAAACAAGTACACATAAAGTAGGAAGTAATTGAAGAATTAAGAGAAATCTTGAAAAATAAAATGACAAAATTATGTGAGTTTTGATATCAAGCTATGAAGAAGCATAAAAGTATGTTACTATCCAGCCTCAAAAAGATACTTGAGGCTCTGGCTGGTTGGCTCGGCGGTAAAGCATTGGCCTGGCATGTGGAAGTCTCAGGTTTGATTCCCGGCCAGGACACACAGGAGAAGCACCTATCTGCTTCTCCCTCCTTCCCCCTCTCCTTTCTCTCTATCTCTCTCTTCCCCTCCTGCAGCCAAGGCTCAATTGGAGCAGAGTTGCCCCATGTGCTGAGGACTGCTCCATGGCCTCTGCCTAGGTGCTAGAATGGCTCCTGCAGCAATGGAGCAACGCCCCAGATGGGCAGAGCATAGCTCCCTGTTAGGCATGCCAGGTGGATCCTGGTTGGGCACATGCGGGAGTCTGTGTGACTGCCTGCCCACTTCTAACTTTGGAAAAATACACACATATACACACACATAAACACACACACACAGAGATACATTAGCAGTAGAAAAATATCTGTAGTGACTAAATTAAAAATTAATTTTTGATAGAAAGTATAAAAGTAATTTCTGACTCCCAACTCCTCTATGTGAGGATAGATAAAATTGGGACCCAGACTTTGGTGGGAAGATTAAAAAAATTGTAATAATACATTTAAGAACTATTCTGGTGGGAGCTTCAGGCTAATTTTAAATTCTTGGTTCTACCACCGACATTGCAATATTATGTGTAATCTCTCTGATCTGAGGCATTCTTCTATTTAAAATGGCAGTATTATTCTGTACCTCTCAGACTCCTAGTGAGACAATGTACTGAAGTGTGTGGACCACACAGGCATGTATGTCCTCAGTGGAAAATGGCAGCTGTTACTGCTGCCGAACTCTTAGCTCTACCCCCAGGTATTCTGGCCAGCCAGCTCAGACATGTTCTTTCTCACTGAAATTTATCTGTTGGCCTTGGAAAGTTGAGCTCTGTTCCACAGTAACTGTTAAAGAGATTTCTGTTTCAGATAATGTAGTGAACTAAACAGTCATGTACAGCTCACCTAAAATACTAAAGTTAAAAAGGTATTTGAAATAGACTTTATTTTTTGAAATGGTTTATTTAGGCTCACTGGAAAATTGAGCAGAAAGTACCGAGTTCACATATACCTCTCACATGCTCAGGCTCCGTGCTGTGAACACACTTCCCCAGCATGGCGTGTCTGTTACCATCCTGATTTACATTGACACATCACCACCCAAAGTCCATTGTTTACATTAGGGTTCACTCTTGGTATGCACTTATTTCCATGGGCTTGGAGAAATGTATAAGGACGTCTACCCCTTATTATGGTATCATACAAAATAATATCACTGCTCTAAAAGGCCTCTATACTCTTGCCTCTTAATTCCTCCCTGGCAACAAAGGCAGCATTTCTCAGAAGTCAGTAATGACAAAAAACATGAATAAGTTTAGAATTCTAATGTACAGCACAATAACTATCGTTAATACTGTATTGAATACTAAAATTTTTCTGAGAGTAGATTTCAGGTGCTCTCATCACATACAAACAAAATAACTAAGTGAAGATATTATATACCAATTAACTTGTCTATAGGAACCATTTCCCTACATATATGTATATCAAATAATCAGACTCTCCACCTTAAACATAATTTTTACTAAAAATAAATGCTAAAAATTATAAACATTAGAGAAAGAAAGAAAACACAAATATACTGCTCACAAAAATGAGGGGATATTTTATCGCTTCCTGTTCACTTTTGAAATATCCCCTAATTTCTGTGTGCAGTGTAGTACTCAGGGAGTGTAGCAAGTGGTTGCTTAGGAAGGATCTCGCCAGGGTAAGTGGGAATGTGTCCTCAAGTACCTGGTGAAAGCAGTCAAGCAGTCAAACATTTTTCTGAGTCAAGTAGTTTAAACTGATATCTCTAGAAAGTCACATTAATATTTATATATATAAAGAGCAACTAGAGTGAGAACCAACAGAAGAAAAAAAAAAAACTAAAAAATCAGTTCATTGAGCCTGACCTGTGGTGGTGCAGTGGATAAAGTGTTGACCTGGAACATTGAGGTCACTGGTTCAAAACCCTGGGCTTGCCTGGTTAAGGCACATATGGGAGTTGATGCTTCTTGCTCCTGCTCCTCTCTCCCTCTCTCTCTCTCTCTCTCTCTTTCTCTTCCCCCATCTCTCTCACTACTCTCTAAATTGAATAAATAAATAAAACCTCTTAAAAAAACTAAAGAAAAATCAGTTTGTTAAATCATGAATGTAGCTACAGAATAAAAAATAAACACCTCTAACTTGATGAAATACGTATATAGTATGTATTTCTGTACATAAATATGTATTTTAAAATATAATTAAGCTTGTAAAATATAAGAAAATAGTAAAATTAGGGAGCTTTGGAAAAAATAGCAGTTCTAGAAATTAAATATGATTAATAAAATCATTAAGATAATTTATAGTCAATATTACAAACTCAATAGGTGGGTTAAATTTAGATAATTGAATAAAAATTAGTGAACCTGGTCTACTGTTAGTATTCATTACCTATACAATTATCTATTAAATTCCAAAAATAGCACACTATTTTTTTTAAATTTTTATTTATTGATTTTAGAGAGAGAGATTTGTTTTTCCATCTCATTCATGCATTCATTGGTTGATTCCTGTATGTGTTCTGACCAAGGGTGGAACCTGCAACCTTGGTGCATCAGGACAATGCTTCAACCAACTGAGCTACTGAGCCAGGTAACAACTGTATTTTAGATCGTTACCTAATGTTATAAACCTGAGACTTACTCAGGACTCATGGGACCTAAAGTACTGGCATTTATTTTAGAGTCTTAAGAAATTATTTTTTCTTCTGTTTCTATAACTCAAAAGAGTGTATTAGCGGGCATTCTTGACCCCTATGAACATGAAAAGGAAGTACTCAGCTGTTGTCCCAAACCAGTCTGCACTCATTAGTTGCTTAGTAGTGGCAATATAGTAAAAAGGGCACAAGTTTGAGATGTAGAATGATGCTGATTTGTCACTAGCTAGCTGTTTCATTCTGGGTAAATCCGTAACACTTCTGAATCTCAATTTTCTAATTAAAAAAAAAGATTAATTGTGTATTTTCTGTTTATTATAAAAACATTTCATTTTCATTTCTAAATTTATCTCTGAGTATATACTAAATACATTAAGACAAATCCCCTATCCTTAGCTAGTAATTAAACAATATGATAAGGAGCTCTAGTAAATATTTATACCTGAGGAATAGATATCTAATATTCTTACTATTTTGTAGTTGCCTAAGGAGAAAAAAAATGCTATTTGTTCAACAGCCAGACCTCTTTAGAGACTTTATATATATTATTGATTCCTTGTAAGAAAATATAATTATCCCCATATATTTTAAGAATGCAACTAAAGTTTCAGCTCATGTAAGAGTAGTATGAATGCAAACCTACATCTGGCTGATTCTAAAACCCACAGTGTTTCCCCTTCATTAGGAAGCCATATTTTCCCACACAATTTCCCTTCCTGTCATATTTCTGAATATGGAAATGAGTGACATTTTAAAATGTTCTTAATTTTCCAGCTGCAATAAATAACGCAATTTTGTTTTCTCTTGTGAATAACTTTTGGAAAATAAGGAATAAATTTAAAGTGAAATTTTCTATATTTGGTCTCAAAGGAATTTGTAAATTTCTACTAAACCTATTTAGTTGTTAAATTATGAGAATGAATAAGCAAATAAACATTGTAGCCATCAAAACTTTTATATGAATTGCTCAAATACAGCAGAATTCTCTAACTCTACTTTTTCTATGGCAAATACTTTCTGACTAATAGCTTTCTTCACACATTTGGATAATAAATATATTTATGACTATTAAAGCGTAGTTCTTATCTGTGCTCACTGAAAGACTAAAATAATTTTTAGTTACATGTATATCTGTGCTACAATAGAATGATCAAAGAGCATGTTTTGAACTAAAGGAAGAACTGTTGACTTAATTTCGTTTTCTATTTTGTTTTCTCTTAAACATAAACATAAATGGTTTGGCTTAGTTTTTTTATTGGTATGTTTTTCAAATTAGAAAAACAATTTTATAAAGAGAAAATTTTTACAAATTACACATTCAAAATCATCCACACTAAATGGGACATAATTGTTTGATTAGATTAACTGTATCTACTGGGTTACTTTAGTCTGAATACTAATAGAAGGAAAGGAAAGGTAGATCATTGGTTTCACACTCAAAATCAACCTGGGTAGTATTGTGAGACAATTCTCTTGCATTTCTGAACACAGTATCCTGGAAGGGTAGCACTAGCTACCCTTCTGTTCCAGATATCTTTTAAAAAATTTTTATATATCAGCAGCCTAAGAAGTTAGAGCAAGTGTCTCTTCTGCAGCAGAGGGAAAATTTGCTTGTTGTCCATTATAATTAAGTTAATATTTTCTCATCAGTATAAAAGGCAGGTTAATTTTCAATCCATTATAAAATATTTAAGCTTCTTAAGCTTGAGACAAAACCTATTGTGAGCTCAGTATCTACCTGAAGTTCTTCACTGAACCCCTGTGGAAATTGAGAGGTAAAGAAAACCAATACAGAACCTGGCCAGTTGACTTAGTGTTAGAGCGTTAGCCTGGAGTGTGGATGTCCTGGTTCGATTCCCAGTCAGGGCACACAGGAGAAACAACCATCTGCTTTTCCACCTTTCTCCCTCCCCCTTCTCTTCCTTTTTCTCTCATCCCCTCCTGCAGCCATGGATTAACTGGTTTGAGTGCATTGGCCTGGGTGCTAAGAATGACTCCATGGGTGCTAAGAATGACTCCATGAAGCCTCCACCTCAAACACTGAAAATAGCTTGATTGTAAGCATGGCCCCAGATGGGCAGAGCATCAGCCCAACAGGGATTACTGGGTGGATCCTGGTCAGGGCACATGTGGGAGTCTGTCTCTCTAGCCCCCCTCCTCTCACTTGGAAAAGAAAAGAAGGAGAAGGAGAAGGAGAAGAGAAAGAATAAGGAGGAGGAGGAGGAAATGGGGGGAGGAGGAGGAGGAGAAAGAAGAAGAAGAAGGAGAAGGAGAAGGAGAAAAGAAAACCAATACAAATATGCTAATGTTCATACTGATTACTGTGCTATAAATAATAAAACCCCTTTTCTCTGACCTAGGAGTCTTAGAGAATATCAGGCAAACTTTCTACCTGAAAATGGGATCAAATCTCAAACCCATACATTTTTTGACATACAAAAACATTAATTTCACAACTTAAGAAAGAAATGAATTACCAATAATATATATGTTTTAACTCTATAATGAATCATCTTGCTTTACGAACTGTTCTTTAAGCTTGTATGTATTTTATCCCATATTTTGTTTCATTTGTGGAATGTTATTAGGAATCATGGGTATGTAATTATTGCTTATAAATTATATAGTTTTGAGGAATATTACCTTATATTTTAGAACTATAATAATGTGTCTGTGATTTTAAGACAGTTATTAATTGGAATTAGAACAAGCTAACCTCATCTCAGGAAACATATCAAACCATTTTTATAACAGAGAGATAAAAGCTTTGAAATCATTAAGACCATGGCTCAAGAACAAAAATTGCCATTTTTGTATCCACCAGAAATGAGAAAACAATAACTTTTTTTATTTATACTACTCAGATGATTTTATGAGTTTGTCTCACAGCTTGGGCAAGACATATTTCCACTTTACAATTGATGAAACTAAGACTTAAAGTAGTAATAACCAATTTTTCTGCTGCTTATAGCAGTTCTTTCTTTACAGTCAAGCTTTATTAAATCTGTATTATTTAAAAATGGTAGGGACTGTTTTAATAATCTATGTTACCAACATAATGAAATAAATTGAAAGCTAAGTCAGGTTACTATTTCTTCTATATACCCTGAGAATCCTTCAGTTGTATATGATCTTTTGGCTTTAGGAGAGGTGCTTCTAATGATAGAAGACACCAAAAAAGAAAATATTGATAAACTTAAAGTGCAGAAATACCTTTGGGAAAAGAAGGGCTAAATTATTTTATTGGTATTGGTATAGATGAGTAAATCTTGACAGAAAAAAAATTAAAACTTGGGCTAACAATTGATACAAACTTTAATTTGAGAAAGTAAAGATAAGTGATCAATTCTTCTGCAGAGAACAGCATAAATTCAGAGTATTATTTGAAAAGAAACATTAAATATATATTTATTGTAGTATGCTATCCTAATCTGATAGCAGCCACTATACATATGTAGCTGAATTGAAACATTATCTTTAGAAAAATACATTTTATTTATAATAAATAAGACACCATGAATCAGACCAATTGAAACAGTAGATATCAGAAACAATACAGAAGTAATTGATTCTAAGATACAGATGCTTATTTTAAGGAATAAAAGCTATCTTTAAAATACCTGTAAGGGATTGCAGATTTGGAAAAATGGAATGTAAATTTTAGAAATTCAATAATTAAAATTAATATCTATAATATCAGTTTACTTAAATATTTGACAAAGCTAAAGAAATTATGAACTTGAAAATATGTGATAAAAAGTTGTCTGGAATCTAGTGCAGAGAAGCAAAGAGATGAAATTCTTTGTTGTTGTTCAGTAAGAGGAGGGGAGGCAGAGATAGACTCCCACATGGCCCCAGCCAGGATCCTTCTGGCAAGCCCAGTAGGGGGCGGTGCATTGCCCATCTGGGGAGTTGCTCCATTGCTCAGCAACCAAGCTCTTCTTAGCTCTTGAGGTGGAGGCCATGGAGCCATTCTCAGCACCTGGGACCAACTAGTTCTAATTTAGCCATGGTTGCAGGAGGCAAAGAAAGAGAGAAGCAAGAGGTGGAGGGGTAGAGAAGCAGATGAACGCTTTTCCTGTGTGCCTTGGCTGGGAATCATACCTGAGACATCCACACACTGGGCGGATGCTCTACCACTGAGCAAACTGGCCAGGGTCAAGAGATGAAAATTTTAAGACATAAAAATATGTAGAGAAAATTAGTGAAGGTTTAAATTTTGTGTAATTGGAGTTCCAAAAGGATAGGAGGCATAGGTAATATCCAGTAAGACAATGAGTAAAAATTTTCCTGAACTGGATGAAACACGTTAATCCATAAATTCAAAAGATTGAGTGACTCATAAACAGTATAAATTTTAAATTTTAAAAGAAATTCACAGCTAGACTCATCAGAGTAAAATTGTACATAACAGAAAAAAGGAAATCTTAAAGTAATTAGAAGCAAAGGAGACTGACAGCTAATGTCTTAAAAACAATAGAAGGCAGAAGACAGTAGAATATTTTCAACAAATTCTCCAGAATAAAAAATAAACCAAAAATGTATTTTATATTAACAAAAACTGAGTTTACTATTCACAGATGATTGTTAAAGGTATTTATTTAAATAGACAGTGTTTTCCACAAGAAAATCCCAGATGAAAACTCCATAGTTGGAAGAAGAATGAAAAAAAATTAAAAAGTAAGAACTACCTTGGGCCTGGGCCGGATAGCTCAGTTGGTTAGAACATTGTCCTGAAGTGCAGAAATTGCTGATTCAATCCCCAGTCAGGACACATACAAGAACAGATCGATGTTTCTGTCTCTCTCTCTTTCTCCCTTCCTTCCTCCTCCTCTAAAATTAATAAAATAAACATGAAGGAAGGAAGGGAGGAAGGGAGGGAGGGAAGGAGGGAGGAAGGGAAAGAAGAAAGAAGGAAGGAAAGAAGGTGTTGGTAAAATAAATGTAAATTGACAGTATGAATAGCAATAATAATGTCCTATAAAATTAAGTATGTCAAAATTAAAATACAAACAAATATTAATATATCTATAAGTCAAAATAAAGCTAAATTGAGTTTAACATTTTATAATTATTGTATTTTCTGGGAGGAGGGAAAATCAGTTCATTTTGAATTATATTAACTATATATGTTATGATTTGCAGGGCAAAAACTAAAATGAATATATGCAATCCATATTATTTTCACACTAGTAGGAAAAAACAATAGAAAGAAAAGAATTCAAAGTGAAGGAAATAAAGTGAAAAGAAAGAACATAATGTATTCAGATAAATAGAAAGCAACAAAATAAGGTGATACACACACACACACACACACACACACACACACACTCAAATATATGAGTAATTACACTACATGTAAATGGTTCCATAACCCAGTTAGCAGATACTAATTGTTTCTGGATTTTTTTTTTTTAAAAACTACAAAGAACTGACACTACTCAACTTTAACTATAAAGCTACAGTAACCAAGACAGTGTGATATTGGCAAAAGAAAAGACAGTAGGTTGATGGAACAGAATGAACAGCTCCAAAAACGATCCACACAAATATTGTCAACTGATCAGTAACAAAGAAGCAAAGGCAATGCAACTAAGTAATGAAAGTCTTTTCCACGAACGGTGCTAGAACAAGTAGACATCCATATAAAAAAACAAAAACAATAAATCTAGATACAGACCTTAAATTATTCACAAAAATTAACTCAAAATAGATCACAGACCTAAATATAAAATACAAAACTATAACTCTTAGATAGTAACATAGATATATCAGCGACCTGGTCTAATACTATACCAAAAATAACAAATAAACAAAAAACAGGTGGCAATAGGTTTTATGTGGCCACAAAGACCGTGTTATTTTAAAAGCCAGCCTACTTACATCATCAGGCATTATTCTATCAGGTGGGTCCTAGTTTGGATGACCTGCTATATTAATGTCCCTAAGAGAATGTGAGTTAGATAGAGAAATATTTTCTAAGAATAATTAAATTGAGATAGTAAAACAGAGAATCATGTCAATGAATCCTCTGTCATGGTTATTACTGAGAAATTGCTAAAAATTTGAAATAACTTCAAATTTTATCTTTTGGAAAATATTTTTACTTTATTAAAGACTCTATAAAATCCTTATCTATTATAAAATAAAATACATTTAAAAATACCTGTTATGGATATAGAATTCCAGTAATAAGAACTTCCTGAACTCATCCCCAGAATATTGTTCTGTCTAGTTTTGTGGTTAATCTTGGAATCTTTCCCTCCTGCCAATAACTCCCTGGAACCTTGTTCTTGGTTGGTATTTAGAGACTTCTACAGATAGTCTTACCTCCAGGGTAGGTAAATTTTATTATCTGGCAGTTGAGATAGCATAAAGACTATGCATAAGAGAGTTCATTTAAATTTTTAAAAAATACTAAATGGCTACAGTTATTAAATGATGAATATATATTAGGCATTATATGTGGTCTGTTTTATATTATTATTATTATATACATTGTAAGGGAAAGAAACTGAAGCAAAGAGAAGGTAAATAATTTGCCAACTTCATACAGCTAATAAGTAAAATATAATTATCTTATGTGCAAGTTAATTGCTAGACAGACAGAAAGATGACTAAGGTGAAGTCTCTCCTTTAAGACAGAATTTATTTATTCTATAATTATTTTTCATATGTCACAATTCCAGGGCCTTTTCTAATGGAAAATTAAGAACTGTGCCCAATTCAGAAGAAGCAGTAGAAAGCAATTTTAGATGATAGTAATTCTAAAAATAATATTCTGTTGACATATGTATTGATATTTCTTTAAAATGGCTAATTCTAAAAAACTATGGCAGAAAAGAATCAGTATTACTAATTTTTCCTTTTACCTCAAGCTCCAATAGATCCTGGTACATCACAGTCTGACCTATCATTTAAAACTTTAAAACTTTTCATCAGTAATTTGCATTTTATTTTAAAATATACATTGAAATATTATATATTTGATTATTGAGTTTTTGTCAACACCATAAATTTTGTGTTAAGGTATTTCATTTGTCTCATTTTACTTATCTTAGTCCTAGCCCTAGTAACAGCACACATGCAGACATATTATACATTAATCTCTATATTAATATACTCACCTGTGATTTTCTTGAGTTATGTAGCTCTCACAGAAGAAACCAAACAACCACCCTTTAGTAGTATTTGGTACTCTGCTATAAAGATATGAGTGAGAAGATACAAATCAACTGAACAATACAAAGGGCTAAACATACACTTTTTAGGTAGAATTGTATATAAGTTGAATACAGAACACATTATAATTGGATAATAAGTACACTAACATCCAATTTATAAAAGGTTATTTCTGTTACTGCATAGTAATTTGCTTAAATATAGCAATTCCATAATCTTGAGTATTATGTTTACAGAATTCATATATTTTAAAAGGTATAATTTAGTAACTCACTTTAATTCTTCTTTGCTTTTATAAAGAACATTCAAATACTCTATGTACTATGCAAGCACTCCAAACATATGAATTTTTAAAACTCAAATTCAAATGTCAGGGACAAGCAAGTATTTTTCATTCTAGTGCTTTTTTTTTCTTTCTTTTCTTTTTTTCTCTCTGTCTGCCATAAGATACAGTGAAATATGTAAAGGAGTGATTAGTGCTGCAGTTAGCCTTTCACTCTTACATATAGCTTTGGCTCTATTCCCAAAATTTCTGTTTTTAAACTTTTGTACCAACAATCCTCTTCTTTATTCATGAAGTCATTTTTCCTTAGCGATCAATTACATATATATGTAATATATTTTAAAAGAATAGGGATGTTGCTTGTCACACACAAATGGCTCTTAGAGAGTTATTGGTTTCGTGCCAGTGCTGTCAACATTCCAACAACACATTGGATTGGTTAAGGAAGAAGCCATAAACAGCCTATCAACAAGTATTTATACAAATGTTAATGAATTTAAAATTCTATTAGTGAAACATTTATGCCAAACTCCAATTTTCCTTCTGCTTTATTTGTGAGGTATGATGCAATAACTCTTTTAATAAACACATACAGACCACTTATACTTTATAATGTAAATTACATTTTTAGTATTTCCAGTATAAAATACATAGAATCAGCCATTTATCAAAGTTACCAAAAATATTGCCATCACATGAAGTATTTTGTTCAGCACGAAACCATGTCCTCCAAAGCTTTTGGTAAAGAAATGAACTCATCTCCATCCATGAAACTAAGAGTATTTTATTATTATGTTACTGAGAAAAGCCATTAAAGGAAAAGAAAATAGTCATGGGAAAGTTGCCATATGTATAAAAATATAAATAGCTTCTTTTTGTGTGCCCCAAGTGACAATTGCGTCTTAATCTTCCTCTGAATAGGATATTATGCTATATTGAAAATTTAGAAACTGATTTATTTGAAGCATATGGGTTTAATAAACACTTATTTTGCTTTTTATGAAGAAAATAATATTTCATTAATTTTTTTAAAAGTCTTTATTTCTTTTGGTGAACTTCTTTAACACTGAACTGCTTTTCTTTAGGATTGCATACATTGTGAACATTTTATAAAGTAGCCTTATATGACAGTAATTTTTCTGTTTTTATTTTTACTTGATACTTTTAGCTGTCAATTATTATTCCAATATATCAATAATTCAGACTTATAGAAGTAAAGATTCTATTTTAATAATTAAGTTGATCATGACTACATATGTGTTATCTTTCACAATGCACAGGTTGGTATCCATGCTAAAAATCTAAATGCCGGCTCTACATTACTCAGTGGTAGAGTGTCCTCCCGGTGTATGGATGTCTCAGGTTTGATTCTTGACCAAGGCACACAGAAGTGTTCATCTGCTTCTCCACTCCTTCACCTCTCGCTTCTCTCTTTCTCTCTTTCAAATGTACCATATACCATTTGAATAGTTTATATTCTAGTAAGCAAAACAGATACACTGAACAGAAAAGTAAAATATAATCTAATAGATGTTATTATGGGATCTCTATTAGATCCTTTGAAGACTATCTCTTCCATAATTTGAGTAAGAAATGCAATGTTAAATATCAAGGGCTTACTCCAAAGAATGTAATTTCTGAACTGAGACCTGAAGACCTGAAGCAAGAACAACATTGGTAAAGTAGGTAAATCCAAGCATAAGGTCTGTAGGCAAAAGAGATCATTTTGAGTAATTATAATAAATCTGGGTAATTGAGGAAGGATCATAACAGATGTGTCTTAAGGTATATGCAAGGACTGTGTGCTATGCAATAATTTTTCAGCATTATTCAAAAGCAATGGAAAATCAGAAGCTTAATCTACAAAGTAGCACATTTAGATTTATACTTTAGAAAGACCATTTGCAGTATGTAGATAATATAGTGAAAGCAAGACCAGAAACACAAAGAGGCTGTTACAGTAATTCAGAAGAGATGATGGTAACCTGAATTAAGATAGTGGCAATGGGAATACAAAAGATTTGATGAAAGAATTTCGGAGGTAATATTTCCAGTTGTAAGCTGGGGAAGACTTCTGTTTCAGTACAACACTCTGTTTTCTGAGTTGCACACTGACGAGATGGCATGGTAGCAACTTGAAAAAGGTGGGATAATATCTATACATGCTAGGTTTAAATTATCTGGGGATATTTAAGTGAAGAGGTTATGGATAGATACATTTCAGAAGTCAATAGGGAAAGTAATTGAAGAAGTTGAGTGAATATCCCCATGCAGCAAAGAGTATAGCATAGACTAGGAAGGAGTCAGGATAGGAGCCCAGGAAAGGATCCTGAAATTGGAAGGGATGGCAATGGAAGAGGAGCCCTTGAAGGAGACTGAGGTTAAGACAAAAGGTCAGAGAAAAACATGGAGGGTAGTAATGAAACAAAATCCAAAGGAAATAAGCCTTTAAGAAGGAAGGAGATGAAAACAGTATATAATACTATAGAGGAGTCAGTAAGATAAGAACTTCAAACAGTCCCAAAGGTTTAATCATATTAGTGATCCCGGTGTAAACAGTTTTGGTGAAATGGTGTGGGGAGAAAGCCATATTTCAATAAGCATGAATGACAATAAGTCAACTGGGCTTTGTCTATTTCAAGTTCATCTGATTAGGGAAAAAGAGAAGTAGCTAGAGGGGAAGATAGACATTTTGAGGGATACTAGAAATATGGAAGGAAATAAATTACTGATAGCAAGAAATTCTAAATTTATAGTATGCTTAGGATTTAAAGCCCAGTTGAGAGCATTGGCCTTAGGAAAAGGGATGTCTCTTCTGTTGTGATAGGTAAGAAGGGTACTTTGCATTTATCACACACAAGCCTGCTCATCACCATTCAGAGAGGAAGCCTGAATAAAATGGGGGCAATTGGGATGGAAAGGACGAGCAAGATATTAGTGTGTCTTAAGTGAAGGAGACCAAGTTTCTGATTAGATGTGGGTACTTAAGGAATGAGCAGTCAAGGTTGACTCCAGAATATCTGGTCTGGATGCCTTGGGGATTCAGGAAGAAAAATAAACTTAGAAGGATAATAATAGTAAAAAAAAGTTGTGATTTTTGAAGTTCAGCTGAATATGAATATACAGATAAGATAGAGGTTGTTTATACCTAGACTTCGAGGCTGCCAGCCCCATGAGGTAATATACAATATCCATCTAATTGACTATCCTCAGAAGCCAGCACAGTGCCAGGAATAAAGCAGAGGGCGTGGGCTCTTAGATACTTGTAGAATGAGGAGTGCTATCATCTAAAGAAATCTTTAAAGGAGCCTAAAAAAACCCTCAAAGTCTGCTGTTCCAAAGTCCTGCAGAGAAGAGAGTTGTGGGTCAAAATAATGGCCTGATTAATTAAATTCAGCAAAGAGGTCAATGAACATAAGGAATAAATGTGTTAAAAAAAATTTAAGGGCCTGACCGGGTGGTGGCGCAGTGGATAGAGCATTGGACTGGGATGCAGAGAACCCAGGTTCGAGGCCCCGAGATCACCAGCTTGAGCGAGGGCTCATCTGGTTTGAGTAAAAGCTCACCAGCTTGAGCCCAAGGTCGCTGGCTCGAGCAAGGGGTTACTCGGTCTTCTGAAGGCCCGCGGTCAAGGCACGTATGAGAAAGTAATCAATGAACAACTAAGGTGTTGCCATGCGCAATGAAAAACTAATGATTGATGCTTCTCATCTCTCCATTCCTGTCTGTCTGTCCCTGTCTATCCCTCTCTCTGACTCTCTCTCTGTCTCTGTAAAAAAAATAAATAAATAAATAAGGTATTCTTAGTAAAGACAATTTCAATTTCACAAAATAAGATTGCAATAAAGTAAGGAGGGAATACAAAGTAAAGAAATAGAGACAGAGCCTGAACTGTGGTGGCACAATGAATAAAGCATTCAACCTGGAATGAATGCTGTGGTCGCCGATTCAAAACCCTGGGCTTGCCTGGTCAAGGCACATACAACAATCAACAAACAACCAAAGTGAAGCAACTATGAGTTGGTACTTCTTGCTACCTCTTCCCCATAAAATCAATAAATAAAATCTTTAAAAAAGAAAAAAAAAAGAAAAATATAGAAACAGAAAGTAGACTTCCCCCTTTTAAAAAAATTATTAACCAATATATTTTATTATGAAACATGAGGTATTAGAAGATTACAGAATTTGTCCCTGGAGTCTTATATCTCATTTTATATGAGTTTACTGAATTGAGAGACACAGCCTATACATTATAAGGGGGAAATGACCTTTAGTTTAGAAGATATTTAGAAAATAAGTAACTGTGTTTTCCCAGAGAAAAAATAAATTTTCCCTGTTGAAAGTAGAGTAGAAACTCAAATCAAATAATGGGCAGGAGTAAATATTTGCACCAGTGACAACGCATAAAGGAATACAAACAGTCAATTGAAAAGAAATATGTAAATAAGATCCAGCAGATAATTAGGGAGAAGAAGATATTTTATGCTATATGACTTATAATTAATAAATAATCATATAAAATAATGTGAAATCTCACCAGCATAAAGACATATAAGCTATTTTTTGTCAAATTATCAACAGGTTTAAAATGTGTAATACCCCATTGTTGATGAGGGGCTCAGTGAAATGAGAAACCTCATATAGTATGTGGTAAATTGATGAAAGCTGTTAAAACTATTTGACCATATAGATTATATTGAGTTCCTCAAAATATTTATAGTTTTAGACATGTTATCTTTAATTCCACCTGAACAAATAAATTAATTAAGTGGGATAATTACAAACTTATAATGTAACACATTTGTACATCATGGTGGAAAACCACTAAAAGTATGTTTAAGATGAGATTTACATTATATGGAATACATTTGTTATAGTACTAACTGAAAAGTAGAATGTATGCATTCAAAAAAACCCAAAAAACAATTCTATGAAAAACACTACAAAGAAATGTCTTAAAATGGTTTCCAGTGGTTGTCTTGGGATAGTGAGATTTTGATGGATTTTCTTTTCTTTTTTTGACTTTTATTTTCTAAATTGTCTATAGCGATGCTGTATTATTTTTATAATAAAAAATGTTTAACAGTTTGTTTAAATAAAACCATGTAAACTTGTATTTTGAAGTAAAGGAACATATATAAATAGTAGTTATTAGGGAACAGCAAGAATCAAAGGAAGACCTTTTTCTTAGGTTGATGGTGCAAGAAATTATTGAAGCAGGACCCAGAGAAGTAGGAAATTATAGTAGGTAATGGGTTTTTCTTTCTGCAGGCAGAATGATACTTCTAAACTGAAGGAAAGATTTATTGGGCAGCCTGACTAAATACTGATAAGAATTTGTTAAGTAATCCAGGTCACTATCATTTTTTCTACCCCAGATGCAAAAAGCAGGACTTCTCTTGAAAGCCCCAAAGAGTAAATCTGTTTTCTTCTCGGTGACAGGAGTGATCCTGAAATGGTTTAGCCAGAATAGAATCACTCCCTGCAACATTTGAATTGCACTTTCTTTGAGTTCACCCAGCCAACTTATCACTGTTTTAGTTCTGTTTCTTAGACTGAACTCATGAAAATCTACAAATCTATGCCTTAAGGTTAAAATAGTTCGTATAAAGTGGACCCTCACAGTGAAATCTTTCATCTTTATTTGGGGATGGTTCTCTACAGCCTCTGTTGAGTTCTGATGTCAAACCACTTAGGATTTGATTCACAGTGTTATTGTAGAGTTGATAAAAACTTTCCAAAATGAATACTTGAAAAAGTAAATATATTAGTATGTGCTACAATTTTTAAAAAACATAGAGACACAATTTTTTTATTTTTAACTAAAAGTACACTTGTTACAAAGCGATTCTCTATGTAATAGGAATAAGGTACCAGCAGTGAGCTTAGTTCTTTATCAAGTCACTGAGTCCTCACTGTTTTCTGTCACTGCACTCATGGGTCCACCATCTAGTCTGATCAACCAGGGAAAGCAGATAGAAGGCTGGGACTCTGCAGGAGGAGAGACTTAATGCTGTGTAGTAACTGGGTATGGCAATGCCAAATCTTTCCTCTGAGCCTCTTTTATAGTTTCTGTATATAAGGCCATTTAACAAAATGCTGCCTGCCTGCTCATGGAGTCAATGGTCGGCCCTTGTATGGGAAATAATTGTTCCTCCTATATACCAAATATGAGAAGTTTGGCTTCAGCTCAGTATGCAAAGGGTGTGGCCAGTTTGGAAACCTAAGATGCCATGAGACCTAACATAGAATTGAGAGAAATAAAGGTTCTGATTTTTAGCTTTTCTGAGAACTTGTTCCATTATCTCCTTTACTTGAAAACTAGAGTCATTTCACTAATTGTAACAGTGAATTCTAAGGGAATAAAATAATAGATATATTATCTTCAACATATTCGGAATGACAGGTGCTAAGCTTGTGTGTACAAGTGTGAGTGTGTGTGAGCTCCTGCACTAAGCATTTGTCATGGGCTTTACGGCAGGCCTCATTTGTTTTCCAAACAGCTTGCAAATACAAGGTGACTTTTTATTTACGAGAATCTATAGCAGGGGTCGGGAACCTATGGCTCGCAAGCCAGATGTGGCTCTTTTGATGGCTGCATCTGGCTCACAGACAAATCTTTAATAAAAAAATAATAACATTAAAAATATAAAACATTCTCATGTATTACAATCCATTCATTTTCTACTGCTCATGTTTATGGCTGTGGGCGACTGGAGCCAATCACAGCTGTCCTCCGGGACACCACCAAATTTTTATTAAATAATGCGTAATGTACACGGGTCATTGTGTGGCTCTCATGGAATTACATTTTAAAATATGTGGCATTCATGGCTCTCTCAGCCAAAAAGTTTCCTGACCCCTGATCTATAGTGAGGGAATAGTTCAAATTAATAAATTGATATTTTAAATATTAGGTTTTAAATTATATCATTCTGTGAGTTTGGTTACCATTGGTTTTAAGAGGTACATTTATTCGGCATACTATCAGTCAAACCTACATACTAATAAGCTCCCAAACATTGTGATGTCACCAAAAATGAACCAGAATAAAAAATCAAGTTCATGAAAGAGGGTTGTAAAACAATAAGATTATAACTCTGAAATGCATGGCATTGTTATAGCAGCAATGTCTGCAAACTTTTAAAAAAATACAAACGTGTGTGTGTGTGTGTGTGTGTGTGTGTGTGTGTGTATTAAATTTTACATTTGCATATAAGGATTGGGTTGTTTTTTGGTTTCTTTTCTTTTTGCATTCTCACCTTATATAATTTTCCCTCTTCGTATTTTCCATAAACATTCTTATTGTTATGGTTCCCCCTCCATCTTTGAAATAGCTACTATGGCATAAACACATAGAGTCCTGGTAGAAATTGTATTCATAAATTAAACTCTTAATTTACACAAACCAATCTTAGTTTAATATAAAATTAAAATTCTGTTTTAAATACCTTCAATATGTTTATAATTTCTGCATATGAATAAAACTAGTATAAGAACAATTGGACTTTAAGCCTGAAAAGACATCATAGTAGATAGATAAATACACTTTTTATGCTAGAATTCTACTGTCTACCAAAAATAATTCTTTGAATTTTCTAATTATGAAAATTTTAAAAAGCCCTTATAAAAGGTTGGTTGTATGTAAACACTTTATTTTTCAAAGTAAAAATAAAGTGTGTTTGAAATTCAAGCAGGAAAAGTATATACTTTATCTGAAAGTGCCTGACATTTTTCTTACAGATGATTTAGCTCCCATTAATTAGTACTTTTTTTCCCCTTATGATAAAATTGTTACACTGAGCTGAATTGTGGACATTTGATCTCTTTAAATAACAAGGAAAATGTCCATATTTCTTTCCCAGGTAAGAAAGAAGAATTTATCTCCCAGGACACTACAGCGCATGAAACATTAGAAAGGAGTAAAGAATATACATACCAATGGCTTCACACACAGGTTGGAGTTCATGAAACAACTGGCTCCAGAAATATGAAATGGTGAGGTCATTTCCTTTCAATTAGATTTTTGCATTGTAAACACATCTTGAAAAGTTAAAACGTAGGTTAATTGGGCTAAAACAAACATGACTTTATAGCCAAAGGGCAGTAGACCATGATGCCAGATTATTAAAAGGCCTACTCCATAGAATAGATTTAATCATTCTTTATATTTTTTAGTCTAAAATGTTTGAGCTGTTTCTATAATGCTTAATAACAAATGACCTACAAAAATGATTCTACTTTATAAAGTAAAATGCATGGTATTAACTGTTTATAAATATATGTATTGCATGTTGTATTTTATTTTGTGTTATTTTCGTTATCATTATGTTTGACAATTCAAATGATAATTCAACCCAGATTCAGCCTCTTTACCAGTCATGCAACTAATTTTTAATAATATTTTAATGCTTAATTTTTTTTGTTATAGTGAGGTTATAATTTTATTTCCCTCACAAGGTAGAGGTGAGCTCACAATGCTGAGGATATTAAATGTTTAATTTAGTAACAAATAGAGTCAATTAATTTTAGTTACATTAATGTATGTGTTAGTTTGCTATGGATGCCATAACAAAACACGACAGACTGGGTTGTTTAACAGCAAGATTTCTTTTCTCACAGTTCTGGAGATTACAAATCCCAAGTCAAGGAGTCAGCAAGCTTGGTTTCTTTGGAGATCTCTCTCATTGGCTTGTAGATAGCCACATTATATCCTCATATAATCATTCCTCATCTGTTCTGTCTGTGTTCTAATCACTGCTTCTTATAAGGACACCATTCATACTGGATTAGGACCCACCCATATGACCTCATTTTATCTTAATTACTTCTTTTAAGACCCTACTTCCAAATAAAGTGAAATTCCGAGGTATTGAGTATTAAGACTTCATCATACCAATTTTGAGGGAACAAAACTCAGCCAATAACTATTTCATATAAGACATACATGTGCATAACCACTGAATCAAGGTATTAAGGAAATAAAAGCCTGGAGATAATATTTATGATATAAAATTCAAGACTTCCATTTTAGCTACAGATATCCATTAAAAAGTTTAACATGTGCTATGTTAAATATTTATTAACTATATAACCAATACAGAATCTAAATATGGATGACACTTTGGAAATGTTTCCAAGCATTGTAAGTAAAAACTGTTTAAATGAGTAACAAACAAACAAACAAAATCTTAAAACTTTGAGAATTAAAGCTTAATTTAACAGCAAGTTAAAATTTAAACTTTTTAATATATATATAAAATTTTAAAACCTTCATATATGGTGAATTTTATTAATGTAATTCTTTTTAAATATGGAATAGAAAGTAAAGAAAAAAAGTAAAATCAAAACAACATTTAAAAGGCCCTGACTGGTTGACTCAGCAGTAGAGCATCGGCCAGGCATGTGGAAATCGTAGGATCGATTCCTGGTCAGGGCACACAGAAAAAGCAAACATATGCTTCATCACTACTTCTCCCCTTCCCCCCAGCCATGGCTCATTCAAGCATGTTGACCCCGGGTACTGAGGATGGCACCATGGCCTTGCCTCAGGTGCTGAAGAAGCTCAGTTGCCAAGCAATGGAGCAGTGGCCCCAGATGGGCAGAGCATCACTTCATAGGGGGCTTTCTGAGTGGCTCCCAGTTGGGGCGCATGTGGGAGTCTTTCTCTCTGCCTCCCTGCCTGTCAATAATATATATAAAAAAATAAACTGGATTGTTTTGTCCTATTTTATTGTGAGTAGAGAAAGTAAGAATAAAGCAATCAACATTTAAGAATTTTTATTTTACTCAGTATTCTAATTAATACAAGCAAAATGTATTTTATGTTGGTATTAAGCAATTCAGTTTAATTCATAAAATGGAATCCTTAGAACTGTAAACAAATGTAGTATATCCCATAGCTTACCATCTATATTAACCAGATATGAGGTCTGGTTCAGATTTTTTTTGTATTTTTTCTGAAGCTGGAAACGGGGAGAGACAGTCAGACAGACTCCCGCATGCGCCCTACTAGGATCCACCCGGCACGCCCACCAGGGGCGACGCTCTGCCCACCAGGGGGCGATGCTCTGCCCCTCCGGGGTGCCGCTCTGTTGCAACCAGAGTCACTCTAGCGCCCGGGGCAGAGGCCAAGGAGCCATCCCCAGCTCCCGGGCCATCTTTGCTCCAATGGAGCCTCGGCTGCAGGAGGGGAAGAGAGAGACAGAGAGGAAGAAGAGAGGGAGGGGTGGAGAAGCAGATGGGCGCTTCTCCTGTGTGCCCTGGCCGGGAATCAAACCCGGGACTTCTGCATGCCAGGCCGACACTCTACCACTGAGCCAACCGGCCAGGGCCTGGTTCAGATATTTTAAAGCATTAATATATGTGAAAAAGTTTTTTTAATATTTCAGGATATAGTTTAGATAAGCTTACACATTTAACAATATCCCTTATTTCTAAATAATTTATATATAAATAAATATAACAGGCAATTGTTTATGAATTTTCTCTTTTGAATTATAATATGTAAAGGAATACATAGTAATATTCAAGAAATATTATTTTCAAGAATGTATGTTCTTGAAAAGCCAAATGTTAATGTTCTAGTTTTAAACACAAGTTAATTATGAGCATTAGTAGAATGTATTAAACACACTGAAACTATGGAAGCTTTGCTATACTCATCAGACAAGTAAGATATGTAAGTAAATGTAAAGAAAGAATTTTTTTTAATTTATTATCTATCATTCTTGTTTCTTTCAAAGTTTTGTTTATTGTATGTGTTTATGTTTGGCAGAAAAAGGTAACATTAAAGTGTTATTTAGAAATTTAAAATTTATTTCTAGTTGGATTTTAAAATGACTCTGGAAAGATGTAAATGTGTATATATCTTTGCAAGTAATCTAATTTAAGAATACTATTATTTCCACTTTGTAAATTACTCCAAAATTTTTCATTGGGCATTTTGCTCATATTCTTTCTCTGAATTTATGTAATAATATGATTTCTTTTTTTTGTCACTGTGCAGCAATCATTTCTTGCCTGAGTTAGATCCAGATGTACTCAATGGTGGAAGAGTTCAACTTGTGGTAAGAAATGTGTTTATCGTTACAGAAAATGTTGTAGACACCAGGACTCAATAAGTGTCCCTGTAAAATATGTCCATATGTTAGTGTAAACTATAAAAATGTTTAACTGTATTTATTTGAGGTAATATCAAAAATCTCCAATTGTAATATTACTTTAAAATATATCAACCTAAAATATTAATTCTACATGGCAGATTTTAAAATATTAGCATGTTAAAGTATTTAAAATAGAATTAACCTATACAGGAATTTGCATAATAAAATTATTTTTTTAATATTTTTAAAGTCTAGAATCCTTGAGCAAAACAGAAAATATGCTCACACTCAGGAAATTAAACCAGATAAAAATTAATAAGTAATTGTGAACCCACCCACTCTTAGAAATAAAATGTCAATGACTAGAGCTTTAGGAACAACCACATTCTAACATGCTGAATTGAGTGTAGGTTCTAGGTAGTATAACAATACATTCATTGCTCAAGTCAATTGTACTATGTGCCATTGCAAGGAAGACCATGTAAATGAAAAGAGAATGGCCAGTATAGAGTCTAGAGAAATGAACCCCACAAAACAAGTAATTTTGAGTGTGTTTCAGAAATTTCCAGAGAAAAGAGTGCCCTGAGCAATGACAGAGTACATGGCTTCCTTGGCAGGTAAAAATGGAGGTATCAGGTGACCCTAACTTTGTGACACCTTCTATTCACATCAGTGAACTAATACTCCTTGCTCAGATTCGACATTCACTACAAAACTGATTATAGTTTAACTTGCTTTCAGAATTTAGTGTAAGAAGATAATGTAATTTCTAATAGAAATTAGTATTATGTTATTAGTATTATGTTATTCATCCTTCTCATCATTCTCATGAGCAACTCATTTGAGGAGTTTTCCTGAAATAGCAAAATTTGGACAATAGATAAAATTACTGTTTTTGAAAATATTTATAGAATATAGATTTGATATCATCTCTCTGCAAGTATTTCATTTTAATAAGGCCCCTCTTACAGAATAGCATGGTATTACCATAGGAAAATCGGTATTATCTGTGTCTATTAACACCATACATATTACTGACTAGCACTTTCTCAGATATTGTTGAGTGGCCACTTTGGAACAATATTGGGAAATATAAAAGTGCCAAGAGATTCCAAGATAAAGGAAGTGATATTACAATTAATTGTTATACTTCTAAAAATGAGTGAAAAGAGATTGATTAATCAGAATGGTCCTATGAGATTAATGCTCTGACATTAATTTGCTTTTTTCGTATAGCACTATATCACACTACATACAAATATATGATAAATACATAGCAATGACAAGTGCTTTTTTTTCCATATTGAAGAAGTACAGCTAAATACAAAAATAAGGTAAATGGTAGTTGAACTGAAATACACATTTTTTGTGTGTTTGAGTAGAGACAGGGAAAAAAATCAAGAAAAGACTTATGCCAAAAAGATACTGGGTGAACTGAAGGTCCAGTATGGAACTCTTGCAGAGTGTTGGGGAGTGAAAGTATTCTACTTGTGTTGAGGATCTAGACAAAGATAACTGTACAACTGGTACCAGGCCATAACAGAATTTAAAAAAAAAATTAAGATGTAACCTCCTCTACTATAAGATCCTCAAAGGTGGGATATAAAACTGAGACTTGTGGACACAGATAAAACTGAAGTGGTTAACAGGGGGAGAGCAATAAAAGGGGATAAATACATGATGATAGGAAATGAGTGACATTGGGTGATGGGCACACAATGCAGTTAACAGTTTAAATGTTATGGAGATGTTCACCTGTAGCCTATGTATTACTATGGATCGATGTCACCCATTAATTTAATTTCTAAATAAAAAATATAACCACATATATAGAGAACAGGCTGACAGGTGTTGGGCAAAAACCTCATGGACACAGACAACAGTGTGGAGGGTGCTGGTAGGGAGAGAGGGTGAGGGGTGATAAATGGTGATGGACAAAGACTTGAAGAAGTTTTGTAGAATGGGATATCTGAAACCTGTATAATTATATTATCCAGGACCGTGCAAAAAATTTTCAAAACAAATTCAGTTTAAAAAACTCTATAATAAAAATAAAGAAAATTAGAAAACAAAAGTAATCAAATTTCAATTAGAGAACAGATGGATATGCAAATGAGTCTGTTATAAATTCTGCTGTTAAAAAATATTATTGTAATAAACTGGACTGAACACCATAAAAGAGAGAATTAATGAATTAAAAGATTATCTACAAAAGAATAATAGATTGACAACCAACATTGTATCTGATATTTTATATTAACATATAACATAGTTATTTGTATTAATATTAGGGATACCTTTAAATATCATCCACTTCACTTTCAGGAATGAGGAGAAAATAAAATATTATCAAATATTTAAACTCTGGGTTTTAATAACATCTATGTCTTCCAAATAATATCAAAATGTATTGCATGACTAACTCTAAAGAAAAAATGGAAACAAAATATTTACTTATTTCCAAATATATATTAAAAGGAATGTTATTGATCTAGACAATTATACTACTGATTAAATTTATCACTCCAAAACTCCAGGAATTTCCTACAGAAACAGTTATGGTTCAGAAGGTTCCCCAGGAAGCATATTTTGAGATTTTGATATTTGGGTGCAGGATATTTACTGGGAAAAGCTTTCAGGAACAACTGTTTTAAAGGATAAAAGAAGCCGGTTCGAGCAGAGAGAAAGGGTGAACTGCATAGAGTTGCAGGAGAGATAGTGAGATCTGGTAGTGGGAAGACCCTTTTGAGTTTTGCCAGCTTGAGGAAAATGGATCAAGATTTTATGTTCCTGCATCACATCAAGAGAGCGTGTGACTTGGGCAAGCCAACCCTCTTCAGCAAAGGACAATTTCCAGAGAGGGATTCACCAGAGAGCCACCAAGCTTCAATTTTTTCAGCCACTGGAGGAATCTGATTCAGCTGTAAATGGTGTTCTGAGTGGGATATCATAATACTCACTATACTCAGTAAGTTTACCATTCAGGAATGCAATAACATAGCATATAAAATGTGTCAGCTATACCCAAATAAGTCTATAAGTTAAAACCAATTCAAAACTAAATTACAGCTGTTGTTTTAGAAACTTGAAAAATCTCATTCTAAAATGTGTATTGATGAATAAAAGGCGGATATTATATAGGTCAGCTCTGAAAAGGAAGAGCACCTGCTGTCACAAGATATAAAGACTTAATACAAAGCAAAAGTAAACTATCTGGTGCTGGCACAGGGATGGAGAAACAGACCAATGGATATGAACAGTAAGTTCAGGAATAGACCTTGACCATATTGGAATGTAATATGTGATAAAGGTGAGAAAGGTCAGATTGTGTAGTAAACAGCACTCAGTAAACTAACATTAAGAAAAAGAATAAAGGCTATATAGCAATCATTTACACACTTCATAACAGTCAGATGGAATTCAGAAGAGTTGAAAACTCAAATATGAAAAGTTAAGCTATAAAACTGATCAAGTAAAAAAGAAGATCTTTGTAACTTAGCAGTCAAAATATTTTTTAAAAAATATATAAAAGTAGTACAAGTTATATGTAAAAATCACTGTGTTCAATTAAATATTCTTTCCCGTGAAGGATTTTATAGGAAAGGTTAATAGATTGTAGACAAGACAAACTATTTTCAGTGCTAAAAACTAACAATAGGTTAATATCTAAATACAAAGAATTCCTTCTAATGAATAATATAAAGTCAGGTAACCCAATGAAAAAGAAATATAAATACAATAGAAAAAGAATATACAGAGACAGTTCACAGAGATGATGCCTAAATATATTTATAGAAATGTATATAAACAGAGCCCAGTTACAGAACCAGAAGTATAAAAATTAAACCCAAGAAGTTGCATGAATATATTCAACATAATGGCAAAAATTAGAAAATAGGTCACCCCTCAAAATTCAATAAAACGGAAAAAAAAAGAAAATTTCATTACAAAAGAGAGAGAAAACTGAGTAATGCAAAGTGCTGTCCACAATGTGGAGACACATATACAGCCTGTGAAAGTATAAGCGGGTATAGTCATTCTGGAAAGAACTGTCCGTATTTATTAAGGGAGGACTTTACATACCCTGTTACACTTCAAGGCCATTTTTGGAGGGAATATCTCTATTATTTTGCATATCTAATATATATATATATAATATTACACATATAATAAATATATTTTGCATATATAATTATATAAATATATAAATAAACTAGAATTTTTTAGTAAAAATATTCCATTTCCCACTATGTAAAAAATGTAAAATATATAAGGATAAATGTTAATATCAAGCAAGATGTGCAAGGTCCCGCCTTGGCCAGTTGGCTCAGTGGTAGAGCGTCGGTCTGGCGTGTGGAAGTCCCACTTTCAATTCCTGGCCAGGGCACACAGGAGAAGCGCCCATCTGCTTCTTCACCCTCCCCCCTCTCCTCCCTCTCTGTCTCTCTCTTCCCCTCTCACAGCCAAGGCTCCATTGGAGCAACGTTGGCCCAGGCGCTGAGGATGGCTCAATGGCCTCCGCCTCAGGCACTAGAATGACTCTGGTTGCAATGTAGTAATGCCTCCTGGTGAGCATACTGGTGAATTCTGGTTGGGTGCATGCAGGAGTCTGCCTCTCTGCTTTTTCACTTCTCACTTCAGAAAAAAAAAAAAAAAAAAAAAAAAAAATATATATATATATATATATATATATATATATATATATATATATATATGTATGTACAAGGTCCCTACAATAAATATCAAATACTGCCTTAAAAAAACAAAGAGATACACCATATTCATGCGTACAAAGACTCAAATTATAAGATATCAGTTGTTCACAAATGATTCATAAATTCAGGATACTCCTAGAACACTTTGTAGGATAAATGGACAAGTTTTTACATGTATATACAAATACAAGGGATCTAGACTAGTCAATGTAATCTTGAAACAGTAGTAAGGATACTCACATTACTGAATTTAAAACTACTATATAGCCCCCGTAATCAAGAATGGGTATTATATGAATAATTATAGAAAAATCAACCAACAAAAAAGAATTAAGTCTAGAAAAATACCACACTTAATAAGATTAATTTATTTTCCTTAAAGTTACCAAAGCAATTAAAAGAGGATTTTTATTTATTTATTTATTTATTTTATTTATGATTTTAATTTGTGTTTTCATAGATTCAATGTCCCACTGAATATGTCTCCCCCCCACCCCCTTATTCCCTCTCAGCCTTCCCATGCCCCCTCCCCCCTATGCCTTCCCCCTTCCCTCCAGAATTTGCTGTCCTGTTCTCTATAATGCTGTGTTATGTGTGTGTGTGTGTGTGTGTGTGTGTGTGTGTGTGTGTGTGTATAATTTCATTAATCTATTTCCCTTCTCTGATCCCATCTTCTCTTCTACTTTCCCTCTGACCACTTTCCCTCTGGTCCCTTTGATTTCGCCTCTGCCTCTGTTCCGTTGCTCAGTTCACATTGTTCATTGGATTCCTCAAATGAGGGAGGTCTTATGGTATTTTTCTTTCTCTGCTTGGCTTATTTCACTTAGCATAATAGTTTCCAGGTCTATCCATGTTGTCGCGAAAGGTATGTTTTCCTTCTTCTCACGGCTGTGTAGTATTCCTTTGTGTATATGTACCACTGCTTTTTAAACCACTCGTCCACTGGGCTGTTTCCAGATCTTCATAGTTGTGAACAATGCTGCCATAAACATGGGAGTGCATTTCTTCTTTTGAATCAGTGATTTGGTGTTCATAAGATATATTCCTAAAAGTAGGATAGTTGGATCAAAGGGCAGTTTCATTTTTAATTTTTTGAGGAGTCTCCATACTGTTTTGTACAGTGGCTGCACCAGTCTGCATTCCCACCAGCAGTGCAGGAGGGTTCCCTTTTCTCCACATCCTCGCCAGCACTTATTCTGTGTTGTTTTGTTAATGAGTGCCATTCTGACTGGTGTGAAGTGATATCTCATTGTGGTTTTAATTTGCATTTCTTTAATGATTAGTGATGTTGAACATTTTTTGGTATGCCTATTGGCCATCTGTAAGTCAAAAAAGAGGAAAAGAATTTTTTTAAAACAAATAGTATTGTACAATTGCGTATCTACAAGAAAAAAAATGAATGCTTATTACTACTTCACGTTACACTTAAAAATGAATTTGAGGTGAATTGTGGGCCCAAATATAAAAACTATAATTCTAAAACTACTCAAATAAAAGATATTAAGATATTTTCACAACCTTGGGGTTAGCAAAGATTTCAGATAGAACAAAAGAAACATAATCAAACAATAAACTAAGAATGCACTTCAGCAAATTTAAAAGTATAAATATTTGCACCCTAACTGGCCACATTGTCTGGATACACTAAGATTGTGGGTTTTATTCCTGGTCAGGGCTCATACAGGAAGCAGCCAATAAATACATAAATAAGTCTGGGACAACCATTTGATGTTTCTCTCACTCTTTCTTCCTCTACCTTCCTTTCACTCTCTCTAAAATCAATCAAAGTTTCTCACTTCAGGAAAATACAAAAATTAAATGAAATAAATAAAATAATAAAATAAAATTAATCAATGATGTAATTAATTAATTTTAAAAGTATTTGCATTTAGAAAAACTCATTAAGAAAATAAAAAGTCAAACCACCTCCTGGGAGAAAAATTCACATTCTCTCTCTTCCTCTTCCTTTTTTCTCTCCCTCTCCCTCTCCTCACTCCAACCCTCCATGTGCAAAGAATTCCTCCTCCACATATACACAGCTAACAATACACATCTAAAAAGGACTTGTATCCATAATATAGTTTTTAAAATTCTTAAAATCAATAATATAAAAACCTCAAGTTATTAAAAATTGAAAATATTTAAGACCACAAAGGAAGATATTTGAGTGGTTAATAAGCACATTAATTTAAATTAAGATAGCAATGAGATACTACTACATCACACCAGAATGGTTAACATTTAAAAGCCAAAAAACACAAATGTGGAGAAAGATGTAGAACAACTAGAATTCTCTTATATTACAGGCATAGTGAAAAATAATAAAACCATTTTTAAAAATACATAGTTTCATATAAAATTGTATATTCTTCTACCCTATGATCCATTAATTCTACTTCTAGATGTTACCCAAGGGAAATGAAACAAATGTCCACATAAATACCTGTAGCAAATCACATATTATTTTTTCTAGAAAAATTAACTTATGTTTAATAAAAAAACCTATATATAAATGTTTGTAGTAGTATTATTTGTAATAGCTAAAAGTTGGAAACAACCCAAATTTCAATGAGTGAAAGAATAAACAAATAGTGGTATATACATACACTGACTACACAACAAAAAATTAATAAAAAACAACAATCAAGAATGAGCTCTTGATACATATAAAGACTTTGAAGGATTTTAAGAGCATGATGCTGAGTAAAAAAATAGTCTCAAAAAGTTACATACTGTATGATTTCATTTACATAAATAACATTGTGGAAAACACATAATTCTAGTTGTGCAGAACATTTAGTTGCCATTGGTTAGGCTGGAGAAAGGGTATGACTCTAAAGGGAGTTTCTTTGAGAATAGTTTTGGAATTGTTTGTATCCTAATTGTGGTGGTAATTATATAAATTTATGCATGCAATAAAATGTCATAGAGGTATAAACAAACCAAAAAGATTGTACCTGTGAAAATTGGTGAAGTTTTAATAAGATGTGTGGTTTAGTAATGATGTTGCAAGTATTTCAATTTCTTGGTTTTAATAATCACACTTTGATTATATTTCTTTGGGGCAAACTGGGTGGAGGTAATATAGGGAATTCTCAGTACAAATTTTTGCAGCTTCTATGGAAGTTTTAACTGACTTCAAAATATAATTTTTTAAATGATTGAAATTTGTGTCTAAGGTTTGTGCATTTCATTGCATGTAAATTATAGCTCTATAAAACATCTAAAGTGCCTAAACAAGCCCTCACATGTTCTATAACAAGGCCTCTGCCTTATTATATAAGAACAGGAGCCTGTACAATGATGAATGGAAGGGTATATATAACAGCTTTTCACAATCAAAGATAAAAATGGTTTTAAGTCATTCATATGTCTAGAAATACTCTCATTTTGAATAATTATATGTGGAAACACTACAAGACAGCTTCTAAGTGAACTTTATAATATTTTATCTCTTTTTTTAAAAATCTGAATAATCAATAAATAGGTATTTATTTTTATTGTGCTGTTTAATATGTTTTAACTTCTAAAAACAAAAAATTAAAGAAATAAATATTTAATAAAATATTTTATGAAAATAATTGAAGGAAGAGGAATTCCTGTTTTTAGTGTGTTTTTTTTTTTTAATTTTTATTTATTTATTCATTTTAGAAAGGAGAGAGAGAGGGGGAGAGAAAGAGAGGAGAGAGAGAATGGGGGGGAGGAGCAGGAAGCATCAACTCCCATATGTGCCTTGACCAGGCAAGCCCAGGGTTTCGAACCGGCGACCTCAGCATTTCCAGGTCGACACTTTATCCACTGCGCCACCATAGGTCAGGCAAGGAGGAATTCCTGTTTTTAAAAAAGTTAACTACACCTCTGGTGAGAGAGGGAAAGGGTTTAGGGTGTGTTAGTTGGTAGTTACCAAACAGCCCTGAGGATGTAGAGTCCAGCCGAGTGAAAATAGTCATTAGTATTGTGATATGTACAGTGCCAGGTGGGTACTGGAATTGTCAGGCATCACTTTATAAAGTAGATGACTGTCTAATCACTATACTGTACGCCTGAAACTAATACAAAATAAGATTGACTGTAAATTATAATTGAAAAATTAAAGTTCTTTGGAAATAAATAAAATGATGATTTAAAAGAGAGAGAGAGAGAGTTTTTATTTTTAATTAAGTTGCCTGGGTTGGAGGTGAATCAAAATTCAGATGCTTAAAAATCATGTTCCAAAATTTTTACCCTTCATTTTGTTGTGAAAATATGGAGAAAAAGTATGACACATCTTGTAAGTGGAGCTAAAATATGACCTGTTCAGGAAATAAAGTTGCAAAACAATTTTGCATAATTACTATTTAATAAATATTTTTTACTGAATTGCACATAGAAAACTTTTTCTGACATTAAACTGAATTATAACCATACAAAATGTTTATTACAGTGTTTTACAATTAAATATACACTTTTATTGAATAAGTGTTAAAATTGATCAGTAATATTGTTTCTAAGTATGTTTACTTTGCATGATATACAAGAAAAGATTATTTTATTTATAGTTTCTCTATTTGTTAACAGTTATGGAAAGAATGACGGTCAATTTGAAAACAAATGCTTTTAAACACAGAATCTGAATATTAATTCATCTGTGGCTGTGTCAGTTGCACTAATGGACCCTTGATAAAATTTCTAGGTTTGCATATAAAGCTATTAGACTGCACTATATGAAATCATATATTCCTGTTAAATCTCACTTCTAAATTTGAATCCATTATAATATGACTTACTTAGTAACTGGCATTAATTGTTTTCTGTTTTTGAAGAAGCACTCTTTTAAATGCAATGGTTAGATGATAATGAAATTTTTGGAAGGCATGTATTCACAAATATTTTCTTGACATGTAGATATTGTCTTATGGGGATGGATTTCTACTTTCTATTTAGGCATACTAAATTTATGTCATCAAATCGAAGCAAATAAATTCTGATTTTAAAACCTTGAGGCTTACACTTAAAGCCTCTTTAGCCAATAGGCACGCCCCTTCTGTTTTTCCTTAGTTTGTAACTGTTCTCACTGAATTATGGTATTGCTTTGGTATTTCCCTCTTATTCTTCACTGCTTTTTTAGTGTTAATATTGATGAACCTATTCTAATGGAAACATCAGACACATAATACTGTGTACTAGCCAAAATAAAATTTAAAAAAATTGTGTAACACTTTTCACACTAATTACAAATGTATATCAGAAGCCAATTATTTATTTCATTTTAAAGTTTTCTACTGAGGATTTTTTTTGACAATGCAATTGTATTACTTAGCCAGGTACGTGAAAAAGTGACTGACATAGAATGGTTTCTATTCTGATTTCAGCAATACAAGACTTGCTTACTTAACAATGAAGTTCATACATGTAAGGGTGGGAAGAAGTGGAGAGGGGGATGGATATAAAGGAGAAAACCAGACATCTGAATTTGAAAGAGGATGATCTTTAGATGCTGGTTTCATGAGTTTTTCTAGCTCATCATATAGGGATAGTTCCTTAACCACAGTGATGATTTTATGGCTATATTTTGCTTTATATAAATTTTTCTCACATCAAACACTAAAGACAATGCTTTCTCATAGGATTTCAAACATCTTGTGGTTTGGGTTAAATCCCAGCTACTTTGAAGCTGCTTTGCTTTCCATCACTGCATTTTCCCCCACTTTGTGGCTGAGTCCTGATAAATCTTTACTTAATGATATTAGACGTGCTGTAAAACAATATTTTATAGGCAAGGAGTGATTCTTTCAACTCTTAGGTTCAGTCCAAAATAGTAACAAAAGTTCAGATGGTAACTTTAGATAAAATAAATGATCTAATTCTTATGTCTTTAATATATTTTGAAATTTCTATATATTTACCACTACCCCCAAATTAGGCTTAATGTATAATATTTTATATTAATAATTGTGGTAATGAGAAAATAAAAATATTTTGTGACTTTGTAGTATACAAATGTGGAATGAAAGACATTTCAGGGAATTTTATTTAGAAAACTAATACTTATAAGTGTTAAATATAAATATTGCAGAACATAATGCAATATGACATTTCTAACATTCAATTAAGAATTAAATAATATTATTGGTAAATAAGTGATGTTAAACTGTGTAAAGTTTCATCAGTTGCCTTTAAGATTGATTTTCATCAAGATTACTGTACTAAAATGTTTTCTTTTGTTGTACAGACTCAAATAGCAAACCTCAATTTTAAAATCGGCTCTTATTTGCAAAAAATGCTTTGACATAGTGCATTTGTTCTGCCTGGGCAGCAATAAAGGATTGTGGTATCATTTTGAAGAAGGTTGTTTGACAGAGCCTGTTTGTTTATTTGGTGTAATGTGAGCTGCATTCAGAAAATGCCATATTTTGTTTCATGATTGTATACATTCTCTCCCATTGCTCCCAGGCAAGACTTGTAAGCAGAGAAGACATGGATTTAGACCTTTTTTCCATGACTAGTGGAAGAGCTTTGTCTGTGAAGAGAGAAAAAAAAAATCAGGCACACAGACACTCAGCGGGATCTTCAAGTAAGTTGTGGTTGCCTTCAGAATTAATTTAGAAATCACAAATGAATTGGCGGAACCCAATGCCGAGCATTCTTTTACGTATAGGGGGCAGAATGCCAGCAACCAGAACTGCCCAGTAATGTGTCTCTGAGTTCTTCTTTCCCTAAATGTCTTCTTTTGATATAAATAAATTTATTTCTAAAATTAACAGCACAGCTATTTTAATTATATTCTTTGACTCAGTGATCTACTCTCCCATCACCTGATGGATCCTATTGATTTCTTTGATCATTTAGTTCTAAAAGAATTTTTTAGGCTAATTGTAAAAAGTTGGATTTATATATATCAACATAGTGCATTTTGGACTTCTGTCATTGATTTTAAAATGTTATAGGTAAAGTTAAATTTTAAAGGAAACTTTTAAAAAATAGCAGATTTTAGATAATATTATACTGTCAAAACCATGTTTTAAAAATAATTTCCATTAAACAGATGACAGTTTATATTTATTAATGATGGCCTTTTGCATTGTAAATCTGTCACCCACATTTTTTACCTTTATCATGGTGTCAATAAGAATTGTACTGTGGTTAACTCTGAAAAAATATAACACTTATAAAATACCTATATGTTGTGGTATTTTTTGGTAATAGAGCCTATTTTCTTAAATTTTTACTTATGAGTAAAAACCCTAAGGATTTTATAATGTTTTTAAAAATATTATGATTTATTAATTTAAAAGATGTTTTATTTGATATCATATTTGGTTAATTTCCCCAAAGTATACCAAACCTCAGAAGTCAAGACGTTGTCACACTTCATTATAAATATCGTTATTATTGACAAAGGTTTATTACTCATTGATATTATAATTATGTATGTATGCATAAAGTCAATACATGACTGAATGTAAAATAGTCAATTATATAGCTGATACTCTTCAGATAAATGAAAACTTCTAAATGAGTCTCTGACTTTTCATACAGGTACTTGATAATTTGAGTCCAGTTATTTAAATGTATTGATATATACAAGTTCACTTTTATAAATTTTAATGTGCTGTTGAAATACTTTAAATATATCTAATTTAAAAATGTTTATCAGGCTTTAAAGTTCTTAGAGTGCTTGAATTTCCTTACCTGACTCTAGAATCTGAATCCTAATGTGTTGCCAATATAATTGAGAAAGAAATATTTTAGGTTTATTAAGCTAATATAAATTTTTCATGTTATTAACATGATGTGTTAAATACATCAATTTTTAAATATATATTACATTTCAGAAGGAATCAATCTGTGCCCCAAATAATAATGAATCATAATACTATATCCATTTTAAGCATTATATATGGCAAACTCATATGATATCACCAGGGTAGAAAAGAAACAAACCAAATAAAACAAAAACAAAAAAAAATGTCTTATGTCTTTACAGAATATAAAATTTTCTGTTAATAAGGTATCCTCTTAATGTTAAAATATAAGTAGCTCAATAAATCAGCAACTATTCTTAAATATACATGCTTCATCTGTGACATGGAATCATAGGTTGTAGAGTATAGAAGATCATTATATAGAGTTCATTTTTTAACAGATTCTTCAAAAAATTGAAATAGGCTATTTTCACTATATTTCCAATTAGTTGTCAATACTTAACATTATTGAAAACACTACTGATTTCCAAATCTGTTTACTAAGTGACAATTTCACCATAGAAAAATAGTTTTTATTATTAGATAACAGAATACTACTTACCTAATTATTGTACTTACTAGTTTATTATAATTTTAGCATAATATAATGGTAAACAATGTATGTTCTGACATTAATTTGCCTGGATTTGAATCATGACTTAATTTTCTCATCCTTAAAATGAGTATGATAATGGTAGTATCTTCCTTGTAAAATTGTCTTCAGGAACAAATGTAGAACACTTAGTAGAACAATACTTGGCACATAATAAGTTCTTAATAAAAATGTTCTTTATAATTGCACCTACACATAGCTGTAAAAGAAGAATAAATTGAGGTAAGATATTGAAGTCTCTAGAAACTAGGCATATAGGCTCAGCTATAAGAAACCTACTCTTAGTAGTTGCTTGATTAAAAACTTGGGGTAGCCTATATTTTATAGAAAACTTTAAACCTTCAAAGTCATTGGGTCCTAGGCCTCCATGGCTCTGGGCCAAGCACTTACAGCTTTGGTATTTTGACAGCTCTTTTTCTCCTGACCTTCCCTGTCTCTCTCTCAAAAACTTGTCACCTTATTAAAGCTAAAGTATTTCTTTTAGCTTTGCAAGCCAAATCTAGAGAGTAGTTTATGGGCTGTAGCTATAAAACTCTTTCAAGCCTTTGAACTTTCAAGATATTTCTCTTTTAATGTTGTGAGAATATTTGTAAGATGTATTCTTTCAAATCAGATAAACTCAAGTTTAAAATCCCAGTACCACCATCACATGTAAGTTGTGTAACCTTAGGTAAATTATCTAACCTCTAAGAATGAGCTTCTTGTCTGAAGAATGGGAATAAGCATGTCTATTTCATAGAGTTTTAGTGAAGAGGAAATGAGTAAAAATATATGTAAAGCACGTAGGAAGTGCTTAAAGAATAGTACTTGTTGTTTATATTGTTTGTTATTGTTGTATGTTTTATGTTGCTGTTGAATTTTAAACAACTCCAAGGTAGAGCTGTCTTCCTGTTCTGCGTGTCAAATAACACCAGAACCAACAACATACTTTCCACATGCCAGCCATCTGAAGCAATACATATTGTCTTTTCTTTGTGAATTTCCTAAGTTTTCTGTCCTTTACTTTTAGGTCATACTGCTCTCCTACAAGAAACCAAGGCAGTCTTCTGCTACTTAGCTCTCTAATCTATCTTATGGTTTAAAGAGAGAGATGTAAGAGGGCACGTTCTCATTTTTAAAATTCCACTTATAAAATGAATACACCAAGAGATTTCTTCATTTAGACTATATTTAGAAAAAAATTTTCATTTTCTTAAAAGGTTTTGGTTTCCTAAATTAATTTTTTCAAATAATACTTAAAATAAATGTTACACTGTAATGATAATAATTTTATTGCTATAGCAATTTATAGCTTTACTAATTTCTTTTAATTATCTATTCTTATTTATAATGATTATTTTTCTTTGACAGCTAATATAAATAGGACTCAGAGAGTTTATTTAATTTCCTTTTGGCACGAAAAGTTTAACAAGGCACAGCAGCTGCTTGAACCTACCTTTCCTTATTCCAAAACTAGTTTCATGTTGCCTTTTATTCTTCTATGGACTAAAATATATAGCTTAGTTGGTAAGAGTAGAATATAATTAATGTAGTTCTTACTGATTCATGTACTTATTCATATATTTAATAGCCATTTTTTGAATAATTGCTGCTCACTATATACTTAGCTTAGGCTTCTAGTTGCCTCCCAATCATCTCTGCACTTGGCAGGGCATATTTTGTATTCACAGTGAGCCAAGGATTGAGAATCCATGATTTCTCTGCAACAGTGCATCATCAGCCAAAGTCAATTTCTTTGTCTAAATTCTTATCAAATGTAAGCCATTTTAATATGGTACTGATTTTTCTCATTATGGAATAAAATATATTTTAAAAATGAAGAGAATGAGGAAGTCTCTTTTCTTTTGTATCTACAATGACATTTGGGATATAAGTGAGGAAAGAAGTAGAAGAAAGCCATCTAAACAAAGGAAAAGGGTAAAATATGAATACAGGGCAGGGCCCAGAAGGTTTACAATTGTGAGTACATGAGCATAGAATTTGTTCTTGTACTGTAATTTATTAATTCCTGTGTTATTTTCCATACAAATGTAAACCTATGTTTGCACGACCCTGAATATATTTGTAGAACATTGAAGAGTAATTTGCCTGAACCAGAGATCCCATGTACTGGAGTAATCCAAAATAAAGTTGAATTAAAAAGGAAGCCTTGCCTGACCAGGTGGTGGTGCAGTGGATAGAGCATTGGCCTGGGACATAGAGGATCCAGGTTCAAAACCCTGAGGTTTCTGGCTTGAGTGTGGGTTCATCCGGCTTGAACACAGACTCACCAACTTGAGCGTGAGGTTGCTAGCTTAAGTGTGGGGTTGCTGGCTTGAGCATGGGATCGTAGACATGACACTATGGTCACAGGCTTGAGTTTAAGGTCATTGGCTTGAGCAAGGGGTCTCTGTCTCAGCTGTAACCCCCCAGTTAAGGCACATATGAGAGGGCAGTCAATGAACAACTAAGGTGCCACAACAAAGAATTGATGCTTCTCATTTCTTTCCCTTCCTGTCTGTCCATCTCTTTCTCCCTCATCTATCTTGCTTAAAAAAAAAAATCCCAGTTTTAGGTAAGTTTGAAAGTAAAGTGGAAGCCCTGGCCGGTTGGCTCAGCGGTAGAGCGTCGGCCTAGCGTGCGGAGGACCCGGGTTCGATTCCCGGCCAGGGCACATAGGAGAAGCGCCCATTTGCTTCTCCACCCCTCCGCCGCGCTTTCCTCTCTGTCTCTCTCTTCCCCTCCCGCAGCCAAGGCTCCATTGGAGCAAAGATGGCCCGGGCGCTGGGCATGGCTCTGTGGCCTCTGCCTCAGGCGCTAGAGTGGCTCTGGTCGCAATATGGCGACGCCCAGGATGGGCAGAGCATCGCCCCCTGGGGGGCAGAGCACCGCCCACGTGCCGGGTGGATCCCGGTCGGGCGCATGCGGGAGTCTGTCTGACTGTCTCTCCCTGTTTCCAGCTTCAGAAAAATGAAATAAAAAAAAAAAAAAAAAAAAAAAAAAAAAAAGAAAGTAAAGTGGAGGAATTGGACTTCCTCAGTGATAATGCAGACCTAAAAAAGATTTCTGAAAATACTTTAGTGTTTTAGAAAGCTTAAGATCATTTGAAAAGAGATATTATTCTGAGTCAGTCCTAACATTATGCAAGTGCCTCCAGGAGTATATTTACAAAGTAATTTCATAGCTCTTATAAAAAAGATTATCAAAAGTACAATGTTAAAATAGGTTACTAGCTGTCAAAACTAAATAATATATACAAATTTAGAGATGAAAGGTGGTAACTAAAGCAAAATTAAATTTCATAGATGACCATTAAGGTTTACTCCAAATTTAAAAGCATCTCCCAGGCTCTGGCTTGGTAGTATGGTTGGTTGGAGTGTTGTCCTGACATGCCAAGGTTGCAGGTTCAATCCCTGGTCAGGGCACATACAAGAATCAACCAATGAGTGAATAAGTGGGTGGGACAACAAATTGCTCATTATCTTTCTCTTTCCCCCAACTCCATTTTCTCTAAAAAATAATAATAAAAAAAAAAACAAAATAAAATGCAAACTTCATTAACATAATTTGATTTTGCAAATTAGAATTATTAACATGTTTTATATTTATATATGTATATATGTACATCTGTGTATGGATATCTAGCTTTCCATAGCTAGAGTATAGATTCATAATATAATTTATAATACTCCACTGAGTAAGCTTAAGAGCTAAATTTTATTACATAGGTCTGACCTGTGGTGGCACAGTGGATAAAGCATTGACCTGGAATGCTGAGGTCACCATTTTGAAACCTAGGCTTGCCTGGTCAAGGCACATATGGGAGTTGATGTTTTCTGCTCCTCCCCTTCTCTCTCTCTCTCACTCTCTCTCCCTTTTAAAATGAATAAATAAAATCTTTAAAAATAATTTATGGCATATATTTGTGTATAATTATATAAACCATGCATCATAATAGCAAGCAATTACTTGCCTACAATACGTACAGCACTATCCAGGCCACTACAAGAGTACAAAGATGGAGAGGCACAAGACCGAGGATGGCCAACACAATATTGAAGGATAAGAACAATGTTGAAGGACCAACAGACTCAACTTCAATGCTTACTACAGAGGGAAATTCACATTGAAACAAGATACCACTACACACCTATTAAAATAACCAAAATCCAGAACACTAACCATTCCAAATGCTGGCAAAGATGTGAAGCAGTAGGAACTCTCATTTGTTGCTAATTGAAATGCAAAACGTTACAACTGCTTTGGAAGAGACTCTGGTGGTTTCTTACAAAACTAAACATACTCTTACACTATGATCTGGTAATCAATCTCCTTAGTATTTACCCAAAGGAATTGAAAGCATGTCCACACAAAAAACTTGTACATGAATGTTATAGCAACTTTATTCGTAAGTGCCAAAATTTGGAAGTAACCAAGATACCCTTTGGTGGTGAATGGCTTAAGTAATCTGTGGTATATCTAGATAATGAAATTATTATTTAGTGCTAAAAATAAATGAGCTACCAAGCCATGAAATATAAAGGAACCTTAAATGCATATTGCTAGGTTAAAAAAAAGCCAATCTAAAAGCTGCTTATTGTATAATTCCAACTATATGACATTCTTAAAAAGCAAAACTAGGGAAACAGTAAAAATATCAGTGATTGCCAGAGGCTGGGGGGAAGAGAGATGAATAGTGTCAAGCACAGAAGGTTTTTTAGGACAGCAAAAACACTCTGTGTGATACCATAATGATAAAGAAATGTCATTCATTGCATGTTTTTTCAAACCCATAGAATGTACAAAACCAGGAATGAACTGTAATCTAAACTATGGACTTTGGGGGATTATGATGTGTCAGTGTGGGTTCATCTGTAACAAGGGTAACTTTCTAGTGGAAGATGTTGATAATGAGGGAAGCTATGCATGTGTGTGTGAGGGGGTGTGGGGGGGAATCTCTGCCTTCCTCTCAATTTTGCTGTAAACATGAAACTGCTCAAAAAATAGTTCTAAAGGGGGGGGGCAGAAAAGGAAAAGTAAAGTTCAGAAGGGTGTTTCTTGCCAAAGTAAATCTTGAGATTTACTTTGAAATAGGTGGGATTTAGATTTTAATTTTATAAATGTAAATTGCCCACTGTTAAAGAGGCAGAAAGCTGTAGAGCTGAAATCCAAGCCTGGGTCTTTTCATTTTTATGGTAAAGATAGCAACTGCTTCCCATCCAATGCTTTTGCACCATAACTGTGTTGTTTCAACCCATCTCAAAGTAAAGATGGAGCAAAAAGACCCTTTATAAATTTTGATTTCCTTAAATAAAATGAAAGTACTATGATGAACTGTATGTGCTTAGCACATAGAAGGCACGTATATTGAGAGAATAAATGAATACCTGTATATCAGCCATTGTTCTTTTCTCCTATGTCATCTTATTTTTCAATGGATGGTGTCTTCTCCAGAACAAGGGAAACTTTCCAGTAACACTTCATTGTTTTCTCTCCAAACTATTGTATATGTATGAGATTTAGGTTAATAAATGGTTACAAATATTAAAGAAACTTTATAATATAACACTTTATTATAGAATTCAAATGCTAAACAGACTTTCATATTCTGTTGACCACAACTAGTTTTTTTTATGTTTATTGTTTATTCTACTTCTCGCTTCTAGTGTGTGTGTTCCAGGAGGACAGGGAGTTTGATGAAGTTTTCCAGGTACCTAGAACTACCAGTTATATGATATGCCCTTTAATGTATACTGCTCACAAAAATTAGGGGATATTTTATAGCTTCATATTTGGTGATAAAATATCCCCTAATTTTTCTGAGCGGTACAAATTTGATGAATTAATTAATGGATAAATGAGTGAATATGGCCATCCTTTAGTTGAATAAGAACTAGGGAAGGAATATCTTACATTTTCAAGCTCTATGGTGAGGTAGAAGAAGAAGAGGGGTAGAAGGTTGACTGGTAGATATTTAGCAGTGTCTGCCAAGCTTCTAAGAGCACCAGACCTATCAAAAATCCTGGTATTGTTATTAAAGAGTACAGTCTATCCAAATAGTTAGGGTTTTTCTCCAAGTTCTAGGTGAGTTTTTCAAACAACTCAGTCATGAAATGCAAGTTCCCATGGATCCAGCCTACATGAAGGCAATTCTGTCATTTGTTCATTCAAAAATATATATCTGTGGAATGATCCATAAGGCCCAGTGCATTACACAGGGGAAAGAGTGCTGAGCTCTTTATGGAGTTTATAATCTGTATAAATATATGTTGTGATAGTCTGCGTCCAATCAGGAGATAGCTATCACACAGCATGTTATACAGGGAAAGATTAAATATTATGTACACTAAAGGAGCAACTTAAATATATAAGGACATTATCAATGATACCCTAGTGCTGAGTAAGAGCACCCAAAGAAGGACAGACTTGGAAGGGGTTCACACATCATTGGAGAAGGTATGATTCAGACAGCTGAGAAGTTCCCTGGTTTGACCAGATGAAGAAAGTTTGTAGTTACTGAGCAAACAATAGTCAACTCTTTGCAAAGCAGGATGTTGACAGGTGATGAGCAGATGATGATGAGCAGAAACGTAGCATAGGCTGCTTGGACTTTGGTAGGGCAGAAGGAGGGACAGGCTATGGTTTCCCTGTGGAGAAGATAGCACACAAGTTATTACTAAGTCCAACCTGTGTGGTGGCAGAGGGGTCATGTTCGGATCCTGTATCAGAGAGTCCTCACATTCACAAGGCCAACCACAGCCCCACCTATGCCAGAAATTGCAAAACCTCTTTCTCTGGCAGCATCCTTTCAGCATCTTCTACTGAGAAAACTTGCCATTTTTTTTTTCCACTTTAAAGGAGAAATGCTTAAAAGATGGCTTTTATTATAGAATATGTAATGAGGAGTGTAGTCGCTGCTATAAGGCAATAAATTGATAACTGACATATATGTATGCACTAAATGATTACTCTGAACATCGTGTGTGTGTGTGTGTGTGTGTGAATTACAGGTATATGTATGAACATCCTCTTTATGATAGTAAATTGTGCTTACCATTGTCTTTAGAAGAGATTCACAGTTTGGGTCAAATTAAGGCCTAATATTATTTTATTTATGGCATCTTAAGCTAGGAAATGTTTTTGAGCAAGAAAAATATAATGCCCCCCAAAAAAACACATTTCACAATTGAGAAAAATTAAAGAAAATCATAAGAAGACCTCAAATTGTTAAGAAAATGTTGTTCAATCATTCCTGTTATTTCTTCTTTTTTATAGGCTACTTCCAGCCTATAAAACCATGTTATTAAACAATTAAGTAAGAAATGACTTTTTTAAAGTGATAGTATAGCCCTCAACAAATTGCAATTTTCAAGATCAGAGATAAGAGATCATTAATATGCCAATTGCATTTTTAAGCACAGTGAGAGGCAGTGCAGTGTTGATAACAATACTGTGCTAAGAGGTTGGGAAATCACTTTCTAGTCCTGGCAAGGCCCCTCACCAGCATTTTTTTTTGTAATTTTCTTTAAGTCACTTACAACTCCTTTATAAATTTTATAGGTTAAAAGCAGCCTGGCATAAAGGAAAGAAATTTCAAGTAGGCCAGATATAAATTTAAAAAGATGTAAACCCCATTTCTTTCTGTTACATTTTTATGGACTTGGATGGGATATTTTAGGATTGGTTTGTTCCCTTAGAAAATATCACGGTGGAAATTAGGTAAATATATAAATATGTATTTTGTGTTTCTATGGAAAAGGGAGGGAAATAAGAAAAATAAAGGTAAAAGAAATCTAAGAGTTTTTGTAGCTTTGAATATCCATATTCTGCAACTAGAACAATAAAACTGTACATGCCAATTTCCCAATTAAAAAACAACAGAAGCTATTATTCCTGATGTGTTGTAGTATGAAAATTATGTTTGCAAGTGAAAATTTTGTCCATGTGAGAACACTTCTAAAGTCCCTGATTTTATGCCTTATTCAAATTGTCTCTAATTACTGTAGCTAGGTTCAGGCAACTGAGATGGGGAAAAAAGTCTTTCCTTTAAATGTTTTCCAAGTAAGGATCAGAAAATTAAACCAACTATGAGAAATGAGAGCTATCTTATAAAATTAAGTTGAATTTTGAAAAGCTAGAAGTGATTTTAAAGATTAACATGCCTACTGAAATAATTTGGCTTAAGATTATTAACTTGTGGGGGGTAAATACACAATATAATATACAGATTTGTTGTAGAATTGTGCACCTGAAACCCATACAATTGTATTAACCAATGTCAACCTAATAAATTCAGTTAAAGAAGAATATTCTACTATAAATACTTAGTAAATATTTTAATATCCCAATTTATTTTTTAAAGTTATTTCCTAGTGTGAACCCAGTCAATATTTCATAGAGTAGCATTTGGAAACTACCTTTGGATTACTTTAGCTCAGTGATTTTCAACTGTGTACCATAGAAATTTTTAAAACATATAATGCATGACTATTTAGGCAAAGGCACTGACCTCTTTTCCCTTAGATTGTCAAAAAAAAATGACAGTAGCCAACACAACAGTAGTCATCCAGTGTAAATGCCCTGTCTTGAACCATAATTATATAGGTCATATAACAGAGTTGCATCTTATTGGTCATGTAGCATAGTAAAGTTGCATCTGATTGGTAAATACATCATACCAGAAATCCTTATACACAAGTGTAGGCAGCTGATATTTTAAAAAGTCACTTTGGAGCAAAATGGGTAGGTGATTATTATTATTATTCTAAATCAATCAAAATTATACCTATTATTTGTCAGATTGGCAAAAAGTATAATATCTGTAATTGGTATGCTGCAGCATTTTAGTAATTAGTTTATTTGTGCCATGAGATTTTAAAAAAGGCTGAAAACCAATGTTTTAGCTACACATTTACTTTTCACACACAAAAAAGTTGTTGCTAATACATTTAAAATTAAAAACAGGGAACTAGGTATAAACCTATAGGTACAAGCAATTTAATAAATACATTATCCTAAAAGTAATAAATAAAGTCTGTGAAGTTTTGTACAAATGCAAAATGCTATTACAAGAAAAAACAAAGAAATAAGATGTTAAACAACTATCATCTTTAGAAAAATTTTAGTTTTTCAATTTATAGGACTATGTACAATATGGCCTTATTTTTCTATCTGATTATTCTCATGCAGAATGTTATTTAGAGAACAGATTTGCAGACTCTCTTGAAGAAAGCAATGTTTTTTTCAAAGGAACTCTAACTCACTTATGGGTCAAGACTGGAAGGAAACAGAGGGGTTCTCATTGTGTGTGTGTGTGTGTGTGTGTGTGTGTGTAACAGAGACAGAGAGGGACAGACAGACCAGAAGGGAGAGAGATGAAAAGCATCAATTCTTTATTGCAGCACCTTAGTTTCTCATTGATTTATCATGTGCCTTGATTGTGGGGCTACAGCAGACCAAGTGACCCCTTGCTCAAGCCAGCGACCTTGGGCTCAAGCTGGTGAGCCTTGCTCAAACCAAATGAGCCTGCCCGCACTCAAGCTGGTGACCTTGGGGTTTCGAACCTGGGTCCTCCGCATCACAGTCCGATGCTCTATCCACTGTGCCACCAACTGGTCAGGCGAGGGGTTCTCTTTTTAAAGGTAAGGCTAATAATATTTTAAATCCACTCTGAATGAATCGTAACTTTGAAGCTATTTGTGGTTGTTTCATTCAATGAACATTTATTAAACACTTTATATGGTAAGCATTATTCTATATTATAGAGATAATTTCTAATTCAATTAAATATTAAAACTATATTTTTTAAAAATACAAGTAAGCCTCTGTTCTTATAGTTATAGCTAGTACAGTAAATGTTGCAATATTTTTATAGAGCTGAAAGTTATTGTCAAAATTTTAAAATATATAATTTTGGTATTTAAAAAATATAAGCAATATGTTGTGTTAAATGCCTTGAGCCTGACCAGGTGGTAGTGCAATGGATAGAGCATTGGACTGAGATGCAGAGGACCCAGGTTCAAAACCCCAAGGTCTCCTGCTTGAGCACAGGCTCACCAGGTTGAATGCAGGGTCACAGGATTGAGCATGGGATTATATACAAGACCTCATGGTTGCTGGTTTGAGCCCAAAGGTTGCTGGCTTGATCCAAGGTTGCTGGCTTGAGCCCAAGGTCACTGGATTGAGCAAGGGGTCACTTGCTCTGCTGTAGCCCCAGGGTCAAGGTACATATGAGAAAGCAATCAATGAACAACTAAGGAGCTGCAATGTAGAATTGATGCTTCTCATCTCTCTCCCTTCCTGCCTGTCCATCCCTATCTGTTCCCCCAACCCCGTCTGTCACAAAACAAACAAACAAACAAACAAAAAAACCTCTCCATATTTCTCTCTGGAATATTAATAATAAACTCCATTTAAATAAGCTCAATTTAGTGCAAAGATCTGTTAATAAATTTCAGTGTTAATTTTTAGGTGGGAGGACCTACATCTGTGGTCACCAGCTAGTTCCCTCTCCTCCTACAGTAAGAAAACTTGATTGGGTGAGAAATTACTGCATAGTCTTTATAACTATTTGACATTTTCATACTACCAACCTTCTTACTTGAATCATAAATTTACAATATTACATAAATACCAGCCCAAAAGAAGATAAAAGATAGATATACACATATAAACACACGCACATAGAATTCTGCCTTCTGATTTCTTGCCATGTTACTTACAATTTACATTCGATTACAAGCATGATTTTCAAACTGAAAAACAATATAATAGTTATACATGATTTTATTTTAATTCATAAATATAAGACCAATCACTGGTGCTTCTTGGTGGATTTACCTTCCCATTTTGTCATCCTGTGGTTCTCCAACCCTTCTGCTACTCTGCTACTAACTTACGTTTCTTTTGAAATTTCCTTCTTTCAAGGCTCCAAGATCTCTAGCATTTGGACCATATGGCAGCTCTGGTACTTCCTATTGGTCCTTCATATTCTGTAACTTACGTTTACATGTCAATGATTTCCTCACTCAGTGGTTACCAACATTTTTACATTTAACTTTATATTCTGTCACAGAGTGGTTAAAAGTTATGTCTAATCTGATTCTTATGTGCATATTTTTCTGTATAGACTGAAACTACAATATATAAAAAAAAGAATCAATTGACTTTTGTTCAAATGTTTACTAATTAACTAGTATATTGGTTTTATTTGTCCCTGACCTTTAAAAATCTAGATAATTTCATATTTCTGATATATTTTCATCATATACTATCTTAAAGAAGAAGCATGTAATGTTTAGAATTTTGTGTCTATTTTTGCAAATTTAAAAGGAAACACTACTCACAAATGTTATTTTATTAAAGTATGTGTTCATATAATATAGCTAAAATCACTCAAATAGGGGACTATTTTTGGAATGGCTTCACAAATTGTGGTTACACCTAGATTATGAAGACATTAAGGGGTAAACAGACAGTGATATAATAATTAAAGGATAAAGAAGTCTGAAAAAAAACTTTTGATAAAATAACTCTTAAAGTTTAAAAATTATTCTGAGGGTCATGAAATCATAACCTATATCATAGATATATGTAGATATGGATGTGAATACAGATATGGAAATATCTTTCCATTGTGTTTCCTCACTTGCAGAAATTGAAGCTAGTATTGATATATTTTATTCATTTTTAGTTTCATAGACTTTATTTCCAGGAAATGAACAGTTCTTTCCATTCCAAGGAATGCAAATATAGATATGCATTTCCCATTTGCTACCTCTTGATTTTATTTATGGTAATATTATATTAAAGCTATGTTTTATGGACATGGACAAGAGTGCGGTGGTTTCCAGGGGGAGGGGAGGGGCATAGAGAAAACCAAATAAAAGGTGACGAAGGACACTTTGACTTTGGGTAACGGGTATACAACATAATCAAATGTCAAAATGATCTGGAGATGTATTCTCTTAATCTATGTACTCTAATTGATCAATGTCACCGCATTAAATTAATTGTCTAAATAAAAAAAATATTTTTGAAAAAAAGTGATAAAAAGCTATGTTTTATTTTTAAATACTAAACAAGGTATTGTCTTTTTTTATGATAAACCTTAGTCATGTGAAGTCAAGTTTCAACTTTATTTTATAATTTATCACTTACTTTTGGGAAAATAATTTACCCTGGCTCAATTTCCCCAGCTTTAAAATGAGGATGATATGTGTCTTGCAGACTGGTGTTGAAGATGAAAAGAATTGGTGAATATGACATGCTGAGGCAGGGCTTGTGACATAGTGGACACTTCGGTTTCTCCTGCTTCTCGGTGTGAATTTTAGAGAAAGTTAGAAATGAATTGATGTTGACAGAAAATCAAAGAGCAATGGGCGATGAGGAAATACTGGCAATAGCACATCATACCCTTTTAATACATTTGAGAGTAAGAATAAGAGAATTGTGTTTAAGAAAAATTTTACTGATGCTAATCTTTAAGTAACTAGCATATTTTGATTAACTGGCATACTTAAAAATGAAGGTGTTTTCCCCACAAAATATTCTAACAAAAGATTCTTTGATACCACTGTCTATGCCAATTGCTGCAAAATTTCATTGAAAAAGAAGTAAAAAATAACTATCAGATTTTTCATTTAAAAGTTTCAAATTTCAGTCCCACTTTAGAAGTTACATACTTTCTTCAGAGAAAAAGAAGGTAAGGATAAGGTTTTGTAAATAACTATGGCCAATTTAAACATTTTTATTTTATAGATAATGAAATCTGGCTTTGTTTATCCTCAAGTTTTGCTTAATTTTTAATATTTTTACATTTTACGTAGATTTTATTTTCTTTTAAACTTTTATTAAATTTATTGGGGTGACATGGTTAATACAATTATATGGTTTTCAGGTGCGCCACCCCAAGTCAAGTCTCCTTCCGTCCCCACTTATCCCCTTTGCCTTCTTCTCCTCCCCACCTCTTTTCCCTCTTGTAATCACCATACTGTTGTCTGTGTATAAGGTATTTGTTTTGTTTGTTTGTTTTTTTCCTTAATCCCTTCACCTTTTTCACCCAACCCTTCAGCCCCTCCACCCCACTCCCATCTGACAGCTGTCAGTCTGTTTTCTGTATCTATGAGTCTGTTTCTAGTTTGTTTATCTTGTTCATTAGGTTCCATATGTAGGTGAAATCATATGGTAACTGTCTTTCTCTGCCAAGCTTATTTCATTTAGCATAATACTGTCTAGGTTCATGCATGCTGTCTGAATATGTAAGATTTTCTTTTTTATTTTTACAGCCCTAATATTTTATTGTGTAAATGTACCACAGCTTTTTTATCCACCCATCTACTGATGGGCACTTGAGCTGCTTCCTAATCTTGGCTGTTGTAAATACACTGCAGTAAATATGATGGGTACATATATTTTTCAAATCAGTCTTCTGAGTTTCTTTGGATATGTTCCCAGAGTGGAATTGCTGGGTCATGAGGCTGTTTCATTTTTAATTTTTTTGAGGAAACTCCATACTATTTACCATAGTGGCTGCACCAATCTGCATTCCCACCATCAGTGCATTCTCCACATCCTTGCCAACACTTGTTTGTTGATTTATTGATGATAACCATTCTGACAGGTGTGAGGTGATATCTCATTGTGATTTTAATTTGCATTTCTCTGATGATTAGTGGCATTGAGCATTTTTTCATATACCTATTGGCCATCTGTATGCCTTCTTTGAAAAATTGTCCATTCCGGTCTTTTGCCCATGTTTTTTTGTTGTTGTGTTTTTTGTTTTTTGAGTTTTTTTGTGTGTTTTTTTCTGAAGTGAGAAACGGGAAGGCAGAAAGACAGACTCTTGCATGTGCTCGACTGGGATCCACCCAGCCTGTCCACTAGGGGTGATGTTCTGCCCATCCAGGACATTGCTCTGTTTTTTGTTGTTTTGTTTGTTTGTTTGTTTGTTTTTCTGAAGCTGGAAACGGGGAGAGACAGTCAGACAGACTCCCACATGCGCCCGACCCAGATTCACCCGGCACGCCCACCAGGGGCGACGCTCTGCCCACCTGGGGTCGATGCTCTGCCCCTCCGGGGGGTCGCTCTGCTGCGACCAGAGCCACTCTAGCGCCTGGGGCAGAGGCCAAAGAGCCATCCCCAGCGCCTGGGCCATCTTCGCTCCAATGGAGCCTCGGCTGCGGGAGGGGAAGAGAGAGACAGAGAGGAAGGAGGGGGGGTGGAGAAGCAAATGGGCGCTTCTCCTATGTGCCCTGGCCGGGAATCAAACCCGGGTCCCCCGCATGCCAGGCCGACGCTCTACCGCTGAGCCAACCGGCCAGGGCCCAGGGCATTGCTCTGTTGCAGTGGGAGCCTTTCTAGCACCTGAGGTGGAGGCTATGGAGCCATTCTCAGTGCCCAGACCAACTTTGCTCCAATGGAGCCTTGGCAGCGGGAGAAGAAGAGAGGGGTAGAGAGAAAGTAGAGGGGGAAGGATGGAGAAGCCAATGGAGTGCTTCTCCTGTGTGCCCTGGCTGGGTATCAAACTGGAGACATCTACACACCAGGCCGATGCTCTACTGCTGAGCTAGGTGGCCAGGGCTGTCCATTTCTTAATTGCATTGTTTGTTTTCTGTGTTGAGTTATATAAGTTCTTTATATATTTTGTATATTAACCTTTTATCAGATGTATTATTGGTGAACATGTTCTTACATTCAATAGGTTGTCTTTTCATTTTGTTGATGGTTTCCTTTGCTGTGTAAAACTTTTAGTTTAATGTAGTTCCATTTAGTAACCTGTCAATAAAAAAATTAGAGCTACTTCTCAATAGAATTTATTTTTTAATTTTTATTTAGCAAGAGTTGGTCTCTAATTATGTAAATTTTTAAACTTTAAGAAATAATAATAATAAAAAAGGTCTTAAGTTTAAAATTTTTCTTGGTCTAAGTTTTTTTGACAGGAGTTTTAAATATACTGGTTTGTTAGATCTTGGTATTTTGTCCCTGAAGTTTGACAATTAATTAAACAATGACATTAATGTTAATACTTCAGCCCTCAAAGTATTCCTGTAACCAGAACTGATGTACTGGTTATAATCACTGTTATACCAAAAGCATATCTACATAGAAGCATCTAATAGATAAATATTAAAAGTCTACTACAGAATAGTTCAACCTATTGATTACTGTTAACAGACTGAGAATGCCTATTTTCAAGATCTGAGACAATTTAATTAAACAGTCAAAAATTATTCCAGATAGAGTTAAATATAACAGTTATTAGTAACCAAAGAATAATATTTATAAATTTGAAACAGTAGATAGTTTCACCAGCACTTGACATTATCCAGAGAAGGACACATTTTAACTGTATTTGTGTGAGAGAACTAGTTGTATATATGTCAGCTACATTTATTATTTATGAAAAAACACACATTTTAACATTTTTGAGGACAGGATTCATGTATGCTCTATTGACAGTATGTAGATTAAAGCATCATGTTTTTAATGTGATATTTTTGTTCTTATGCCTTTCTTTCATGATCATTTTCTTCTATAATCTGTCTTACTGTGACTTTTTATTTTGGTTATTGTTGCTTTCAAACCAATTTCGTATGCTAGCTAACATAGTGTGAAAATAAATGGGTGTGGTCAAATGTTAAATGCATTTGTCAAATGAACAAAACTGAAGTACAATAATATAATAACGCTTCAGGCTACTCATGTTTATTGTTGCCAAATGTCTTCCTACTAAGAACTAATAAGCATGGAAAGGGATAATGGAAGTTTCCACAAAATGTTTTTGGGAAACCTATCCACAAGTCTTCACTATCTGGGAATGTGAACATAAGTGTTTGTTTTAACACAATTTCCATATGAAGATTGTAAATATGATGGAATTAGGAGAATAACGTCAAATTGAAAACAACTACAATGTGATAGTTGCTAATGTTTTTTTGGCACATAGAAGAAAATTGACAGGGAAGCTGTATTGCAAGGCAGAATAGAGCAGTGCCTGCTACATAGTAGGCACTAAACAAATACACATTGAATGAATGCAGAAATAAAAGGAAGATTAAAAAAATTTTTTCACCAATATTAGAGAGAGAGAAAGGAGCAGGGAGTCTACTAGTTTGGTGGGAAACCGGAAACTGTAATAACCAGAGTTATATAGAATAGTTATCAAATGAAAAGAGTTTTAGTTAATTTTTACTGATTAATTTCAGAGAGATAAAAAGAGGAAGAGAGAAAAAGAGAGAAGCATTCATTTGTTGTTCCATATAGTTGTGCATTCATTGATCACTTTGTGTGTGCCCTGACCAGAGATTGAACCACAAACTTGGTGTGTCAGAAAGGCGTTCTAACCTACTAAGGTAACCTCCAGGGAGAGTTTTAGTTAATTTATGGACCATGGGACAAAAGGCAAATTTAGTTCTGAAGAAAAAAATGACAAAACCTATTTAGAATTTACAACTATCAATCAAAAGAAAACTATTTCTGGAAAAAAAAAGTGTCGAACTATATTAATATAAACACCAGAGAATTTATAGAAACAACATAGTATTTTTAACACCACATTCTAATCATCCTTGTTTATGTGTACACAGTCACAAGGTATCTTTGAGAAGAAATAAACATAGTAGTGTGTTAAGGTAAGGAAAGCTGAGAAAACAGTAACATATTATAAGGAGGCCTCAAAGACCGTAGATCAAATAGAAATGGTAGCTATTATAAAAGATCATGAAATAGGCAAAATGCAAAAGTAAAAATCTATACACTATAAACCAAAATAAGATTTTCCACCATATATAATATGTTTTTTCTGTCATAATTAGGAAAACTTTTAAAAAATAAATGTCTAGATAAAGCTAGTTAATATAGCACACATTTTGATTTAAAAAGAAATAATAATCATTGTGATTTTTTTGCAACAAACATACTGCAGATATTTTAGTAACAAATGTATCAAACCTAATTTTTTTATTTATACATTTCTTAAATATTGGGGAAGAAAAATAACTGTAAATGGCATTGTCCAATTGGGATACTGAGTTACAGATATTTTACTAATCTTTTTATAAGTTATATTAAAATAGTATTCACTGAAAAAGCTTGAAAACAATTCTAAAAACAAGAAAATTCACCATGTTACATTAAGGAAGTCTGAATATGATATAAATAGCCTGTTTGTTATTTGTTTTGTTTTTACCTGCAGTGTTAGACTTTAAACTATCTGCCTAAAGGTCACTGTAAATGATCATTGTGATTAAAGGTTGGATATACCAATGGCCTTAAAAAGCAATAGGTATTTGAACACAGTAATACCTACCTCAACCTCAAATGGCCAAGTGTAACTCAATTATAGCACTTAAATTGATGTAAACGCTTTGCTGCTAAAAATTTGTTCTGGTCATTTTCATTAAAATGTTGATTTTTTTTTTTCTCCATGCTTTGCTTATACTGTATCTGCTGTTAAACAATACAATATGGGAAAGACTTTGAAATAATTTCTATATCCAGACACATAGTGTTAAGTGTATCAATGAAAATCCAGTGATGTATTACTATACAACATGAAATTTTTATTTTGACCTGTTTAACAAAGTTTTTTTAAACATACCAGGAGATTCATTCAAAGCGTTTTACATATTAAATTACTTTTCAAAACATAGCATGTATAGACCTTGACATTTGTTAAAGAACCAAAGATTTAACAACAACAACAAAAAAAATTTTAAGGACCAGAACAAATCTTTAGCAGAACACAGATTATGTAGCAAAGAAGTGACTTATTGGAAGATAAAGCATATTTATCAGAACGTACTTTCAACATATATGTAGGAGACAATTGGTTGATTTGTATGATCACTTAAAAATATGCAGCAGACTGGTGTTATAGAAACATAAAATCTAAAACAATAATGCTGCAGAAAAGAGGAAAAAACTGTCACAGTTCCTTTTGCCATAAGTCTTTTATTCAAGGAACACATCAGTAGGTCTAAGTCTAATGTCAATTTTTTGAAGCAGGATTCTCTCACTATTGTATTTTTATGTGGTTAAGTAATTTTAGAATGATTATACATTGACTGTATTAAATTGATTCTCTTTTTCATTTCTAGAGTAATCGTAGGACAAAGTAATAGCTTTGCAATGAATGCCAATATGTGGTTTCTTTATAAATGCATTGTTTTACTTCTCAATTTATTTTCTATATATCTGGTGGTTCAAGAATTTATATGATAACAAAAAGAATCTCACTAAATGCAATGAGAGAATAAGCTATATTGATTAGTGCTCAAATTGTTTATTTACACATAGCCAAACAATAAAATAAAAGCTTTAATCACATCTAAAATATTGTTTTTTAAAAAACCAATATATTCACATAAGTGTTTATGTAATTCTAAACACTACTTTTCTACAACATTTCATGCCACTAAAATATCTTTCAAAATTGCTGTAAAGCTATTTTGTAATATCACACAATATGATTTTTTAATAATGATTATTTGCTGAAAGAGTTACACTAAACAATGAAACACTCCCAACTGCCTTTTAAATATAGGGTTACATTGTGGGTAACTACAAAAGACTTGAAGATTCATTAACAGCTTCAAAATGAAGACAACAGAACCATGTTAGGGATAAAAACTGGTACAATACTATAAATATGTAGTTAATCCAAAGCCTCAGAATGTAGCGTCACTGTTAAGAATCAGAACTTTGTTTGAAAATAAAATCTGTTTTAATGTAACTCACTTTATTTCATTTTGAAATATTATTTTAAAAGCATATATAATTATCTATAAATATTTCAATACTTTGTCCGGAAAGTGCCATCCTTCTTACACGTTATTGTCAGCTTTGATAAAAAGCTTATATTAAGAATAAAGGCAGTAAATAATACACATTTATACTATTAAGATTCTTTCATGAAAAATATTAACTTGGCCTGACCTGTGGTGGCGCAGTGGATAAAGCGTCGACCTGGAAATGCTGAGGTCGCCGGTTCGAAACCCTGGGCTTGCCTGGTCAAGGCACATATGGGAGTTGATGCTTCCATCTCCTCCCCCTGTCTCTCTCTCCTCTCTCTCTCTGTCTCTCTCTCTCCCCTCTAAAAATGAATAAATAAAAATAAAAATTAAAAAATTAAAAAGAAGAAAAATATTAACTAATAATGAACTATGTTATTGAGTTATATTTTAAAATACATACTCATTTCTACATTATTACCTTGAATGATGCTTGCATGAAACTTGATTTACCTTTTTCTATCAAAAAGAAAATTTATAGAAATCCACTTATTCTTTTTTACTGTTTTTTCCTTCAAATAAATATATCTGACTTCTAAATGTGCCTCAATAGCTCTTCATTTGTCAGATCTCCCTGCCTGCCACCCCTCCAGCCCCAGCATTCTTCCTAAATAATGTGTTCTTGTAAATACCTATTTGATATCCAGGATATAGTTTATTCACCAAAGAATTTTTACTGCTGGGGCAAGACAAGGGTTTACTGTTACTGTTTTGTTGTTGTTGTTTTAAAGACCAAGGTACACATTCCAGTCTGTTATTTGAAAATAATGTATTTTCAATGTGTAACTAACTAGTAAATAGAGTGGATGAGCTTTTAGCATGCTTTCTTACATCCTTTACACTAGTACTTTATCATTAGGAAAGTCTTGCATTTATGAACCAGTAATATTCCTTTTGCTTAAAAGAGTTCTTACAGTTTTACAAAGGACTACTGCTGACTTACAGGGAGTAGCATAATGCAGGCTAAATCTGGCCGGCACATGAAAGCCAACTCCACTTGGCATCTCCTAGTTGTTCCTCTTGCTGCTGAGACGGCCTCCAGGAGGGCCAGCTGTGAAGGTCTAAACTCCTGAGCTCTGTTCTGCTTGTGACTCCCATTACAGACTTGTGCCTGTAGCCTTAGCCATTAGCCTCTCTGTGCCTAGCATATACCCTTTCCTAGTACAATACCTTTTAATTTTTTCCTCCCTTTCGGTAATATCCTCTTTGTAGACTAAAAGTAAAATATGCTCCCTTTATAGAGGTTCCTTAACTCTTTCATATTTGTTTTTCTAATCAGTTTTTAAAGTTAAAAAACAAAAAGCAATACTTTATTTTTAAAAGAGCTTTTAAATATAATATAGACTTAAAAATCTGTATTCACCAGCATGTTGCACCAAATTTGAAGATACAGACCAATTTCCAAAAACAGTCTAATGTTTTCTAACCTATTTATGTATATATTTTTAAATATTTAAAATTTTATTTACAGAAGTATTCATTTCAAAAAAAAGGATTAGATTTTTTCCCCCTTTAAACTTATTTAAAACACTAAAGAGTCACATGGTTTGAACCTTTGCCTCAAGCCAGTGCTGAAGGAGCTCTGGAATGCTTCACGGCTTCTTTCAAACCCTTGCCCTACAGATGCAGCCCTGTGTGCTTGCTTCATCCTCAGGAGATTTAAAGCAGATGATCATCGTTCTTAACAGTACTCTTGATACAGTGTCTTGGGGTCTTGCCGAGTAAAACATTCCTAATCCACTATCTTATTCTTTTATCTGCTATGTGTTTTTACCACTAACAATTTGTGTTTTTCCTGGAGAAATTCTTATATGCTGAATATAAATAATACTTTGTTCCATTTTATAGCACCTGTTTACAAAGCGCTCACAGATCTTACCATCACTGCAGTATAATCAGAAAGGCAGTTTTCCCCCAAACCCTTTAATGCACAGATTTTTTTCCCCTCATTTATAAAATGAAGGCTCAGAAAGGTTATGACCTGTCCAGAATGACAAAGCTGTGTTGTATGCAGCCAGACTAGAACCCATGAATATTTTTAGAATCTAGACCTAATATGCTTTCCATTTCACCAAGAATTCTTTTTCCTGAAGTTATTAATTCAAACTGTTTCTAAAACTAATTTTTTTCTTAAACTAAGCTTAACAACAGTCATTATTAATGATGATATAAGGAATTACAAAAATTTAAACTATGAAAATATAAACAAATTTAAGTAACTAAATACTAAGACACATCTCATAAATCTTGAAATACCAGAGATGTTTGAATTGTAGATACAAGGAAACTACTATAGTTATTTAACTTTTTACTCAGGTGCTTTTATTTAACCTAAATATAATTTATACAAAACTTTGATTATATTATTTTGCAAACAAAAAGGTAACAACATACTTTTTAAAAACTCAAATATCATATAGTTCTACAATGCATGTTATTGACAAATATATTGCTTACTTCAAAATATGTTATTTGGATCAAGTTCAGTGAAAGTATACATTTCATATCACTGTCTAGGTTTTTCAGTAAAAGGAATACTTGCACCAATGATAACAAATACAGGACCTTCTAAGAAAGAACATATATCATTCCGTGACAATCCTGTACAACTCAGTGGTGGATGGGGAAGTGGCAAAAAGAAGGCGAACACTTCACACTAATTCTTCAAGCTTCAGCATACGGTACTTGGTTTCTTTTCAAGAGTCCTGTGGGTATTGGTCATGTTACCAATAGGGTACAATATTTTAGAGTACTGTATTTCATAATTATGCTTTATGGTGGAGTTATCTAATTTTCCATCTGTAAAATACAGTTTTGCTGTTGTTCTTGTTCTTGTAGAATGACCTCCAGAAATTAATTCTTGAATTATTGCAGTGGAATTTGTATATTCAATTTCTTCTTTTGTTTAATATTTTGTGATTCACATATTAAAGATGGTTTTGGTTATGAACAATAAATTGTAATATCATACACATACGAGCATATAATGGTATTTTATTGACACTTTATAATATTAATAAATAATATATTAATAAATTGTATTTGACTATATTATTATAATTAGCTATTTCTTTCTTTTTTTTTTTTTTTTTTTTGTATTTTTCTGAAGTTGGAAACAGGGAGGCAGTCAGGCAGACTCCTGCATGCGCCCGACTGGGATCCACCCAGCATGCCCACCAGGGGGCGATGCTCTGCCCATCTGGGGCCTCACTCTGCCGCAACCAGAGCCATTCTAGTGCCTGAGGCAGAGGCCATAGAGCCATCCCCAGCGCCCGGGCCAACTTTGCTCCAATGGAGCCTTGGCTGTGGGAGGGGAAGAGAGAGACAGAGAGGAAGGAGAGGGGGAGGGGTGGAGAAGCAGATGGGCACTTCTCCTGTGTGCCCTGGCCGGGAATGGAACCCGGGACTCCTGCACGCCAGGCCGACGCTCTACCATTGAGCCAACCGGCCAGGGCTATAATTAGCTATTTCAAAGATAAATTGATATGTAAAGTATTTCAGAGTAGACAATGAAAATAGCCCTCATTTTTTATTTTACTTTGTCATCATAGACTGGAATTGTTAAGAAAATATACATCCCATTTAAATTAAAATGAAATATAAATTTTAGTATTTGTTAATTTAATAAATTGGACATTTTATGTATAATTTTTTTATTCAGATATATGTTGCTCTTATCAGTTATAAAAGGTAGATACGAATACTGGTTCATTAACATTGTACTGACTCAAAAATATTCTATTTTAACTTTGTTAAGGCACCTTAAACTTATCATTTAAAAATATTTTTATATCTCAACCTTATAATTTTGAAATATTAATATTTGTTAAAATGAAAGACCAGTTTTATTAAACTCTTACTATTTTATGGTTAATATTCTGTGATATTGTAGTAAATAAAATGTGCAAGTGCTGCATTTACCTTTAATGCTTCTTAGAATATTTTACTCTCCCAAACCTGAAGCTTTTTTTCACAAAACTAAATTCTCAGGTGACTTTCTGGTGTGTTGCTGTGTGATAGGATCCAGTTGACTTTATGTTTTTTCTTTATTGTTTCTATGATACTTTTTAATGAAGTGTTTCATCTAAAACTGACAAAGCAGATAGACACGCATGTATTTCATTTGTGTCTTTCATTTACTTTGGGGACTCTGCTGCATTCCAAACCTGTAAATTTAACTTGATTGAAATAGAAATGTTAATGAGCCTTGAGCTGTCATCAATAAAGAAAACTCAGATTCAGATGTTGTGGTCTAGAAATGAAGCTTTCAAACATAAGTTCTGTAATGTACCTGCTCTTTGAGCATGCAGTTCTGCCATCCTATACTAAAAATATCCACAAACCAACAGAATGTGATGTAGAAAATATTTGATCTTAGCTTATTGTGAACACTGCAAGAGAAAGGCACATTAAAGCTGATATAAATACGGTTTTATGGTTTGTATACACAAATCAATTAAGTGAAAAGGCTATTATGAGAAGTGAAATGTTTATGATTAAATTGTTTTAATGCCTAACAATAATTTAATCAACACTTTTCTTATTCTGTGATTTGTATAGTTGTTTCATAACATTAATTTTGAGGAAAATGATGCATGCTTATATTTCTTAAATTTTAGGTAGTGAAATATATATAATAGTTTTCTAATTTTGGTATTAACATGGAAATTCTTTGTAGTGTTATATATTGTGTCCAGCTTTAAAATGATCATTTAAAAATCAGAGTTCAAACTTATTTCAATACTAGTTCATTTGTGTTTATGAACATAGAAAAGGTAAATTTTAATCAAATTTTAAATTTTATTAAAAATTTTTAAATTTTAATTATTGAAAAAAACCTGAAATTAAACCAAGAGATATTCTTTATTCTGTTTTCTTGCAGAGAAATTAGGGCAAAAATTTTATATTTAGAAAGATAAAGCAATGAACATAAATTGTCACTTAGTTTACAAAATTATGGCTCAACAGCAATGGATCTAGGCAATGCTACTATTCAAAGACACAACCTACAATGACATTTGTCCTTTCCGGCACCCTATGTCCTAACACAAATCCATTCTCAAGTCAATCTCCCTGTCCTTCTTCCCCAGTACTATCAAAAGCAGTTACCATCACTCATTTCTAATAAGAATAATAAAATAAATCACTGGTCACAAAAAGATTGATAAAGGTGTTAGCTAGGCACCATGCTTGGAGATTCTAGCAGGGGTCCCCAAACTTTTTACACAGGGGGCCAGTTCACTGTCCCTCAGACCATTGGAGGGCCACCACATACAGTGCTCCTCTCACTGACCACCAGTGAAAGAGGTACCCCTTCTGGAAGTGTGGTGGGGGCCGGATAAATGGCCTCAGGGGGCCGCATGCGGGCCACGAGCTGTAGTTTGGGGACACTTGTGACGTGTCCTAATTTGAGAGTTAAATATGTTGATTTATGGAGGTACCACCTCCACATTCCAGTCTGCCATCAAGACCTTTGTGCACATCGTCTATTTATTTATTTATTTATTTATTATTTAGACAATTAACAGGATGACATTGATCAATAAGAGTACATAGGTTTCAGGCAAACATTTCTATAGCATTTGAACTGTTAATTATGTTGTATACTCATCACCCAAAGTCAAATCATTTTCTGTCACCTTATATTTGTCCCTCTTTATACACTTGCTGCCACCCGCCTCCTACTTTCTCCCCCATATCTCCTTCCCTACTTCACTTTTATCTAATGTCCATGCGTCTCAGTTTTATATCCCACCTATGTGTGAAATCATACAGTTCTTAGATTTTTTTGATTTATTTATTTCACTCAGTATAATGTTCTCGAGGTCCATCCATGTTGTCATAAATGGCACTATATTATCATTTTTAATGGCAGAGTAGTATTCTGTTGTATATATGTACCACATCTTCTTTATCCAATCCTCTATTGAGAGACACTTTGATTGTTTTCATGTCTTGGCTACTGTGAACAGTACTGTGATGAACATGGAGGTGCATGTGTCTTTATGGACCAATGTTTTCTAGTTTTGGGAGTAGATACCCTGTAGAGGGATTGTTGGGTCATGTGGTAATTTTATTCTTAATTTTTTGAGGAACCACCATACTTTCTTCCATAATGGTTGTACTAATTTGCATTCCCACCAGCAGTGAATGAGGGTTCCTTTTTCTTATAGCATCTCCAACACTTGTTATTACCTGTCTTGTTGATAATAGCTAATCTAACAGGTGTGAGGTGACATATCACTGTAGTTTTTATTTGCATTTCTCAAATAGCTAGTGAAGATGCACATCTTTTCATATATCTGTTGGCCATTTGTATGTCCTCTTGGGAGAAGTGTCTGTTCAGGTCCTCTCCCCATTTTTTAATTGAATTGTTTACTTGTTTATTACTGAGCTTGATAATTACTTTATATATTTTGGATATTAAACTCATGCCAGGGCTCTTGTTTTCAAATACCATCTTCCATTTAGTTGGCTGCTTATTTGTTTTGTTGTCAGTTTCTTTTGCTGTGCAGAAGCTTTTTAGTTTGATATAGTCCCATTCATTTATTTTTGCCTTCAGTTCCCTTCCCTTTGGGGTTAAATTCATAAATTGTTCTCTACAGCAAAGATCCATAAGCTTAGTACCTATGTCTTCTTTTATGTCATTTATTGTTTCAGATCTTATATTTAGGTCTTTGATACATTTTGAATTAAATTTTGTGCATTGGGACAAGCTGTAGTCAAGTTTCATTTTTTTTGCATGTGGCTTCCTAATTTTCCCTGCACCATTTATTAAAGAGGCTTTCTTTTTTCCCTTGTGTGTTTTATAGGCTCCTTTGTCAAAGATGATTTCTCCATATATATGTGGTTTTATTTCTGGGCTCTCAATTCTGTTCCATTGGTCTACATGTCTGTTTTTCTGCCAATGCCATGTTGTTTTGATTATCATGGATCTATATCAGTGGCTCTCAAAGTGTGTGCCAGAAGATTTCTAGGTGCACCCTATGGTATTCTAGAGAAATATGTGCCTGTTAGGGACCAAAATACCAACAGGGTTTTTGGAGTCTAGATTTTTGGGGGACAGAGGTATGGGGAATTGGCTGTAAGCTGACAGTCTGCCCAACCGCCCACCTCACTTGCCTGATTAGGTTGCAAAAGGCTGTTAAACTGTGGTGCTGGATTGTTTACACTACCCCCCCATGTTCCCCAGAAAAACTGGAGGCAAGTTTCTTCTATCCTGCGTTTAGTGTAAAGTTATGATATGTATAATGGGAATTTTCAACACTCAACACAATTAAGAGCAAAAAGAGAGGAATTCTTCAATGTATTAAAGAACTGATGAGGAAATGAGAGTTTGCCTTTCAAATATATGCCCAAACATTAAAGAAATTGCTAGGACAAATCAGGCTCATGTTTCTCATAAACACAAGAATGAAAAAACTTAACATATTTGCACTGGGACCTGCCGAATTTACTAAATCTTAGTAAGAATGTATCTATACATATAAAGAGATAACGTTTGTCTTTTTAAAATTTTTTAACCCCACTTTTATATGAATTCTAAAAAGCATACCTCAAAAAATGTAACATAAAATGTTTTTTAATGTCAGAATAAATTTAATTTTGTCATATTTATTTTTAATTACCATAAAAGCATGCTTGAACTCTATATTTTTTTAAATATTTGACATAATTATTATAACATGTTTTTCAGAAATTTGTATGTAGTGCACCTACAATTATTTGTAGGATTTTAAATGCACCCTGACTTCAAAAAGTTTGAGAACCACTGGTCTATATTATAATTTGAAGTCAGGTAGTATGATACCTCCAGCTTAATTCTTTTTCCTCAGGATTGCTTTGGCTATTCGGGATTTTTTATGGTTCCATACAAATCTGGTAATTTTTTGTTCTACTTATTCAAAAAATGACATTGGAATTTTGATTGGGATTGCATTAAATTTGTATATTGATTTGGATAATATAGCCATTTAACTATATTGATTCTTCCAATCCATGAACATGGAATATTTTTCCAATTTATTTTATCCTTTTTAATTTCTTTTAATAGTGTTTTGTAGTTTTTAGTATATACCATATTTTCCTATGTATAAGATGCACATTCATTCTTTTTTCAAAAAATTTGGAGTCTAAAAACTGGGAGCACCTTATACAGTGGTTATAGATTTTTAACTTGCATCTCCCACTTTTTTGTGCTTGTTTTTGAGCACATTGTTGAAGACAGTGATTTGTCATCAGACACAGATGAGCAAGGTAATGGATGGGAGTTTTGACAGTGATGAGAAGTTGTATGAATTTTATGATGAATAAAAATTGAGTTCAATAACTTTATGTAAAACTTTTCTTTTTTCCAAAATTTTGGTCCTCAAATTAAGATAAGTCTTATACATGGAGAAATATGGTAGGTCCTTAACATCCTTTGCTAAATTTATTCCTAAGTATTTTTTGTTGTTGCAATTGTAAAAAGAATTGGGGTTTTTTTAGTTCATTTTCCAATGTTTCATCTTTGCCACATAGAAAAGCAATAGACTTCTGTATATTGATTTTGTATCCTAGAACTTTTCTTTATTGGTTTATTCTAATAGCTTTTGGTGGAGTCTTTGAGATTTTCTATATACAAGATTATGTCATCTGCAAAAAGTGATGCCTTTAATTCTTTCCAGATATGAATGTCTTTTATTTCTTTCTCTTGCCTGATTGCTCTGGCTAAAACTTTCAGAACTATTTTGAATAAGAGTGGAGTAGGGGGCAGCCTTGTCTTGTTTCTGATTTTGGAGAAAAAGTCTTCATTTTTTTCCATTTAGTAGAATATTAGATAATGGTTTGTTATATTTGGCCTTTTTATGTTGAGGTATTTTCCTTCTATTCCAATTTTATTGAGTATTTTTAAACATAAATGAATGTTGTATCTTATCAAATGCCTTTTCTGCATCTATTGATAGGATCATATGATACACATCATATGATAGGTGTATTGCGTCGACAGATTTCCATATGTTGAACCATCTTTGTGCTCCTGGAATGAGCCCCACTTGATCGTGATGCATTATTTTTTAAATGTGTTGTTGTGTTCGATTTGCTAGTGTTTTGTTTAGGATTTTGCATCTGTATTCATTAGAGATATTTGTCTGTAGTTTTCTTTTTTTGTGTTGTCCTTGCTAGGTTTTAGTATGAGAGTTATGTTGGCCTCATAAGATGTGTTGGAGAATATTGCTTTTTCTTCTGTTTTTTGGAAAGCTTTAAGAAGGATAGCTACCAAATCTATGAATGTTCAGTGGAATTCACTAGTGTAGCTATCTGGTCTTAGACTTTTGTTTTTGAAGAGCTTTTTGATAGTTATTTCCATTTCCTCCCTGCTTATAGGTCTATTTAGGTTTTCTATTTCTTCATGACTCAGTCTAGGAAGATTGTGTAGTTCTACGAATTTATCCATTTCCTCTAGGTTGTTGAATTTAGTACCATATCTTCTTTCATAATATTTTACTATGGTCCTTTGTATATTTACAATGTCTGTGGTAATTTCTCCTCTTTCATTATGGATTTTCTCTATATGAGTCCTTCCTCTTTTTTTCTTAGTGAGTCTAGCTAGTGTTTTGTTGCTTTTATTGATCTTTTTAAAGAACTATCTCTTTGTTGTATTAATTTTTTCTAAACTTTTCTTTGTTCTCTATTTCATTTAGTTATGCTAAATGTTTTGTTCTCTATTTCATTTAGTTATGCTCTTTCCTTTCTTCTGCTGACTATGGGTTGTCTTTGTTCTTCTTTTTCTAGTTCCTTAAGGTGTGATGTTAGGTTGTTTACTTGGGATTTCTCTTGTTCCTTGATATAAGCCTGTAATAATATAAACTTTCCTCTTATTACTGCTTTTGCTGCATCCCAGAAATTTTGATGTCATGTTATCATTTTTATATATCTTTTGATCTTTTATTTATTTCTTCTTTATCCCAGTCATTTTTTAGAAGTATGTTATTTAACTTCTATTTTTCTGTGGGTTTCTTTACTTCCTTTTTACAGTTGAATTCTAATTTCAAAGCCTTATGGTCAGAAAATATACTTGGTATAATTTTAGTCTTCCTGAATTTGCTGATGTCTGTTTTGTGGCCCAACATATGATCTGTCCTTTAGAACGCTCCATGCACAGTGAAGAAGAATGTATAATCTGACGTTTTGGAATAAAATGTCCTGTCAATGTCTATTATGTCCATTTGGTCTATTTAAGGCCAATATTTCTTTTGTTTTCTTCCTTTTTGTGTGAGATACAGACAGAGAGAGGGACAGATAGGGACAGGGAAGAAAAAGAGAGATGAGAAGCATCAATTCTTTGTTGTAGCACCTTAGTTATTCATTGATTACTTTCTCATATGTGCCTTGACCAGCAGGCTACAGCAGAGCAAGTGACCCTTTGCTGAAGCCAGTGACCTTGGACTCAAGACAGTGACCTTTGGGCTCAAGCCAGCAAACATGGGGTCATGTCTATGATCCCACACTCAAGCTAGCAACCCTGAACTCAAGCTGGTTAGCTTGTGGTCAAGCTGGATGAGCCCACACTTAAGCTGGTAACCTTGGGGTTTTGTACCTGTGTCCTCTGCATCCCAATCTGATGCTCTATCCACTGCACTATAGCCTGGTCAGGCAAGACTGATATTTTTTATTGATTTTCTGTTTGGATGATCTATCTAAAACCATCAATGATGTGTTGAAGTCTCCAAGTATGATAGTGTTTTTGTCTCTTTCTATTTTTAAATCAGTTGGTAGATGTCTTTTATATTTTGGTGCTCCCTGGTTCAATGAATATATATTAAGAAGTGTTATGTCTTCTTGATACAATGTCCCTTTATCATTATGAAATGTCCATCTTTGTCTCTGGATACTTTGTTGTCTTGAAATCAGCATTATCAGATATGGATATGGCTACACTTGCTTTTCTTTGGATATTATTTGCTTAGAGAATTGTTTTCTAACCTTTCACTTTGAATCTACTTTTGTCCTTTTAGCTTAGATGTGTATCTTGAAGACACTGTATGGTTGTGTTTTGCTTTTTGAGCCTATCTGCTATTCTATGCCTCTTTATTGGTGAGTTCAGTCTATTAACATTTAGAGTAATTATTGACACTTGAGGATTTCCTCTAGACATTTTATTTGTTTTCCTAGTAGCTGTGTCTTGTTTAGTTCTTCTCTTTTTTGTTTCTGTCAGTTGTTTTTGTTTGGTGGTATTCCATACTTCTTTCCTTGGTTTCTTCTTTTTTTAAGCTGTGTGGTTCAGTAGTGGCTTTTTTGTGAACAGTTACCATTAGGTTATTAAGAGAAAAATGTTCATATCTACAAGAGTCCTTTGTCTTATGAGTGCTTCTGCACTACATCCTCCTTTGCTACTGCAGATTCTCTCCCTTTTTTATGTTATGGTTCTCACAGATTATCCTTGTTTTTATTGTGACCTTGTTGGAACTTTTTTATTTTTGATTTATTCTGTTCTTTGTGTCTGGTCAAATACCCCCCCCTTGAGTATTTCCTGCAGTGGGTGTTTTCTGGTGATAAATTCCCCCAGCTTCTGTATGTCTGTAAAAATTTTTATTTCTTCTTCATTTTGAAGGATAACTTTGATGGGTATATGTAGTATTCTTGGTTGGTAATTCTTCTCTTTCAATACTTTGGATATTTGGATCCACTCTCTTCTGGCTTGTAGAGTTTCTAATGAGAAGTCTGATGATAACCTAATGGGCTTTCCTTTACATGTTATGTTCTTCTTTTCCCTAGCTGCCATGAGGATTCTTTCTTTGTCATTGATTTTTGATAATTATATTACAATGTGCCTTGGAGTAGGTCTGTTTGGGTTGCAGTAACTCGGCGTTCTGTTTGCTTCTTGGATTTGAGACTCTAATTCTTTCCATAGGCTAGAGAAATTCTCATCAATTATTTGTTCGAATAGGCTCTTCATTTCCTTCTCCCTCTATTTTTATTTTGATATACCCATTCTTATTATTCTTATATTGCTCTGTATGGTGGAGTCAGACAATTCTTTTAGAGCTCTTTCAGTTTTTTTTTTTAATTTATGAGTTTCTCTCCTTTTCTCTTTGTAATATCTCTAGTTGCCTGTCTTCAGTGTCACTGATTATTTCCTCTATCTAGCTTGTTCTATTAGCTACACTTGCTACCTCAGTCTTCAATTCATGTATTGAGTTCTTCACCTCTGTTTTTAAAGTTTCAGTCTCCTTAGTGAGGTATATGTTTTGTTCATTAATTTGTTTTCTGAGCTCATTAAGTTGCTTATTGGTGTTTTCTCACATGCCATTAAGTATTTTTAGAACTTCAATTTTGAATTCTCTATTATTTAACTCCAAGGTTTCCATGTGATTGAGATTTTTTTCTGAAGATTTTTTATTTTCTTTCTGAACTACTCTCTTTTTTGTGTAGTCATGGTATTTGATTTCTTCTTCCTTGATGGCACTTGAGAGTGGTATTGTTAAGAACCTTAACATAAAAAACAAAAATTAAAATTAAAAAAATACAATAAACACTATGAAAATTAAAAAAAATATTATGTCAAGTAAAGAAAAACCAGAGGAAAAAATGATTGAAAACTAACAAAAAAAACCACACAACATCCACCAAAAAATCAGAATAAAAATATATTTTAAAAAATGAAATTCAAAAGAGAAATAAAAGAATAATAAGAAAAAAGGATAAATTTTGGTTTTGAGATTTTTTTACAGTAGGTGTTGCTGTATTACAACTTTTAGCTCTGTGAAGTTCTTGGGCTGTCCTGTACTGAGATGTTGCTGTGACAATGATGTAGGCTGCAGTCATGTTGGTGGGTGGGGCGTTTTGTATGGACTTTATGGCTTCAGCTTTCTGGCTTTCTGGCTTTAGCAATGTCATTCTCAGGCTTCCAAACACTCCTTCCCATGTCTCAACAGACCTGGGAACTGGATGTGGAGTACCTCTGTTCTTCAGAGGAGAGAGCAGCTCTGGAAAGGTAACTGTGGGGTTTGTCTCTGCCACTCTCTGTACTGTGAGGTGATGGAGGCAGAATCTGGGAGGCTGGGGGTCGCACTTTAGCTTTCTCTGTCTCTGCCGAGGGAGGGCTGCAGGGATGCAGGAACACTGGCCATGATCCTGTGCTCTGACCACTTTGATTTATCTCCCTCTCTGTCCTTTTATCTCACTGCTCCTCCCATCAGTAAAAGACCCAATCACTTTGAAATTCCCTCCCTGTACCCGTCAAACAAAACCCAGACAGCCTGTGCTTCCCTCCTTTCCATAGTCCAGCAGGAAAAGAACCCAGTCACTCCAAGTTTGTCTCTTCTCCAAAGCTACCTGTGAATGCATTTTATCTTCTGCCCTCTTTTCAACCCATCCCACTTTTAGTCCATTCAGTGCATGTATCTCTCAGGCACACCTGCAAATCCAGCTGGGATTCTTTCACTATATGATAGTTGTTCAATTTGCTGAAATTTCAAGGGGAGAAATCAAGAGTATCTCTCATGCTGCCATTACTCTGATGTCATCACACATAGTTTATTATAAGAGATCTTAGTATGTGTTTTGAGAAACATTCCAAACAATTTCTTATTGTGCCCATACATTATTTGGAGGACAGCACTAACATTAAAGAAAATGGCAAAGTAATGTAACAGAAGCCAAACTACTGCTATAGACACTGCTCTGTCTTAGAGGCAAAAGAGAATACACTAGGATTTTTAGAAATGAGCTGTTTTTGTTTGTTTGTTTTGAGTTATTTTTTCTTTTTTGAGAAAAAAAGAGAGAATGCATTTTAATTAGAAAAATTATGATGGAAGGAACAAACAGGAATTAAAGGTTTTTGAGATTAAATTTGCAAATGAAAAATAAATGTTTTAAAAGAGCTTGCCAAATTTCAAATCCTCACATCATCAGCATAATAAGCTTTGGTTCTTATATTTTTTGATTATGTTGTTTAGTTTTTGAGTTGGTCATAGCCATAATTTTCTCTGATTTTATAATTTACTCATATTTTTTTCTCATTTTTCTCTAAATATGAGTAGCATTGATATAAAGGTTAGAACAGTAAAATTAAAAATATAGGATATATTTTGGTAATATTTAACTGGTAGTATTCTATAATCAAAGTATCTATAATAAGTTTCTTAGTAAAAAACATTTTGAAAAGAAATATCATTTGTCATTTACTTAATAGAGATTAAATAAGTGGACAAGGTCTCCTCTTATTATTATATTTTCTACCAAATGCTGTTTCCATTATCTTTGAAGGGTAAAAAATATATTCATCATCTGGACTTATGATATTTATTTCTGTACAGGGGGAAAGTGAGTTATCTAGTGAATATAGAATATACTTTAATATAAAGGAAGAAGACCCCTAAGCATTCTATTAAAAAATGGTTGACTAATTTCTGACTAATCACTAATAGGAGACCTAATTCTACTGTCCATTTCAGTATAGAATGAAATCTACCATAGCATCATATTTTTGCTTACCTAGGTAAAGCATTATTTTTTTGTCATCTATGATTGTGAAATTCAGAGAACACTTCCTCCCAGCAGATAAAGAACTGTGATCTAGAACAGTGCTGTCCAAAACATTAGCCCCTAGCCACATGTAGACAAACTTTAAGAAAGTTTGTCTGAACTGAGATATGAAGTATAAAACAGCAAATTTCCAAATCTAGTTTGGCAAAAGAATGCCAAATTTTCTAATAATTGTATATTGATTGTTTTTTTAAAAAATAGTATTTTGGCTTAAATAAAATGTATTATAAAATAATTTCATCTACTTATGTTTTATTTTTTTAATATGACTGCTAGAAAAGTTTAGATTACATGTATTTAATATTTCATTTCTATTTAATAGCACTGATCTGGTCGCTATTCTGTGAGATAACTTAAGTAGGATGAATTGATGCAGAAAATAATTTGTAAAATAAAAATAGATAGTAACAACAGAAAACAGGGCACGAAATTTTACTCATAAGAGAATTTTTATTCTGCTAAACATGGTGAATATTATGAGATAAAAAAGAAGGGGCACCTCCATCATGGTTTAGTTCTAGATTTAAAATGGTATAGTTGAATTTACCTCTGCATTCATAAAATTTATAGATATATAATATATATTAAAATTTGGCTTTAATAACAGGCAATCTTATAAAGTTAGGTTGAAATCTTTTGTACTGCTGGTGGTAAGAAATAGACTTAGCACCCACTTTGTAGTCTGTGTTATATCAGGCTTTACACATGGATAGTTGTTAATTTGTCAAATGGCATGATTTGAATTATACCATGTACAGGGTCTTTTGATGGGATCCATATATTTGGCATCCTATTTTATTATAAACCCAGTTTTTTGTTTGTTTGTTTTTGGGTTTTTTGGTACTTTTCTGAAGTACCAAACGGGGAGGCACTCTGACAGACTCCCGCATGCGCCCGACCGGGATCCACCCGGCATGCCCACAAGGGAGCGATGCTCTGCCCATCTGGGGCGTTGCTCTGTTGCAACCAGAGCCATTCTAGCACCTGAGGCAGAGGCCACAGAGCCATCCTCAGTGCCGGGGCCAACTTTGTTCCAATGGAGCCTTGGCTGTGGGAAGGGAAGAAAGAGACAGAGAGGAAAGAGAGGGGGAGGGGTGGAGAAGCAGATGGGCACTTCTCCTGTGTTCCCTGGCCGGGAATCGAACCCGGGACTCCTGCATGCCAGGCCGACGCTCTACCACTGAGCCATCCGGCCAGGGCCTATGAATCCAGTTTTAATCTAAGGTATAAAGCATCAAAGCTAGTAACAGTTACATAAATGAACATAATTCATTTGAAGATAACACGTGTGTTTCTAAAGTCTAAAAATATGTAATCAACACACTTTTTACACGGTACTACATGACCACAATTTTTCCTTTCCTCCAAGTGTCATATAAATCATCTACTATTCCTAGGAGTCGGAATTTTACACAAATCAAAAACTGAAAACTTTTAATGTGGCTTTTTATTTATAACTTACTTCCCTGCTCACACTTTAGGGTAAGAGCCCTCTGTAGTAGATCTGGAATGGCCACCTGTAGGAAGGGGATCATGAAGATTCTCTAGAGTTCAGTAAGGAAGAATGAATAAAGTAGCATGGGAGAGCACCACAGTTGGTGATGTTTGCTTTAACACCGGGAGGTTAGAGTGAGGGCTTCTCTGGTACTTGTCATTTTTACTTTTGTAAAATAACTAGCCAAGAGGCTGCAAAAAGACAGAGCCTTTCTATGAAGCTTCTTAGAAAAGTGAATCGATTCAATTAACATTACAACAGGTAAAGTTTCCCTCTTATTTCAAGGCTTCTTTTTTACCATGACTGAATGTAATCTTTATAGCATACCTCTGTTTTTGGAGGTGGTGTTATAACCACTTTTAAATTGCAGGAGCAAAGACAAGAACACACTTCAAACCCAAGCTTTCCTTATGGAGGACTGCATACATTACCAGTGTTACCCAGGTGCATAAATATAAAAAAATCTTTTTAATATGTCCTTGAAATTTTTGAAAAGTATTTTTACCTGCAAATGCTGTAACAGAAACTTTTAAACTTGGTTTAAGATCCTCATAGAATTGGTCTAGATCAGCATTGTACAATATAAATATAATGTGAACCATATATGTAATTTTAAATTTTTTAGTAACCACATTGCAAATATAAAAAGTAATTGATTAAATTTCTATATTTTATTTAACCCAATATATCCAAAGCTTTTTTTATTCAATGAAATTATAAAGACATTATCTTATAAGAGAACATTTTAGTTACACTATCCCCTAAAACACGTTTTAGAGAAAAATAAAAAAGGTATAAAAATAAGATGATTTCTGATTGATATCTATAAATGTGTAACTATTAGTAATTTTTATACATTTTCTAAATCAAATAAATAGATACTAACTCTACTGCTTTGCTCTTTGATGTGGATTTGAGGTTTTCTCCCACATGATTGGCTTCAATAAATCTATTCAAAGTTCATATCAACAGAAAATTACAAGAAGATATAGTAAGGGTGGTTCTGTTGTTCTTCATCTCACTCTGGCTTATTTAGGATTGGTCTAACCATGTACTTTCTATTAACTTTAGAATTAAACCAGTGCTTAGAATAAGTCAATATAACACATAGAAGGAAATAAGAAATCAGCAAAGAATTTCGTTCTGCTCAGCACATATTTTGATATGATGCATATGGAAGAAAGTGAAAAAATCATGCTTTCTGTAATCTAATTATTCTGTGTTCTAACCTTCACTGACATACCCTTATTGACAAGTAGCAAATTCTATGAGCCTGTTTGCTTATCATTAAATTAAACTTGTAACCATAGAATGCTAGGAGATCAACAAAGTATATGTAAAGCCCCTGGCTCGGTACCTTGGGTATCATAAGCACTTAATAAGAACCCTTTCCAAAACAATTTTCCAAAATTAAACCAAAAATTGAATCAATTCTGCAAACCTTATTTAGGAAGCACTTCCATGAGAGGATAGAAAAGTGTTTTTAAAAGATCTTTAAAATAGATTCTCTAGAGTTGCCTTGAAATGGCAGTGGAATTCAATGCTTCAAATACATACATATTGAGCATACTTCACTGAAACTGTGCAGAATACTTCGGAATTATAAAAAACATACATTTCTAATAAGACATTCACTTAATTTTCCACATGGACAAGGAAAAGATATATTTCTAGAAAAAACAGACTAAAATTCAGCACCAGAACTCTGTGGGCATTGCTTTATAGTCCAAAATAGACCCACAAATATTAGCTCAGTATGTTAGAGCGTCCTCCAGAAACGACAAGGTTGTGGGTTTGATCCCCAGTCAGAGCACACAGTGGAAGCAACTAATTAATGCACAATTAAGTGGAATAACAAATGAATGTGTCTCTTTGCCCTCCCCTTTCTCTCCCTTCTTCTCTCTAGCTCTCTACAAATCAATTAATAAATAAATAATCAAGCCCCAGCCAATAGCTCAGTTGGTTGGACCGTTGTCCGAAGGTGCGGAGGTTGGTTTGATCCCCAGTAAGGGCACATAACAGGAGCAGCTCAGTGTTCCCATCTGTTTGTCTCTCCCTGCTTCTCTGTTAAAAAATAAATAAAATTCCACAGACCAGGTCCCAAAACGGATGCCAGGCAATTGACTAGACTGACTCACAATCTCCGTTTCTTTCTCATCCTTCTCCTTCAAAGGAAAATATTGGCTTGGTTTTTCTCCAGAGAGACAAAAGGATATCCATCTCTTGATTTGATTTCTTTATGTTTATTCTATCTTTTTTGAGAACAAAGAATTTATTACCTAAATAACCATAAACTCATTTTAAAAGGTGAGTATTAACTTAGACCTAGTAAACAACACTGTAAGAAACTCTTACTTGGCCCTGGCAGGTTGGCTCAGTGGTAGAGCATCGGCCTGGCGTGCAGGAGTCCCGGGTTCGATTCCTGGCCAGGGCACACAGGAGAAGCGCCTATCTGCTTCTCCACCCCTCCCCCCCTCCTTCCTCTCTGTCTCTCTCTTCCCCTCCTGCAGCCAAGGCTCCATTGGAGCAAAGTTTGCCCGGGCGCTGAGGATGGCTCTGTGGCCTCTGCCTCAGGCACTAGAATGGCTCTGATTGCGGCAGAGCGATGCCCCAGATGGGCAAAGCATCGCCCCCTGGTGGGCATCCCAGGTGGATCCCAGTCGGGCGCATGCGGGAGTCTGTCTGACTGCCTCCTCGTTTCCAACTTCGGAAAAATACAAAAACCAAAACAAAACAAAACAAAACAAAAAAACCCCCACAAAAACTCTTACTTTAGTTTCCTAAAGGGGATTTAAAAACTGTTTGGGGCATGAAAAGGATTAATTTCAAATGGGAATGGACAGGGAAAGGATGTTTTCATATTCTACTTCACTGATCTTGAAAGATGAGGTGATGTTAAGAAAAGCATATTAGGCCAAGACCACAGCCTGGGTCAGTACCTAGAGACAGATAACAGTGACACGGCCAGGGAGTGGAGAATAGAACAATCCAGGGACTCGATTATTGGACAGACCTAAGAAAGCATGTCTGAAGAGACCAGGAATTAGTAGGAAATGTGATTGGCAAGTAGGATTGGATAAAATACACTGAGATCTATCTAACCAGCCTATAGATTTTACATTACATGTGTGTTCTCTGGGTTGAAAATTGCTACATGATGGTTTCAAAAATAAAAAGGTGATAGGATTCTCAGATAACATTATTACCAATAATTATGGGGATAATGTCAAAATAAAAAACCCACAAGATTAGGGGAAAATATTGATTTAATTCAAATTTGAAATAATGTTAGATGTGTAAAAAGTTGAAATGACAGAGGCATTAGCCTTGCAGTCTGTTGAAAATTGATTTATACATGCTGATGCTTCTTAAATCTGAGGGAAACTATTTCCAAGTATAGACAGTGGCTGATCTCTTTGTAAATGCTTTCTTCAAAAGACTATTGATACTGACATTGATTTTCAGAACAAGCTGTTCAACTTCACTGGGAATAAGTTCCATGAGGCCTTCAGGGGCACAATGCTGAGTCCTCTAAATCTAGTAATGACTGTAAAAAGCACACATCTAATATTATGTACTTGAGTATATCAGAATAGAAAAATTGGAAGGCCTCATTCTTTGTCTGCTTAAGCTGTTCTAAGAAAATACCAAAACAAGGTGACTTAAAGACAATTTCTCACAGTTCTGGAGGCTTGAATTCCAAGATCAAGGTCCAGCAATAGTCAGGATTTTAGTGAGGGCCCTCTTTCTGGTTTACAGGTGGCAGTCTTCTTGCCTTGTCCTCACATGGTAGAGAGAGACATCATGTTGCTTCTCCCATTTATGGGAGCATTCATCTCACCAGGAGGGCCCTACCCCCATGATGGTATGTCATCCTGATTACTTCCTGAAGACCCCACCTCCAAAGGACATCACACCAGGGACTAGTCCAGCATATAAATTTGAGGGAACTCCAATAGTTAGTCCATAGCAGCCTCTTAGAGACTGCATAGTTTAATTGATAAGAATTATATTTCTAATAACTCCAATATAGTCTTTTTCAATACATTGCTTAAAATTAGAATATTCTAATGAGATGTTGAGAGTTTAATAGAGAACTGTATTTGTTTTAGGTTATAAAGATTTATGTATTAATAACAGAGCTGGAAGTTGGACCCCAATGTCCCAAGTTACAAAAATAGTCAAAAAATTTTTAAATTATTTTAAAGTGTTAGGGGTAATATATAAGAGCCTCACAATAGTGGTTCGGGGTGAGCACACTTACCTTAAACTAGTACATATACCTCAAGACATAGAATCTGCATGGAGATTGTTCCTCATATGTTATCTTTTCTCCCTTTTTATTCTTAAATAATTATAATTCTACATTTTCTTAAATTGTTTATTTTTTAAATTTAAAGTGAATTTTTGTTTCATAGTGCTATTACAGTAGTTTCTTTTTACTATGTCCATAATCTTTATTAAAATCCTTTGCCTTTCTAAGTTTTAAAATTCATAATAACAGTTAATAAATAGTGCTTATCATATGTCCAGGCACTGTCTCTCAATGCTTTAGACACATGAACTCTCCTTATATTTACCCCCATCCTTTGATATATGTAGTATTTGGAGCCCCGTTTTACAGAAGATGATACTAAACTATAGAATGGTCACAGAACTTTCTCAGCATCATACAGCCAGCAGGTGGTAGGCAGAGATGAGCTCAAACCTTGTGAGCCTGGATCTAATCTAATTACTACACTTTTAATGTTTTAGATGAAATAGATGTGCACAAATGTACATTTTCAAAACATTTGTGTGTAACCAGTTAGCCAAACTTGCCATTTATAGGTAATAAAAAGGGTCATCTAGATAATAAAAATATGAGCGGATCAGAATGATGCTATGGTTATTTGACAGAAAATGCTTGCTTTCTAAATGTAGTCTTTAATTTCAGGTATTATAATTGAGGTGAAATATGATAAAAGGTCATTTTTTTCTATGTTGAGAAAATTAATCCTAGCTTGGAAATTAATAGTACATTTTTGTGTGTAAAGGAAGCTTCAGAGATATAATGTTACTGTAAGCATTAAGGACATCATTGGCAAGCTTTTGATTTGGGAGAGAGTTGCACACCACATTTTCTTCTATAACATCTCTTGGCTGGTACCATGCAGCTTTGTGAATCAGCCCACTTTGATTGTTAGAGAGCTTACTTTTTACATTTAAAAAAAAAATAATAAAACTGTATTCTACTTTAAGCCAATCCATCTATTTCCACCACTAAGGCTAAGTTTAATCACTCTCCTGCATATCTTTTCTTAGCAAATAATTACTAATTTTTTAAACCATTGTTTGCATGACATGGTTTCCAAATCTTTTTTGACTCACCCACTGTACACTGGAAAACTTCTAAGTTATTAATTTCTCTCAGTGAACATTGTTTCCAGAGCACTCTTCCGTACCCTTGATTTCTGCTACAATACAGTATGTAGAGGATCTGATCTTTCTTGATGTGTGACTGCTTCCTTTTAATGTTTGTCTCCACTGGTTTCATTCTATCATACTACCTTCTCCAGAAATAGTTGCCTCTCAATTTTTTCTTCTATTTTAAGCTTTATTTAGCTCCCCTAAGAATGCATACTTTGTAAAACGTTGTAAGTACAGTTTCATACTTAAGTATTTGGTGAAAATATCAAATAGAATTAAGGTCCACTTTTAATGGATAATACTTGAAGAAATTAAAAAAATTTTTTTTACAGCATTCCACAATGTTCACCTCTAGAGTGAAAAGATGTGTATGAAAACCTTTATATTCTATACAGTTTGCCTCAATCTAATCTTTTTTCAACACATTGCTTACAATGAGAATATTTTTTGAAAAGATGAGATCCTAATAGGAAACTGTTTGTTTTAGGTTATACAGACTGATGTGTTAACAACAGAACTAGGAGTAGGACCCCAGTCTCCCAAGTCACAAAAATCTTTTAAAATTGTAACAGACTGACTGCTGTGATCCAGCAGTTAGAGATGCCCAAAGAAGCTTATATAGCTCAAATGAGACATTGTCCATAGATCTATTTTAATAAAAATTACATTAATAAAGTTTTTTTTTTCATTCATTTTACCAAGGTTTAAATTTCTTTTTAAACTCTAAGACAGTATCCAGTTATAGTAACATTAGAAAGAGTGCCAGATCAAAGGGCATTCTCCTCCAAAGAGAATACTCAGTTACTAGATTTCATTTAATACAATTCAATTATTGACAATTCTTTATGTAGTAAAGGAATGACAGCAAACCCCTCTCCCCAGCATGTGAATCAAATACAATGTAATGAAAAATAATGTTATTAATGCTAATTAGAAATTAACTGTATTGGAAATATTTCGATTCCCTATAAATAACTGCATTAAAGAGATTTTTTTCCTAAAACTAGTTCCTTTAAAAATGAAAGTTCTCTTAAGAACTGAGTTTATTATAATTTTTATATTGCATAAGTGATTGAAATCTCAAAAAAATTAAAATAAATGAAATATTTGAAGTCAGTTTTTTCTTTCTTTCTGGTAACTTGAAAAAAATTACTTGCTGAAGTATTTGATAAAATAGCAGTAAATATTTTAATTGCTTGTTATATTTGAACTCAATAAATTGTGGGTTTATGAGGTCTCATGATCTCAGAGAACAAACTATGAAGGTAGAAAATGTTGAATGGTTCTGACTTTATAACTGAGGTCCGTTCGGGGCATCTGTGGGGAGCTGAAAGTGACGTGGTCCGCTGAGGTCCCGAGGACCCCTTGTCAGCAGACGTCTTCGAACGTGGCCGGCGCCACCCTGCTAGAGGTGGCTCCCGCCAGCTTTGTTTAACAGAAAGGACATCAAAAATCCAGTAAAAGATAAGAAATTTTCACTGTAAAACAAAATCTTAAGAAGAGACTGGGTGGCTTCCTGGCACTTGAGGTGCCCGTTAGGAAGCCCTGCAGTCAGACCGAAACCTGGCTTTCCCCAGAGGAGAGTTGCTCCTTAACTCTGAAGGACAAGTCGGAGAGTGAGGTGTGCGCTAGGCGCTCTCTCTCTCTCTCTCTCTCTCTCTCTCTCACATACACACACACACACACACACACACACACACACACACACACACACACGCACACTACTGTCAAAAAGAGGTACAAGTCCGCTAAGTCTGCAGCAGTGTGATGCGGATGGACTCTGATGGCCGACCTGTATACAAACAGGGCACTGTCCTCACCGGGGGGTGGCTGGATGATCTATCTGCCAATATCAATATTTGGATGGAAAGCTTAAAATGCGTTGCTTTTCCAAGAGTTAGACTTTAAAGGAGGGAAAGCAGAGCTGATGAAATATTAGCAGCCAATGGGTTAACCACTAACTTCTTTCTGTAGTCGTCGAGGGTCTTCTAAGTTTACAGCAGAAACGAGGCTCCACTATCTTTGCTCAGAATAGAGACTCCCCCACGAGGGCGCCCTTAACCACAGCGGCGCCCAGGTCGTAGGTGACCTCGCTTTCCGCCTTCAGGTCAAATCAGGTGTCACTGAGAGAGTCCGCCTGCACCCCCCGCGGCCCCGCAGCAAGGCCCCCGCAGCCCCGCCGGGAGGTGGTCCCCGTCCGCCGGGAGGTGGTCCCTCTCCGCGGTGCGCACCAGGTGCCGGCCGCGGCCACGCGGCGCTCGGACGGCGCCGGAAGTTAGCTTCGCTCACGGCCTTTGCACGAGTTCGCCGCAGAAAGCTCGGGCTGGAGATCCAGCTGCAGCTGCCTTTGTGCACGGGCGCCAGCTCCGGGGTGCAAGGCCGCGCGTCTGGGGCGCCGCGGGCAGCACCGGGTCCTGTCTGCACCCCAAGCAGGGGCGTCCCGCGAGCTGGGCTTTCCTTCTCGGAGCCACAGAGAGCTTTTAGTTCTGAAACCCTACCTACGACACGTTGCAAGTTAAAACTCACTTATCAATTCACATCAGGAATCCATAATGCTGGGGGTGGGCAGGACAAGTTGGAAAGGAGAAGTGAGAACATTAATCTTTACCTTTCTCTAAAGTTCTTGAATGATTTTTCTAGTAAAAAATTTGGCACTCTCCTCCGCCACTTCTTTTCCCCCGAATAATACTTGATATAATAAACGTGTTTGTGTCTTTCTGTTGAATTCATAAAGCACCATGGCAAAGAGGTTAAGTTAGATTAAGAACGGTTGTCAACTACTTAGAATGAATTGCGTTCTAAGCGCACCACCTCGGAGTCCAAACCCTACCCTGTTCCCCCGAGGTAAGGGATGTCCGTGGGCGAGGGTGGGGCACAATGGGTGCAGGTCTGCCCGGAGGGTGTTCTGATTATCTCTGCTGGACCCTCCTTGATCATGTCTACTGGCCATACCTTGGTGGGTTTGCTTAACGACCGCAGACGTCCAGGACAAATGAGAAACATACGTCATGTCATTTTGACTCTTTCTATACTGAGATCCTCTTTAAGGAAGGAGAAAAATCAATGCGTGAATGTGTATGCACAACATCTTTTTTGAAAATAAGCTGTCTTTAAGACATATCTGGTAAATCAGAAGGAAAATGTATCTAAAATATATTGGATAGAACTTGAACCAATTCAGATCTCAAAATAGCGAAAAATGTGTAATAGGTAAGAGGAATGATTTTCTGGTACAGTCTGGGTTTATGAATTTAATACAGTTTAGCTTAATTATGTATACTTTAAAGGTATATGTCATAAAAGAAATATAACTTTAACGGTCTTTGATTTTATGACAATCAGAACTTTCGGGAGCAATGACAATATCCATTAGCAGGAAATAAAAGGTGATTAGATGATCATGATTGAATTATAAGTTTTAATATTTGTAGTAAATTACATCTCTATACTAAATGTAAACGTCTGTAGTAAATGTAATTAATGACATGTTAAATCATTCAAAATATTTGCACGGGGGGGGGGAAATAATCGTGTTATATTTTTACATTTCTATTGGATCCTTTAGGATAACAGAAGTCAAATCCATTTCTCTCTCTCAGAAAAAGTCAACTATGTGAAAAATTGTTACTGAAATAAGTTGAAATTCAACAGCCAGCATAGCTTTAGAAAAATCCTATGAGATTTTGAAATGCTAAAATACTTAATATTATTACTGAAATCACAGATAAATACAATCTATTATATTTGAGAGCTTTTTAACAGTACACTTGAAAGACGACAGGATTGGTTGAAATTCGGGTAATTTTTTAAAATTAAAATTCAGAAGCTTCAAAAATGTGACGAAGTTATATATTCGTCTGTGGGTATATTTTCTAGAGTAGATGATGACAGATTGGGACATCTATTTTAAAGAAAAGCTTAAATATTTCTTTATATATATATATTTATCTTGATGAAAACCTCGTGAGCTGCTTCGATGCGAAATATGTTTCTGTATCTGTTCAGTCTCTAGGGCTGTGGGAAGGCTGAAGATGAAGCCAGGGAAAGAAAACAGCAGCGGAGCACACACAAACATGAGGCCACCTGGCTTCTGGCCAACATACATGACATTCAATTATTTTAGTGCTTTTTCATGAGAGTTTTCCCTCCACCCAGCCTCCCCTCCCTTCTCCAGATCCTTGCTTTTCTACATTTGGCATAGTTCGTCTGATTCAGCACGCATTCTTCCTAGCTTTACTTACAATATGCCTCAAACTCACCCGCAAAAAGAAAGCGCTCAGATTAAAATTCTTGCAATCCTATCTTGACATTCCCACTATGACTATATAAGTGTGACGTTTCTCTCAATAAATGAGAAAGAAAGGAACTAGAGTAGTCTACACATTGCTTCAACTGCTGCTTTGATGTATGTATTCCAAATATTTTTCATTTCCCAAAATATGTTCTCATGGGGGAGGAGGGATTTAAAAGAAGCTTTTAGACCTTGAGAAAAAATTTTTCAAAATATAATAAGTTAAGCTGACAGACAGGAAATTTTTTATCTGAACTTGACGTGTTTGAACTTACCTTTGTGTATGTGTATGTGGGGGGAGCCAAATATAGTCCTTTAAGAGGACATTTCAACTAGTTCTATACTCTAAAGGGAACTTAATAAAGAAAACTTTATTAAAACACTCCAAATCTGTGTTTGGGGAGTTGGCACTTATTAACAGCAACAACCACAAACTGTTTGCAGGGATGTTGGATGTTACTTCAAATCAGAGCATCAGAGTCACTTCACAAAAGAACCTTTCCACTGTGTTAGCATCTGATGGTGCCAGACTCGGGGGATGAAGAGAAAACAGTGTTTCAAAGAGGCCGAGACTAGAACCTGCAATAGGTCTTGTTAATCCTTATCCTTATCCTTTTTCTTCCTGACTCTGCACATCTCTTCACTGTGCCTTATTCCCATTAAGAGATGCGAAGAAGCATCAATAGCTACATGGCATGCAGAGATCTGAAAGTGCTAGAATCCTCTGGCGCCCAATATTTTGTTAGGCTTTCAAAGAAATGGATGGCTCCCCAACTCCATCCCTCCCCTACTCCCACTCTCACCCACTACCTCCTACAAGTGTTGCCCATTGGTAAAGCAAAGGAGAAAAGGAGGCAGCAGCTCTATTCCCAGTACATTTTTTGATTGACATGAAAGATGGGTAGCAGAACCCTGGGATTAGAAAAACAGTATTCTCAGAGGAGAAATAAAGGTGGGACTAAGACAGGAGTGGTAGAGGGTGATAGGCTGAATCTGCTCAGATAAATTCCCAATTAGAACCTCACTTGATAAAATGGGTTTTATGTGCCAGCTGATGGCTCCTTAGAACACTGGCCCCTGGAGCCCTGGCCATGAGGACTGTTTTGAACTGGGTAGGGTTGAGGTAAGGAATAAAGATTAGGAGCAGGTTTTAAAAGCCTGCTTGGGAGGAAAGAGCTATATTGGTCTGGATAAAGTAGCTAAAAGCATTCATCAAAGTGCTATGGTCATTTTCCATGAAGGTTATTCTCAAAGCATTAGGCAGAGGAAGCTCAGGTATGTCTAAGGAAAGGTGAGACTTCTCCCATCTGATTTCTGCTCCCTCCTTGTGACCTCCAGAAATAATTTAATTATCATTGTTTTAATTAGCATCATTTAAAATTTATTATAAATGCTCCATTTGCTAGAACTAAGTCACTACCATAAACTCCATCTCAACCTCTCAAATGAAGAGTTTAATGAAGCTCTTGGCAACCAGAGACCCAGCTTCTTGCCAAAAACTGCAGATTAAGCATTCCTTATGGGAGTTTGCCATTAGCTGTTCCTTCTGTTATATGCACATGTGGTTACATGTCCCCAAACGCACAGGATTCTTTGTAATAGATTTTCATTTCCAGGAGGTTCCAGGGATGTTATGTGGGGTTGATGACACCTTGCACCCATTCCTTCAACCACCACCATCAAACTTGGGTCTGAGGTAAGGGGTGGGAAGGCCCTACTAGGCAGCTGTCCTCCTTGGCCTCCTTGTAGTTTCTTCTAGGAGCTGAAACTTTATTGGTATACAAGTACTCTAGGGCTTGTATCATATGTCTTTCATTTAAAGGACACCGAATGTTTTTCAGGGAATTTAGGGCTCTTAAGACGCATATTTATAAACAAGCTGACAGAGCTCTACGACATAACTAAGTTTATAGCTAGGAGTTGTTTGTATATGTCCTCAAGTCTGCAAGGCGATCTTGCTGCTGGGAATTTTTAAGGGAAAAAATACTAAACGGTCATTTCTCTTATCCTCCTTATGTTTATTAAAAAAAAAAAAAAGATGCAGGCTTTAAGAATATCTGATGGTAAGGTAGAGAGAGGGGGATAGAAAATGGAAAAAACATCAATCCACACAGGAGTAAATGGATAACTCTACACTCAACTTTCCCGTAGGGGTGGCCCAGGAAGCGGCTAGAAAATGACCAGAAAGCGAACTGCTGCTGGTCCTTAATCAAGGTCGGGGCGCCTCATCCTTTGCTCGACTTTTGGGTAGTGCCCCAGCCCAGGATGCCAGGCTTGAAGTCCCCGCGCTTTGATACAATTTAGCTTTCTCCTGGAGCGCTGTCCGGGAAAGCTTTTCTTTGACCGCGCCCCCTTTGAGATTTAACAGTTTGTTGTTGGTGCCGGCTGCAGGCTTCGGGAGAGAGTAATAATAACACAGCAAAAGCTACGTAAGTTTAAGGAATAGTGTCAGCTCGCCAGAACCTGGGTGCGCGCTCAAGGCCACTCTGAGCGTGACGCCACGAACTGAGCTTGTGCCCTGTTCAGGAGAAGCGACTCGGCAGAAGCAAGGCCGCTGCTTCGGGCCGCCGGATCCGCTCCTAGCAGACCGACCTGGGTGTTTCGGGCCGGCACGGCTTCTGGGACAGTGACAAGAACAGCTCTGAGGAGCGCAGCGTCCCATGACGGTTCCTCCCTGGCTGTGGTCTGTCCTGACCTTGAAGAGGGCCTGCCAGCGAGTCTTGGGTCAGCCAAGACCCCGAAGAGGATGGACATTCCCGAATGCATCCGGGTGTCCGGCTGCTCGCCAGAGTTGGGCTTATCCTCGCCACCCCCGGGGTCCGGGCAGCACGGTTGTCAGGCTGGCCTGGGGAAATGCGACTGGCGCTGCGGAGCCTGCGCGTGAAATCCCGGAGCCGAGGCTTCCTTGCGAAGGCGCAAGCCAAAATCCCCAACTTGCAGAAGCTTTTCACCAAATTTGCCAGTTTGAGAAGCCTGTTGCAAATGGCTGCCTTTTTGTGCCCAAGGGCCTGTACGCATTTCCCTCCGGCGCCGCGGGGTCCTCGGAAGTCTAAATCAGTCCCAAAGCCACACGAGGGTCTTTAAACCCCGCAGAACTGCCCTGCCCTCAGGGAGTGGCCAGCGCCCGGCCGCCTCACCACCCCTTCGGGCGGGAACCGAGGCCAGGCCCTGCCCGCACCCGGCCGCCACCTCTCGCCTGCGCCCAGCTCCGCGCGCGCCCCTCGCTCCCTGCACGCGCTTTTCAAAGTAACTCCACCGCGTTTACGAGTAAAAATAATAGTGTTTAAAACACAGCGCTGAAGGCCGTCCCTCGTTCATAAACCCCTTTGTGTAACATGTTCTCCACTGGCCTATATTAAGGACCGATTGGAGGCACTTTTTCCTATCGAGTTTTCTTAAAATAATCGTGATCTAATGATAAAATCGTGTACCAAGGGGAGGCTGGGAAGGTGGAGAAATAGGATGGTATTGGTACAACGTTTTCCATGCTTCTTGCCCGGCTTCCCTCTCCCACCGAACGCCCCCGAGTCCACACGCCGCCGCATTCCGGCAAGAAAGGCCAGGCCGTGGGCTCGCAAGCGCCAGGACCGCGGGTCGCTGAACTCCGCTGAGCTAGAAGCGGACGCGGCCCCTCTTGCCCGCCATCCGTTAATAGCTGCCAATATATCTGGCTTCTCCGGCTTGGGATTAATGTGGATCTTCCACATAAACCATTTACGGATGAAATAAAAGCCCCTACTTCAGGTTCTTAAGAAGCCTCTAAATCTTTCTGGTAGTAAGTGGCCGGCGTGGGGGCGGGGAGGGGCCCGGGGGCGGGCGGGTCGCAGGGGGCAGAGAGCGGGGAGTGGAGGGTTAACTGCTTTGCGTTCTCACCAAGGTCTTCCAAAATGCCAGTCCACTGTCGCTGCGACAATGTTTCTGGATGTCGAGGCCTCGTCCCTCCTGGCATTTGTCTGAAATGGAGCTGTCTGTCTAACCTAGGCCTGGACGCGTCCTGCCCGGGGAAGGGGGGGAAGTGGGAGAAGCTGGGGGTGGGGTGGGGGCGGAGGGGGACCCTGGGTGGAGTTAGCTGCCTGCCTATTTTCATATTCATTAGAACTGGGAGGATGCCCGAGGAGCCCAGCTGAGTTTCAAGATATAAAAGCAACATCGGGTGCCCCCTTTCCAGCCGGGACATATTAAAGGGCTGGGAGCCGGGCAGCTCCCGGCGCCGCCGCGCTCGCTTCCCTTTCCCTCCTCTCGGCCCTCCCTCCTCCCGCCCACCCCTCCCTCCCCCAGCGCTCTCCAGCCTCCGCGCCCCGCGAGCTCCGCGACAGCTACTGGGATTATGGAGTTTCTGAGCGAGAAGTTTGCCCTCAAGAGCCCGCCGAGTAAAAACAGTGACTTCTACATGGGCGCAGGAGGCGCGTTGGAGCATGTTATGGAGACGCTGGACAATGAGTCCTTTTACAGCAAAGCCTCGGCGGGCAAATGCGTGCAGGCCTTCGGGCCGCTGCCCCGCGCGGAGCATCACGTGCGCCTGGAGAGGACCTCGCCCTGTCAGGACAGCGGCGGTGAGTCCCCGGCCCCGGCCCCGGCCCCCGGCGCGGCGGCGGCTCTGCGGACCCCAAGTGCGCGGACCCGTCGGGCAGGCGGGCCGGGAGGAAGGGAGGAAGGCGCCGGCGGGAGGAGGAAGGCGAGGGGCAGCGCCCGCTCTAGGAAGCGGTGTTGGGCTCCCGGCGACCTTAGAGGGAAGAGGGAGGACTCGGCACCGGCGTGCCTCCGCGCCCTTCTCCTCTGGCTGTCCAGCCTCGTCCCCTACGGGTCCAAGAGTCCCTTCAGCCAGATCCCGGCGTAAACTGATAGGGCGGTAAATAAAGCGTAATTGAGTCAAGACAGCGCGCTTCCTCTGCGAGCCCGCGGCGCTGCCCTGGCAGCGGGAGCCGAAATCGATCACAGCTCGTTAGAGTACGTCCCTGTCGTCACGAATAAGAAAGCTCTGAATTTCTTTATATGAAACACTTTTTTAATTTTAAAATTTAAAAATTTTTCCAAGACTTAGCGATATGTTTCTTTGTGAAGTTGGAGGGTTGCTAGACTAGCTTGTGTGAATTTGTGATTTCTACTTTTTTTGGATTTCCAATACAACACATAAATTTTGAATACGAGTCCCTTTAAATAGCTTCGGGCAAAGAATCCCCAGTATAATCACTCACTCGGGAATTCTGCATTGTCTATTTTTCTGACTCCACATTAAAAGTCACCTCAGATGACTTTCGGAATGCTTCTGGGTGAAATCTTCAACTTTGAATGGCCAAGTATCTCAAAGTCAAAATGTTATCAAAACAAACCATCTTTTCTATCTTGTAACCCAATACAAACCTATTTTTTTTTCAGATCGCGACAGCTAAAGCAAGTTTACAGTTCCAAGAGGACTTTTCCTTATCATTGTATATATTCCACAGTTAAGCTGTAAGGAGAGGGTTGCTTTAAAATAACAAACGAATTAAGTGTGAAATATTTACAACAAGCCTTCTGCCCTCTATTTTAATGGAGGTTGAAAATCTGGCAAGGCACTGGCTCATAGTAGCTCATTTTCTATATAGTTTGTACACAGTAAGCTTTAAAAATCTCTCATATTTCATTCAACGTTACAAGGTACTTTTGACTTGAAATGTTACACCAAAAATAAAGGCGAAACGATAGAGAAAAATCATTTAAATCGTTTCAGTCATTTATTTAGAAAGAACGAATTAATTTTTATTTTTAATACACTAGATGTTTGGCTTTCTGGATGTATTTTCACACTGCAGTATCTTCAGATTTTTGGAATTCTTAGATGCATAGGTAAAGTTATTTGAATGGACAGGATTTAAGAAAGATGATTCTATTATGACTTGTGTTGACTGCTGGACGGAATTCAATCATAATATTTTAAATTGTCAGGTATTAAAAATAAAAAAATTGGTGATTTGTGATACTTTATTAACTTTTAAATGAACACCGCACTACCAGAATAATTTTAATATGAAAGACGTATAATGAACGTAGGCATCAGTCCGCTAAATTTTGGAAAATTCCTGTCTCCTGAGATGCCCTTAGTTTCACGACCGCTTCCCCTCCCCCTATTCCTAATCACCGCAGTTCCCCATTTAACTATGCCCACGGAGACAAAACCGTATTGTTAATCAGTCATGGCCCTTCTTTATGGTTAGTTTTACATCACATCTTCTGTGGCACAAAAGCTATTTGGCATTTCAGTTATATAGATGTTAAAGTTCAATATATCTCTATACTAATTAAAGCAGTTGTAAAAATACATTCTGAGATCATTTAAATACAGACAAAAACGAAAAAAGTATGACAGTTCCCTGGAAATTATTGTTCTGTCCGGGTTGACTTTGTTTTTTAAAAAATAAAATGCTTTTTATTTTATTATATGCATTGATTGCATGTGGGGGGCACCACATGATATATTTTTGTTTTATAGCATATCCCAAGTGTGCCATCAGATCTGGAGGAAATCACTGAGATTAAAACATCCTTAAACACAATGCCAGATGATATTCTTTGTAATTTTTTAATAGGTGTTTTAATTTCCGTGTTTTACTAGAAGGAAAAATAAATCTTTCTGGCTTTAAACATATTTCTTGAGTTAAAAATAAAACTAGTATATAAAGAAAAAAATGTCAATGAGTTTTCAAGCAGAAGAAGTTACTCAAGTCTTCTTTGCTATGGAAACACTTTCAGAAATTGATATGAAATTCATTTTTTTATTTAGATCACTTTTTGAAAAAAATTTAAATGTGGACATGAATATATAGTTGAAATAATCAAAATATTGTAGAAACAATACTATATCAGAAATCTATAGGTTTTGTATGGAGGAGGAAGGTAACTTTTGGGAAGAGTTGGGTTTTAATTTACAGATATTTAAAATTGAAATATCTCTCGGGCCATGTAAATAGCTTAATTTTGTTTGCTGTGGATAAATATATAACTTACATTGTTTGGTTCAGTTTTCAGAAATTATGCTCATTTAGGTTTTTTAATCTAGAGCATCTTTTAATTTGATTACCTTAATTTGATTATAAGTTATGTGCATCAACATTGCATTAGCCTTCTAGAACTGTGAATTTGGGGGAATTATAGAGGTCCATGTACACATTTTTGAATGGCTTTAAACCTGCCCACAGTGGATCAATTATTGTACATAAAGCAATGATTGCATTAATACTTGCCCAGTGAATCATTAGCAACTGCTTTCCTGCAGTTCGAAAGTACTGCAACTTAATTCTTTCATCAAAACACTTCGCAATGCTGAAACCTGTTGTTTTCCCCTTGGGTACAGTGAACTATGGAATCACTAAAGTAGAAGGACAGCCACTTCACACCGAACTAAATAGAGCTATGGACAACTGTAACAGTCTCCGGATGTCTCCCGTGAAAGGGATGCCAGAGAAGGGAGAACTGGATGAACTTGGGGATAAATGTGACAGCAATGTATCCAGCAGTAAGAAGCGGAGACACCGAACCACCTTCACCAGCTTACAGCTGGAGGAGCTGGAGAAGGTCTTTCAGAAAACCCATTACCCAGATGTATATGTCAGAGAACAGCTTGCTCTGAGGACAGAGCTCACTGAGGCCAGGGTCCAGGTAGGAGCCACAGGAAGATCTTTGGTGGCTGAGGGTGTGTGGGTGGGAAGCTAGTGTTAGATTAATTTAATAGCTGCATTTTGTCAAAAAGGAACTATTTGAAGATGTGGAACGATGCATGTAGTTCTACTAAAATTTCTTTTCACTTGCAAAGAATTCAGCCACTCATATGAAACAGAAGAATTCCTGAGATAATCTATGGACATAAAAACCATTGATTATTTAGAAAGAACAGAATGTCTTTACATATCTCTGATTTCAAAAATTAATTCTAAAGGGCAAAACCCCAAATCATAGTTACTTACTAACACATATGTTTTATTTTGTTTCCCTATTTTATGCAGTATGGAGGTTTTTTTTAAGGTTATATACTAGGTATTGGTAAGTTGTTTGTATAATGGCCCATAAATCTACAATGTTACTAAACTTAAGGTAGTAGAACAAAATGAAACAATCTTACAAATTCCTAATTGTTATATATACTAAATATATTTTTACTATGTACAATTAAAGAGCATATAACACATTTGCAATTTTCTAACCTTAGTAATTGCCAGTGGTGTCATTCTATTTTAATATTTTAAAGTTTGACAACTTATATGGATTTTGCAGAGATTACAGGAATAATGATCTTAAAATAATTTAAAAATATATACTCAATTATATTTATAACTTTTATTCAAATTATCAAATTGAAGGGTTTAATCTAATAAATTTTCAATCTCTTGGAAAACTTATGCTGGAAAAAATTCTACCTTTTAGGTATATTTTATTTTTATTAGAGTTGATATTCTTACACTACATTTTATTAGATTGTAAATAACAGTAACTCAGGAGAATGGACTTTTCCTTTGGCATGTTTTTATTGCTCTAAATAGGAAATTATTGAATTTTGCAGTTCCCATAAACCTCTAGAATAGAAAAATTAATGAGTGCAAAACTTTGTTCTTAGTGGAGTAATAGTACTTCTGAAGATCAAGCCATCCTAAGGTCTTCACATCATTAAACACAACATCTGGTGGTGCAGAAATAACAAAGCGGCAGGTTTTTTCTTTAGTTATGGGAGTAAATGGTTACTTTGTCTTAGTCCAGGAAGTTAAATATATAGAAAGTTGATGCTAACAAAAAAATTTTAGAATTGTCAAGTGTTAACCACACCTATTTTTTTGTCTTGTGTTCATATACTAATTAAATTAGTTATACTTGTAACTATAGAAAAATATGTTTGTGTACAGAGTGACCAGCTGTGCACAATACATGTTTTCCCCTCGACATTTCATCAAGTCCCGATTAATTTTTGTCTAAGATCATGCTCAGAGAGGCAACCTGAACCTAATTTACTCAGGTTGTTCTCTTTCCTGCTTTTCACGTCATAGTGGTCATTGGCATCCATTTTAAGATGATTGTTAAGCTCTTTTTCTTAGTGAAAAAGAAAAAACTCCCTTAATATGATCTTGATGCCTATCTGTGGAGACAGCAAAGACACATGTTTGGTTTGGTTTGATTGTTCATGTTGTTTTGAGCCTGGGCATAATGGATAATACACATTGCCAGCAGTGTTCTAAGAAACCATACTGAACAGGTAGCTCTCTTTGCCTGGTTTTAATTGCTGAAAACTCTTCGAAGTGCCATCCTAATTTGTAGTATGTGCTTACATATTAAACTGAGTATTACAATGTTTTCATAAGGGTGTTTTTAATTGAACTTGAAAAGGTAAAATTTCTGAGTATTTTTAATGAAAGGTTTTTTACTATTTATATTTGATTTCCAGCTTCTTTCCTAAATATTTTATATTCTGAACCTAGTTCTGTAAAGATTGAAGAGGTTCCTGGAAGCTGCTTATGTAATGTCTACTCAAAAATATCAATTTGTACCTGTTGAAGTTAATTATCTGTATCTCTCTTTAGTATAAAATATTATAATGAAGATTCTGGAGAGCTAGAAGTATGAATTAGTGAATAATTAACCCTCTGTGGAAGACATTTGTTCTGATAAATATTAGTATGTAATTAGAGGAATTAGAATGAAAGTGTAGTGACCCTTGGAGGCCCCACTAACAAGGCTTTCTTCACACTTGGTTATATCTGCTCTATTTCTTTTAGCAGTTATATTACCTGTAAGTCTTAAATTGGAGAAATTGTTCTGAAGATTGCTGAGCATTTTCTAAAAGGGATGATAAATGTTGTAAGTGGTATAATTTATGTAATAAGCACATATATATATTTGAAAACAACAATAATTTAACTTCAGATTATTTCATTTTACCTTTTGTCTTTATCATGATCAGCATTATATCTAATCTTAATATTTTGTTTTCAACTAATAATGCTGTCTGCTGATGCCATATGATTTAGATATAATCTTTATGTTTAAAGTTTTCTAAGAGTATCTAAATATAGGGTGCAACCAAGAATATTCACTTTGTGACGTACTTTAAAGATCATAGTTTTAACAGATTCAGATATTCATTTAGTTATAGATTTGCTGGATTAATGTTATGTGCATAACCCCAAACTGAAAATTCATGAATATCTTTCAGACTTGCAACAGTCTATGAGAGGAAGACTATCTATGATATTTTGGAAATATACTAAGTCTTCAAGATCATATAATCTAATTCCTTTTCATTTTTCATGAATAAAACTAAGAGCTCAGACATATTAAATAAGTATTTTGAAAATATCTTGTCACTTTATATGAATATACATTGCCTCCTGGACATACCACTTACATCGAGATAAAATAGAAAGTAGAATTTATGGATCCTTTTCTGGTAAAGAAATTGCTTTTATTGGTAATTTTATTGACCTGATGTATCTTTCTGATTTACCTTTCCACAACACAGTTGTATTATCAAGTATTCTTTAACTAAAATTCTACTTCTTTAAAAAATTAGGTTTGGTTTCAAAATCGAAGGGCCAAGTGGAGGAAGAGAGAACGTTATGGCCAAATACAACAAGCTAAAAGCCACTTTGCTGCCACCTATGATATATCAGTTTTGCCAAGGACTGACAGCTATCCACAGGTATGGTAAACTGCATGGAGTACTGATCAAGAAAAATAGATATGGTGTGTATATTCTCAAGAGGGCTAGTATAGACTTTTTATGTAATACAGTAGTTAGGAATGAAAAATTTAAACTCCAAAGGATTTTTCTTTTTATGTTTGCTAGATTTTAATTTTACTAAAATATTTATTTTGTTATTATTTTATTTCAGAGTCATTCATTTAAAATTATTTTAGAGTCTTTTTCTTGTTATACACTGAAACAACGGAAGTAGCATCATTCAATAGTATATGTCTGTTAATTTACTCTTCATTTTAATTGTTCAGAATTATTTCCCTTGTTAACTTTTTAAAATAATTAAATATTGTTTGGTACGTTATCTCTGTGGCTAATGTTTTATGAATCATTCATACATAACCTGGTGTCAAAAGCGGTATATGAAACCTTCAGTCCACTTAAAAATAATTTCTTATGTTGTCTTTTCAGCTTTGAGGTTGCTCATTGTTTGAAGGAAACATTTAGCCTATTGTTTCTTAAAATGTATATAGAATTAGTACTGGGTATAATTTAAAATTTTTATTGTGTTTAAAAAACACTTCCCTTTATAATAAGAGCTCTCATTTCAAAGAGTAGAAGTTATTTTATATTCTTTCTAATTTTTCCTTTTAATTTAGAGAGGTTTTTTTTTCATACTTTGTAATGCATGTAAATAAAATGTATTTTTTTTCTTTCTAAATGAATAATACTGAAGGTATTATTCATTATTCAACCTCAATACTTAGAGGTTATTCTTCAGAAATGCATTTGGTAAATGATTAGGGACACATATTATAAGGTAGAAGCCATAGGCATTGTAAGAGACCACTTGTATGACAAATACTAGCATATATGACAGTCCAGTGACCAAATCATCACAGCCCCAACCTTAAGGTAGTCATTTCTTTCAACTATAAATTTATACCCTGTTAGTCTGAATTCAGTCCTTTATTTTTGTACTATCCTTGTGTTCTGATGCCTTTTTTTTTTTTACTTTTAAAACTTATCTTGAGACCTCATGCTTCCAGATAAATTCACCAAACTTATTCATGTAATATTACATGTAAACAAGAACCTTAGCAATCACCCTGTTCTAGTTCCTCATTTTAGAAGTTAGGAAACCAGACCCAGGTGAGTTAAGGAATTGCTCTGTAATCACATAATTGGTGCTTTACAGGACAGTCCACAAAGGGCTGCTATGGCTCAGCCTTGCCACTACAGTGCCTGGCACCAATTAACCTCTTTATAATGGCTTAATATAATTTAATATACTGAGTAGTTGTCTTTTTTCTAGGATTATCTTGCCATTGTGTTACTATGTTGCATAGCTTTATATAAGATCAATTAGCAGAATGAGGCCACTTCTCAGCTCAAGAAGAAAAAGAAATGGTACAAATTATACACTTGACAGTCTTTTCACTTCAGCAAAGAACTAATTTAAAATTTCTCCTCACAAATCACGGGAATTTTGCACTAATTCTCCCTGTGGTTTCTCTGTAATTTATGTACATTGGTTATACCACCTTATAATTTAAGTATGGAAGCACAGAAGTCATACGTTGGTTATTTTGACAGTGCAACTGGTCAACAATAAAAAAAATCAATTTTATAAAATCTATAGTGCTTTTCTATACTGGTAAATCATTTAATGATTGGTTGCCAAAAGTTCTGAAGTCAAATGTGTTGTACATCCCACTGTCAGTATTGAAAAAAGCCAGGGGCAATTTTGTTTAAACTTAAAAGTATGTGGTTTATTATTTTAGTTTGTTTGAAAAAATAATTATGACAAGATTATGTCTCCAAGCTTCAGCCTAAAGGGAACTTGTTTTATTATTATGTGGCTTGAAAATAGAAATGCATGATGGGAAAAATAAAAACCAAAATAGACTCCAACAGCTCAGTGCAATATTACTTTGAATTTGGCCACTTTACTAATTATAGAAAAAAAGTCATTAGTTACAAAAACAGTTGGAAACTAAAAAATGTTGTAGGTAGTATAGATAGAAAAGAAGTTACCGATAGCAGGAAAGCATTAGCATACCCAGAGATACATGAAAAGCAGAGATGGTTTAGAAAACGATCTCTTCAAGTCTGCTCAGCATGGTAAATAATCTTAGAGGTATCTCTATATAACATGTAATATGTTTACTTATGAATAATAGTTAATATTTTATAAAATGTTCTAAATACTTTATTTTCACTGGTCTTGATTTCACTATAATAACAGCAGCCAATATAGTAAAAATAATAACAACCAGTTGAGGGTTTATCTTAAGCCAGGCTCTCTTCTTATAGCCATTAACTCATTGAATTTAAGCTCAGGATTTCTGAGTTCAGGAGTCCAGGGTACGTTCTGTAACATTGTCTCTGTATGTATCATCAAACAATGAGATAGATAAATATGGACTGTAAAACATCAAATGACTTTGGAAAGCAAAAACACTTTTATCTCTAATTTTATAAAATAACAATAGACTAAGAAATATAGACACTTTTAGACTGTTTTCATGTTTTTTTTCTTTGGCTTACTTATCCTTGTTAGCAAGCAAATAATAAGATGAGTGGTGTGATGTCAGTAGAAAAACTCTTTAAGCAGTACTGAAAAACAGTATATTTTTAAAAGCTTTTTATTTTAGCTCACAATATCAGTTGCCATTTAACAATACTATGATATAGGTAAATTAAACTACTTGATATTCTCCAATACAAGATATTTTTAAAAGCTGTCTCAATGCTTGTGCTATATCTTCTCCCCTCTACTTTGAATTTCCTTCCCCTCACCTAACCCCTTTTTTCCTCCATGAAACCTCTTCTCAATCCTTTAACCAGCACACCACTTTCTCCACTGTCACTGTGGTGGGCTGTGTACAATGTCTGCAACCCGTTTAAACTATTTAAAAAGTTGACTCCATTCTTATCTTTGTATCACTGCAACATTAAGTAAATTAGACCGGAGTGGACAAAAGTAGGCTTACAGTTGTAATACAAATTAATAATATAATAATTAATAAACTATAATACAAAACTCTTGCATATTTATAAATGTAAACCTACTTTAGCCAACCTCTGTTTATATACTGAATAGATGTAAAAAAAAAGGTACTGATTCACTTTCATATTAAATCAGGAGTACAATATAAACCTAAAATTAATCAATTTTCTCTGTGGTCCTAGGCAATTAGCTTTTCCTTTTTGATTCTCCATTTTCTCCTCTGCTAAAAGGAATAAACTAGAAATATTTTGCAGAACACTTCCAGTTCAATTATATATTTTCCCAAATTTATTTGCATTTTATCCAACATATATAGTATGTTTGGTACTATTTTATGTGTGTGGGTTACACGAATGATCCAGACAAAATCTCCTGTTTTATGGACAGACTAAGAAGTAGGGTGATTATTTGTACCAATTTTGCAAACACTTTTTGAGGTAATCTTAGACCCAGTAAACCAAAAGACCTTTTTCCTTGAGTTGAAAAAGCAGGTCAGCATCTCTCAACCTTAGATTCTAATTTATTTCTAATTTAACAAAACCCAAACCTTTTAAAAATAATTATTTTGGTGAATACAATATTTTGTTAAGTTATAAATATTTCTGAAAGATTATAACCAGGCTCTATTCTTACAAGGAACCCTAACTTTATGACTTTCAATTTGGTTTGGATTACATATGCATTAACTTGATCATTTACTAATTCGATAACTTCTTATAAGTGTCTCTACTTCCTTAATCTTCAGGTTCTTTATATGGAGAATGGAGGTACTGTTAATGCTAATGTTGGTTGTGGTGGTGGTGGTGTAGATGATAATGAGCATTATTATCATAAAGCTTTTTATTTAATTCCAAACAGCCCACTGAGCTAAATCCTGAGACTTGAGGAGGGCCAAGTATTAATGTATGACTGATCCTCACAGTCAGGAAGTAGGCGGTTCAAATCCTGACTGTGCCACTTAATAGGTTTTAAACCTTTTGCAAATGAATTAATTTCTAGGAATGCTTCTCCTCATTCATAAAACTGGGATAAAAGTTCATATGATGTTAGTGAGAATTAAACAAAATAATGCATACAGATTACTTAGATGTTGCTGAGTACATGATGGAGCTCAATAAACAGCAACCATTCTATAATAGCCATTAGTCATTATTATTTTTTTCTACAACAGAGAGGTATCTTAAATGGTTTGAATGTTCTTTTATTTTGTAGATTTAAACTAATTCAATCTGAGAGTAAATTTACTATTTAGGGAAAGACCAAACTCAGTTATTCTTTTTTCTTCAAATTAATGTAATTAAGTATGGAAACTTTAGGAAAGGTTGAGTATATTCTTTACCCACCAAAATTATTTTCTCATGAAAAAAATATTTTCATCAAAAATTTCAAAAAAGGGGTTGAAGTTTATCCCATCAAAACTTTTAATGAGGTTTCACGTAGGACATAGTGAGAACCACAACTAAATCTGTGTTTACCAAATTACAGATGGGCCTGCACAGCTTTCTTGCTTTATGTTTAATTGATGACTTTATAAATATATGCCATTTGGAGTTGGATTCAAATTATAGACAATTTGTAATCATTATGGTAGTTTAAAACACCAATTAAGGTTGTATAACATTTCTAGTATAAAAGATTCTAATTCAAACATTGTAAATAATGCGATCTTAAAAGGAAATAATAAAGCAATGAGATGGCAATGTGAATATATTTATTGTTCACCCTATCCCTCTTATCTCCGGTTTCTGTACTAATCTTTAAAAAATATTTTTCAATTAATTGATTTTAAAGAGAGGGCGAGAAAGGAAGGAGGAGAGAGAAGAGAGAGAGAGAGGGGGGGAAACACTGATTTGTTGTTCCACTTATTTATGCATTCATTAATTGATTCTTGTATGTGTCCTATTGATTGAACCCACAATCGTGGTGTATTGGGACTACACTGTAACCAACTGAGCTACCCAGCCAGGGCTGTACTAATTGTAGAATTTACATTCACTTAAATAAGAAATAAGAAACTTGTCTTCTTGAATAACTGGTGTAGCAATTTGGCATCTGGAGCAGGTTTTACTTTTGGAGAAAATCTCACAATCTTATCACTGTTATTTCTATTTTTTCCCAAATATTTAAAGTAAACATATAACCCAAAAATCTTTGAAAAAGATATAGCTATGCCTGATGTATTATGTAATGAATATTCTCATATCTGTGAAACAACCAATGCAGTGGTCATGTAATTATACAGTGAAACTCTTCTTAGGATGAATGGAGGGACAAAAATGTTAACATCATTAAGTCCACAAATCATATTGATATTATACAATTTCTCCCCTATCGAAAGCAAAAATATTTAAAATCCTACAAGGAATATGATATGGTAGTCTATTATTACTCAAGTAAATATGGTTTCTATAAATGTACAGTTGTTGTACAGTTGTTGATTTAATGTATAAAATATATGCAAGTTTTATATAAATTTGTAAATAACACTTTGTATATGCATGTATATCTATTAAAAGTAAATTATGTGTGGCATGAAGAAGATTTTGTCAATACCAATTAGCTGAAAGTGCAACTAGACACAAATGGTGAGTGATTTTTATTCTGTTGAAAATATATACACATTAAAGAGATAAAGAGTAACCTCCCAGAGAAGGAAATGTTTTAGATTATGAAGATAGACTTATTTTTCAAAAATTGCAATATTCCAATTTACTGTGATTTAATCACTTTACACATTATTATAACTTAGTTAATATATATACATATACATATATACATATATATGTGTGTCAGTGTGTATATATATGTAAATATATATATACATATATATATTTGCTTTTACTATGTGATCATGGTTAAAACATTGACTTTAAGAATTGGTCATAAGTATTTTTTATATATTTTTTAATTTTTAAATTTTTTTTCAATTACACTTTAGATTCAATATTATTTTGTATTTGTTTCAGGTGTACAGTATACGGTATTAGTATTTTATAGTTTAAGAAGACACTGTAAATCTAAAAACTGAGTATATTACCTAAAACAAATAATAAGAAAAAATGTAAAAATAAACAATTGAAGAATTCTAATGTTTCTTATACATATGAAAACTACCTTACAGGGTAATAGAGAAGAATCAGGGGGAATTAGGCCATGAAGCCTGGGAAGTCTATGAGAAGAGACCTGTGGATTAAAACTTGTAGTTCATTACATTATTGTTAGTGAAAAACAATAAGGTTAATGAACCTTATGAAAAACTTTAATCCAGAACTTTTTCTGTGCCATATTTATTAAGCCTCATGACTCTATGGGTTTTCTTTTTCATTCTAAATTATGGAGCATTAAAATAGAAAAATTTACACAAACTCACAGTTGAATTAAATATCACACAAAAAAATTCCAACTTTGTAGTTAACACAAATACAAGATGACTATAATTTAAAGTTTTACTCAAGATTTTAAGAATAAATTCAAAGTTTATGTTTTATACCAAATGGACATTTCTAAGATTAAAAATATTCTGTGCAAATAAAAATATTTACATATTTGATGTATAATTTGTAATATGTTTTCACAGGGAAAACTTATTTTGTATTTTAATCTTTGTTTCTTATTATTGTGAACTTAGTTTTAATAGGGGAAATGCATTATTAAAAGTGAATCAAGCACTGATAAGTTGGCAATAGCTCTCATGCCTGTAAAAATACATGAAAGCAATGTGAAAAATAATTTAAAATATTTTATATTATAATTGTTATATAATAAATAAAATAGCAAATACTAAGTGCTATGATTTTATGCCCTTCTTAAGTGAGTTGATCTAAAAAGTTTTATTTTAAGGAATATAGGGCACAATTTCCTATAAAAGTTTTTAATGATAGTTACTATACAATTTACAAACACATTCAACACTAAAGGAAAAGAAAAATGTTCTTAATGTTTATTATATCTTTAACTTGGTATTTCTAATATTATTTGAATAATACAACATTTAAGCACGTTTATATGATGTCATTTTGAAACTTTCCAGATATTAACAATTCTTATGAAACTTAGTGTCTTTATTTTTGTACTAGGAAGAGATATATGCTTTCATTTTCTGTAAAGCATTTTGCTCCTCAGACAGTGACTTTTTAATGGAAGAGGCATTCTTCCTTGCTTCAAATCTCTGTATATATTTACAAGATAAAATTTTATTTTAAAAATAAAAGTAGCAATCAATATTTAATATGTGATCCTTTTCTAATGAATTAATTTAGAAACTCTTTAGCTTAATAATACTATATCTGAAAAGATATACTTTTAGATGTTTGAAATGAAATGATTTTGAAAAATTTTTATATATTATATATAGATTATATTTAATTTTCTTTGGTCAAATAACACTTGATTAGTAGGCACTGATGGAAATACACCCCCATTTCTGTCTCAGGTAGCACCTAAACACACTCAATTGATCTTTTTACTGTGAATTATTCCAGGTGGATTTTTTTTCCCCCAGACAGACAAAGCCTCAGTGTGTGTTATTCATTGGGAGCAAATTCCCTACTTAGAAAAGCACAGTTCTTTCTCCCTGCCAGCAACCTGCTGATGTAGTTACTAGAAAAGTTAATGGGACCCTACAGTTAGTCAACAGCTAAAAATATCTGCAAGTTACTAAGCATATGATTCTTATTAATATTTTACCACCCTACATTTTAAAGGAAGGGGTAGACTAGTAAAGAGTATAATGGTCTCTTAAAAAATTGAATTGCTTTTGTAAAAAGTGTTTACATTTTTTAAAAGACCATATAAAAAATCTGGTAAATTATATAGTGATAATGTGGTAATAAATCTATATAGTAAGTGTTGATTAACATGCATAGTAGGCAATAAATGTAAACATTTTGTCAAAGATGGAAAATCAAAGTCAACTTTTGGATTTCAATGCAAATAAGCTATTGCTATAGAATAATCAGAAACACCTCTTTGTGAAACCCTGATTTCTGTCTTTTTAGATCAACCTTTAACAAGGAAGCATGTGAATATGTAATGTGAGGGTAGTGTGTGTGTAGTAGCATGACGTGTGTATCTGGTGTGTGCGTGTACATAAACAAAATTATTTTAATAGATAAATATTATTAGTTGGTTTTAGAGATGCTTTAGAACTAAGGAGTGGTTGTTATACATATATTTTCATTTAATTTAATTTAATCTGGATTAAAATTTATAGGTTAGTGTCTTCTATAAAGCACTAACATTAGTATATAGAATATATAATGCTATCATGAAACTATTTTATTTTTTACACTTCATGCTAATTTTAACTAAGGCAAAGACTAACAAACTTATGTTTCTTTTAAAAGGTTTTTGAAAGTGTGAAAAGCTACTCACTTCAGTAAAATCAGTAAATATATCTGAAGTATATTGCTCACAAAAATTAGGGAATATTTCAAAATGAATATGTAGCAATAAAAGAAGAAACATTTGATTTTTTTTGTTAAACAAGAACATCAGAAAAGCAAACAAGTCAAAGAAAGTTGTTTAATTATGCAAGTAATATGCAAAACCATTTTTTTTTCATTGTTGAAAATGCACGATACAAAAGGCTGAAAGTACTGGAGTATCTGCCCGTTCCCTGATCCACTAACATGCTAAAATTTTCTTTGTAGTTTTGGTTATACAAAGACTATATCTATATCAAGTTTCTAGGTGAAGCTGATATCCATGTCTATGATTTACCTTAGTACTACAATTCATGACAAATACATAGCCACAGGAAGAACTCTTAGTGTGTATGTATTTTATATATCATGCACGTATGTATTGTATATTAACCCTCTCCTTTCTATCTATAGCTTTTAATTTCTCAGAAGGAGAAGGAAAGCTAAATACATTTGATTTCAGCTTGGAAAGAATCAGACAAAAAAAATGACTTTCTTCCCAAATTCAAAGTCATGGGATAATTAAGTGTTAACTTTTTATTTGATTAGGAAAACATTAAGGGGCAAATAAATGTTCAAAGTGGCATTTAGAAGTCAACGGCACTTCCATTCATGCTAATGGGAGGCAGTTGGCTACGTTCCTTGGACAGTGCTTTGAACATACCACCCCTAGAACTTTTAAAACTGTTGTGAAGCACATTAAGACATGGAATGTTTTTAGATTTGCCACTCCTTTTAAACACAAAGAAGAAAAAGTGTAAAGGCAGGCCGTCTTTTTTTTTCAGTACACATGAAAGAAAGATATTTAATAACATTGTTTCTGGTGGTAAAGCCCCTGACTATTATACAGTTAGAGGTCAACAGAAACACCCCAAAATTTATTTGGTGCTGGGCATTGCCATTGTAGGTGTCTGTGAAATAGTCCAAAATAGTAGCAATCCTATATAAAAAATATGCATTCTCTTATTCCCAAATTTAACAATATATAATATTTCTTATAATGAGTCAGAGAGTGAGATTTTTGTATGGCTTCTCTGTTGACAAGTATATATGCAAAATTTTAGACAATATGATTTGAAGACCTAATACACAGTTTTAGAAAGATCACTTATGTAAGAATACAATTGGGCCCTGGTCGGCTTGCGCAGTGGATAGAGCATCAGCTGGGGGTTTGGACATCCTGGATTCAGTTTCCATTTAAGGCACACAGTAGAAGCAACCATCTGCTTTTCTCTCCCCCTTTCTCCCCCTCCCTCTTTCCCTTCCCACCCTGTCCTCCTCTCTCTCCCCCTTCTCTTCCTCTTCCCCTCCTACAACCAGTGGCTCGATTGGTTTGAGCAATTGGTTGGAGTGTGGCACTGTGTGCTGAGGATAGGTAGATTGGTTCCAGTGTTGGCCCAGGTGTTGAGGATAGCTTGACTGATTGAGAATCAGCCTCATATGGGGTTGTTGGGTGGATCCAAGCAGGGCGCATGTGGGAGTCTGTTTCACTATCTTTCCTCCTCTCACTTAAAAAAAAGAATAAGGATATAATTGGGATTCTGCATGGAAGGACTGTAGAATTAGCATACCTTGAGAACAGATTTAGTAAACCACAAGTTCAAACAACTTTGTTAAGTCAAATGTTGCCTTTAAATATTAACAGAGGTAGATAATCTGGAGCAATGATGATACCTGCCAGGTTTCCCCCACGGTGTGCAGATGACATCTAGCATCTAGAATATGATATTGTGTTGTCAGTGCTGGATGTTGATAAGGGTGAAGGCTGTTGACAGCCTCCAGCATATCTGAGGAATGTGACTGGAATGAGCAGTCTGGAAACCATGCATATGAGAAATGCTTAAAGAAGAGAGATTTGCAATCATGTAATAATTGGCTACAATATTTGAAGATTTTCAGATGTGAGACAGTGCTTATTCTGTATCCATTTTAAGGAACAGAAATAGATGCAATAGTGAGAGGATGATAACAGCTCACTTTTTTACACAGCTCTCCAAAAGGGAATGGACTGTTTTTAAGCAAGTGAGCTTCTTGTAAGCAGAAATGAATGTAATTGAAAATGTAGAAGGGGCTTTTGCATGTGCAAGCAAGCTGGGCTTTAAAAGTGCTTTCTAATCCTTGATGATTTCAGAATTGCCTATGTGTGTTGTTATCATGGCCATTATTTTTAATATAGATCCCCTGAGCCATACTCTATGCTTAATGAACCAGACTCTCCAAGAAAATGCATCTGTGATGGAGAATAATTTTTTTTAAGACTTTATTCATTTTAGGAGAGAGACGGAGAGAAGTGTGTGTGTGGGAGGGAGAGCAGGAAGCATCAACTCCCATATGTGCCTTGACCAGGCAAGCCCAGGGCTTCCTCAGCATTCCAGGTCGACGCTTTATCCATTGCGCCACCACAGGCCAGGCAGAATAAGTATTTAATAGAGAAAAAAATCATCCAGAAAAATATAGTCAGCAAGTTCTAGATATGTAATTTTCATGATTTTTGTGAAGGTAATAAATATGCTCTGTGATTCTACAGTTCAATTATGAAACAAAATTTAGATACATTGGCATACATTGTCCATAAAATTTTGATTACCTCCTAAATAGGATTAGTTCAAATTTAAAATTCTTAAGAGATTTTTTAATCACTTAAATTTGTACTGAGGGCTTATGTTATGTGTTGTGTTAGGCCTAAGGATAAAGAAACAGTTTGAGCAATCATTAAAGATTTTGCTTTCAGAGGGTAGAGCCTCAGAATCCCCAAAATTTAGGATTATGAATAAGTAAATACAGGGGGTCCTTGACTTATAACACAGTTCCATTCCTTCAATAGTGACAGAACCCGAACTTTAGTGTAATTCGAAGCACACCCTACTCTAAGTCACTTACCTATCCTAACAGTTATAAAATCATAATCTAGAACATAAAAACACAAGTAAGCCACAGAAAAAGGAAAAGGACATAGAAATACTATATAATAGGGGTCCCTAAACTATAGCCGGTGGGCCACATGCAGCCCCCTGAGGCCATTTATCCGGGCCCCCGCTGCACTTCTGGAAGGGGCACCTTTTTCATTGGTGGTCAGTGACAGGAGCATAGGATGTATCCGCATTCTGTGATCCTGGAGTACTGTATGTGGCGGCGCTGTGCGGCGTCTCTCACGTACATTACTACTTCCGGTGACACAGGATGCATGTGTCATGGCTCCGGAAGCGCGTCATATCACTTGTTACAGATAGCAGTGACAAATGTGGAACCGGACATTGACCATCCCCTTGGCCAAAAGCAGGCCCATAGTTCCCATTGAAATACTAGTCAGTTTGTTGATTTAAATTTACTTGTTCTTTATTTTAAATATTGTATTTGTTCCCGTTTTGTTTTTTTTACTTTAAAATAAAATATGTGCAGTGTGCATAGGGATTTGTTCATAGTTTTTTTATAGTCCGGCCCTCCAATTGTCTGAGGGACAGTGAACTGGCCCCCTGTGTAAAAAGTTTGGGGACCCCTGGTGTACACTGTAGTGCGTATTCTTCCACCGTGTGTAACCAAACTAGTTCACCCATGTAGTCTATAAGTACAAAGTTAATGGTGTAAGCCAAAACACGTCTACATTTTTCTAAGTTTTTGTGGAAGTAAGTATTGTAAACTCGAAATGTCACATATTGAGACTGTTGCAACACAAGGATCCCCCGTAAACAATTTTAACTTGTAAGAAAAAATTTTATATCATTATAGCATTTCTTAGGATTTTCTGGGTTCAGATGCAATCTTGGGTGAGATTCTTGTTTTTTGTTCTATAGTTTTTCCTTCTACAAAATGAGCATATTAAAAACTCACATCTTTTATTCTATTAAAGTGATTAGAAGTCTTCATAAAATATTTAATATAATGCCTGACACATGGTAATTAATTGATATTCATAAGCTGTCATGAGCCTCATTTTGATTGTCATCTGAATGTTTAAACGTCTGGAGGAAATAAATGATTTAAGAGAAGCCTCAATTCACTAAGAATATTATCTTTTGTGATTTACATATAACTTTCAATACAAAAAAAACAAAAAACAACAACTAGATCTCTAAAGTTGAAGGAAGATATACCAGAATTTTTAAAATGAAGGCACCACATGGGGGATGTGAGGGGGAAAAATGGAAACAGAACATATCAGTTAAAATGTGACAATATTGCTACCAGTGTGAATGCATGGGTATCCTTCCAAGTCTAATGAAAGCATTGTTGTGGTAGCTGGCTTTACCAACCTGTTCTGTTCAGAAAACATTTCTGTATGTTAGAAATTCTTTCACCAAAAGTAACACTTTTAACTTGCCTAATCAGGTCCAGATAAGAAGTTTTGATCAAAATGAAAACATTTTCCCATTTCTTGAAAACTAGAGAATTTCTTTTCAACTTATAAGTAGCTTAATGCTAATTCTTTTAGGGAGAAAATACTTCTTAATTTATATTCATAGATTACCTTCCTTATTTTCTTCTTATTTTTTTTAACTGTTTGCCTTTCTATGCATTTAGTATTTGAGTAGATGATTTTAATAATAAATTCTAAACACTGTGTATAAATTGAGGAATCCTTTTAACAAACATATACTATAAATAATCTTTTTCCACCACTACTTTGCCTTTCATTTATTTTTTTCAAAAATAAGCAAGCAAGTTCACTTTCATTTCCTGAAAGCCCTTTTGTCAGACATGTGACTGGGGTGTTTTCAATGTAGCACAATGTTTGATTGAATGTCAGAGGAAAACCACCAGATCAAGTTAGAAGAGCTAGTCTGACAGAGTAATGACATCAACAGCCCCTCCTATTGGCTTGCGAACCATAGCTCAGCAATCACTGGCAGCCATCATTATATATTTTGGCTAAGATGGAATACATGTAGTAGAATGAGCAAAATTAAAACATCATAGACCAGGACGATTTAAGAATTAATAAAATATGCATACCATTATATATATATTTTTTATGGATATATCTCACAGATTTAACATACTGAAAGCAGCTTACAAAATATTCGTGTAAAGACCTATTATTAAAATAATGCTAAAATAAACAACTTACCAATCACTGAAGCCCTACCTAAGAAATGAATTCTATGTTCAGATTGTCTCTTACATTTTGAAACTGGGTAAGTGGTTCTTTCTTGAGTGACAGAGTAACAGCACTACCAGTGTGATTTAGAAGAGTCACTAACACACTTTTTGCTTTTGATTGGAAATAAGTAGTTTTAAAGAGTATAATTTACGCTTGGGTGTTGTAAGGCACACCAAAAGCCATATGTAGTAGACTAGAATCTGTGTAAAAATAAATATAAGAAAACATGATTTGTGTAAGTGTTGAAAAGAATTGATAATTCTATTCTAATTATCATGATTTTAGTAACAAGTCATATGACAAAAAATGAATATTGCTGCTGTGTTCTACTTCAGATCTATTGTAATAACCTTACAGGAGGTATACAATTTTAAAATTTCACCTCCTAATGTTGCATGTCTCGCTGTCCTGTACCATGCAATATATTCCTTTTCTTTTTCCTCAGCTCTTACTGTTAGTTATACTTTTCTCTGTGCTTCTCAGTAATGCATGTAATCATTGTGTTTCTATTCTTGTTTAAATATAGGGTCTAAGGTACTTTCTATTTAAAATTCATATACAATATTATACAGATTCTATTTAGGATTTTTCTTTTTTTTTACATGCTAGTAACTTTAGACAAATTTGTGTTTGTTAGTAACATTGCACTAACTGGTTTTGTGTAAAAATTTAATGATACGAAATGTGAGGTTTTGGGGCACAAATGATAGGCCAGTTTTCGATCTTATATTTGATGTTTGTTATGTAGTCCTTACATTACACTCATATATTTTTGCTGATACTTGAATATTTGTCTCAGGTGCTTCCATTATTAGGTAATGGTCTTGTATTAGAATTCTAAATTTATTTTACATATTATACTTCTATTATAACATCACACATCACATATAAGTCATAGAATAAAATATCTTTATATTCTCTGACAGCTGTCAGAGGGGATAGGGGAAGAAGTGAAAAAAGTGAAGGAATTAAACAAAAAAACCCCTCACAGACACAGGTAACAGTGTGAGGATTGCAAAATGAAAAGGGGGTGGGGAAGGCGGAGGAGGATGGGGGATGGGTGGTGATGGAGGCAGACTTGACTTGGGGGATGAATGCACAATGCAGTATGCAGATGATGTATTCTAGAATTGTGCACTTAAAACCTGTATAATTTAATTAACCAATGTTACCCAAATGAATTAAATAAAAAATTTTAAAATGTACATATTTCTCATATTTACAGAGCTATATATTCAAGATGATAGGAAATAAAAACAACGAAAGGGTTAACAGTTTCCTAAATGAGTTTGATCAAATGTATCTATGGAGCAAACAGCCTAATGTCAGCAAATCATTTCCAACAAAAATGGCCACACTAAGTCTGACTATGGAACTTTAAAAAAATGAAATTGTGTCATTTGTTTAGAAATATGAAAACTATATTTAAACTTAAAACCATCTTTCAAACCACTTTTTAAGCACATGAATTGGTCATGAATCATGACTAAACCTTCCAGATTTCATTTTTAAAATTATGACTATAAAAAGAATACCCAAGAGATTGACATGTTTTGAGAGTATTTTATATGATTAAGTATGCGGGTTTTGGTGATCTGTTACAGTAAAGCAAACGAAGAACCTTTTAAATAATTATTTTTCAGTAACTACTTTTACATACTCAGTACGTAATTACAGACCACCCGAGGAAAGCAAACAATGAATAGTTAACAAAATTTAGTAAATACAGGGAGACAAAAACAAGTGAACAAAAGTGAGAATGCATAAATGTAATATTTGTTGTTTTGTATATTCCAGATTCAGAACAATTTGTGGGCAGGAAATGCAAGTGGTGGTTCTGTGGTCACTTCATGTATGGTAGCACGTGACACTTCCTCCTGTATGACACCTTATTCTCACTCGCCTCGGACAGATTCCAGTTACACAGGGTTTTCAAACCACCAGAACCAGTTCAGCCATGTGCCCCTCAACAATTTTTTCACTGACTCTCTTCTGACGGGGGCTTCCAATGGACATGCGTTTGAAACGAAGCCAGAGTTTGAAAGGAGGTCTTCCAGTATCGCAGTCCTTCGAATGAAAGCCAAGGAGCACACTGCCAATATTTCGTGGGCCATGTAACATACAGTACTCTTGTTTTTCTTTAAATGGAAAAGTAAAGCATTCTTATTTCTCATATTTAAAGGATACCACAATAAGCTGCTGTGTGTGGAATTGCTAACGGTCAAGGTATACAGTAAGGCCAGCTTAAATGAATAGTTGTTATTATTTAACATTAAAATCTAAGAATGAACCTCTGAAGACTAAATAGGTTTACCATCCACCAGTCTCCACAAACTCTGTTTTAGTAGTAATTTTTTTCTATTGTATGAGTCGATGAAATATGATCATGCAACTTCTTAAAAGAATAAATGTATTAAACAAATTCCTCTGTTATAGATTGATTTATGTTACTCCTGTATAACAAGAAATCCCTTGTAAAATAATACCCGATAAAGGAAGAAATGCACTGGGGAAAATGTCAAGATACCGAAGCTGTCAGGTAAATATTGAAGCAGGCTGTTTCGGGGAGTTAAAGGCCATTTCTCCCTCTCTGGCTCCAAGACACAATGGACATATTCCCTGTTGCTGAGAATTTATCTTCAGATCTCAAAAACCTATTTTTTTTTTATCCCTAGTTGTTTTAGTGAGCTTCCATTCCATGCAACAAGAGCTCTTCTAAAATGACCAGCATTTGCATGAAATATTTGGGCATAGTTTCCTGAAACCATGTGGCTAAAGGTGATAACTGAAATATTCCGGTGTGATTTAAAATATAGTCATGAGAACAGTTTTTTATAAATGCCATCTTTTTAGTGAAAAAGCCAGCATGGACTTAGTGGCTTAGTTATCACACACAAGAAAAAAGAAAAAAAGAAAAGAGCCTGACCAGGCAGTGACACAGTGGATCGAGTGTAGGCCTGGGATGCAGAGGACCCAGGTTCAAAACCTGAGATGGCTGGCTTGAGCCTGGGCTCATCTGGCTTGAACATGGACTCACCAGCTTGAGCACAGGGTTGCTGGCTTGAGTGTGGGATTATATAATCTATAATCCCACGCTCAAGCGCTTCAGGTCGCTGACTTGAAGCCTAAGGTCATAGACCATGGCCACTGACTTGAAGTCCAAGGTTGCTGGTTTTACCAAGGGGTCCCGGTCACTGGCTCAGCTGTAGTCCCCTGGTCAAGGCACACATGAGAAAGCAATCAATGAAAAAGGTAAGGTGCCGCAACGAAGAATTGATGTTTTTCATCTCCCTTCCTGTCTGTCTGTCCCTCTATCTCACTAAAAAAAAAAAAAAAAAAAAAAAAAAAAGGAAGTTACAAAGCCTGCTGTTGCTTTTAAATTACGATTGTGTCGATTCAACTGTGCACACAAACATCTAATAAATGCACTAAAAGAAATGTATTTTGTTAAAGGAGCAGTGAATCTGATTACTTCATATATAAGTGCACTTGTGTGTGTGAGTGCATATTTGTTTTTTGACATATAATCTGTAAGCATTTATCGCCACTGTGGTTTTGCATAGGGAATTAAAATGTCAGAAGGCTCTCTAAAATTTCTGGTGGAAAAGAAGAAAAATACATTGCATCTGGAAAATTGCTAACCCCGTTGATTTACTTCTCCTCCCTTTACCCTGTCACATTCCAAGCTTTTTCAGATGAGTGAAATGTCAACCTCCTTGAAAGACTCTTAAGTTCATAAAGGCAAAGTAAATTAATTGAAATGAAGATGACTTTCCTGGCTTGGATCAGAGCAAGATCTGCTCTTTGTACTCTCTTAGAATCTTCCCTGTGGTTCCTACAGCCTGTAGGGGTATGCTCGGGAGTTCTAAAGGCTAAAGGACAAGAGTACATGATTTTAAAAATTAAATTTAAGAAAAAGTACTTGAATCCAGTAAGCATCTCTTCCTAGTGGGAAAATATTTACTGCAGTTAGACATCTTTGTAATAAAATTTTAAATCAAGCAGATGATGGAGATGAGTGATGTCCTAAACAAACATTCCTTGACTTCAAAATAACTGTTCTTTATTACTTTTGTGTTCTCTCTTTTTAGTTTTGTTCCCAAGACAAACTTGTTCAACTTTGGCCCTGAGAATTATGCTTACATGCAGGAGCTTTTGTTAAAAGATTGTTTAGGCAGCTGTTAAATATCTTTCATGTTTTAAAAAAGAATGACTTCTTTTAACATATTCATATATGTGGTTAATAAGAATTTGTAAACTAAAATGTAGAACTAAAGTGTAAGATTTTAAAAAATTTTCCCAAATTAGTTGTATGCATGTTCATTTTCTTTTGCTTACTTGATTGAAATTTTAGTGTTCCTTGGCTAATACTATACCTTAGAGTTTTTAAATGAGAGACAAAACTCACAGAGACCAGTTTAAATTTCAATTTATTTCTTAGTTTTCCTATTCTAAGTTTTCTTCTCATTATATTCTAACAATTAGCTGGAGCTTCTATAACTGATTTTTTTTTCAATTTATATAACATCTTTTTAAAAAGATTTTATTTATTCATTTTAGAGAGGAGAAAAGACGAGAGGAGAGGAGAGGAGAGGAGAGGAGAGGAGAGGAGAGGAGAGGAGAGGAGAGGAGAGGAGGGGTGAGGGTGGGGAGGAGCAGGAAGCATCAACTCCCATATGTGCCTTGACCAGGCAAGCCCAGGGTTTCAAACCAGCGACCTCAGCGTTCAGATCAGCGCTTTATCCACTGCGCCACCACAATTCAGGCACTCTCAAAAACATCTTTTAACTGAGGTTTTACATCCACAATGCTTTGTATAAATTTAAATCAATCAGTGCCTTTTAAAAACCGCCTACTGTGTGTAAAGTACTATTTGGGATAATTAAATAAATAATGGAACCATGATTCTTGTCCTTAATGAATTCACAATCTTCCTGGACAGACACATGAATAGAGCATCTTTAACCATGCCTCACATTTTATGAGGGCAGTAAGAGTTGAATGGAATTTTTGGAGTTAACATTTTCCGTTTTCACCTTTTTATCAGATGAAAGTGTTATGACATATGCTAAATTATAATCAAAGGAACTTTTGATGTAATAGCCTAAGATAAATATTTTTACAAAGTGAATAAAATGGACTACCTGTATTTTCTCTTGCTCTTTATGAACTTAGGTTAAACAAAGTTTCATATACTGATTCACAACAATGTTGGACTTCAATACTTAAGAAAGGAAACACTAAGGGTGTTTCGTTTACTTTTAATTTGGGATCATCATCGACAGTATTGATAACTGAGAGTTTTGCTCCATTGAGTAGCTGACACCCTTGGACATTTGTGCACATCCCGACCCTCATCTGCGTCTTCCACGCATTGTTCTGGCACAGGGGGTGGAAGAGGCACTCTTGATTTCTTTTTCCCGAATAATTTGGTTAAAGTTTGGACCTTATGATAAGAGATACATTTAATTGGAGAATTAGATAAGGTTTGAAGTTTCCAACATAAACATAAAATGAAATTTCAGGTAACAGTTCGTGGATTTCTGAGTTAATATCATTTATTGCCTAGGGATATTAGAAGAGATCATTTAATTTTTATGCGACTTCTTATGGAAGCAAAATAAATAAAGAGAGAGGGCTACTGTAATCTTTGCCCTCAGTCTTGACAACATATCTCAAAAGAATAACAGAGTTACTTAACCTATATAACCTTGAGGAAACTCGTGAAATTATGTGTATAAATTACGGGAGTGCATTAGTTTCATCGTTTCAATTGGCTGTTAACCTTTTTTTAGGTAGTGGGAAGGGGAAGACCAATGCACTTAATAAAAGTTCTACCAGATGCTATGTTGTTGTTTCCTTTTAGTATCTTTACTTTCTTTTCTCAAACACTTGACTTCTATAGTATACATCATCAGTTCCTTGTGTTTGCTATAGAGCTTTTTATATATAATGCTGGTTTTAGTTTATAAGCAACTAAACAATGCCTTGGCTAAAGAAGTGAGGAGATCCACTATAGAATTTTCATAAGCTGTTAAAAAAAAACCTAAAAATAATTTTCTAACCTTACCACTGACCCTGACTTTTGTCTTTTGACATTTAACTCAAATAGCATTATAAACGATGAGTGATTATGTTACATATAACTTTTATTTAAAAATTACCACTTCTGTTGCCAAATACTTTATCAAAAATATGGAAATGATCTTATTTTTAAAATTTTATTAGCTCTGGCTTCTCTTTTCTTTGACTAGAATATAAAGATGTATGTTCATTATTTAAAGTATAATTGCTAACTTTAAGCCATCTCTACTTTAAAAAGTTTAGGGCCCTGGCTGGTTGGCTTACTGACAGAACATTGGCCCGGCATGTGTAAGTCCTGGGTTCAATTCCCAATCAGGGAATACAGGAAAAGCAACCATCTGCTTCTCCACCTTTCCCCCTTCTCTCTCTCTCTGCACCCCCTCTCTGTTCTCCTCCCACAGCCATGGCTGAAGTGATTTGAGCAAGTTGACCTAGGGTGCTGATGATGGCTCTGGGGCCTTGCTTAAGGTGCTAAAATAGCTCAGTTGCCAAGCAATGGAGTAGTGCCCTAGACTGACAGAGTATCTCCTGGTAGGGACTTGCTGGGTGTGATCGTAGTCAGTGTGCTGCAGGAGTCTGTCTCTGTCTCCCTGCTTCTTATTTAATAAAAATAAAGAAGCTTGGCATTCAGAATTCTTGTATACATTATTTCTTTATAGCTATTTATATTTTGCATTGAATATAAATATGGCTTTTTATTAAGAATCTATTTAATAAAACAATATATTAGATAGTACTTTTGTTCTTAGCCTGTAAGTCTTATCATATATATTTTATACAAGTCAGAAAGAAAAGTCACTGATGAGCCAAAGGAAAAAATCAGAAGTGAAATGTTTAGCACTAGAGTTAACATTTATGGCACAAAACCTCCCCAAAAGATTAAATGCAATATTAGTCTTACAGGGTATAGTTAGTGCTAAAACAGGCTATATTATTTATTTTAATAACTCTCCTTTTAAAATAAACATATTGCCATCATTTATCCTGCAAATATATTACAAAGAATGGTGAGCAAGGCTTTAAGACAGGGTCTAGCTAATTTTTCAGTGTGCTGAATAAATAGTAGGAAATTAAAGGAAGCTTTTTTTTTCTTCTTAGTCTTAGAATTATATATTGCCATACATTTTTTTAAAGACCATGGGGCAAATAAATTATTTCACTTGAGTATTTCATCATGACACTATTTTATAGCATGTCTTACTTTAGAATAAAATTCATTACATACTGAAGTTTTTTGCGCATTTTCACATAATGTATACTAGCAACATTTCCTCTTATCTAGTTACTTTAACTTATGCATTAAAGATTTTAATGCAGTAGTCACCCTTATCCATGGTTTCACTTTCTGAGGTTTTAGTTACCCACAGTTAACCTTTCTCTGAAAATCTTAAATGGGAAATTCCAGAAATAAACAATGTAAATACCATTCTGAGTTTTAAATACCATTTGGAGTAGTGTGACAAAATTTCATGCCGTCCCACTATGTCCTGCCTGAAATGTAAATTGTCCTTTTGCCCAGTGTATTCACACTGTGTACAATATTGCCTGTTAGTCAGTAGCCACCTTAGTTATTAGATCAGTTATCAGAGAGAGAGAGAGAGAGGGAGAGAGAGAGAGAGAGAGAGATCACATTCATTTAATTATTGCAATATAATTTTATAACTTTTCTATTTTATTATTAATTATTGTAAATGTTCCTAATCTATAAATTAAACTTCAATATAGGTATAGAAAAAGCACAATACACATAGGATTTGGTACTATCTGCAGTTCATGCATCCACTGGGGGTCTTGGAATGTGTCCCCACAGATAAGGGAGTAGTACTACTGTAATCCAGAACAATTGCCAGCATTGTCAAAACATGACAGGGTTTCAGTAGAAGGCAAAAGGAGCCCCCTACAGGTTACTTACACACTCCAACTGGTAGTCACGAAGAGATTAAAATGCTCAAAATCTCCCCATATTACTAGAGTAGGGTTTGTAATTGAGTGGACAGTAGATAGGGAAGGGGTATCTCTGAATAGAGTTCAAAGGGTTCAGAAACTGAGATGATAAAATAATTGAATATTTATTTTCACTTACCCATAGAATGAATTGTAGCATTTAAAAATATGGACATGGACAGAAAATCTCAGTAACATTACCAGTACCTGTGATTTTGTCACCAATAAAACATAAATAGAATTTTCATATTACATTTGTCAGTTATTATAGATACATTAAAATTATAAATATTTTCTATTCATTTGAGAGAGAGGGAGAGAGAAGCATCATCTAATTGTTTTACTTAGTTGTTCCATTTAGTTGTGTACTCTTTGATTGCTTCTTGTATGAGCCCTGACTGAGTGTTAAACCCGTGACCTCTGGTGCACCAGGTCAACACTTCATCCACTGAACCACCTGACCAGGGCATGAAATACCTTTTTAACAAACTCTAATTTTTTCTTCTATTGAGGCAATGTCAGATTTTTTTCTTGCTTTTTCTTTATATTTTTAATCTTTAAATCCAGTTTTATTTAGTTTATCAAAAATTTATTGAGAACCCTCTTTTTACCAAGACCTGAGAGATGATAATGTGCTGGTTGGGATGATGAAAGAGTACAATAAATAATCAAAACATGACACAGAATTTGCTCCAGCAAAATACTTTTGAAAAACAGGTAAGAAAACAAGTAATTAAACCCTTTATAAGTCATGTAAAACCAAAGATAAAAGGTGATATGTGAGCCAGACATTAAAAGACATGTAAGAACTTATAAAACTATAGCATTTTATCTCTTGGTCTCTGAAAGAGAACCCAAACAAGATTTGATTCAATCCTCTCCTTCTTTATATCATACCACAACTTTTCTCTAATTGTAAATATTTCTTTTCCTTTTTTAGTAACTGGACCAAAGCTCTCAGGTTCAGGAAAAAAAAAAAAAAAGATTTTATTCCATAATATTTTTTCAACTTTTCTGCTCTCAAATAATGCAATGAATATGTGCTTAGCTCATAATATTACAATGTGCTATGCTGGCCATGGAGGTTCTGAATAAATGCAAGACCATGGTCTTTGTCTTCAAACAATATTAAGTTTAGTTGGATGAACGACATTTTCTGAAACTTGCTTAATATGAAAAGATAGCATACATACTTTAATATGAACTTTATATAAATGTGTAACAAAAATGGAAAAACTGTAAGTGCAGCTTCAAATACACATCTGCAGAAAGTTGATAGAAAAGTTCAATAAGAGGAAAGTTTCACCCTGGTATACCCCTTGATCTCTGACCAAGAAAAAGACAGAAGATTCTGAGGTCATTACAGAAAAAATACTCCCTACTCCATGAAAGGGAAAAGAAAAGGCAGCAGCAGCTGGGTGTTGCTTTTGTGTCTTTAATTTAACTCTTTGTCTGCCTAAACCAGGCCGAAGTTTGTCTCACTTTATACAAATTTTTTTTCCCTAAATTTTATAAGCAGAGGTTTAATAGAAGACTTGCTCTCTCTTATAGGGATCCTTCTATCCCCAGCTGTGAAATTGATTGATGCTTTTAAAGTCCTAAGAAGCCTCCCCTTGTAGATATGTTTTATGGTTCAAAGGAGAAAAGAAGGCAGGGGAAATATTTTAGGGAAATTACCTTAGAAAAAATTTAAGAGAGCTCTATATAGCTAGATGCTATGAAGAGGGAAAACCTTGAAATTATTCAATGTATTAAGAGTGAAAATAAATGGCAAGAGTGAACTTGCTAAACTCGTGTAGTTATATGTCTTAGATTAACATTCGTAGCTGTGTGAATTTTTTTTTTTCAATTTAAACTGCTACATGTAATATTTCCTTAGGCTTTGGCCGAGAACACTAACTATTTGGAAGAACATAGTCAAGATTCTGATCCCAGACGTGTCACTGATGATCAGTGCCACCTCACCTCTCGGTTCTCAGAGTTCAATTCAATTCAGCAAATATTTATTGAGTGCTTATGGCTGCTGACTTTCCTAAGTCAGAGAAAAATAATGAGATGTTAGCAAAATGTGACATGTCTTGGGTAAGACAGTGTGACATATGAAAAGCCATTATCACCATTGGCATTTGAAACCAGAGTTAAATTTAATTGCATTAATAACACCACTAGTGTACATTGCTCCGAAATACAATGATTTCCACACTGGATTCTAATTTTTTATCTTCAACAATCATGGGACACAAACCACAGTCCCCAAGGCTTGACTTATAAGTAAAATAACACCATCCTCTGTCTAGCATCAGTTGTGCACATCCCTAATAGCTCAGCTGAGGGACAGCATTAGCCATTATATAAACTAATTGGGTTAATTCTGCTCTGGAATTTAGGCAAATAATGTAACTGAGATAAACAGAAGGTCACTTATGCGTCTACTTGTACACATTTATCTACACTTCTTATTTATACTACTAAATGCTTAAAACAACACTAGGCTATAAATTTGCCTTTTCTTTCTGATTCTCTTGGCAGGGTTTCTTACATGCTTAACTTTTAAAGAGTGGAGTTCGGTCTCCTCTCAAATAAATAAGAGAGCAGTGGAAGGAAAAAACTGCAGCTACAAAGTAGTTCTAACCCATTAAACACAGATGGCTCACAGGGGGTTTAATCATCAGGAGCGAACACACATCACGCTGAAATATAGAGCTGTTTTCTATCACTTGTTACCATTTGAATGTCTGTCTCAGGAAAGTGAATTCCATATATCTTCCTGGCCATCAGTTGCCCTTTGAATACTCCTCTCTCTGATGTAGCTAGATTTCTCTTCAGAACTTACTGAGATGAATGAGCTCTTGCCACACGTAGAAGTGAAAGAAAACATTTCTTTCTCTGCCAGAACAGATGAGATTCGTCATTAGGAGAATGGATTTGACCTTGTAAAGTGGACCAAAGCAATTAACAAACAAACCCCTTCAGAGGCAGATTGCCTTTATCCTAGTCCTCTACCAGAAGCATTTCTTTTCTTCGTTTTTCTTTCTTTTCTTTCTTTCTTTTTCATCTTTTTTTTTTTTTTTTTGGATGTGCTCACAGCTATGTTGCAACTGATCACCTAAAAAGAATTTCAAATGTGGGATAAGAAATCATCTCCAATTTAAGCCTTTCTGTACAAAGAAAATTTTATGAAAACTTAAAAAAATCCTAGGGGTTTATCTTCAGCTGTCATTAGTCAATTATCAATAAGTCAAGTTGATCAGAAATCATTAAAGAGATCCATAAAACTTGTTTAATGGCAGCATATAAAACAAAATTGGAGATCAGCATTAAAGCTTATTGTAAAATGATGAAAAACTCAACTTGAGGACAATTATAATAGCTGAGAAAAAGATTGATTGCACTTTGCATCTCTCTCCCCAATCCACAGTATTGGTTTCTTCAATCTATCTCCTCATTCATAATCTCTTTTCAATAGCTTCTTCCCCTCCCTCACTCCTTATCTATCCCTTATTCTCCTTTTATCTACTCTCCTCTTTCCTGGAGCCCATTTCTTGCTAAAACCCATTCTTCAAGACTAAAGTCTTAGGTGACATTTAGGGAAAGAGCAACTACCAATCCCGGGGGTAACAGCAAAAGAAAACAACTTCCTTACTTTCCCCCTAGAGTGCATGTTCAATTGATGCTATTTAAGGGAGTGACATAATCTTGAGTAAACCCAGCTGATAAACCACATGGCGGCTGCTCCTCTACCATAGACCTGCAACACTTCTCACTATTTCATTTGTCTTTCTGACCAACTTTGTAAATCACTCAGTAATTTGGACACTTAGATACAGATGAAAAGTTTTTGTTTTACCCTGGAAATAATTTAGTCCACTCAAGCCATTTGTAGAAACGCATTCCTGGCCCTGGCTGATAGAACGTGGTAGAACGTGGGTCCTATCCACTCTTTATGGATGTCTTGGGTTCAATTCTGGTCAGGGCACACAAGAGAAGTGACCATCTGCTTCTCTACCTCCTCCCCTTTCTCTTCTTCTTCCCTTCCTGCAGCCAGTGGCTCAATTGGTTCAAGCATGGCCCCTGATACTAAGCATAGCTCCTGTTGAAGCAGTTCAGCCTCAGGCACTAAAAAATAGCTTGGGTACTCGAGCAAGATGGGGTTGCTGGGTGGATCCAGGTCATGGTGCATGCAGGAGTCTTCCTCACTATCTCCCCTCCTCTCACCTAAAAAAACCAACCAACCAACCAAACAAACAAATTAAATGAAAGGCATTCTTTCTTCTAAAGTTTTTGTGCATATATTGTACTTATTTTTTTTTTACTTGACAAATCTATCTTCTGAAAAACAAAGGTAGGTAAGGGGAAGGATATCAGACTAGCAAAAGATCTCAAAAAGATCTCAGATCTCAACACATTTTATCAAATTCAGAACTTAAAAAATATTATTATTAAGGGAAATATTGAATCCGCATACTATTATTTTTACCAGTAGATGGCACTGCACAGGTGTAAGAGATATCTACACCAATGTGACTTGGGGAAAGAGAGGATCATCAACTGTGCTGACTGGTGTAAACTGTTCTCCATTAGAGTTCTCTCTCATAAAATATCGTGCCTAGGAGTCCCAACACTTATATATGAAAGAAGAACATAAATTTACTAACACTAATTTTATTTATTTAACAGTGCTTACTATGTGACAGATAAGTAGATCCTCTCATTTTCCTTTTTAGTTAAAAAACCAGAAACCCAGCCCTGCTGGATAGCTCAGTTGGTTAGAGCACTGCCTGGAAGCACAGAGGTTGCCAGTTTGATCCCTGGTTAGGGCACATACAGGAACAGATCAGTGTTCCTGTTTTGTTCTCCCCCTCTCTCTCTCTAAAATAAGTAAATAAAAAAATAAGAAAAAAAAACCCCTGAAGCACAGAGAGGTTAATGTGCTCTATCTAATGTCACAGAGCTAATAAGCGGTAGAACCAGGATTTGGACCAGATATTTGATGTGGGATGTGCTTTCTATGCTTTGTTCCCTTTCAATTCATTAACATAAATCACTCATTCAGCTATTCAACAATTTTTAAGAAGGTGACTTGAAAAACTAAAGTATTCAAACAGATAGATTCTAATTAGAAAACCAGAGAGGTTTTAGGAGCATAGGGCTAATGTTGAGAAAAGAGAAGGGGTGGGTCCTCATGGGGGGGTGGGAGGATGTGTGGGTTTGTTATGGTGGACGATAGAACAGCTATCAGTAATAAGAAACACTAGAGGAGGAGAGGATACCATATATAAAATTCACCAATTTATAACTATGCTTAGAGTCAGGATGCTGTATTTGTTTAAAACAAATAATGTAGTTTTTTTATTTTTTGTGACAGAGACAGAGAGAAAGTCAGAGATATAGGGACAGAGAGAAAGGAAGGGAGAGAGATGAGAAGTATCAATTTTTTGTTGTGGCACCTTAGTTGTCCATTGATTGCTTTCTCATACATGCCTTGACCAGGGGGCTACAACAGAGTGAGTGACCACTTGCTTGAGCCAGTGACCTTGAGCTTCAAGCCAGTGACCATGGGGTCATGTCTATGATCCCACACTCAAGCCAGTCACCCTGCGCTCAAGCTGGATGAGCCCACACTCAAGCTGGTGACCTCGGGGTTTCAAACCGGGGTCATTTGAATCCAAGGCTGATGCTCCATCAACTGCACCACCACCTAGTCAGGCTAACAAATAGATTCTTAATACTTGTAATGCCAGTGGCTAAGGGCTGTCAGGTTCACACTGGACTCAGGCAGACGGTAGAGGAACTAACTGCAGAGCCAGAAAGCACTGGGCTATTTCCATTTATTGGAATCTCCCAATGGCAGGTGAGCACACAGGCAGGGGGAACTGCTTCTCACAGCAGGTGGTGAGAAACAGCAAAATGGCCCCTCAGAGAGGTGGGCAAGCAATCAGAAATGGGTGCCAAGTTCTTGAACCCATAGACTTACATAGGCTGTACACACTTTGCCCTGCCACGTGATCATGCACTAATCATACAAAGTACAAGTGAGCAAGCCTAACACAGCTGTTTTCCCTATAATATTGTTCAACTCTATTTTACGTTCTGGCTGATGTAGAAAATAGTTTAAAAGGGTCTGGCCTGTTGGCTCAGCAGTAGGGCATCGGCCTCGCATGTGGAAGTCCCAGGTTCGATTCTCAGTCAGGGCATACAGGAGAAATGACTATCTGCTTCTCCACACCTCCCCCCTTTCTCTCTCTCTCTCCCTCTCTCCTCCCCTCCCAGAGCCATCGCTCTAATGGTTCGAGGAATTTAGCTTTGGCTCCAGGCACTGAGGATGGCTCCATGGGCTCATCTCAGGGGCTGAAATAGCTCAGTTGCAAACAAGATAGCAGCGGCCCCAGTGGGCAGAGCATTGCCTCCTTGTGGGCTTGCCTGGTAGATCCCGGTTGAGGCACATGCAGCAGTCTGTCTCTGCTTTCCCTGACTCCTGCTTCTCACTTAATAAAGAAAAAAAAAAGGAAAGAAAGAAAATATATACTTTAAAAACTTTAATAAGCAGGTTATAACTTGTTTATATCTTGCAGCATCAATTCCAGTAACTCGCGCCTCTCCCTTATTGCAGACATCTATCTTCCCTGCGACACCCAGAGCTTTAGATGACTTAGAATGTGCCACCTTGGAAATCTAAAATAACAACTTCCTGATATTGTCCTACGCCACTGAAAAATATTAGCTTAGTTCTTCAATCTGCCTGTTCCATGACCCCATCAAATCCTTTAGGCCTCTGCCTCAGCACACTTTGTCTTGACACTCTCTTCCATATCTACTTCCTTTAGCTATCCAGCTTAAACATCACAGCCCATTTTTTAAAACTACTCTTTGGTCAATTCCTTCAAAAGCCTGCTGTTTTCCTTTTATCACACCTGCCTCCACCTGGGCTAATCAATGTCGCCTAAAACACATCAGGAGTGTGTGCCGATTAGTTCCACTAAATGAATGCCTATTAACTCCAGTGGAAAGGTAGATCTTTGTCTCCAGAAGGGACCCCGCACATGCCAGAGCACAGTTATTCCTACCTTCCTCTTCTTCACCATAAACGTTTTGAAGCTGTCCACTCTTCAAGTCCTGTACCTGAGTGCTGCCCCATCACACGACATCTTCTCCACACACACACACAAAGTCATCCAAAGAAATCTGTGTCAATTTCCTGTCACTACATCTAAGAATACATATCTGTGTTTTCTTCTTCTTCCAGTTTATATTTAGGGGAAGAGAGATTCTCTTTTTAATTCTAATATATTTCATCCCTTCCCATCTTGTTAGAGTTTTTATGTCATCTCCTGTATGTTTAAATTTATATTTTCTGCTGTTGATTTAAGAAAATAGTAACAGTGGGAAAAAAAATCTTCATGCCCTTTTACCACGTCCAGATTTGCCCCAAAACTTCTATGAAGGTATATCTGCACTCAATAGCCTCACTTTCGTACTTGCCACTCACTATTCAAACCTCTACAATTCGATATTGAGTTCTGTCAATCCATAGAAATTACTTTTTTCAAGATAACCAGCCTCCATCCAATGGTCTCTTTTTAGTTCTTTTGATCAGTTCTGTGTGGGTTGAATTGTGTTTTCTAAAAGTTCTAACCCTCAGTGTCATGAATGTGACCTTATTTGGAAATAGGGTTTTAATAGATAGAATCAAGTGAAGATAATAAGGCCATACTGGGTTAAGATAGATCCTAATTCCAATGACTGTTTTCTTAGAAGAGGAGAGAAATTTGGACAGAGACAGACAGAAAGAGATTATCACATGATAACGAAGACAAAGACTGTAGTGGTACATCTGCAAGCCAAGGACTGCCAAGGACTGCTGACAACAAACAAAATCTAGGAGAGATATAGGGCAAATTCTCCCTCGAGCCTCCAGAAGTGCAATGCCTAACAACATCTTAATTCAGACTCAGTAGATTCCAGTTGTTTTAAGCCACCCAGATTGTTATAGTAACCTGGGGAAATGCATACACATTCTCAGAGTTATTTGGCACTTCTGACTACTCCCTCCTGTCCTAGGAGTTTTTCATGTTGGCTTCTATGGTACCACACAAATCTAGTCCTCCTCTTCCTTCTTCCTCTGCTCCTCAGTCTACTCTTTATGCGTGGGTGTTCTACTCTGTCCTCTTCTTTATCTCTATCAATATTTTTTTGAAGATTTTTTATAGCAATAAATATACCCTTGACCATATCCCAGATCTTCCTTCTTAGGAGCAGAATTAGAGATTATTGCTGGTGTGCTCCAGGCACAACAGACAGAGGAAGTTCAAACTCAACTTAAAATTCCAACCCATTTCACCTGACCAGGCGGTGGTGCAGTGGATAGAGCATTGGCCTGGAATGCTGAAGACCCAGGTTTGAAACCGCAAGGTTGCTGACTTAAGCACGGGTTTATCCAGCTTGAGTGCAGGCTCAGCAGCTTGAGCTTGGAGTCGCTGGCTTGAGCATGGGATTATAGACATGACCCCATGCTTGTTGGCTTGAGCTACAGGTTGCTGGCTTGAAGCTGAAGGACACTGGCTTAAGTGCAAGGTTGCTGGGTTGAGCAAGGGATCACTGGGTCAGCTGGAGCCCCCCCCATCAAGGCATATAGGAGAAAGCAATCAATGAACAACTAAAGTGCCACAACTATGAGCTGATGCTTCTCATCTCTCTCCCTTCCTGTCTGTCTGTTCCTGTCTTTCCTTCTCTCTGTCTCTGTCTCTCGCTCACTAAAAAAAAAATCCAACCTATTTTTACTTTAAAAATATGTAAATACATAAATATCATTTATTATATATAAAACTTAATTTTTAGAGCAGTTTTAGGCTATAACCTCTCCTATTATTAACATCTTTTGGCCCAGTCCTCTTGCTAAGTGATAGAGCATTCACCCCGTGTGTGGAAGTCCCTATTCAATTCCCGAACAGGGCACACAGGAGAAATGCCCATCTGCTTCTCCAACCCTTCTCCTCCCATTTCTCTTCCTCTCTTGCAGCCATGGCTCAATTGAAGTTGGCCCCGGACACTGAGGATGGCTCCATGGCCTCTGCCTCAGGTGATAAGAAGAGCTCTGTTGCTGAGCAATGGAGCAATGCCCCAGATGGGCAGAGCATCGCCCCCTATTAGCCTTACCAGGTAGATTCCGGTTGTGGTACATGCAGGAGTCTGTCTCTGCTTCCCCTCCTCTCATTAAATAAAAAAAGTAAATAAATCTTTTATTAGTACAATACATATGTTATAATTGAGGATCCAATTTAAATATATTATTAGTAACTAAGATCCAAAGTTATATCACTCCCTGTGTTGTATATTCTATGAGTCTTGGCAAATATATCCATGATTACAGTAGTATAAAGAATAGTTTTGCTGCTCTAAAAGTCCTTTGTGCTCTGCCTATTCATCCCTCCTTCTACCTAAACCCTTGGCAATCACCAAGGGTTACTATATTCATAGTTTACTATATTCATAGTTTTGACTTTTTTTGAATGTTACATGAGGAATTATACAGTTTGTAACCTTTACACATTGCCTTCTTTCACTTCGCAATGTGCATCTGAGTTCCTTCCATGTCTTTTTGTGTTTGAGAGTTCACTTGAATAATATTTTATTATGAGTGGATGTACCATAGTTTGTTGATACATTTACCTGTTAAAGAGCATCTCAACTGCTTGTTTTAGTAATTATGAATAAAGCTTCTATAAGCATTCATGTGGAGATATTTGTGTGGACATAAGTATTCAACTCATTTGAGTAAATACCAAGGAGCATAATTGCTGGATTGTATGATAAGAGGATACTTAGTTTGGCAAGAAATTGCAAAACTGTCTTTCAAAATCACTGTGCCACTTTGTATTCCCACCAGCAGTGAGTGAGAGTTACTATTGTTCCACATTGTCACAGAATTTGGAATTGTCAGCATTCTAGATTTTGCCCATTGTAATAGGTGTGTAGTAGTATATCATTGTTTTAATTTGCAATCCACTGATGACATATGATCTGAATCATCTTTTCATGTACTTATTTGCCATCTGTATTTTCTTTGATGAGGTTTGTTTTCTTATTGTTGAGTTTTTAGAGTTCTTTGTGCCTCGACTAGATAGCTAGGCTGGTTAGAGCATCGTCTCAAAGTGCAGAGATTGCCAGTTTGATCCCCGGTCAGGTTCAATCCCAGTCAGGGCACATACAGGAACAGATGTTCCTGTTTGTCTGTCTGTCTCTCTCTCTTTCTTCATCTCTCACTGAAATCAATAAAAAAAATTTTAAAAAGAGAATATTAAATTTTACAAAAAAAAGTGTTCTTGTATATTTCAGATACAAGTCCTCTATCAGATAGGTATTTTATGAAGATCCCCCACCCCATTCTATGGCTTGTCTTTTCATTTTTTTCCTAGTACAAGATTTTTTAATTTTAATGTTTCCTAATTTAACATTTTTTTCATTCATGAATTATGCTTTTGGTGTTATATCTAAAATGCCATTGCCAAACTCAAGGTCACCTAGATTTTCTTCAGGGAGTTTTAAGTTCTTTTTCTCCCGTTATGTATTTGGTCCATTTTGAGTTATATTTGGTCCATTTTGAGTTAATTTTTATAGTAAGTGTTAGATCTGTGTCTAGATTCACTTTTTTGCATGTTGATGTCCACTTGTCTGAGCACTATTTGTTAGAAAGACTATTTTTTTCTCCCCTTGAATCACCTTTGTTTCTTTGTCAAATATCAGTTGACTATATTTGTGTGAGGCTATTTCTGGGCTTTATATCTGATTTTCATACTCTGTTACTTTAACTTCCCCCACAGAAAACTGTCATTCTTTACTCCTATCTCTTCTATTTCATATCCAGTCAGACACCAAGTCCTGTGCTAAGCACTTTACACATAATACTACAATAATCCTATGCTATTATTAGACCCATATTAATAGTGAAAGCTTATGCTCAGAGCAAACTCTACTAATATAAATCGACTAAAACACATTTTTTCTTAACCCTTATGGTATATTAGCATACACAGCTCATAAGTGGAAGAGCAATTAGACTTTAAGAAAAAATCTTCAACCGTTACTCTAAATATATTTTGGAGTCAATATCTCTTCATCCTCATTACCACCATATTAATTCAAGATCCATCATATTTCAGTAAGTTTACTAACAGAACTCTTTCAATGGGTTTCTTGCATACAGTCTGGCCCTAATCCAGGTGAACACTTCTAACACACAAATCTGGTAACACTAAACATAAAGCCATCTCATGGCTCGCCATCACCGTTAAAAAAAGCAGACACTCAAAAATATGTTTACAAATTTTCCCTTCATCCAAATTTTTAATTCTGCTACACTGACCTGTTTGTACCCTCTATCGGCACTGACTGGGCACAGGGTTAAATCTGAATCTTTGTAAATGTGGATCCATTTGTCTCTGTTGGCCTTTTCTGTTTCTCTATCTGACTCTCTCCTTCAGTTTGCAACTTAAACATCATATCCCAGTAGATTTGCCAGGTTTATCAAATAAAAATAGAGAATATAAGTAAAATATTTATACCTAGTTATGAATATTGCATGGAACATACTAATAAATATTAAGGAATTATTCATTATTTATCAGAAATTCAAATGTAACGGAACATCCTCTATTTTATCTGGCAAACCTATGTTCTAGGGAAGACTTGTCTGAAAACCCCATCCCCTAAGGTTGGGCCAAGTGCCCTTCTGATCAGCTCCTATAGCAGCCTGTGTTCACCGCATCACAGAACTTACGTCCTATCTGTTTTTCATGTAATGCATCTATCTCTGCCACTATCCTTAAGGACATAAATTGCATCTTTGCCAGCAACATGTTTCAAGCATCTAAACATCCAATGCTTGGTGCTCAACAAAAAGTTTAACTATTTTTAAATGAATGAACTCAACACCTTTAATTGTAACACTTTGCCATTGTAGGTTACTACAGCTGTACTATTAAGATGGATTTTGCATTTAATTTTGATGGATTTAGTAAGAATTTCTTTTTGTATTTAATTTTGAAGTTCTTAGTTTAGAACTTTGTGAAACTATATAAATTATCCTCAGTTAATTCCTGGCCAGACTCAGCACTTCAAACCACAAAGGAAAAGGTATACAAAATTCGGTGGAAGGCTGCTAAGTATGTAACTTACCTAGACTACAGCAAGAAACTGGGTTTTTTCTCCTTTCAGAAACTGGAAGTGATGGGGTAATATTGCTCACTTAGCCAAGATAAGGGTGGAGAAAATATTATTTTTCTATATTAGTCATTTAAATTGATATTCTGCCCAACATGTGTCAAGGATCACTAATTTCTCAGGTTGATAATAAAAGTTTCCTATTTATATTTTTTATTATTGTTGACTTTATTGAGGTTATATTGAATAATAAAATTATATAGGTTTCAAGTGTACAATTTTATAATGCATCATCTGTATATTATATTGTGTGTTCACCACCCAAAGTCAAGTCTCCTTCATCACCATTTATTCCTGATAAAAAGCATTATTTAAATAAAAAAATACTGTAAATTAATGTTTCAGCCAGGAAAAACAAGTTTGAACAGATTTCTATTCTGTGAATTTTAAGAACTTTTAACATGTTAATGTACATACTGAATTTCAGGACAAGATCTATAGTATAAGGGAGATTTCTAGTCTGATTAATCCCAGAGTATTTTTGTTAGTTAACACCAACTTGGGGAATACGAATATAAATGTTGGTGCTCTCCTCAGGGTAAGTGAGTACATCAACCAGATTTTTATTGTTAAATACAGTTCTTTGGAATGCCTGACTCAGAGGTATGATTATATCATTTATATTATAGACCTCACTTTATTGGGTCATGTTCATCTGTTTTGAACTAGAGTGTCAAAAAGTTTCCAAAATAAATGTCTTTAGGATTTAATGTGTATAAAATAAAGGTTGTATTTGACACAGAAATTGGTAAGCTCTTAAAGAGAAAGAGCTATGTAAAATCCTAGACCAGTTACATATAATTTGTGGATTGCTGAATATTTAGTATTATTGGATTTTAAAACAAGAACTTCAAAGGTAAAATACAATTCTCACTAATAGAAAGCACATGTGATAGAGCTGAAGTCCCCACAGGCAACAGTCAGGTCAGGCAGGGTGTGTGATCAGAGTACACGGCTGGCCACCTGTGAGCTGCAGCGTGGGGCCCGGATCACGGATATGCCTTCCAAATCATACTTATTTCCACCATTTGAATGGGGTCGAGTGTCACCAGAGGGTTAATGTATGTCATGTTGCATCTGAAAGTTGGCACATCACAGATTAACCCAGAAATGAGTATGACTTTGTCTCTGTTTTTGTCAAATGCCATAGCTCTAATATTTAAAAATAGTGATTTCTATTTATTAAACCACAAATACCATGGATTATGCTGGTTAGTTTACATGATAGTGACAATAGCTAATATTTTTGAGCATTGAACATGCTGCACACAATGCTGTTTTCTCTTTCTTTTTTTTTTTTTTTTCATTTTTCTGAAGCTGGAAACAGGGAGAGACAGTCAGACAGACTCCCGCATGCGCCCGACCGGGATCCACCCGGCACGCCCACCAGGGGCGAAGCTCTGCCCATCCTGGGCGTCGCCATGTTGGGACCAGAGCCACTCTAGCGCTTGGGGCAAAGGCCACAGAGCCATGCCCAGCGCCCGGGCCATCTTTGCTCCAATGAAGCCTTGGCTGCGGGAGGGGAAGAGAGAGACAGAGAGGAAAGTGCAGCGGAGGGGTGGAGAAGCAAATGGGCGCTTCTCCTGTGTGCCCTGGCCGGGAATCGAACCCGGGTCCTCCGCACGCTAGGCCGACGCTCTACCACTGAGCCAACCGGCCAGGGCACAATGCTGTTTTCTACTTTGCAGTATTTCATGTAATTTTTTCAACAACTCCTTGGTCAAGCTTACTACTTACATCTATTTTTTCAGATAATGAAAACTCAAGCAACTTATTCAAGACCTATGGTATGTAGCCGAGATGGGCTTTAACACGATCTACATCTGACCTGAATCCTGCATTCTTCTTCTTTTTTTTCTAAACTTATTTATTGATTTTTAGAGATGGGGAAGGAAGAGAGAGAGAATGATGGACAATCTATTTCTGTAGGTGCCCTGACCGGGGATTGAACCAGCAATCTCTGTGCATCAGGACAACACTCTAATCAACCGAGCTATCACGCCGGGGCTGAAACCTGCATTCTTAAGCACTATGCTGTTACAATGCCCCAGGTTGGACAGATCACAGATCACTGATGTAGGTATTCTTATCACTATAGAAGAAACTGAGGCTGAGAAAATATATCTACATTATCCAGGGTCTTGAAGTAATAGGCACCTAGGTTTCATCATGGAAAAATAAAGGAATAAATTATGTGAAACTACCAAAGTAAGCAGAAGTACCAAATGTGAGGTCCAGGTCAGTAAGAACACGCAGGTTTTGGCTTTGTGGAGAGAAGGTGAGGAATAAGAGAACAAAAAATGTAGTAGGATGAACCCCAAAGAGTAATTTGGTCTCTAACAATTCTGTCTAACTTGAAGAAAAAACTCTGGCTATTTAAACTTGATGGTGTTTTCCATGGAATTTAGACACTGCATAAATAAAAAAGAGGTTTGAATGTAACATAATGTTCTTTGCTGCTAAAAGCATTAGGAAATAGACCACTTGAGGTCAGGGTAACACCAAGAAGAATTTCCCAGCACTAAAACGAACCACATTGCAAACTCTTTCTAAGTGCTTAGCAACGACCTGAAACGACTCCATTTATGTGGGGCTTGAGAAGCGAAAGGGGCCTCTTATGAACTTTTCAACCACAGAGAGGAAGGAGTGTGCTTTAAGAAAAATATATTCAGAGTGTTATAACAAGTTCTAGATATAGACTCTGGTGAGTCTTCTTACTTAAGAACAAGTGTCAACAAAATATATTCTTCCTGTTGAAAATCAAAATAGTTCAAGCTTCAGAAATGAAGTTTCTGAAAGCCATAATTAAATGTATGTGTTTAATGTGCTTTATATTTTATTACCAGTTTTTAATTTCTTCTATCATTTTCCATACATGTACTATCTCATTAAAGATCTCATGGCTCTTTAGGCAACATTATACTGAATGGGTGATATAGATTTATTAATATAAAGGGACATTTAATAATATCAGACACTCTACCAAGAGGCTTTGGAATATAGAAATTAAGAATTTGTCATGGTTGTTGTTTAATTTCAAACAACCTTTCCTTTCAAGCAAATATCCCTTGGAGAAAATGTTGGTTCCAGATCTCACAGCCCAAATGTGGGTAAGAAAGTGAATAACAGTTGTTATATTACAAAAGTTAATATAGCAAATTATTATTCTGCTAAGCCCTTCATCAACAATTATCAAAACAACTCTGTGAGGCAGCTAATGGTATTATCTCCAATTCATAGATGAGGAAACTGAGATTTAAATATTTAGTAATTTATCCAAAGCTAACACAGCTTGTCAGTGGTGGATCCAGGATTCAAACTCTAACAACTTGACTCTACAGCCAACATCTGTAGCTATTATAGTATACATGGTCTCCCATGCAAAGGGCATTGTTGGGAACCAGTCCTGACATAGCTCTGACCTTAATTTATGTATCTTGGATTCTCCAGCTATAAAATGAGGGTCCAGTTACCTGAACCTTCAGATCCACTGAAGGTCTCATGTTCTATGATTTTCTCTAATTGTTCTAGCAAAACTTTAGAGAAATGACCACTTGTGCAATGTCAAAAATAAATTATAAATGGAAACACTAGAGAAAATGAATAGTGATTTATGAAAGGGGAAGTTAAAATCATACATATTAATAACTTATAAAGTACAGTGAACTCATTTAGTATTCCCGGTACATCGGAAAAAATTGCTTTTACAGATGCCTTAGGCAACTGCATACCTAGACTGGGGAACTTAAACCTGGAAAACATTTTTTGTTTTGTTTTGTTTTATGTATTTGAATTCAAACAGCTAATATGGAGTGTTCCTTTTCAGAGTTATATTTGTAATTAATGGTAAATTAGAAAAATTTTGCCAGGGAATCTTTAACCCTTTATATCTAAAATATGCTTGTCTGACTTTCTTGGGTGTGACCAAAGGACTTTGTTCTTTGTTTGGATTTTCAAGTGAACTTTTCCTCTTTGTAACTCCATCTTCCATTTTTATTAACCAGTCAAGCATGTTTTACTTTATACTGTGATAAGGGGATCAGAAACAGCTTCCCACATCTAAGGCAATCTTAATCAATTGCAAGGAATACATGCGTGGCATAGTGTGGACGCTTCCTGCCTTGAGGAAGAAGAGATCGCCTCTGTATTATGACTTTTGATTCCATTGATAGAGAGAGAAAATTAGGTAAACTTGAAAACCAGATACTTTTGACTATGAAGCACTTTGAGAGGACATAAGGTAACTTGTCACCACCCCCTCCTTGACCCTCAGCTAACCTTTCACTTTTCACATGTGTTTTGAAGTGCCAGCCATGTTGATTTCTATGGCTATTTGGGTACAAGTTTCAGAGAAACCTACTGCCCCCAAGTCTTGAATCATTTTTTTGAACTTCTAATATAAGCATTTAAGATGCTCTTAAGGCTCATAGAAGACTGGTTGACTGGCATTGACTAAAAAAATCTTCCCTCAAGGTGTGTTAAGTAGCCCCTTTCTCAGTAGCCTAGCTACGAGGTCTTACTAGTCGGGATGCGAAGCGAGCAGTGCAATGTACACTTATTGTGCACACAGTACCAAAGTTGTGATTTAATCATGAAACGCACACGATATCCTGTTCTTTGTGATGCAGCCACAACAAAGCCTACTTTTTTTCTGGGGTATTTTCCAGGGTATAGTCATGTGAATCAAGCTATTGTGTGCTGATATTTCTGTTTTTCAATGCCATGAAGAGCGAGAGATGAAAGAATAAATATAATTCATGTGATAGGGGATTTGACATAACAAAAATGAAAGCAAACTAGTAAGGGTTTGATTTTGGCAAAGGCTCTTTCCTGTGGAGTAGTCTGAAAGTGTCAATGTGCAATTCATCATACCCACACATAATATGCTCCTCAAAGTAAAGAACAATTGCTAAACACATATAATTCTTTTATTTTCTCTGTTAGCTCCTGTTAAATAACTTTAATTCTTTTTCTATTGTTTTTGCTACCAATGCCCCCACTTCTAAAAAAATTTACCACATTTTTTTTTTTTAGAAGAAGTAAGGTCACACGAATGGAATGAAAATCAAGTCTCACTAATGTCCAGGGCAGAGCTGGCAGCCTTCCAGAAATGCTTTTCCAAAATACTGGTCTCAACTTTTCATTGTCGAGAGGGAAGGGAGAGAGGGAATTTCAGAATATGGAGACCCTCTGGGGATTATCGCTGGCTCAGACACCTCATTACAGAGCTTTAGAGGCAGAGTGACAGGAGAGCCCTGGAGGATGGGGAGATCATGGAGAATTTAATGAAAGTAGGAGTATAGAAAGAGAAAAATGGAAGAAAAAGAACATCTTTTATTTGTGATATTCATGGTGTTAGCTTTAAATCTATGTGCCACCCAAAAGCATCTCCTGTGCATTGACATCTGGATACTAATTTCTAATGAAATAATCAGTAGAATCATGATAATTAAGTAAGATGATAGAACTTACCAACGCAGTGCTACACAACATGTGTATTCCTTTTCTTTTTGGTGAGTTTTTACTGGACAGCAAAACATGACACATTGGATGGCACATAGTAAGTGCTCAATGAAATTTTGTTGCAGTAATTTAGATTAGATGTTATGTATGGATCAAATAGCTGTTGATCAAATCTGAACATATTCTTTGTTTCAAGCAGTGCATTAAGTACCATGGTGAATACAGAAATTTATTCTTGATATAGATTATGTCATCAACAGGTTTTGAATTTAGCTATGATCATAATACAAATTTAAAAGTTAGTTTTATATAAAGTAAGTTGTGTTAAATTGACCTTGAGGTGACTGAAGAAAAAAACGATGCTCTATCACTTTACAAGTATTTGGTATTGAACCTTCAGTTGGAAGAGATAAACTGTAGCTTTTTAAAAAGCTCATGTAGCTATGAAGAAACTAAGGTTTTATTATTAAGTAAATGTATATTTGTCAATATCATGTAAAAGAATTATCTCATATAACAACCCCAATCCCTTTATTATAAGAGCAGCTATTTAAAAATAGATCTCAATGTGACATGTGTGCATGTGTGTAGTTGAATGTGTGGAGGTGTGTGATGGTATGTGTGCAGATTAAGAATTTATGGAAAAGGCCCTGGCCGGTTTGCTCAATGGTATAGTATTGGCCCAGCGTGTGGAAGTCCTGGGTTTGATTCACAGTCAGGGCACACAGGAGAAGCGGTCATCTACTTCTCAACCCCTCGCCCTCCCCCTTGTCTTTCTTTTTCCTTTTTCTCTCTCTCTTCCTCTCTCTCTCTCTCTCTCTCTCTCTGGATTTTCCCCTCCTGCAGTCATGGCTTGATTGGTTTGAGCAAGTTGGCCCCAGGCACTTAGGATAGCTCCATGGTCTTGTCTCAGATTCTAAAATAGCTTTGTTGCCAAGCAATGGCACAGCAGCCCTGGATGGGAAGAGCATCCCCCAGATAGAGGCTTGCAGGAGTGAATCCTGGTCCAGGTATATGTGAGGGTCTGCCTCCTGCCTCTTATTTAATAATAATAATAAACAAACAAATGAAAGAAGGAGAGTGAGAGAGAAGGGGAGATGTTCTAAGACCATGTTAAACCTATCTTTCATGAGTTAATAACATGAGTTAATGACTAATATTAGTTTTGAAAAAAAGTTGTTACTAAATATTCTACATAAAATGAGATAAAAAACAAAATTTCTTCATGTTGGAATAAAAATTTAATCTATTCATTATTTCTACCTGGTATATTGCATCTCTGCCTCTAATCTTATCTATTACAATACATAGCCCATTTCCCTATTACAATGAAGTGTAAAATGCACATCTGACCAAATCACTTCTCTACTTCCCATGTTTTCAAGTATCTTAGGTTAAAGTCAACATCCTGTAACATGGTTGACAAGGGCTTCTATGAGCAGGCATCTGTTGACATCTCTAGTCTTTTTCACCTGATGCTCCAGTCCAAGGCCAATTGTTATGTAAATACTGGTTGCAGTCCATGTTCTTTTTTTCTTCCCAGTGAGAGGAGGGGAGGCAGAGACAGACTCCCACATGTGCCCAACCTGGGATCCACCATGCAAGCCCACTGGGAGCAATGCTCTGTCCATCTGGGTTGTTGCTCTGTTGCTCAGCAGCTGAGCTCTTCTTAGCACCTGAGATAGAGGCCATGTAGCCATCCTCAGTGACCAGGGACAACTCGCTTTAATTGAGACATGGCTGCAGGAGGGGGAAAGAGAGAGAGAGAAGTGAGAAGGAGAGAGCTGAAGAACCAGATGGATGCTTCTCCTGTATGCCTTGACTGAGAATTTACCTGGGACATCCACATGCCAGGCTGAGGCTCTACCACTGAGCCAACTGACCAGGGCATCTATGTTCTTTTTGATATTTAGATTTTTGTGTATATCACCTTTGCTTAGGGAAAAAATGTTTCCTTTCTCTCTTCTTTGTCTTATTATCCTTCTCAACGCTTTGAATTCTAACTTAAAAATCACTTATATCAGGAGGTCTTTGCTGACTCTTTGCTAACAATTGACTTAGGTGGTTCTGTTCAATGTCTCCCTACACTTTCTATTTCCCTGGTTATAACAATTATCATACTTTGTTATAGCTGATCTTTTATCTATCTCTTTAAGGCACTGTAACATTCCACGAACACAGGGATAATGACCTCCTAAGTTCTAGTTATTGTATCTGAAACGTAGTAGAAATGCAATATTTATAGAATTTACTAATTAATTCATTCAGCAAACATCTATTCCTTAATGCTAGGTACTGTTCCAAGTGCTTGGTATATAGCAGTAAACTAAACAGACAGAATGGGTTTTTAGAAGGAATTTTTAAGGGGGTGAAATGCCATTCTTTTTATGTCATATCTGGGTACATGATGCCAACATGGCTCACCGTTTCTGATGTGAGCTTTGATCACTTGGTTAAGGTAATATTTGACACTACTTATTTTATCCACCATAAAATTACTATGTTTTTCTATTCCACACTCTACACCGTTTGGAGGGAATAAAAATCAAAGAAATTGTGAACATACATTAAAACCGCCACAGACATAAATAAATATTTGGGGAGATATATTGGAGCTATGCAAATATTCTGTTTTCCCTTGAAGTTTCCCCTGCTAATTATAGTATTCACTAGTAGATCTTGTCTGCAGTAACTATTACTGTGATGTTCCAATGGTGATATTCTATTTTTCTCATTTTTTTTCCTGTATTTATTACTTGGAATTCTATAAAAAGGTTTAAGTATATATATATATATGTATTAAATAATGTTTAACTCTAAAATATATCTTCATAGTAATTTCATATTTTCTTCATAATGAAGTGAGTTTTTCACATTTTAAAAATAATTAAAAAGTAAAAAGCAGTTAGTATTTCACATTGAAACTGCTCAATTGGGAGTTCTATGGGCTGACATGAACCTTAACATGTCTGAAGCAGAAATAGCACTGTGCTACTTAATGAATTAGTGTGTGTCTACTGAATCTACCTAAAGTGACATAAATATTATCCTTTGAAGGGTGCTTCAAAAGTTTAAAGCTTGACATTTTACCTAGTTATGTAATAGATTAGCTCACAAACTAAAAAATTTGTCTTGAAAATAATGACATGATGTAATTTAATGACATATCCAATATATTTTTTATCAAAATCATTAGGAAAATATGGAAAAGTTTCTAAAGCTCAGTTATGGATAAGGGTAAAATGCTTTGGGTATTGTGCTGAACAAAAGAAGTTACATAGAAGCTCAATGGGACTGAAATAGGTCTGGCAAATGCTATTCATTGGCTTCTTAAAATGACAGTTATCTATCATTGTTTATCATCCTAAGTCAAAAGAAAACAAACTTAAGATAAACTAGCTGCCTTCAGATTCTTTCAATAGATAGTTTTGCCTGGTTCATTTTTATTCAAGGTATACATGTGCATTTTCAGTGAATAATTGCAACAGGAATATTATGATGCTGAAAAAACAGAACCTGTGTTAACAAAGGCTTACTATTCAAACATAAATAAATTTCCTGGATACACACAATCAAAGAAAGCATTTTAGCTTGTGTGATGTTGTCTGTGGGTTTAAAGCTTGACTATCCATTTCTCTTTCAAACACATAGGACTTACAGATGCTTCACCTTCATCTTTCTTCAACAGTTTCTATTTTTCTCAGTTGAATGATACACGTTTTATTTCTCCCTCACTCCCCAGCCTTCCTTTGCTCCTTCCTTCCTTTCATTTTGTCAAATCTTGATCTTCTAGATGCCTTTGCCCCTTAACTCTCTACTACTAATTCCATGTAATTCCTATCTGTATTTCCTTAGCACTTACATTTCTGTTTCTCCTTTTGCTTTTCTCTTCTCTTCAGTCTTATTGCAGATTAAAAGAACAGTGTAATCATCTAATACACTAACCCAGTGACTTTTATCACCTATGTGTTTTTCTTTGCTTATTCAGTGTATACACATATGCACACTGGTTCTTTACACACACAAACAAGTGCGATTGTTTTGTCTGTACCAGTCACGTCAATCATGAGTACACCCTTCGTTTTTCCTCCTGACCTGACTGATTAAGTCAGTCAAAACATCAAACTGGTGTATATGACTAGACAGTATCACTCTGTGTCTTGTTTGTTATGACATGTCATGGTTCCCTGACTTTTTAAAAAATTTTAAGTTATGACATTTTCTTTGAAATCTGCTGCTACTGTTTCCTAAGACAGATATCTGTGAAGTCTCCAGCTTTTCAACCTCCCAGTTGTAACTCATCACTCTCTTCTGACTGCTTTCATGATGCTTTGATCCCATTGCCATTACTTCATGCACAAGAGCTGAACGTGCTAATGTTTCCTCTGCTAGAATATACATTCTTTAGAGAGTATATTTTATACCTTTAGTATTTCATAGACTTCATATTATTTAGTTGGCGCAAGGCACACATTCTATAAATAAGTGAACGCTCCTACTCTAATTTTCCAAATTTTAAATTTGAGTTAACACGAACCAAGAAAAAAAGAGATTATAAAGAAGTGGAAGCAAGAAATATGATACCTGATTTCAAAAAAAAAGCACTATACTAACCCTTAGTTCTTATATCATACTTAGCTAAAATCCAGAGTAGTTTATCTTTACCTATTCTCTTTCATGACTTTATACATTTACAGGAAAAAATATTAAATACAGAAGAATTCTTGTGCTTACTTAAGAAAGTATTTTTTGTATGTTTTATATTGAATTAAAGGCAATGTACGTTTTTCATAGGCCAAAATGCTTTGAAGGTTTTTTACTTAAAGTTTATGCAACTTTTAATTGGTAACATGTGCTCTGTGGATGTCTGTGTATATGAATGTGTATAGAGTATACTTACAGATATAGATATCAAGAAATGATACAAATCCTCCTTATCTGTTTGTTTGGGCTTTACAACCTCTAAAATTAACTAAATCTAAGTACTATAGTACTTTGACAAATAAAAAATATCTAAAACTATATTTATGCCTCAGTCTTTCTATATCACATGTATACATTTGCAGGCAGAGGATAGAATAAGAAGAAAGAAGAGAAAAGGAGGAATGTATTTGTGAGTAGCATGTTTATGTGTCTCTGTCAAATGATCCATGAAGACTGGAATATATGAATAACCATGCCTGTATCTTTACAGTCTCTCAGTATCCATATCCAAATCACCTGATAACTAACAATATCCTTTTTGCTTATTTATATTTTCTAATTTTAAAAATTAACTTATTTTATGTTACCAAAGATAACCATTATTAAGAATTAGAGTGCTAACCAGGCTACTGCTTACACAAATAATGCAAGTTTGAGTTTTAGTATTCCTAATGTGGGTATTTAATTAAAATGAAACTACAAGGAGCTTTTCCTATTGTTAGTGAATTTAAAAATCATAATGTTCTTGTTTTCTAAAACACAGAGTAAGATATCAAATCGGAATAAATATATAATTCATTTGACCAATCAAGTTTTTATTCTTACTACAGATTGTGCAATATGTCTGTGTAACTTTAAAGTGAAAAAGTAAAAAAAAAAGTATAAATTTTTATTATATAAAACATTTATTTACAGTTATAATAATGTAATTTTTTCATTACTTTCAGTAATCTGATAGCACATTACATGTAAAAACAGCCTTATATATGATTAGCAAAGCCTAAAAACCAAACATGTTATTCCAGAATACCTAAAAATTAAAAACCATATAGATTATTTAATAAAGTAGCTCATTTGAGAAATGATTTTAATTTTTTTAATTGTTAATTCTAAATGTCTTTTCTTTTCTCAGTAGTTTCATGTTGTATTTGCCTTTATAGAAGCTCACTTAAATCTAGTGTAATCTGGCTGAATTAAAAGTTGTGATTTCTAAATATATATAATCAAACAGCAATGTATTTGTTTCCATGCCTATGGAAGCATAAATGATTTATTGATAATATAAATATGGACATTTCAGTTTTAGTAAATTAACTAGCCATCAGCCTTGAATATAGTATAAGGAGAGCTTTTGTTGAAAAGCACATAGAAGAAAGAATGTCTATTTAAACTGGAATATTTAGTTATTAGCCTGAAATGGAGTCATTGCTATAATTTTTATTCTGATAGGATTTAAAGGATGTGAAATAGTAAATGTCATGAAAATAAATAATCATGTATGTGTTTGCTGGGATTTTTTTTAAGCCCTGAGAAGGAAATTTTAGTCTTAGCTTTATACTGATGAATGTATTTTGTTTAGCTTTATATATATATATAATGTTTAGGCAAATATATAAGTATTTTATAACAATAAGGTAATAAACAAGGTTACTAACTAGTTTTTATTTTTCTTTCTTTTCTTTCTTCTTTCTCTTTCCTTTCTTTCTTTCTTTCTTTCTTTCTTTCTTTCTTTCTTTCTTTCTTTCTTTCTTTCTTTCTTTCTTTTTCTTTCTTTCTTTCCTCTTTCTTTCTTTTTCTTTCCCAGAATTCAATAATCCTAAAAACTTTCTGTGTGTCAGAATACTTTGATTACAAGAAAAAACTTGTCCACAAGCAATGTCCTGTACTATTTATGTATTAACCAGATATCGACTTTTCTGAGTGTATTTTTTTCATTGTAATTGTTCACTATAGACTCAACTGTTTGTTCACGATTTACATGCATGAACACACATGCACACACACACACATTTTATTGTAGGAACAAAGGAGAGGAAACTCAGATTTTTATTTTTATTTATTAGTGTTTTGGATGAGAAAAGGACACTTTTAAATAATTAAATTATGCATTAATTAAAAATAAGATTTAAAGATTTAAAAAAATTTACTTTCTTAAAAAATTGACCAATCACCCCCACACATCATTTTAGAATTAAGACCAGCCTGGCCTGTGGTGGCGCAGTGGATAAAGCATCGACCTGGAATGCTGAGGTCACCGGTTCAAAACCCTGCGCTTGTCCGGTTAAGGCACATATGGGAGTTGATGCTTCCTGCTCCTCCCCCTTCTCTCTCTCTCCCTCTCTCATCTCTAAAATGAATAAATAAATAAATAAAGACCACAATGAGCATATGGATATAGTAAGCTTTTATCTGCATGAATTACATGTGTGTATTATTCTAATTCTTAATCTGAGAACTGCCTTCTCTCACTGACTTGTGGTCTTTATTGAGCTTCTTCCTTTTATATTCTCTCTCTATTTACCTGCATCCTCTTTCTTTCTTCAGGGGCAAAGATTTGATAATGATGATTTAGATAAAATGGGTGAGGTACATAGTATAAAAGAAAGAGTGAGGAGAAAAGGTAGTCAGAGAGATGATTGTATGGTTACTGAATGAAAAGGCAGGTGTGCAGGGCAAGATGTGCTACACATTCTTCTTTCATTTTTCTCTGTCATCTCTTCCTCTCTTTAAGATCACTGAAGAACTCATAGGTATGAACAATCGGAAGGAACACAGATTGTCTCAAAACACACATTTAGTTCAGAAATTTGTCCAAAAAAAGAAAATTCAGTGTTTGGAATATTATTTTTAAAAATAATCCCACTACTTTTACAAATCATCTAATCAACTATAATTTTCAGATGATTTACATATTTTGTTTCTTTTAGATGTCTCATTTATGAATATTGTGTGGTCTGTTTCAATGGTTGTGGTTGGTGCATTGATATTGTTTAGTTCAAGATTTTCCACTATATAAATACACTACATCTTCCGAAGACTTTGTGTTCTAAAAATATCTTTATTATTTGACATATTGGAATTTAATAGACCTTTTCTTTTTTCTAATAGTAGAAAATGTTAAACATAGTGGTTAAGGATAATTCACAGACACATTTAGCCTAACTCTGCAACCTTGGTTGTTCCTGGACACACTCATATAAGAAAAAAAGTTGTGCATAACTACACAATCCCACCAGCAGAGGTGAGTCAGTTAGATGCTTCTGGCTCTTATAAGCTATCTTTCTTTTCTTTCTCCTCTTTTCTCTCTCCTTCTGACTTCATTTTTATTCCTTCTCCCTCTTCCAAATCACAGTGAGGAACTCTGAGCAGCACACGAAGAAGCCCTTCTCATCCATACAGCGAGACACCAACTTCTATCTGCCCTGTTTATTACGCAGAGTGCCAGTCTAAAGTAACAGAGTGGAAAAGATCCAAGCAATTGCCTTGTTCTACAAGACAGATTTTATTTCATGATGGGGCTTTTCCATTTTCCTTGGATTTTCTCAGGCAACGAGTTGTCATTGTGTGAATGTCAAGTGAGAAAGTATTTTGATTATATCTGGCTACACAGGCTAGTCATTTTATTACATGTTCATAACAAAGTTCAACATGCTGCTAAACTGAGGAATGTACGTACTGCATCTACTTAGGACTTTGCACACTGATGGAGGACTGGGTCATAAACAAACAGTTTTTAGGTTTCTTTTTTTTAAAGGCAACATTCTAGAACTACAAACATTTTTATCTTCTCCTGATGTATTTGTAATTCTTGTGTGGGAATGATGCTCTGTTTCATGTCTCTGAATTTCACTCGATTGCATCCTCAATTTAGGTTTGGATGCAGTTTGTGTGCGTTTAACATCACCTCTCTAGATCTGGTCAAGGTTTCCCCTTAAACCTAAAGGAAATAGTTGAAAGAAAACACCCAGAATATTATATCTTAGAATGACTCAGGCTTGGTCTGGCTATGTTTAGATTTCTTCTAAATTTTGGCTCGGTTTTAAGCTTTATTGGCAGACTCATTCAGAACTGTGGCTTTATCCTCTTTTTTTCTTCTTTTTTTTTTCATTTGACTAATATGATTTGTTAAAACATTCTCTGTTTATTTCTTCTTGCTTAACATTTTTCCACACGGCAGGCATAATGAATTTTTGTTTATGATGGGCTGTGCTGCCTGAATTATGGTATGGAATCTGGATTTGGTTTTTTTGGAAAGGTATTTTATTGCTCCTTTAGAGGATTTATGCATCCTGCTTCTGGTGTTCTCTTAGGCATGAGTGTTTCTGAAGTTGGTTGCTTAGGAGGAGTTATTTTTAAGGAAAACTAGACAGTACCATATAATAAATAACCACAAAATTTATTAGAAATAGGTTTCTTGGTTATAGGTATTATTATAATCCTTACTAAACTATCTTGGTATTTGAATTGTGTGCTGTATAGTTTTCTAAAAAAAAAAAAGCACTTTTTAAACCAAAGTTCATCAAAGCTTTTTAAATGTCTTAAGTCCTGGGGTTGGTTGATGCTAGTCAACGCAGAGAACACCATTGAAACATATTCCCCACCCAAAGAACTAGGGAGGCCATGTTTTTTTGCACAGAGAATATTGATATGTGCTGCATTTTGAAATGAAAAGTACTTCATTTGTAGCTGAAGAAATCATTATACCTCCTTAGGATGGCTTTTTATAAATTTAAATTGTATAAAATAAACAAAATTACAGTTTCCATATTTATGTGCTACTATACCATACAAATTGCCTTGACTTGTTAGAGTTTTCCTTTCCAAGAGAAAAATATTTATTAATTTATTCATTTCTGAAATATAGACTGGAGTAGAATGCACATTCTTCTTATATCAACTATTATAATATTTGTCTTGATATTAAAAAAGAAAAAGAAGAAGAAGATGAAGCAAAACCTTTTTATCCTTATGTATAATTGTTTTTAGCTTATTTCTAATACCCACCCAAATTCCTTATTTCCACAGAGTACAGAGAACAGATTTTGAGGCTGGGCTAATCTCATTTGGAATTCTATTTCTGCTTCTCAGTACATTATACAATGTATGCTGAGTCTATTTCCTCATTTAAAAAAAATTAAGAGCCTGACCTGGGGTGGTGAAGTGGATCAAGAGTCAACCTGGAATGCTGAGGTCTCCAGTTAGAAAACCCAGGCTTGCCTGGCCAAGGCATATATGGGAGTTGATGCTTGCTGCTTCTCTCTCTGTCATTCTCTCTCTCTCTCTCTCTCTCTCTCTCTCTCTCTCTCTCCGTATGTCTGTCTCTCCCCCCTACCTCTCTAAAAGAAATAAATACATAAAATAAAAAAAATTAAGAATGCAGAACTTGAAATGTTATACAGACTAAGTGATGTAATGAATAGGAAATGTTTAATATAACATCTGGCAGATAGTATGTGTTCAATAAATGGTAGCTAGAATTATTTTATTATACATTCAATAATAATGAGTGTATCTAAAGGATATTTTGAAATAAAAATAACATTATGGCACATTTTCTGAAAATATATACTTTGTTTTTAGTGACTGACAAGCAAAATATGAATCAAGAACATAGAAGTGGTATTTTAAAAGGCAATATTAATGTAATGTTATAACATATAAGTAATTTATCTCTGATTCTGATTCTTTGGTAGGTGTTGCAACCAACCACTCAAGGTCAAAGAATGTGAAGAGAATTTCAGTGGAGAATAAGAAAAAAAGTGACTGAAGCAGTGAAATATACAACCCAGGATAAACAGAATAAAAAATACATATATATATATATTAGTAGGTGTTGTTTATTTCCTTAGGTGGAAAGTTGCTGTGCAGTTCCCATAGCATACTGGTTAAAAAGGCAGCTTCTGGGGCCAGGCTGCCTGGGCATGGACAGTTTACTAATCCTGTGATTAGATTGTAGGGAGTTTTCCTCATGTAAAGAACATTAGCACATCAAATATGAACCTGATTTATTTTTTCTTTACATTACTTCTCAGTGAAGATCAGTAGAAAATAAATTAAAAATTAATATTAGGGTACCTACACTATTTAATTTTTCTTACTATTTATGCCTATAAGTTTTATAAAACCAGTAAATAAAATAAAAAAAGTTTATACCCCTTTATTCTAGGAGGTTCTTTCTTTTCTTTTAGTGTGTATTGCTTTCTGCTATATTGCCTGTTATAAGGTTGACAGATACTGGCTCACAGTGCCTTTTTTATAACTTCAAAATTATGAGAATTGAAATTTTGTTTGTAACATATTTGGTAGAAAAACCCATTGTGACCAAATAAATAATTATATTGCATGTGATTACAAAACCTGATCTGAAATAACATGACATTTATGATTATTTTTTCCCACTTAGTATGAATGCTTATGTTTGTTATCAGTCAGGATGAATTAAGTTATGTTGTGTAGCATTAAACAATCTCTAAATATAGTGGCTTAAAATAACATATCCACAATGGTTTGGCAAGAACTTGGGCTGATATCATCTTCCACCTCAAACACTACTGCTGGTTATTATGCCAGAGGAGTAGAGAACAGTGGAGGATCTTGTATTAAAAATTAAGACTTCACCTGACCAGGTAGTGGACAGTGGATAGAGCATCAACCTGGGATGCTGAGGACCCATGTTTGAAAACCCCAACGTTGCTGGCTTGAATGCAGGCTCACTAGCTTGAGCACAGGCCCATCAGGTTTGAGCATGGGATCATAGACATCATTCCAAGATCATTGGCTTGAACTCAAGGTCACTGGCTTGAGCAAGGAGTGACTGGCTCAGTTGTGCCCCCCTCCCCATCAAGGCACATATGAGAGCAATCAATGAACAACTGATGTGTTGTAACTATGAGTTGATATTCTCATCTCTCTTCTTTTCTTTCAGTCTGTCCTGTCTATCTCTGTCTCTCTCTTGCTAAATACATAAATAAATATATTAATACTTTAATTTAGAAATGCAAACATCACTTATTATTCAAAAAGCAGAACTGATGACATGGTTTTCCCAACCTCAAGTACCTACTGTGCACCTGGTAGAAAACAAAACTGGAGATATTTGGTAAACAGCACTAATGAATACTGCTGGTTATTACATTTCACTGCAGAAACATTACGGTGATTATAAGGTACAGTGCCTTATATCTGCTGTGGTCTTATAAATTCCATATCATATATAGCATAATATTTTTTATAAAACCCAGAAGATTTTTTATATTGCACCAAAAAAGTTTCAGATATGGAATTAAGAATTAGTGCTATGTTAAGCTCTAGGGAGTGGATGAAAGATAAGTATGGCCTTTATTGTCATAAAGCCCACCGTTAAAGTAGGGAGACAAATGTATAGCCACATGCTTTCAGTGCAATGCAGAATGCATTACATTAGAGATTTGATGACAGTGTGATTGCAGCACAGCGGAGGGAGGGAGTAACCAGACCTAGACTAAGTAGAATGAATTCAAATAGAGGTTGTATTTAAGCTGGAGTTTAAAGCCTGGCCAATAGGTAGGTAAGCATTGAATGCAATGACAAGGATTTCTGATAGATTTTAATAAAAATGTTTTTGTTATTGTTAGGCTTTACATTTTGCTGGTACATAGTATATACATAACTTGATTGTAAAAGGTTAGGGTATAGCAAATAAATATAATGATGGTTCCACCATGAGCAAAAGATAAAACTTCATGTCTGATTATGAGAGCCTTCAGATGGTATAGTAAAGCCGTTTAAATGTAATCTGTGGGCAGCAAAGACAGTCAACCAAATTTTTTGAAAGGGAACATGAAATGTTATTTTTTGAAAAGATCTTCCTAAAGCATGTGATATAGAAATATCAAATTCATTGGAAACAATGATTTTCCAATCATTGAAGTAAGTCTTCTGTCTTCATATTTCAGTCCTTCTAAATAATGTATTTTCAATATAGAGTTTATATTCGATAATAAATCTAACTGGAAAGTAAAATCTTAAGTATCTTTACACTCATTTGAGCAAACGGTCATACAGAGGTATCCCTCATATTTATGTTTAGATTCGTTTGACATCAGCTTTTCCTTATGCATGTTGCATTTCTGGATCCTTGTCTGGTGTCAATGCATTCACCACTGTTATTCTATATTTTAATTCTTGAAATATGTGAGTAGAATATAATGGAAAAATTCTGCACAAAAAGTGGTGTAAACACCTCCTTAAAAAGCACAGCTGCACTTGCATCAATTCTTGAAGTGAAATTGCAGGAAAATCTCTGAAAATGAGGAAAACATGAAATAAAGGAACAGTTTACATTTATAGAGGAAACACTTCATTAGAAAAAGATGCATTATTTGAAAAATATTAAAGTCAGAATTTATGGTTATATTTTTGCACATTTTATATAATTATAGGGTTTATATAATCTATAGTCCCGGAAAATCATGTGTTATTAACTTATGAAGAATGTTTCAAAGTATGAACTAGTTTATGTATTTTTAATAGTATATAAAGTTTAAAATATTTTTCTATAAATTGTTACCAAATGCTAAAGATATTGAAGTGAAGATTATATTGTATCTTCATTGAGCAGACATCAGTTGAGAAGCATATTACACTTAACCAAATAAATAAAACTAGCCAGTATTAAAAACATTATGACATAAATTTTTATTATAAGAATTTTAAAAAAGCTTTTGAGGAGAGTTATTAAAACTTAGTGTCTGTAAAATACAATTTAGTTTTTATTTGTTTAGCCAATAGATCAATATAGAATGGAATAATAGGATGAACTGAAATTTTTATTGAAAGAGACATGAGGCCCTGCCCAATTGACTCAGTGGTAGAGTGTCAGCCCTCTGTGTAGATGTCCGGGGTTCCATTCCTGGTCAGGGCACACAGAAGTGACTATCTGCTTCTCCATCCCTTCCCCTCTCTTTTCTCTCTCCTTTCCCCTCCTGCAGCCATGGATTAATTGGTTCAAGCACATTGACCTGGGCACTGAGGATGGCTCTGTAGAGCCTCTGCCTCAGGTGCAAAAAATAGCTTGGTTGCTGGTATGGCCCCAGATGGACAGGGTATCGGCTCGAGATAGAGGTTACTGAGTAAATCCCGGCTGCGGTGCATGAGGAAGTCTATCTATCTTCCCACCTCTTACTTGGAAAAAAAAATAAAGATATATGGATTAAAATCTAGTTTTGCTATTTATTAACTATGACCTTGACAAGTTGGTTAAGCTCCCAAGTCTGCTTATTTGCACATATAAACTAAGGAGCTCAATATCTAGCATACAGTAGACATATGAAAATGTCAATGTCAAGCTCAATGTCAGTAATCATCGGAGAAATACAAATTAAAATGAAATGAGATATCACCTTATACTTGTCAGAATGGCTCTCATCAATAAATCAACACATAATGAGCCTTGGCCGGTTGGCTTGGCGGTAGAGCGTCGGCCTGGTGTGTGGAAGTCCTGGGTTTGATTCCCGGTCAGGGCACAGAGAGAAGTGCCCATCTGCTTCTCCACCCTTCCCCCTCTCTTTTTTTCCTGTCTCTCTCTTCCCCTCCCACAGCCAAGGTTCCACTGGAGCAAAGTTGTTCTGGGCACTGAGGATGGCTCTGTAGCCTCCACCTCAGGTGCTAAAATGGCTCCAGTTGCAATGGAGCAAAGCCCTAGGTGGGCAGAGCATCACCCCCTGGTGGGCATGCCCGGTGGATCCCGGTCAGGCACATGTGGGAGCCTGTCTCTCTGCTCCTTGCTTTTCACTTCAGAAAAATACACACACACACACACACAAAAGAAAAATCAACACACAATGAGTACTACCAGAGGATGTGAGAAAGGGAACCCTTGAGAACTGTTGCTTGGAATGCAGCCACTGTGGGAAACAGTATGGAGTTTTCTCAAAAAATTAAAAATTGAACTGCCTTTTGACCCAGCTATACTACTTCTGGGAATATATCTGAGGAAAGCTGAAACACTAATTAGAAAAACAATATGCACCATTGTGTCCATTGCAGAATTATTTACAATAGTCAAGATCTGAAAGCCCAAGTGCCCATCAGTAGGTGAGTGGATAAAAAGCTGTGCTACCTTTACACGGTGGAATAGTACTAGGCTGTAAAACTGAAGGAAATTTTACCTTTTGGTTATCATTAATGTACCTGGAGATTATTATGCTAAGTAAAATAAGCCAGTCAGAGAAAAACAAATACCATATGATCTCACTTAAATGTAGAGTCTAATAAACAAAAATAATTGACAAACAAAATGGAAACAGGCATGGACACATGGAACAAGCTGTCAGAGGAGAGGAAGATTGGGCGACTTGATAAAATAAGGGGAAGGGATTAAGCAAAAAAAAAAAAATGGCAACAGTGTGGTGTTAGCCAGAGGGAAGGAGGCAAAGGGGAGGTGAAGGTGGTCAAAAGGAGGGGAATAGGGATGGAAAGAGATTTTGCTAGGGTTGATGGGAACATCATGCACTGTGCAGGTGATGTTTTGCTGAGTTGTACACTTGAAACCTGTATGGTTTTGTGAAACAATGTCACTCTAATAAATTCAATTAAAAAAAAAGTTGAGTATATGAAAGAAATGATGCAAGGTCAGTTCACTGAAGGAGAGCCGGTGATGGATGTAGAGAACTGGCTGTCGTAGTACTCCGATTACACTGATCCTGGCCTGCCACTTTCTCCCACAACATCCCACCCTGATGTTTGTCATCTTTTAAATAGAACATAACCTTACTGTCTTCCAAGAAATTTGGACTAAAATAATCCCAAAGTGAGGTGTCACATTGTATTATTTTAATAAGAAGAGTCAGTTGATATATCCATGGAATGAACTGTACTACAAAGAGAAAGCTGAGATATCAACTGAAAACAACAGAGTGCTGTGGAAATGAGGCAGGAGGTATGTTACCTGCCTCTGAGTTGGTTTTAACTCCTGGTGACTCTATAAATGAGTGATGTTCACAACGTCCTATCTTCAGGCTGTGCTCAGCTCTTGTAGACTCATGCCTATGGATTTTATTTTTTGTGGAGTCAATCCATTTTCTATTTGGTCTTCCTCTTTCCCTGCTGCCTTCTATTTTTCTCAGCATTACAAAAAAATTTAGTCTGAACTTGGTATCTATGATATTGTGATTTATAATAAGAAATATCTATTTGGTCTCCATCCTAGTTCTTGGCACAGAGTTCTTAAAATCTATGGGCTTTTCTGTGATAAAAACAATAAGATATTTTTGTTATGTTGATGTGACTTTTGGAAAGCTCTTAGGTAACCCAAGGATGGGCTGGTTGGAGGAAACCAATCTGGTGATTAGAGGGCTGAAAGCATCTGTACTGATCCTCCCAACTTCTGGAAAGAAGAGAGCATCTAGAGAGGTTGATCAATTACCAATGGCCTATAACTTAATCAATCCTGGAAATGTAATAAAACCTCCATAAGACCTCCAAAAGATGGGGTTCAGAGAGCTCCCCAGCTGTTGGGCACTGGGGATTTGGAGAGAGTAGTGGGCCTAGAGAGGACATAGAAACTGCCCTTTCCTCATGACTTGCCCTATGCATCCTGTCCAGCTGGCTGTTAATAAACTAATAATCTCGTAGAGGTAAATGTTTCTCTGAGTTCTGTGAAGAGTGTATGGCCAGCAGTTGTAGCCTTCATGGCCATGCACATGTAGGTTCCCATTTAGTTCGGACACACAGTGAAGAAACCGTGGAGCTAAAAAATGGTGGGCCAACCTTTATTAAAAGTCTCCTGACTCTATTAAAGCACCTCCTGATGAGCAAACACACAGGAAAAACACTTCCCTCCAGTTCCACAACCAGGAGAATCTTCTGTTTCACCTAGAATCAAAAGCCTCACCAGTCTCAGCAAAGCTCGCAAAGCCCCTCACCTGTGGTTCCCCATCTGCCCCCTTCTGTTTCCCTTCCAACATGGCTTCTTCCACAGCACCCTGCATTCTCCCTGCTCTCACTCTGCAAACATGGCTTCTCTCTATGCTTCTTCTCCTTCTTTTCTTCTTTTCAAAACTTTCTGGCATGAAAACTTCTCCTCCAGCAAACATTAGCAAGACAATGGCCCTTCCCAAGCAGGAAGGTAATTTGCAATTTCACAGACCCACATATACCTGGCTCTGCCCAGCCCCCAATGCAAAATATAAGTGAGCAAACATAAAAATCATATTCTACAAACTTATTTGTCCAACAGCAAGCATTCTAGCAAACTAGTCTAACTTGAGAAGGGGGTCTTGGGAACTTCTGAATTACAGCCAGTTGGTACAAGTACAAGTAACAAATTGGACTTGCTTGACATGTGTAGTGAAGTTGAGGTAGTCTTGTAAGACTGAACCCTTCACCTGAGTAATTTGATGCTATCTCAGAGCAGATAGGTTGAATTGTATCAACCAAGTTGGTGTCGGGAGGGGAGCAGAGCATTGTTGGAGTTATGGGAAATCACCTCCCTCACTGTCCATAGTGGAATTGGGTCCAGAATCCAATTGAATATTAAAACTTTACATCAAAACTTAACATCATTAGTGTTTCAAAATATATACACTGCAATACAATATTCTCTCTTCCTCTTTGTTGGGCAAATGAGTTTGTGAAACTTGTATTTTTTGAGTTTGTTCACTTTTATTGTTAAAAAATGGCACTGGGCAGCCACATGTAAGCTTGCCCTCAGAGCAAGGCAGTTGATTGTAAATTGCAGATTGCATTCCTGCTTGGGAGGGGCCATTGTTTGCCAATGTTTGCTGGAGGAGGGGGTCTTTGTGGGCCCCAGCCAGTTTTGCATGGAGGGCAGAGACAACACAGAGTGCTGAAGAAGAAGTAGTTTGTGCAGAGAGAGAGAGAAGGTGTGCATTTGGGGAACCAGAGCTGAGGGGCTTTGCAAGCTCAACTGAGACTGGTGGGGCCTTTGATTTTAGGAGGAACTGGAAAAGATTCTCCTGGTTGTGGAACTGGAGAGTGCCTCAGGGCTTTGTGAACCCTGAATGAAAGGGAAGTGTTTTCTTTGCCTGTTTGCTCATCAGCCCTGTGCGAGACTTTAATAAAGGAATGGCTCACCATTTTTTGGCTCCACTGTTTCTTTATCATCTGCCCTAATCCAGTGTGAATCTGCACGGCCACGATGAAGGTAACCCTGGCCATGCATCTGATGTAGTCAGTAGTATTCGTATCAGATTGGTATGGAGGCACAGCCACCTTTGAGGGGTGGGTTAGAGCAGTGGTCCCCAACCCCCGGGCTGCGGACCAGTACCAGTCCGTGGGCCATTTGGTACCAATCTGCAGAGAAAGAATAAATAACTTACATTATTTTTGTTTTATTTATATTTAAGTCTGGACGATGTTTCATTTTTAAAAAATGACCAGATTCCCTCTGTTGCATCTGTCTAAGACTCACTCTTGATGCTTGTCTCGGTCATGTGATACATTTATCCGTCCCACCTTAAAGGCCGGTCTGTGAAAATATTTTCTGACATTAAACTGGTCCGTGGCCCAAAAAAGGTTGGGGACCACTGGGTTAGAGGACTGGATGTTGTTATGGTTCCCCATGGCTGTCCTTTCAGGGACCGTGGGCTGGCTGTTTTTTACAGCCCTGTGAGAGGAAACCAAGAGCTCTGAGCAAGGGGCTGCCCGAGGGCTGCAAACCGAGCAGCAGCAACAGAAGGAGTTGGAATGGCCACAGGAGAAAGAGATTCAGATCCTGGAACTGGAAAAGGAGACCACATGGGTTTGTGAATACAGTTTGCCCTGGAAGTTGAAAGTTGGCAGGAGCAGTTGTTGGAGGAACAACTGTAGGTTCAGGTTCAGACCTAAAGCCGGCAGCTGCAAGAGCCTAAGATGGAGCCATGCCAGTGAAGTGGCTCTGAGTTGGGGAGAGCAGGTGTTTCTGAAGTTGCTGTCCACAGATTCCAGAAGCTAAAAGTCCAGAGGCAGAGTATCTACTAAGCGCCTGGTAGGTTTGCTGCAATTGTGGGACATGGGTGTGAATGGCATCATAATCTCTGGAGCAAAGGTGGAAATGTTGGCCACCATTGCCATATGCTCCTCCTTGGGGCAGCGTCTTTAGAGCTGTCATGATGGCAGGGATGAGGGGGGTGGCCTGAGGCCCCATGTGTGTGGACTGACTCTTGCACTGTGACCAGAGGGGGGGGCACTGGCTCCCTTGATGATTGGACATGTTGCTCATGGACAGTATCATGAGAGACCCTGATTGGGGGAGAGTGGGTCTGGTGGAGGCCCTCCTGCACCGGGAAGCTTTTCATCTGGTTGGAGAGAAGCTCCAAGGAACTATGCACCTTGGGCTTGGACAGAGTGCTCAGAGAGACACTGTGATGGTCACTTAGATAATAGTTGAAATTGTATAACCTGTGCTGTTACTCTAGTTTGTTTATGTAGTGTGCCTCATTCCTTCTATAGGAATACCTGTGGTGTAGCTTGTAAATGAGCAAAAGAAGTGGAATGTTGGGCAATACACGCTTCCAATTACTTTTCTAGGTTAATACCCCATTTTTTTTCAGGTGAAAAGAGGAGAGATATAATGAGGTAAACTGCCACATGAGCCCCAGCCAGGATTTACCTGGCAACCCCATCTGGGGCTGATGCTTGAGTACCAAGCTATTTCTAGCACCTGAAGCTGTCATGCCCACAAGCTATCCTCAGTGCCCAGGGCCATACTCAAACCAATTAGGTCACTGGTTGTGGAAGGAGAAGAGGGAGAGGAAGGAAAGAGGAAGCAGGAGGAGAAGCAGGTAGTCACTTCTCCTATGTGCCCTGGCCGGGAATCAAACCCAGGGCATTCATATGCTGGCCGAAGCTCTATCCACTGTGCCACCAGCCAGGGCCAGTCTAACACTCCATACTTTCCCTTTCTAGCAACTTAGATAATAATATGTCCTGCCTTTAAATGACTGATGACTTCTTTCCCTCCTAATTCTGTTTATAAGTCTGTGATGCCCTAGATTCCTGGTTCTCCCAATACTGCCCTGCTCATCTATTCTCGGTCAGTCCTTTTAGTTACTTTCTTCTGATTGCTCCCAGGATGCTATCCGCTATATTTCCTCACACTGTCTAGATATGCGTCTAGTTTCATGTTTTTAACTATCATTTACCTATATGCTTATTCCCTGAAGTTTAATATTTGTACCTGTATTATTTTTCTATTGCTGCAATTACAGCTACAAATTTAATGGCTTAAAACAACACAAAGTTATTCTCTTATTGTTCTGGGCAAAAGAAATCTAAATTCAGTTGAAGGGGCTATAATCGAGATGTCAGAAGGGCTGGTTCTTTTAGTAGGTTCTCTGCAAGAATCTGTTTGCTGACCTTTTATCATCTTTACTTTTCAAATGTCCCTTTGTTGGATCATAGCCCCTCCTTCACATTCGAAGTCAGCAAAGTAGCATTTTATCTCCTTTTGACCTCTGATTTTATTCTCTTCTCGCTGAGTCTGATCCTTCTGAATCCTCTTAAAAAGACTCTTGTGATTACATTAGGCCCACCTGGATAACCCAGGATAACCTCAAGATTCTTTTTTTTTTTTTTTACAGAGACAGAGAGTCAGAGAGAGGGATAGATAGGAGTAGACAGACAGGAATGCAGAGAGATGAGAAACATCAGTTTTTCGTTGCGACACCTTAGTTGTTCATTGATTGCTTTCTCATATGTGCCTTGACTACGGGCCTTCAGCAGATGAAGTGACCCCTTGCTCGAGCCAGCAACCTTGGGCTCAAGCTGGTGAGCTTTGCTCAAACCAGATGAGCCTGCGCCTAAGCTGGTGACCTCAGGGTCTTGAACCTGGGTCCTCCGCATCCCAGTCCGACGTTCTATCCACTGCACTACCGTCTGGTCAGGCTAACTTCAAGATTCTTAACTTAATTCCATTTGTAAAGTTTCTTTTACCATGTAAAGTTCTTGGGATTAAGATGTGGACTATTTTTGGTGGGGCAGGAAGTACATTTTACAGTCCACCACAGTACCTTATTAAAAACTCAGATGGACGTCTTCAACTAAATGTTGCACAGGCATTTCAAACTCAACTCATCAAAATTAAAATTGCTCTATTATTCTGTATCGTAGGCCAAATTCTCCTGTATTTCACAGCTTAGTTGTTGGTAAAGCTGTCCTCTCATTTATCTAAGTCAGAAACTTAGCATTCATCTATGAACTTTCTTCTATTCTCTTTATATAATAAATTGTGACCTTCTACTTTTCATTTTCACTTTCCATCCCACTAACACTGACCTACTTTAAGTATCATTTTCCTTTAGTCTTTCACTGTCAAATGCATCATGCTTGCCTGACCAATGCTGGCACAGTGGATAGAGTATGGACATGAAATGCTTAGGTTACTGGTTTGAAACCCAAGGTCACCAGCTCGAGCCTAGTTTCCCTATCTTGAGCCCAAGGTCACCAGTTGGACCCCCTGTAAAAGCATGTATGAGAAGCAATCAATGCACAAATAAATGGAGTAATGAGTTGATGCTTCTCTCTCCTTTTCCCTTCCTCTTTCTCTCTCTCTCTAAATAAAAGCATCATGCTTGCTGTCATCTAAATAATACACATAAAAGCAAAAAAACATTTTGCCTTCCCCTTACTTTGATGCCCTTTCTCCCCATGTCTCCATCACCTACCAAATAAAAATCAAAGCTTCTCTTATCATGTATTTTTTTTTAGTGTATCCTACTAAAATATAACCACCTTGAAGAAAAAGCTTAGGATTTATTCTTTGCCTCCTACTGCTTAGTATAGTACCTGGCTATGCTCAATATATATTTGTTAATTTGGGCTGAAGCTCATGATGATATAAAAGGTTCTCTATGATAAACTTTTTCTTTTCTGCTAACCCATATTCCACAGCAATAACAGAATTTATACACCATGGCAAATATTACTATGTATTCATGGAAACAATTTCTTCCTTCCCTGTGCAATAAGGTAGACTATATTTCCCATCCTCCCTTGCAGATAAGACTGGCCATGCCACTGTGTTCTAGACAAATGAAAGTAAGGTCGAGTACTTCCGGAACTGGAAACCTCCCACCGGTTCTCTTGCCTTTCTTTCAACCTGATGCCAGAATGCTTGCAGACCTTGAAAGCCACATATTGGCAATGGTAGAGATTTAAGATGGAAGAATCCCGGGTTCCTGAATCATCACTTTAACAAGAGGTTCGCTGATGTCAGGACTCACTTTGATAAGTACAAGCATGAGAAAAATTAACTTCCATCAAGTTCGAGCTAATATAAATTTTGGGGTTGTTTGTTATAACAGTTAGAATGACTTTGATGAATACACATGCTGTACAGTATCAGGACTCGATAACTTTGTTCTTGTAGTTCTCTCTGTCTGGAAAAATCACAGACTGGTCATCATTCAAGATTCGACACCGGCATTACCTCTTACCAAGAAACTTTGTTGTCGCCCACGTTTTTGGGTAGAAGCTTCTTGTTTCCACAGAATGTAAGCTTAGTCCTATTAGTATGACTTAACATTAAATTAAAATTTTGTTCATCTATCTAGTTACCTGCCTCTTCAACCAAGATTGGAATTTCAGTTCAAGTTTGGCATTGTGTCCCTGGTTGAAGATACAAAATGATTGCAATAAGGTTGCAATAAATTCTTGCTGGACTGACCTCAACTCAATTTCCTCACCTATAAAAGTCACATAATTCAGACCCCATATGGTTACTATGATGATTAAGTGAGGCAATATATGCAAAGCACCTGGCACATAGCAGGTGCTTACTAAGTGTTCTTTTTCATTCCTTCATGGAATCTTCCTTAACTATGCTGGCTTATTGTTTCATCTTTTTATCTTGACTCTCTCCAGTCAGGTTTACAATTTGCCTCTTACTTATATGATAATTATTTTATGTATGTATTAATATAATGTCCTCATCCGGGCTGAAATACCTTCTGGACACAACAACATTTTATCCTTTTCTCTAGCTTCATTACACATTGGACAGAGGAGGTGTTCAATATACACATTTTGAGTTGGCTGAAATCTCTCTATATGTGTTCTATTATGTTGCATTAAAAACAGCTCCAGAGCCTGGTCTCCATGACAGAAAACAAATCTTTGGCCAAGAAATAAGCCAGTGCATAAAATATGCTGTCAAATTGACTTTTATACTCACCTATGCAGGTGTGTCTAGGGAGTAGAATATTACAGAATATCAGTGCCAATTGTGGAAGGGGGTGAGAAATGTGTATGTGTGTTTGTGAATGTGTGTTATAGATAATCTATAAAACATAAAACTTTTTGGTGCTTGGAAGCCATTTACTGGATTTGCTAGCTGTACTTCAAGGGCACAGATACATATGCACTGACTCTGGACCCATATAAAATCAAGTCTTGCTGTGCCTTGACATAGAGTTGAGTATCTCCCTATTTGACATATTATAAGCACCTCCATTTAAAACCCATCCTTCTGCAATAAAAATATTCTGCGTTCATCAGTTCATTTTTATACATATTGTCAGGGTTGCAACATCAGAAGAATTCTGGGAAGTGACCCAGTTTACTGAGAGTAGTAAAAAGAATAGTATTCAGGTTTGAGATGTTGATGAGTTTAAGATAATCTCAAAATTACAGTGGAAGGGATAAGAGCACAGAATCTGAAATCAGACTGCTGGGTTTCAGTTTTGCTACTGGCCCTTGGGAAATGAGGCACATTTTTCCAGGTTTGTTCAAGCATTTGAGAAGTATTTATTAAGTGCCTAATATATGCCGGGCACTGTATTAGGTATGGAGGAATGAGCAGCGAATAACAGACAGAAATTCCCGCCGTGTGGAGCTTCATTCTAGTGGGAGGAGGCTGCCAATAGACAATAATTAAAAAGTACATAGAATGTTATTGGAGTGCTCTGAAGAGAAATAAGGAAGGCAAATCAGAAGCTCAGGGATAAGTGGATATGAATTTTTAACAGGAACATCAGAGAAGAGCTCACTAAAGTTATAGTATTTGAGAGAAAACTTTAAGAGGAGAAGAAGATGGTTCTACAGGTATAGGGGAAAGAGATTTCTAAAAAGGAATAAAAAGTGCAAAAGCTCTGAGAAACAGAGAAGATGGTAGAGAATTTGTGGGCCCCATAGGCCGTTTCTGGGACTTTCGTTTTATATGAGTGATCTGGGAAGCAATGAAAATGTTTTGAGCAGAGTTGTGGCCTGATATGGCTTACGTCTTCACAGGATCACACTGGTTGCTGTGCGAAGATTAGACTGAAATGGGTGAAGACAGACACATGAGGCCACTTAGGAGGATAGTGTAAAAATTCAGCCAGGAAGTAAAAAAGAGCCTTTTATTAGATGGCAGTAGAGGTGATAAAAAGAAGATGTCAAATCTGAGAATATATTTTTGAAAATAAAGCTAGTGAGGTTTGTGAATGGATTGCTCACGGGGAATAAGACAATATGGTCTTGGACAACTCAAATATATTTGGTCTGATAAAGCAGAAGGATGGAGTCAGTGTTAACTGATAGGAGACATGCTGTTGAGAAAATTTTGTTAAATAAGCATAAAAGCTAGCTCAGTGTGCTATGTTTGA